>NC_139513.1:17697894-18357894 GCF_947247035.1 Vipera ursinii
GCAAGCCAGAATTGTATTTTGCCCAACGTTGGAAAAATGAAAACTTACCAGCTGAAGAAGTACTAATTAAGAAAATTCTAGAGTGTGCAGAAATGGACAGATTGACTTTAAAGATTAAAGAGAAAAGAAGACTCAGTGTACCGTATTTTGGAACATAGGATAATTTCCATCAATGGCTAGAAAAACGAGTTAGAAAGGAACGTGATATGCAATTTTGAATATATATTAGCAAGAAGAAGGCTATTGAGTGATCAATTAACATATTGTTTATGATAATTAACTATATCTATTATTGTTCATTAAACACATGAACCCAGACATTAAGCTGTTCGCTAAATATTGAGAATGTTACTTGGAAAAACCCCAACCCCAACCCTAATCCTAACCCTAACCCAAATACCAACCCTAACCCCAACTCCACCTTATTCCTAACCCTATAAAAATTAATAAAATCTATACAAAAGAAAAAAAATTTGTAAAGCAGGGTTTAGGGCTTAGCTTGTGGTGCGAAACAAGCCACTATCTCGAATAAGCTATGTTGCAGCAAACGCGGTTACAACAAAACCGGCAATCCTCCACTCACCCATCAGAGCCGAGCCCAACATTTCTGCTAAGGGAGACATTTGTTAAAATGAGCTTTGCCCCATTTTACGACTTTTCTTGCCACAGTTCTTAAGTGAACCGCCGCAGTTGAGAAGTTAGTAACCTGCTTGTTAAATCAGCCTGGCTTCCCCACTGGCATCCCCACCGCTTGTCAGAAGGTTGGAAAAGGGGGAATCTCATAATCTTGGGACTCAGCAATCAATGGCCATAAACACGAGCCAGTTGCCAAGCCTCTGAATTCTGAACACATGATCGTGGGGATGCTGCAAAGGTCATAACTGTGAGAAACAGTCATAAATCACTTTTACCAGTGCCACACTGTAACTCTGAACGGTCAGTCAACAAACTGCTGCAACTTCTAAATGAACGGTTGTTAAGTCGACCTGTAATAATTATTCCTTGAATAAAGTATGTTGCAGGTTATGACAGAACAATACTACAGCAGGGGAACTCAGCCAGTGAAAGCCGAGCTACAGGCAGACGTTTTCATTTAAGGAATCCAATTAATTCAGATTTATGGAGACGCATCCGGTTGCTTGAAGCTGGGCGACACCATGATTTATTTAGACAACGGGAGGGAAAACAAAGCCCTCAATTCTCATTAATACTCAGTGGAGGGGAGGGAGGGATTGTGGGAGTTCTAATCTTGCACATAAGTAAACACACCTGGTTGGCAGAGGCTGAATTAACATAAGGAGCACACTTTGGCGCAGAGTATTAGATTGCTGGTTTCTTGAACGCTGCCACATGCAGCAAAATCAACCAGCAGGTGCAGGGCCCAGGTAGAGGAAGCGGCTTAGAAAAATGTGCTGAAGGAGCAGAGATATGAACTCACAGCCTTCTGGATTACACCTGTACACCCATACCAGCTTTCTGTTGCCACTCATGTTACTTTGGACAACTTCTGCAGCAGCTGAGTGACCACGGATAGGCCTTTGCCTTTGGTCTTCCCAGACGGACTAAGTTCTCCAAAGTTACAACTCAGCCCTGGCATTGCCGCGGCCTCTCCCTATTGTTAACAAGTACAGGTAGTCCTCATTGGGCAACTGTCCTGTTTAGCAACGGTTTGCAATTATGATGATGATGATGATGATGAAAAACTAATTTTACAACCAGCTCTCGCGTTTATAACCTTCCAGAACCGTAAAGCAAAGATGAAACAAGACCATAAGCACAGCTGCAGTTTCGCTTACACAATCCTTGGCTTAATGATAGATTTGCCGGTCCCAATCGTGGTTGTTAAATGAGGACCGTCTGCACTAAGGAGGAATGTACAGGTAATCCTTGACTCACAACCGTTTGTGAGTTATGAGCGCGCTGAAAAAAAGTGACTTATGACCGTTTTTCACGCTTACAATCGTTACGGCATCCCCGGGGTCACGTGATCAAAGCTGAAACGGAGCGAGGGAGATTGCCAGGAACGTGAATCGGCCAATCTCGCGCTGCTGCAATCTCCCTCGCTCGGTTTCAGACCCTTTGGCAACTGGATCGTGGCAGCTGCAGTGTCCCGGAGGGTCACGTGATCCCCTTGCGTGACCGTCTGACAAGCAAAATCAATGGGGAAGCCAGATTCACCGAACAGCTGTGTTTCTAACTTCACGACTGCAGCGATTCACTTAACGTGTGGCAAGACAGGTGGTAAACTGGGGCATAAGTCGCTTAACAAACGCTTCACTTAGCAACAGAAATTTTGGGCTCAATTGTGGTCGTAAGTCGAGGACCACTTTTACCCTAAAAGTCTTAGATGAAGTAGGGAAGGCAGTTACAATTTTCTCCTGGCCTGGCCCAACCTAAAGCTAAATCAAAGGCCCTCTTAATTCTTCCCTCCTGGAACCTAATAAGACAGGAACTGGGAGAGATTCAGTGGAATCGGGAGATCCCATTCGCAGGGAAACATCGTTTGCAGGCCTCCACGTCCTTCCATCTCATGAGAAAGACCACTACTACTAAGGCATCTCCTGGGCGCTTCAAATCAGGTGGGTCAAAAATAAAGCACAGGAAATGATCTTCAGGCTATTTTAGTGCCCAGTCATGTCGAGCTTCGAGTTGCACATAAGCAGGAAACGTTCTTACTTTAATGCTGGACTTCTAGACATCCCCGCTGCAACCTAGTCTGGGCAGTGTAACCGTTTCTCCCTTTATAACTTGGATTAGAACACACACACACATAAAAAACCACAATTCCTCTGAATATTGGAATGGTATCCTTTCTCAGTTATTCTTGGCCGGAGGAGACGGGATTTGTAATTGCAATCGCCGTGAAAGTCATGGAGGTAGAAAGGCTGATACATCTGCGGGCCAGAGAGCTGGTCTCATTGCAGATAACGGGACATACTTTTAAGCCGACATAGCTACAACTGCACTACACCGAACTACCTTAGATGATGATGATGATGACAATAATAATAATAATAATAATAATAATAATAAGAAGAAGAAGAAGAAGAAGAAGAAGAAGAAGAAGAAGAAGAAGAAGAGGAGGAGGAGGAAGAAGAGGAAGAGGAAGAAGTAGTAGTAGTTGGAAGGGACCTTGGAGGTCATCTAGTCCAACCCCCTGCTCAGGCAGGAAACCTTATACCATTTCATACAAATGGCTGTCCAGTCTCTTCTTAAAAACTTCCAGTGTTGGAGCATTCACCACCTCTGGAGGCAGGTTGTTCCACTGGTTAATTGTTCTAACTGTCAGGAAGTTTCTCCTTAGTTCTAGGTTGCTTCTCTCCTTGACTAGTTTCCATCCGTTGCTTCTTGTCCTGCTTTCAGGTGCTTTGGAGAATAGCTTGACTCCCTCTTCTTTGTGGTAGCCCCTGAGATATTGGAACACTGCTATCATGTCACCCCTCAACCTTCTCTTCATTAAACTACACATACCCAATTCCAGCAACCGTTCCCTATACGTTTTAGCCTCCAGTCCCCCAATCATCTTTGTTGCTCTTCTCTGTGCTCTTTCTAGAGTCTCAACATCTTTTTTTACTGAAGGGAACATACTTACAGCCCCCTCATTATGACCACTTAAAACATAAATAAAACAGTGTAGACAAGTTACAAGTTGACCACAGCTTTTGATTTTCAGAACTGGGAATTTCATAGCCATTCATAGATCAGACAAAGCAAGAATCCAAACCCTTGGCTTCTCTTGCCCGTGCTGATAGTCCTTGACTTATGACCACAATTGAGCCCCAAATTTCCGCCACTAAGCAAGGCAGTTCTTAAGTGAGCATTGCCCCCATTTTCCGACCTCCCCCGCCACAGTTAAGTGAATCACTGCAGTTGTTAAGTTAGCAACGCGGTTATTAAGAGAATCTGGCTTCTCCACTGACTTTGCTTGTCAGAAGGTCGCCAAAGGGGATCCCAGGACACTCCCCCACCCCTCAGGAAACTGCAAAAGTCAAAAGTACACGCCGGTTGCCAAGGATCCAGATGGTGATCCACAGGTATGCTGCAACGGTCGTTAATTGTGAAAAATGGGTATCAGTAATTTTTTTCAGTGTCATTGTAACTTCGGACAGTCCCTAAACAAACGATTGTAAGTCGAGGACTACCTGTACACTTTTTCCAGAAATGGTCTTTTTCTCGACCTCTCAATGCTCAGGATCCTCTTTTTTCTCTTCTGCTCTGGGTTGTGAATCCTGAGTTCAGGTGAACCTTGAATGGAGTAACAAGTCCTCTGAGAACATGACAGTTGTGTCAATCAATCAATCAATCGGAACAGAGCTGGAAGGGACCTCGGAGGTCTTCTAGTCCAACCCCCTGCTCAAGCAGGAGACCCTATAGCATTTCAGATAGGTGCCTCTCCATCTTTTCTTAAAAACCTCCAGTGATGAAGCACCCACAATGTCTAGAGGCAAGCCGTTCCACTGGTTAATTCTCCTCACTGTCAGGAAGTTTTTCCTTAATTCCAGGTTGCTTCTCTCTTTGATCAGTTTCCAACCATTGTTTCTTGTCCTGCCTTCACGTGCTTTGGAAAATAAGTTGACCCCCTCCTCTTTGGGGCAGCCCCATGCTCTCTACATGGGGCTGCCCTTGAGGACCACTCGGAGGCTTCAGCTGGTGCAGAATGCAGCCGCGCGAGTTGTGATGGGAGTCTCCCGATACTCCCATGTAACACCTCTTTTCCGCGAGCTGCATTGGCTTCCAGTTGCCCTCCGGGTGAGATTCAAGGTGCTGGTGATGACCTATAAAGCCCTAAATGGCATGGGCCCGGATTATCTAAGGGAGCACCTGCTGCCAGCGTCAATTTCCCATCGTCCTGTGCGCTCCCACAGGGAGGGCCTCCTCAGGGTACCACCGGTCAAGGATTGCCGACGAGCGATCCACAGGGGGAGGGTGTTCTCTGTGGGTGCGCCTGCCGTATGGAATCAACTGCCAACAGAACTCCGGACTACCCCCAACCTTCGTTCATTTCGCCGGGACCTAAAAACCTGGCTCTTTGAGCTATCTGGTCTGGACTGAGGGGGTTTTAATGTTTTTAAATTGTAATTTTAATTTTTGGGGGGCTAGACTTAATTTAATTTAATTTTAATTTTATATTGTATTGTTTTTAAATTTTGCCTTGTAAACCGCCCTGAGTCCTTCCGGAGTAGGGCAGTATATAAACCAAATAAATAAATAAATAAATAAATAAATAAATACATACATACATACATACATACATACTGGAATACTGCTATCGTGTCCCCCCACCCCCCAGTCCTTCTTTTCTCTAGACGGGCCGTATCCAACTCCTGCAACCATTCTTCATTTTGTCTCCATCTTAATTAGCTCTTCTTTCCACTTTTTTCCCCCCCAAAGGCTCAACATCTTTTTTTGTAATGCCGTGACCAAAACTGGATGCAGTATTCCAGGTGTGACCTTACTAATTCCACAGTCATGCTCAGGAAATGGATTACAGGGGTAGCGTAGCAAAGCTGACATGTAAATTGTACGTGGGAAAGAACTATGCTGCGGAAGTGGGAGAAATGGATCTCTGCAACAGCTCTAATCAAATTAGGAGGGGAAGTCAACCAGCCCTTGCTGGCAGTAAACCTCCTAGACACCGTTTGTCAGCATCCTGAGGGGCAAAAAATGGGGTGGCAGAGAGGAGCTTCAGGCACTTGCCTTCATATTACATATTACATTATATGACATGATAGCAATGTTCCAATATCTCAGGGGCCGCCCCAAAGAAGAGGGAGTCAAGCTATTCTCCAAAGCGCCCAAAAGCAGGACAAGAAGCAACGGATGGAAACTACTCAAGGAGAGAAGCAACCTAGAACTAAAGAGAAACTTCCTGACACTTAGAACAATTAACCAGTGGAACAACCTGCCTCCAGAGGTGGTGAATGCTCCAACACTGGAGGTTTTTAAGAAGAGACTGGACAGCCATTTGTCTGAAATGTTATAGGGTAGGGGTAGGCAACCTTGGCTCTTTTATGACTCGTGGACTTCAACTCCCAGAACTCCTGAGCCAGTTTGAAGAACGACTGCTGGAATTGGGTATGTCTAGTTTAACGAAGAGAAAGACTAGGGGTGACACGATAGCAGTGTTCCAATATCTCAGGGGATGCCCCAAAGAAGAGGGAGTCAAGCTATTCTCCAAAGCACCTGAAAGCTGGACAAGAAGCAACGGATGGAAACTACTCAAGGAGAGAAGCAACCTAGAACTAAGGAGAAACTTCCTGACAGTGCACACAGTGCTGGCATGGTTTATAAATCATATATTTGCCAAAGAATATATGATAAAAGCACTACTTTTAATTGTGGCTTATATATGACAACGTGAAAAGGCAAATTACTGTATCTGTGTTTATTAGAAAGGGAGGTTCCAGTTGGTACTGCCCGTTCTCCTCCGTAGTACAAACATTTCTGGTGATCCAAATTATTTATATGAAGAGCACAATTATGAAAATGCAACCAACGCCTTTTTAAAAAAGGCCTGGGCTAATTACAATTTAATGAATGGCAGTGGAGAGTCGGCCCCTTCCTGTGAGCTAGAAGTATTTTTTTTTCATAGAGATCTCTCTAACCACCGAGTTCGTAACACAAAATGCCCTTGTTCAATTTGCGTCCTGCTTTTCAAACTTACAGAAAAGTTCAGTTCTTCATCCTTCTTAAAATTGTATTTTAATTGGGGTTTTTATTTCAAGGTTAATGTAATCATTTTAATTGTTTTTTTAATTTTTTTAATTTGCTGTATTGCTTTTAAAAAACCTTGTGAACCGCCCTGAGTCCTACGGGAGAAGGGCAGTATATAACTCTAATAAAATAAAATAAAGAAAGAAAGAAAATAAAAGTACAATCTTAGCTAATCCTGACGGTGAAAATAATTAACTTGCCTTCAGAAGTTGTGGGTGCTCCATCACTGGAGGTTTTTAAGAAGAGATTGGTCTGAAATAGTATAGGGCAGGGGTCCCCAACCCCTGGTCCATGGAATGCCAGAAACCGGTCCATGCATGCAAACAAGCGAAGCCCTATCCGCAGGATGCAGGGAGCATGCAGAACCACATCCCCTCCAGTCCACAAAAAACCCCTCTCTCCACGGAACCGGTCCCTGGTGCCCCAAATGTTGGGGACCTCTGGTATAAGGTCTCCTGCTTGACCAGAGGATTGTGCTAAAAGGCCTGCAAGGTCCTTCCAACTTTATTCTGTTGTTGTTCTCTTCTACTCCACTCCAGTGTTAACCATGACCAGGGCTTTTTTTCTCATAGAACGCTCAGAACGGAGTTCCGGCACCTTTTTGGATGGAAACATGTAGGGTAGGCAAGGTGGTTTGTATGACATGTGTGAGTACCGGCACCTTTTTCTTTTACAAAAAAAGCACTGACCATGACCATGTTATGCTGCGTGGACTTCAACTCCCAGCATTGCTGGCTGGGGAATTCTGGGAGTTGAAGTCCACACAGCTTAAAGGGTCCAAGATTGAGAAATAGTACTCTACTCTACCCTACCCCACCCTACTCTACTCTAATCTCCCACCATAGCCATATTGGGGGGAAGGAATAACCTCACCACGTCGTGACCGTGAAATTCAGAACATGTCCAGTGAACCAGTAATGTTTATCCCTGATCCATTGTGAACTTGGAACAAGTGCCAATTAGTCCCAGGACAGGTATGGAAGTTATTCAATGAAGTCATCAATTCATTCCACAGGGATAGAGACATCAAAGAAGAGATTTCATCTCAGTGATTAACAGAAAAGGGAGTGAGAAAGGACAGCTAATCATTTAATGTATATGTCATCTCCATTAAGGAACCATTACTATTACTCCCTACGTATGGGATAAATTATATCCTTCGGTCACATTAACAATTAAAATAAGGCAATAACTCCTGGAGAAATTCTGGGGGTTACACCTATAATTTTTAGGGCTTGTGTGAAACCATAGTCACCTAGTACGCCCTTCTAACTCAAGATTTTAGATTACTCAGTAGAAAACAAGTGATGTTCAAGTAGACCTCCTTCTACAAGCATTCGTTTAGCAACTGAACAGAGTAGAGTAGAGTAGAGTAGAGTAGAGTAGAGTACAGTAGAGTAGGAATAGGAATAGAGCAGAGCTTGAAGGGACCTTCGAGGTCTTCTAGTCCAGCCCCCTGCTCAAGCAGGAGAACCTATACAATTTCAGACAAGTGACTGCCCAGTCTCTTCTTAAAAATCTCCAGTGATGGAGCACCCACAACTTCTGGAGGCAAGCTTTTCCACTGGTTAATTGTTCTCACTGTCAGGAAGTTTCTCCTTAACTCCAGATCGCTTCTCTCCTTGATTAGTCTCCATTGTTTCTTGCCCTGCCCTCTGGTGCTTTGGAGAATAATTTGACCCCCTCTTCTTTGTGGCAGTCCCTCAAATACTGGAATACTGCTATCATGTCACCCGTGTTTCTTCTTTTCTTTAGACTAGCCAAACCCAAGTCCTGCAGCCGTCTCCGGGCCTTTGATCATTTTAGCTGCTCTTCTCTGAACTTTTTCCACGATCTCAACATCTTTTTTGTAGTATGGTGACCAAAATTGGCTGCGGTATTCCAGGTGTAGTCTCACTAGGATTTTATAAAGTGGTACTAATAGAATAGAATAGAGTTGGAAGGGACCTTGGAGGTCTTCTAGATCAGCCCCCTTGCTCAAACAGGAGAACCGACACCGTCTCCGACAAGTGACTATCCAGCCTCTTGTTAAAAATCTCCAGTGAGGGAGCCCTCACAACTTCTGGGGGTAAGCCGCTCCACTGGTTGATTGTCCTCACTGTCAGGAAGTTTCTCCTTAATTCCAGGACAATGTTACAAGTTACAATCCCCCTGAAAAAAGTGACTTACAGCCAATCCTCACACTTATAACCATTGCAGTCATGGTGACATGTTCAAAATTCAGACGCTGGGCAACCAGCGTATGTTTGTGACAACTGCAGCGTCCCAGAGTCATGTCATCGCCATTTGTGACTTTCCCAGCTGGCTTCCCAGAAGCAAAGTCAATGGGGGAATCTGGATCCGCTTAACGACCACATGACTCACTTAAGAACGGTGGGGATTTGCATAACCACCATGGCAAAAAAGGGTCATAAAATCAGGCATGACTCAGTTAACCCAGGAAGTAACTAAGGTTTGTATGATGATGATGATGATGATGATAAAGTTGGAAGGGACCTTAGATGTCATCTAGTCCAAACCCCTGCCCAGGCAGGAAACCCTATACCATTTCAGACAAATGGCTGTCCAATCTCTTCTTAAAAACTTCCAATGTTGGACCATTCACCACTTCTGGAGGCAGGTTGTTCCACTGGTTAATTGTTCTCACTGTCAGGAAGTTTCTCCTTAGTTCTAGGTTGCTTCTCTCCTTGATTAGTTTCCATCCGTTGCTTCTTGTCCAGCCTTCAGGTGCTTTGGAGAATAGCTTGACACCCTCTTCTTTGTGGCAGCCCCTGAGATATTGGAACACTGCTACCATGTCACCCCTCACCCTTCTCTTCATTAAACTAGACATACCCAATTCCAGCAACCCTTCCTCAAACTGGCTGAGGAATTCTGGGAGTTGAAGTCCACAAGTCTTAAAAGTTGCCAAGGCTGGAGACCCCTCATCTACTTGAAGGCCTTAACCAGCCCGAAGAGGCATGGATCTATCTGAAATGGAGGCCCCCAGCCTTTTAGCCACCAGGGACCAATTCGGAGGAGAGAGGTGCATGGTTTTCCGTGCTGCCGCTTGTTTGTGCGGCCCAGAATCTGGCATGCCACAGGCCGGTGCCAGTCCACGGGGACCCCTGATCTAAAACACAGCTTGCTACACTGACAGCCCCCAAGAACCCTGTCTACCTCCTCAGGACCAACAGGCTCAAATTTATCCCAGGTAACTGAGCGAGACCACATCTTCATTAACTGCACAGAACCTGAACCGACAGTTCATCTCGGAGGGGGTCTGAAGGATTGCGTCCACCAAATGCAGGGTATAATCCTCCCAGTGGCCTTGCAAATGTTCCTCCAACCCACCCAGAAGGTTTAGGGCTGCCCTTTACAAGCAGTTGACCAACAGCAATTAAAAAAAACAACTATTTTTCACTGCTCTTTATCTCCTGGATATAATCCTAAGGAAGGCTCTCACCCATTCTCCGTTGGAGTCACTGGTCTTCCTCTAGTCTAGGAATCTTCTGTGCCGCTTTATCATCAGGAAGTCCTCTGAAAACCAGGGGACTCATCAGCACCCACAAACAAGCAGACTCCACTCAGGTGTGAGCGTTCTCATTCCAAGCACCACCTTAAGATCTCAGTCAGACTATGCCTCAGGGACCCCTCTGTAGCCCAGCCAGGTCTACCAGAAGCCTGGGATGGATGAATTAAGTTGGTCCTTCTTCCCAGACAGAAGAATCAACCATAACGAGCCACCCAGCATCAAGAATGTAATCAAGAATAGGATCTTACGTCCATCGTAGGTGCAATCGTAATTTGCCCTGTGCAGCGGCTGAGAGCAGCACTTCCCACCTGAAGCCTCCCATCACCCAAGAGCTGATTGGTGCTGAGTCATCCAGAGACAATCCATTGCTCAAAAGGTCCCATAAACAAGGAAGCATAAATCTTATTATCTTCTGATCTGCCTAGGAAGTTGCTCTGGAGCAGACATGTCAAACACAAGGCCCGGGGGCCGGATCCGGCCTGCGAAGTGGTTTCATGTGGCCCGTGAAGCCATCCTGGAAACAGTGAGGGACCGGCCCCCACTGCCTTGGCCCTGGCCCAGAGACCTTCCTTCTGCCAGAGACCCTCAGATCTGTCCCACTCCTGCCCAGGTCCCCATAGGCACCCTTGATGAGAACGATGTAGAGCTGGCCATGGCCACCCAGTAGGCCATACGCACTCTGGCCACGCCCACCCAGTAGGCCACGCCCACCCAGTAGGCCACGCCCACCCGCCCCCCTGAGGGCAACCGCAATGCTGATGCGGCCCTCAATGAAATTGAGTTTGACACCCCTGCTCTGGAGGCTCCATTTGGAAAAACTAATCACCAGTCGAAGACTCAAAATGCTGCCTAAAAAAAGCTTTCCAAACCCTCTACAAATACCAGCATATCCAAAAACCCATTCTAACATACCCCAGTGGTCCATCTTCAATGACCCAGCAGTCCTGAAGAACATAGAGGTTTTGACCCATTAGATGGGAATTTTACTCTTAATCAGATGTTTGAACATGGCTGAGAATAGATAACGGTTAGAAATAGAAGTATTATTATTATTATTATAACTAGAAAGATAGGAATTATAATTAGAATATTATATTTTGGTATGAAAAGGGAAATATGAAAATGCTAAGAAGGTTTGAATAAGGGAAGCTTTTGGTTGCCCAAATATAACTTATTATGAGAAATTATAAGCGATAGAGATATTGTGAACACCGATGGGAAATTAATTTTTTTAAAAAAAAAAAAGTGGGGAAAAACAGGATATTAATTGAAGAAATAGATATCAAGTGCAAATGCAATGAAGATCTATTTTGGTTAGAAAAGATATTTTAAACCGACATTATTGATATTATTAGGAAAATGTAACAAAGATGTTGATATTCAATTGTATGTGTATTAACAACAATAAGAATTATATTTGCCTAACGTGGGAAAAGGTATACTACAGGAAGGAGAGAGGAAGCATTGGATGGTGGTAATATCACGCCTAGATTGAAGAAGTTAATATGTACCACTGAATTACTAATGGACCTAGGACAACACGTTTATTAAGTACTTATGATTGTAAAACTAGAAAATAAAATATTTATTAAAAAAAAGAAATAACCCAGAAATAACTGCAATTTTAAAAAAATCCATCATAAAAGCTTCAGTACAGATAGTCCTCGATTTACAACCATTCGCTTAGTGACTGAAGTTACAACAGCAATGGAAAATTATGACTGTTTTTCACACTTACGACCGTTGCAGCATCCCCCATGGTCACGTGATCAAAATTCGGACACTTGGCGACTGATTCGTATTTATGACGGTTGAGGAATCCGGGGGTGTGTGTGTGTGTGTGTCACGTGATCACCTTTTGTGACCTTTTGACAAGCAAACTCAATGGGGAAGCCAAATTCACTTAACAATTGTGTTCTTAACTTAATCACTGCACTGATTCACTTAACAATTGTGGTAAGAAAGGTTATAAAATGGAACAAAACTCACTGAACAACTATCTTGCTTACTAATGGAAGTCTGCAGTTCAATTGTGGTCATGGCTTTTTTTCCTCATAGAACGCTCAGAACGGAGTTCCGGCACCTTTTTTGGATGGAACCTTGTAGGGTAGGCAAGGCGGGTTGTATGACATGTGTGAGTTCCGGCACCTTTTTTCTTTTACAAAAAAAAGCACGGATTGTGGTCATACATCAAGGATCACCTGTACAGTAGTGGCCAAAATTGTGGAAACCTTTTGGAAAAAGTGTACAGTAGAAATGCCACCTTTGGTTAAGTTTCCACCCATTTTTCTTCTAATTTCTTTAGAACTGTAGCCTTGTTCACTTAATAATACTATTTTACATCACTTCCTATTAGGGACGCGGTGGCTCAGTGGGTTAGGACGCTGAGCTTGTCGATCAGAAGGTCGGCAGTTTGGCGGGTCGAATCCCAAGTGCCGTGTAACAGAGTGAGCGCCTGTTACTCGTCCCAGCTTCTGCCAACCTAGCAGTTCGAAAGCACGTAAAAATGCAAGTAGAAAAATAGGGACCGCCACAGTGGGAAGGTAACAGCATTCCGTGCGCCTTTGGCGTCTAGTCATGCCGGCCACATGACCACGGAGACATCCTCGGACAAGCGCCGGCTCTTCGGCTTTGAAACGGAGATGAGCACCGGCCCCTAGAGTCGGAAACGACTAGCACGCATGTGCAGGAGAACCTTTACCTTTACCTTTACATCACTTTCTGGACAACCAGTCAACTCTTTGCACCATTACTTTAATTTTATTACTTTTTACAAGCTCACTAAAGGAAAGGAAAAAAAACCCCAACCAACTTGATAAATGATCACCTAACACACTGACAAATGTCCTCCTCTCAGCTTCAATACATGACATCAGTAACTGAATCCTACTGTGATCTGATTGGCTCATTGCCAAAACAAGATGACACCTTATTGGCTCTCTAAGCACTCATGCTCATTGGCTACAATCAGATGAAGGAAAGCTACCTGATACCAATCTAAGCAACTTGTGCTTCCTTTTTCCGGTTATTTGGCTATAACGTTTCATACAATACAGTACAGATAATTGAACAAACTTATGTTGCGTTACATTCTTGATTAAATTATCTTTCCATTGATATATAACTTTATGGTACTACTCCCCAAAAAAAGTGGTGTTATTAGCCATCGAACCTCAAAAATACACTTTTCCCAAAAGGTTTCCACAATTTTGGCCACTACTGTAGACTTTTAAGTCTTTATTGGCTGAAAACATTCTAAATCAAGTGTTTCACAAACCTGGCAACTTTAGGATGTGTGGATTTAATCGTAACTGAATGTTATATACTGGATTCTTCCCACATCACATCTATGATTCCATATAGTTCCATAAAATAATAGCTGTCCACCCATTTCAGGATATACACAGGAATGATATCAGACTGTATCACCATATCCTAGGTTTTGCACCCTGGTTGTATTAAAATCTAACAGACTGTTGGAAGAATTTGACCACAGTACAGGCACACCTCGACTTGCAACTCAATTGAGCCTGCAATTTCAGTCCTAACTCATGACAGTCGTTAAGTGGATCATCACATGACCACACCCGATTTTACAACCTTTTGCACAGCGGTCATAAAGTGAAATGCAGCAGTCATTAAGCAAATCCATTGTTTGCTATGGGGTGGGGGTTTTTTGCTGGAAACTGGAAATAAACATTGTTTTCCAGCCAAAATGTCATAAATTGCAGTTGTGAATGTGGGCCAGTTGCCAAACACCAAAACGCGATCACGCGACCTGGGGGGGGGGAATGTTTGCAGAAACTTCAAATCTGGGTGGTAAATAGATTTTTCGGAGTCCTCGGTAACTTGGTCAATAAGCAATTGGTTTTAAGTCAAGGACTATTTGTATAGAGATGCAGTACTGATGGACTGTGTAACTTCTTTGTAACATAATACAAACAAGAGAATGCCTCCAAGATCTACACTTAATCCATCTAAGTGCCAGATCAGAGATATTTAGTCTTGATGACACCGAATGCAAACATCTAGGTCTATGTTGAAAGAACCAAAAGAGAAAGTTTCTTTGGTGTCTCTTTTGGGGTGACTCAGCAGTCTTCATGGTTTCTTTTGATGTGGAGACTTCGCAATCTGTTTTAAATACGCCCCAAGGCGATGACAGATTTCAAGCTAGGAAGGGAAATCCATTTGAACTTTTGTTACCCTGTTTCTCAGTACGAAAATTACATCTGTGGCTGCATTTATTTATTTTTTTGGAGTCATGAAATACAGGGCACACTTCTAGATAAATTTTTGCCCTGCGACTGCTGTCTCATTGTCAGGGAAGATGAATCCTCATTAATAACATGGTAAAATATGGTCTAAGACTCTAAGTCAGGGGAAGGCGACCTTGGCTCTTTTATGACTGGTGGACTTCAACTCCCAGAATTCCTGAGCCAGCCATGCTGAGGGGACATGGAGAGGTTTCCATGCTGAGCCATGCTGGCTCAGGAATTCTGGGAGTTGAAGTCCACGAGTCATAAAAGAGCCAAGGTTGCCTACCCCCGGCCTAAGTGATACAACTGTTGGATGCCATCACAGATGACTGAATGACCACACCCAAAGAGGGTGCATCAATGTCTCCACATCAGCTTGGGAATGGGAACCGACTGCCATGGGGCTTTCTGATCAGCATTTTTATTAACGATGGGATGAGTGTGCTGAGGGGATGATTATTAAATGTGAAGGTAAAACAAAACTAGGAGTGGTGACTAATAGTATAGAAGAGAAGGATATAGATAGATAGATAGATAGATAGATAGATAGATAGATAGATAGATAGATGTATATCTATATCTATATCTATCTATCTATCTATCTATCTATCTATCTATCTATCTATCTATCTATCTATATATATATATAGAGAGAGAGAGAGAGAGAGAGAGAGAGAGAGAGCAGTCTGATGTGGTGGTGAAGGCGCCAGTCTAGAAACCAGGAGACTGAGAGTTCTAGTCCCACTTAGTCATGAGAACTGGCTGGGTGACTTTGGACTAATCACTCACTCTCTTAGCCTAGCCCAGCCCACCTCACAGGGTTGTTATTGTGGGGAAAATAGGAGGAGGAAGGATATTAGGTATTTTCGCCACCATGAGTTACTTATAAAGCAATAAAGGTAGGATAAAAATCTAATAAATAAATAACACAGGAAGTGTGGGCCATAAGGAAATGTAAAGTTCTGCATCTAGGAAGAAAAAGGAAATGAAAACGTGTGTTTTTATTTACTAATTAAATTTATTTGCCGCTCATTTCAAACCCAAGGTGACTCTTGCGTGATATATGAGGGAGGTGACTTGGTTTCCATAGCAGAACATGTGGAAATGAAGTGGATGTTCTTACTGAAAACTTAAAACGTGAGCCAGTACTGTGATGCAACTGTTAAAAAGGAAAAAGCCATCTTGGAAGTTTATTAATGGGAACACAGAATCCAGATGATAGATGATAGCTCAGCGCTCTTCTACCCCGATCACGGTTCAATTCTCATCTGACCTCAACATAGGTCAACTCTAGCCTGTCCTGATTGTACTCTGACTTGATCATACACTGGGTTCAGTTCTGCCAGGACAATTCAGAAAGAATAATGACAAATTAAAAAGGTAAAGGTTCCCCCGCACATGCGTGCTAGTCGTTTCCAACTCTAGGGGCTGGTGCTCATCTCCGTTTCAAAGCCGAAGAGCCAGCGTTTATCTGAGGATTTCTTCGTGGTCATGTGGCGTGACTAGACGCCAAAGGCGCACAGAACGCTGTTTCCTTCCCACCGTAGTGGTCCATATTTTTGTACTTGCATTTTTACGTGCTTTCGAACTGCTAGGTTGGCAGAAGCTGGGACGAATAACAGGTGCTCACTCTGTTACACGGCACTAGGGATTCGACCCGCCAAACTGCCGATCTTCTGATCGAAAAGATCAGCGTCCTAACCCACTGAGCCACTGTGTCCCTTTTAATGACAAATTAAGTAACCACAAAGCAGAGCTTCCAAGATACTAGTCTCTGTAAACGAGTTTTCTGTAATACAGTTAAAGAACCTGTGTTTGGCCTGTAAGGTTAATATCTAAAGCAATGTTTCTCCACCTCAGTAACTTTAAAATGTGTGGACCTCAACTCCCAGAATTCTCCAGCCCTGGGAGTTGAAGTCCACACATCTTAAAATTACTGAGGTAGAGAAACAAAAATCGAAAGGATTATCACACGGAAGAAAGACTGGACTTTCTTTCTATTGCCTCCGAGGATAGGACCAGAACTAATACAGAAATTATTACGAGGACATCTGTTGAGGCTAGACCTCAGGATGAACTTCTTGACTATACTACTTTATCAGCTAGCAGAACAGCCTGCTACATAAGGAAATAAGTTCTCCTTCACTGTTCATCTCCACACCAAGGTTATTTGTCGGAGTGCTTGACATGTTCTATTGTCTATCAGGAAGCATGTCTCCCATATTTTAGTCATAACTTTCTTGTTTTGGAACTAATCCTCTGGGCTTCTGCATTGTCACCAATTGTTTCCTGATAATGATCTTTATAACAACTATAACACTTTCCTCCTTCCTTCTAAGGAGTTCACAACAGCACATAAAGTTCTCTTCCTTTATACGGTAGCACTGCATCAGGGTTTGAACCCATGGCCTCGCTAGACCTGGTCCAAAACCCTAAGGCGTAGATAAGTAATAAAAAAGTAAAGGTAAAGGTTCCCCCGCACATGCGTGCTAGTCGTTTCCGACTCTAGGGGCCGGTGCTCATCTCCGTTTCAAAGCCGAAGAGCCAGCGCTTGTCTAAGGACGTCTCCGTGGTCATGTGGCCGGCATGACTAGACGGCAAAGGCGCACGGAACGCTGTTACCTTCCCACCGTAGTGGTCCCTATTTTTCTACTTGCATTTTTACGTGCTTTCGCACTGCTAGGTTGGCAGAAGCTGGGACGAGTAACAGGCGCTCACTCTGTTATGCGGCACTCGGGATTCGACCCGCCAAACTGCCGACCTTCTGATCGACAAGCTCAGCGTCCTAACCCACTGAGCCACCGCGTCCCTTAGATAAGTAATAGGCCGCCCTATACATGTGATTAAACTCCAATTAAACTCCAATTCCAGCCAGTTCAGGGAACATTCCCAAAATTGAGGTATAACAAGAGTTTTTTTGATGTGCTGTTTGACCCTTTTATTTTATTTTTATCCCACCTTTATTACTTTATAAGTAATTTAAAATGTTTACTGTATCTACTACTACTTCTTTCTCTGTTTGAAGTGGGTTGGGGATGTATGTATGTATGTATGTATGTATGTATGTAAATTTTTTGGCTTGCTAACAAAGAATAAAGGGAGACAGATATGATCATTTCAAACTTATTTGTTCTCATCAGTCAGCCATACCCTTCTGAGATTCGAATCTGGGCCGACTGCGTCTTAACCCCTAGGCCACAGGCTCTCGCTCTCTCTTTGTTAGCTGAGAAGCAAGGGAGATATGTGTTAAATGTTTGTTAAGTATTTAGAATACACTTGCTTAGGCCCCAAACATGGGACAAATCTTATTTCCTTATATATACATATATATATGGCCCAAAGGCAGAACTAGAACTCAGTCACCTGGCTTCTAGCCTGGAGCCTTACTCACTAGACCAGGGGTAGGCAACCTTGGCTCTTTTATGACTTGTGGACTTCAGCTACCAGAATTCCTGAGCCAACCATGCTGGCTCAGGAATTTTGGGAGTTGGTCCACGAGTCATAAAAGAGCCAAGGTTGCCTACCCCTGCACTAGATCAAACCAGCTTTCTATTCTAACCACTATGCCTGACTTTCATTTCAAGCAGAAATGAAACTCTGTACTGCTCTACTAGAAACTACTAGAAGGAAACCCAGTTACCACAATTACAGTGATGAGAGTTTGCAAACTCTGTACAACTATCCATGATCCACAGTGCTGTGATCTATAATGTGATCGGAGCTTCACGTAAGCTATAATTGAGATTCCAAAATACAAAATTTCTTCTATTTTGGTCATTCCACTGATCTATTTGTGTGTTTAGGATCCTTGTGTGACCTGGTTACATATCCTTTTCCAAACAGACACAGTGAATGTTTGCTTAACATGCTCACTAAGGGCAGGACCTAGTAAACAGTGTATCTCCATCTATTGATTTTGAACCAGTCGCTTAGATAAATTCTGATCACATTCCAGATTATAGATAGTTCTACAGGGCACATTGTGCCCTGTAGAACTATCTATAATCTGGAATGTGATCAGAATTTCCTCTCCACCTGTAGGTTACTAAGAGGAATGGAAATAGCAACGATAGCTTAATAGGCCACCCTGGTTTTAATTAATAACTAAGTTTTGATAAAGGCTGTGTGTATTACACAATATACTGGGCTATAGTTTGCTCAATCATAATTTTAAAACCCACGATTGGCTCAGCTAACAGACTACATTAAACCAGGGTACTAAAATGGTTTATAAATCACACCGGTGTGTGCTACCTGCTCTAACATATGCCAGTGAAACATGAACACTAGCCTCACAATTGATACAAAAGCTACGAGTGGCGCAAAGAGCCATGGAAAAATGCATGCTCGGCATCACAAGACCGGATAGAAAGACCCGCACATGGATTAGAGAACAAAGGATAGTATACGATATCGTGAAGAGAGTGAAAGAATTGAAATGGAAATGGGCTGGTCACGCAGCAAGAACTGATGGCAGGTGGACCAAGGCAGTCATAGAATGTATCCCACTTGATAAAAGAAGACGTAAAACAAAATGGAGCGACGACATCAGCAAGTATTGCCAGCCCAATTGGCAAAAGAGAGCTCAGGTCCCTATTGGTTGGAAACATGCGGAAAAGGCCTTCATCCTGTAGTGGATAGACGAGGGGACTTCAAACTCGGCCCTTTTATGACTTGTGGACTTCAACTCCCAGAATTCCTCAGCCACGAGTTGAAGTCCACAAGTCATAAAAGGGCCCCCTGGGATAGACAAATGGACAAAGATGATGATGATGATGATAAATCACATACTGAATCATGTGCAAGCAAGCCACATTATGGTTTAAAATGGTAAACCTGGTTATTTTAAGTATTACATGCTGTGAGAATCTTGTCTATTATGGTTTATTCATCAGAACTGAATTAAAAATGACTCATAATGCATGAATAGCATTGGGAATAGCATTTAGAGCAAGTTATAATATTCAACCGTGCAAATTTAAATTATCATCTTGCAAACTTGCCGAAGGGGTCTTGCCCCACTGCTGTGCAACAGATGCCATATTATGTTGGCCTTCCACTGCAACACCAAAAGGAAAAGTAAATTTAAGCATTATCTACCTAAGAGTAGTAGCAAGGCCATTATAGGACAGGCGATCCTCGAATTACGACGACAACGGGAACAGAATTTCCATTGCTAAACAAGGTGATTGTTAAATGAGTCTTGCCCGATTTTATGAGCTTTTTTTTTAACCATAATGGTTAAGCAAATCACTGCAGCTGTTAAATGAATCACGTGGTTGCTAAGCAAATCCAGCTTTCCCCAGTGATTTTGCTTGTCAGAAACCAACTGGGAAGGTCTCAAATGGTGATCACGTGACCCCAAGGATGCTTCAACTATTTGTAAATACGTGCTGGTTGCCATGCTCTTGAATTCAGATCACATGGACCATGGGATGCTGTGATGATTGTAAGTGCAAGGCACTGTCGCTAAACAACTGGTTGTAAGTAGAGGAATTGGTCCTGTCTAGTTTAATGAGTAAAAGGACTAGGAGGTGACGTGATAACAGTGTTCCAATATCTCAGGGGCTGCCACAAAGAAGAGAGAGGGAGGCAAGCGATTCTCCAAAGCGCCTGAAGGCAGGACAAGAAGTACCGGATGGAAACTAATCAAGGAGAGAAGCAAAGAAAAATAAGGAGGAATTAATTTCCTAACAGTTAGAACAATTAACCAGTGGAACAACCTGTCTCCAGAAGCTGAAGGCAGGACAAGAAGCAACAGATGGAAACTAACCAAGGAGAAAAGCAGTCTAGAACTAAGGAGGAACTTCCTGACAGTTAGAACAATTAACCAGTGGAACAACCTGTCTCCAGAAGCTGAAGGCAGGACAAGAAGCAACAGATGGAAACTAACCAAGGAGAAAAGCAGTCTAGAACTAAGGAGGAACTTCCTGACAGTTAGAACAATTAACCAGTGGAACAACCTGCCTCCAGAAGTGGTGAATGCTCCAACACTGGAAGTGTTTAAGAAGAGACTGGACAGCCATTCGTCTGAAATGGTATATAGGGATTCCTGCCTGAACAGGGGTTGGACTAGATGACCTCCAAGGTCCCTCCCAACCCCTCTATTATATTATTATTATTATTATTATTATTATTATTATTATTATTATTATTATTATTATTATTATTATTATTTATTATTATAGCATTCTCTGTGGGCGCGCCTGCCCTCTGGAATCAGCTCCCTGTTGAGCTCCGGATGGCTCCCGACCTTCGCTCTTTCCGCTGCGACCTGAAGACTTGGCTATTTGAACTTGCCGGCCTGGACTGAAGGACTGGGATTTTAGATTTTAAATTTTACATTTTAGAACGTGTTTTATTGTTTAGGGCTACTTGGTTTAATTTATTTTAATTTTTGTATATTATGTGTTGTATATAGTGTTTTAATTGCCCTGTACAACGCCCCGAGTCCTTCGGGAGAGGGGCGGTATATAAATCCAAATAATAAATAAATAAATAATAAATATGTACTCATTTAAAACTTTATATTCCAAACACTGGCATGTATAAAGGTAGTCCTCGACTTACAGTTCGTTTAGCGACCATTCAAAGTTACAATGGCACTGAAAAAAGTGGCTTATGACCATTTTTCATACTTACGACCACTGCAGCATCTCCATACTCATGTGATCGAAATTCAGATGCTTGGCAACCGACTCATGTTTATGACAGCTGCAGTGTCCCGGGGTCATGTGATCACCTTTTGGCAGCCTTCTGACAAGCGAAATCAATAGGGCGGCCAGATTCACTTAACAACCACGTTGCTAACCTAACACCTACCTGCAATGATTTGCTTAACCCCTGTGATAAGGAAGGTCGTAAAACGGGGCAAAACATCTCACTTAGGAAACATCTCACTTAGCAACAGAAATTTTGGGCTCAATTGTAATCATACCTGGTGGCGACGACAACTCCCAGAATTTCCCAGCCAGCCACGATTGGGAAACACGGGTCCAGACAGGCTTTCTGTTCTGTATCACCCACCTAGATTTTTTTTTTCAGTGCCTTTGAGTCAGTGTTGACACCTATCAACTTCCTCGACAAGTCCCTGCAGTTTTCTTGGCAACGCTTTCGGAAGTAGTTTGCTATTGCCGCCTTCTTCCTGGGGGCTAAGAATGATTTAGCGCAGGGGTCTTCAAACTCGGCCCTTTTATGACTCGTGGACTTCAACTCCCAGAATTCCTCAGCCAGGCATGCTGGCTGAGGAATTCTGGGAGTTGAAGTCCACGAGTCATAAAAGGGCCGAGTTTGAAGACCTCTGATTTAGCGCAAGGTCATCCAACTGACTCTGTGCCTCAGAGGAGGCTAGAACTCACGGACTCCCAATTTCTAGCCTGCTGTCCTAACCCTTGTACCAAATTGGCTGTCCAGCTATCTTTCTCATCTCTGAAAGACATCTAGCTCATTAGGTCACCGGCGAAACCCAGGGGGGCCTTAATTCAAGTCTTGCAACACTCTTATTCATGTGTAAAAATCTTACATTCCTATTCAGAAGCAGTCTTGAGCAATCCTTGAGCCTAGTAGCCTTGAGCTAGCAAATTCCCCCATCTAAAGACTTTTGTAGTAATCCTGATCTATCTAGCAAGGATCTTGTAAAAGTGGCTGAAACACAAAAACAAAATATTTCAAATTCCCCCAAAAAGTGGCATGTAACTAATAAGAGGGCTCTTATTTCTTTCTTGTTATAAGAGTATTCTTACTACATCACCATGATTGCTATGGATATTTTTACTAGGTGGTTTTTTTTTGTTTGCTTGTTTGTTTTTAAGGGACGCAGTGGCTCAGTGGGTTAGGATGCTGAGCTTGTTGATCTTCTGATCGGCAGTTTGGCGGGTCAAATCCCGTGTGCCACGTAGCAGAGTGAGTGCCTGTTACTCGTCCCAGCTTCTGCCAACCTAGCAGTTTGAAAGCACGTAAAAATGCAAGTAGAAAAATAGGGACCACTACGGTGGGAAGGTAACAGCATTCCGTGCGCCTTTGGCATCTAGTCATGCCGGCCACATGACCACGGAGACGTCCTCGGACAAGCGCTGGCTCCAGCTTTGAAACAGAGATGAGCACCGGCCCCTAGAGTCGGAAACGACTAGCACGCGTGTGTGGGGGAACCTTTACCTTTTACCTTTTTTAAAAAAAAACAATTATCCCTTCTAACGCTGGATATTGCATGAGACTCCAAAGTAGTACAGCGAAGCCCATGCACACTGCTTTAATTTCAGAACCACACAACATTCCATCTTTCCAGGCCTATCTAATCACTACCCAATAGGGTTCCAAAGTCTTCCTTATTAGATAGACATGTCTGTCGAAATTCAAGAGCCTTAGGTTTTCATCCCAGTTAAACCAAGACAAATTGGTCTTCCAAATAGGATTTTCATGGTTGGTAAAATGGGGTTGATCAATGCCATGCCAATAAGGCTGTTGCAAGAATGATAGAGATAAGAATTCATGGCACTTGGTTGCTCAGGACCACTATTAAAGGGAAAGAGAAACCACTTAAGAAAACCAAAGGCCATTAGTAAGCCTTGAACAAAGCTAGAAGCACAGTACTTGCCTATCTCAAATACATTCAAGGGATGCTCATCTTTTCATAATTAATCCACTAAACTCCTTCTAGCACAACTGCAAGAACTCACTTGAACATTATGTAAATGTTATTTCCCAGGTTTTCCTGTCTATGGCATTATATCATCCTCATTTGCCAGAATCCCACTTTGACACTTTTCTTGCCTCCCAATTCATATGACTGTATTTCACAGACCACACCCCAATTCTCCCACCCCTTTTTTTAATTTCCACTCCTTATGACTTCAAGACCCATCTCTCCTAAGGCAGATCTTCTTAGGACTGCCACACCTTAAGCAGCTCACACTGGACTTGGCTCTGTTCCTTCCACCACCATCCCAAGTCACACCAGGTTCCTCTTTCGAGATCTCCTCCCTTTAAAGAGGACCATTTCCTTGCCCCAATGAAAGCTTAACCACCAAACATCCACCGCAACCTGCCTTCCCACACCCACTTCTGCTTCTATAATACAGGTAGTCCTCAATTTACCCACAGTTCATTTAGTGATTGTTCAAAGTTACACCACCACTGGGGGGAAAAGCGGCTTATGACCATTTTTTCACACTTACGGCCACTGCAGCATCCCCATGGTCACGTGATCAAGATTCAGACACTTGGCAGCTGACTCCTATTTGTAACCGCTGCTGTGTCTTAAGGGTCCTGTCAACACCCTTTGCGACCTTTCCGGCAAGTAAAGTCAAAGGGGAAGTCCAGATTCACTTAACAACGGTATTACTAACTCAACAGCTGCTGCGATTCATTTAACAACCGTGGCCAGGAAAGGTGTGAAACGAGGCGAAACTCACTTAACCACCAATGTTTCATTTAGCAACACAAATTGTGGTTGCTCAACTGTGGCCGTAAGTCGAGGACTACCTGTATCCTCCCAGCGACTGACCCAGATCTCTTCCCTGAAAAAGGGGATGGGGGGGGGGAGAGGAGAGCAGCAGGCCTTGGAACAGGGGTCTTCAAACTTGGCCCTTTTATGACTCGTGGACTTCAACTCCCAGAATTCCTCAGCCAGCATGTTTGGCTGAGGGATTCTGGGAGTTGAAGTCCACAAGTCATAAAAGGGCCCAAGTTTGAACGAAGACCCCTGCCTTGGAACCCCAGAAATACACAACTGAGTGGACTGGGGGTAGCACAAACGCAGCGCTGCTGACTTACTATCCCTTGATCCAGGCAGAGAGCGTGCAAAAAACGTACGGCTTAAGATCCCAGGCGGCGGGGCGGGGTGGGATGGTTGAAGAGGACATAGGGCGATCCAATTCCGGAGTCTAGAAACATCCAATGGCTGGACTGGCAATCCAGCCTAACTCCCCACACATGTATGTATGTATGTATGTATGTATGTATGTATTTATTTATTTTTGGGGCTTATATGCCGCCCTAACTCCCAAAGGACTCAGGGCGGCTTACAACAATAAAAAAACAACAATACAAAAATTAAAAAAAAACCGTTTAAAAAATTAAACCTCCCTTCTGACTTCCCATCCACCCACCATCACCCCATGCTTAGGGAATGATGGGAAATGAAGTCCAAACCCGCCGCTCCAACCCACCCACCCCCACCCCGCTTTTACTTACCTGGCTCTGCGTGCCCCGCTTTTTTTTTTTTGCCGGGGGAGGGGGAGAGAGAGGGGGAAAGCCGGCGTCGGGGCTCCTTATCGGCCCCCTGGTCCGCTCACCCCCCGCGCTTCCAGAGCCAGGCCATGGCGGAGCCGGCTTCGGAGAGATGCGCCGAGGAAGAAGCCGGGAGCGCAGAGCGGCGGGGCGGGCTTAGTAGATGCTCCAGCTTGGGCGGCGGTGGCCTCAGCCGGCGTGGGCCACTTCCTCGGGGGGGGGGGGCTCCGCCGAGCGGCAGGAAGTGGAGGGGGGGCTCTGACGGGCAGCCCCGGCCGCCAATAGCGGCGGCGGCTCCTTCCTCCTCCTCGTTTTGTCCCCACCCCCTACCCCCCCCTGAACAGCGGCTCGCGCTCTCTCGCGCTTCTCCCCCCTCCCCTCCGGCCCGCGGCTGTTCCTGCGGGTGCTGCGCTCCTCCCTCCGCCTCCTCCGGGCTCTTCGTTCATTCATTCATTCCTTCGCTCGCTCGCTTTTCATTCATCCCGCGACGCTTCCTCCCACCCGCCATCACCCCCTCCCCCCCGTTCCAAGGGGTCCATTTTCGTCCGGGTCCGAAAAGACGGAGGAGGGGGAGGGAGGGAGGGAGACGTTTACAGGCGGACACGCCCGAAAGCCCCGTCAAGACCTTTCCGTCGCCGGGTTCAGCGGGGCTTTCTTCCGGGCGAGGATGCCCGGCTTGGGTACAGGAGGATCGCGCAAGCCGGGCTGGATCAGATGCTTCGCTAGATCGACCCCTCAGTCTAGGACAGGGATCTTCAAACCTGGCCCTTTTACGATTTGTGGACTTCAACTCCCAGAATTCCTCAGCCAGGCATGCCTGGCTGAGGAATTCTGGGAGTTGAAGTCCACGAGTCATGAAAGGGCCGAGTTTGAAGACCCCCTGCTCTAGGAAGCGCCATCCTTGCTGCAAGATCGGAAGGCAGCTTTGATTTAGCCAAGGGCCCAAGCTGTGGTTTTGCCAGGGTGAATTGCGAAATAGCCTTGCCGGGGCAGGGATTGTCACCTCTGAAACGTCCCCTAACCGGTTCAACAGAAGCTGCCAATGCCCTAAACCAGGGGTAGGGAACCTTGGCTCTTTTATGGACTCCTGGACTTCAACTCCCAGAATTCCTGAGTCAGCATGGCTGGTTCAGGAATTCTGGGTATTGAAGTCCACGAGTCATCAAAGAAGCCAAGGTTCCCTACCCCTGCCCTAAGCTGTATTAAGGAAAGAAGAGACAGACAATTGCGGACATAGACTCAAACACTGGGCACTATCTAACAAAATGAAATTCAACGGTGAAAAAAGTAAGGTTCTACATTTAGGCAGGAAAAATCAAATGCACAGGTATAGTATAGGTGGTAGAGATCTCGGAGTCCTAGTGGACAATCACTTAAATATGAGCCAGCCGTGTGCTGCAGCTGCCAAAAAAGCCAACACAGTGCTAGGCTGCATTAACAGAGTGATAGAATCAAGATCACGTGAAGTACTAATACCACTTTACAATGCCTTGGTAAGGCCACACTTGGAACACTTCATCCAGTTTTGGTCACCAGGATGTAAAAAAGATGTTGAGACTCTAGAACGAGTACAGAGAAGAGCAACAAAGATGATTAGAGGACTGGAGACTAAAGCTATAAGGAACGGTTGCTGGAATTGGGAATGTCTAGTCCAGGGGTCAGCAACCTGAAACAGTGAAAGAGCCACTCGGAACCGGTTCCCTCACAAAAGGAAAAACTGGGAGCCACAAAAAATGTGTGCACATGTGTGTACATGCGCACATGCGCAGAACAGGGTTTGATTGAAGAGTGGAGCCAAGGCGAGATATGCACCTACCCTGCATATTTGAATTGATTGGTTGAATTTTTTTAGTCCCACTTTTTTTTGGGGGGGGGACTACACGTAGCAGAAGACTGGGAGCCGCAGGAGACAGCTGAAAGAGCCGCATGCGGCTCCGGAGCCGCGGGTTCCAGACCTGTGGTCTAGTCTAATGAAGAGAAGGACGAGGATTTGCCTGAAATGGTATAAGGTTTCCTGCCTGAGCAGGGGGTTGGACTAGATGACCTCTAAGGTCCCTTCCAACTACTTCTTCTTCTTCTTCTTCTTCTTCTTCTTCTTCTTCTTCTTCTTATTATTATTATTATTATTATTATTATTATTATTATTATTATTACAGATTGCTTTTCTCTACATGACAGTGATGTTTTATTTGTTCTAGTGCGTTTCAGGAAACCATTTATGTTTATTTCTCATTCGCAGATGCAGTGGGCTTAGTTTCACAAATTCTACTGATATTTCGACATAGACATTTTGGTAAGGAGCTTTTTACAGTTTCTTAAACTATCTCCTGCTCTCTCTGCATACCTGCTTTGCAAATAATGAGAGGATAAGGTTTATACCAGGGGTAGGCAACCTTGGCTCTTTTATAACTCTGGACTTCAACTTCCAGAATTCCTGAGCCACCGTAGCTGGTTCAGGAATTCTGGGCGTTGAAATCAATGAGTCATAAAAGAGCCAAGGTTGCGTACCCCTGGTTTATACCTTGAAAAATTCAGATTCGTTAGCCACTTTTTCTTGTCAAAGAATAAATAAATCAGAGTATGGACAAGAATGATTTTTCAAGAAGAGAAAGGTATGGGGAGATTCAGTAAATGGTGTTGGTATAAAGTAGATTTAGCCGACATTTGCTTTGATAGCGTTTTTCACAGCTCAGTACTTTATTTGGCTTCCTATTTCGTATTCTTCTGTCCAACTTTACTTATCCCTATTTATGAACCCCTTCATGGATTACTGCCTTGTCGTGGCGAAGGAGCTTCTTTAATTCAATGAAGCTATGTGCTATGCTGTGCAGGGCCACCCAAGATGGACAGGTCATAGCAGAGAGTTCTGACAAAATGTGATCCACTGGAGAAGGAAATGGCAACCCACTCCAGTATCTTTGCCATGAAAACCCCATGGACAGTACCAAATGACAAAAAGATGACGCTGGAAGATGAGCCCCTCAGGTCAGAAGGCGTCCAATATGCTATTGGGGAAGAGCAGAAGGCTAGTACTAGTAGCGCCAGAAAGAATGAAGCGACTGGGCCAAAGCCAAAAGGACGCTTAGCTGTGGATGTATCTGGTGGTGAAAGGAAATTCCAATGCTGTAAAGATTTTTTTATTCATAGGAATCTGGAATGTAAGATCCATGAATCAAGGAAAGCTGGACGTGGTCAAACAAGAGATGACAAGACTGAACATCGACATCTGAGTCCTTCGGGAGAAGGGCGGTATACAAATTAAATTATTATTAATTATTATTATTATCTTAGGAATCAGATGACCATCAGGTATACTACTGCGGGCAAGAATCCCTCAGAAGAAATGGAGTAGCCTTCATAGTCAATAAAAGAGTAGGAAAAGCAATACTGGGATACAATCCCCCAAAATGACAATGATCTCAGTTCGAATCCAAGGCAAACCATTCAATATCACAGTAGTCCAAGTCTATGCCCCAACCACTGGTGCTGAAGAGGATGAAATTGACCAGTTCTATGAAGCCCTACAGCACCTTATAGAACTAATACCAAAAAATGATGTCCTTATCACCATGGAGGAAAACCATGGCAAATCTAGACAGCACACTAAAAAGCAGAGACATCACCCTGCCAACAAAAGTGCGTATAGTGAAAGCTATGGTCTTCCCAGTTGCAATGTATCTCTGTGAAAGTTGGACCATAAGAAAGGCTGAGTGCCAAAGAATTGAGGCCTTTGAACTATGGTGCTGTAGAAGACTCCTGCAAGTCCCTTGGACTGCAAGGCGTTCAAACCGGTCAGTCCTAGAGGAGGTCAACCCTGCCTGCTGTTTAGAAGGCCAGATCCTGAAGTTGAAACTCAAATACTTTGGCCACCTAATGAGAAGGAAGGACTCACTGGAGAAGAGCCTAATGCTGGGAAAAGTTGAGGACAAGAGAAGGGGACAACAGAGAATGAGGTGGCTGAATGGAGTCACTGAAGCAGTAGGCGTGAGCTTAAATGGACTCCAGAAGATGGTGGAGGACAGGAAGGCCTGGAGGAACGTTGTCCATGGGGTCGCGATGAGTCGGACACAACTTCGCAACTAACAACAACAACAGGCAACCTTGGCTCTTTTATGACTCTGGACTTCAACTCAGGAATTCTGGCTGGCTCAGGAATTCTGGGATTTGAAGTCCATGAATCATAAAAGAGCCAAGGTTGCCTACCCCTGGTTTATACCTTGAAAAATTCGGATTCGTTAGCCACTTTTCCTTGTCAAAGAATAAATAAATTAGAGTGTGGACAAGGATGATATTTCAAGAAGAGAAAGGTATGGGGAGATTCAGTAAATGGTGTTGGTATAAAGTAGATTTAGCCGACATCTGTTCTGATAGCGTTTTTCACAGCTCAGTGAATGTGAAGTGAAGTGGGCCTTAGAAAAGCTGAGCAACAACAAAGCTAGTGGAGGTGACAGTATTCCAGCTGAGCTATTCAAAATTTTAAAAGACGATGCAGTAAAAGTGCTACACTCAATTTGCCAGCAAATTTAGAAAACTCAACAGTGGCCACAGGATTGGAAAAGATCAGTTTACATTTCAATTCCAAAGAAAGGCAGTGCCAAAGAATGTTCAAGCTAGTAATGTTATGCTTAAAATCCTACAAGCTAGACTTCAGCAGTATGTGGATCAAGAACTACCAGAAGTACAGGCAGGATTTCGAAGAGGCAGAGGAACTAGAGATCAAATTGCCAACATACGCTGGATCATGGAGAAAGCTAGAGAGTTCCAGAAAAACATCTACTTTTGCTTCATTGACTATGCTAAAGCCTTTGATTGTGTGGATCATAACAAACTGTGGCAAGTCCTTAAAGAGATGGGTGTACCAGATCATCTTATTTGTCTCTTGAGAAACCTATATGCGGGCCAAGAAGCAACAGTGAGAACTGGACACGGAACCACTGATTGGTTCAAAATTGGGAAAGGAGTCCGGCAAGGCTGTATACTGTCGCCTTGCCTATTTAACTTATATGCAGAGCACATCATGAGAAAGGCAGGGCTAGATGAATCAAAAGTTGGAATTAAGATTGCCGGAAGAAATATCAACAACCTAAGATATGCAGATGACACCACTCTAATGGCAGAAAGTGAAGAGGAACTGAAGAGTCTCTTGTTGCGGGTGAAGAAGGAGAGTGCAAAAGTTGGGTTGAAACTAAACATTAAGAAAACCAAGATCATGGCATCCGGCCCTCTCAATTCCTGGCAAATAGATGGGGAAGAAATGGAGGTAGTGACAGATTTTATTTTCCTGGGCTCCAAGATCACTGCAGATGGGGACTGTAGCCAAGAAATTAAAAGACACTTGCTCCTGGGGAGGAAAGCCATGGCAAATCTAGACAGCACACTAAAAAGCAGAGACATCACCCTGTCAACAAAAGTGCGTATAGTCAAGGCTATGGTCTTCCCAGTTGCAATGTATGGCAGTGAAAGCTGGACCATAAAAAAGGCTGAGCGCCAAAGAATTGAGGCCTTTGAACTCTGGTGCTGGAGAAGACTCCTGCGAGTCCCTTGGACTGCAAGGCGATCAAACCGGTCAGTCCTAGAGGAGATCAACCCTGACTGCTCTTTAGAAGGCCAGATCCTGAAGCTAAAACTCCAATACTTTGGCCACCTAATGAGAAGGAAGGACTCACTGGAGAAGAGCCTAATGCTGGGAAAGATTGAGGGCAATAGAAGAAGGGGACGACAGAGAATGAGGTGGCTGGATGGAGTTACTGAAGCAGTAGGCGTGAGCTTAAATGGACTCCAGAAGATGGTAGAGGACAGGAAGGCCTGGAGGAACCTTGTCCATAGGGTCGCGATGGGTCGGACACGACTTCGCAATTAACAACAACAACAATTTCGTATGTCTTCTGTCCTCTGTCTAACTTTATTTATCCCTATTTATGAATAGGTAAGCATGTAAACAACCTCAAAACAAGGTAGAGGATAGTAAAACCACAAGTCTAAAAAGATGGAAGAAAAAGATGGAAAGTGAAGGAAAAGAAGATAAAGCAGAATATTTTGTTCCATGAGTAGCGCAATGTTTTTCCTTCCACTCCTTATGACTTCAAGACCCACCTCTCCTAAGGCAGATCTTCTCAGGACTGCCACACCTTAAGCAGCTCACACTGGACTTGGCTCTGTTCCTTCCACCACCATCCCAAGTTACGCCAGGTCCCTCCTTCCAGATCTCCTCCCTTTAAAGAGGACCATTTCCTTGCCCCAATAAAAGCTTAACCTCCAAACATCCACTGCAACCTGTCTTCCCACACCTGCTTCTATAATACAGGTAGTCCTCGATTTACCCACAGTTCATTTAGTGATTGTTCAAAGTTACACCGCCACTGGGGAAAGAAGTGGCTTATGACCATTTTTTCACACTTACGACCATTGCAGCATCCCCATCGTCACGTGATCAAGATTCAGACACTTGGCAGCTGACTCCTATTTGTAACGGCTGCTGTGTCTTAAGGGTCCTGTCAACACCCGTTGCAACCTTCCGGCAAGTAAAGTCACGGGGGAAGTCCGTAACTTAACAATTGCTGCAATTCATTTAACAACCGTGGCAAGAAAAGTTCTGAAATGAGGCAAAACTCACTTAACCAATGTTTCATTTAGCAACACAAATGGTGTTGCTCAATTGTGGCCATAAGTCGAGGACTATCTGTATCCTGAACATCTTTTTTTTGTATTGGTCTTTATAAAGTGGTACCTTTGCTTCACATGATCTTGATTCTATCCCTCTGTTATTTTTATTATTTATTATTTATTATTTTAATTCCATTTATATCCCGCCCTTCTCCGAAGACTCAGGGCGGCTTACAAGCTTAGCAGTAGCCTTCATTCTATGTATATGCCTGCTTATTAGGGCTTTCACACACCCCAAGCGGCATTATTACAAAGTCATCTTAATTGCCCCCAACAATCTGGGTCCTCATTTTACCTACCTCGGAAGGATGGAAGGCTGAGTCAACCTTGAGCCTGGTGGGATGCGAACCTGCACTAATCGCAGGCAGCTGGTGTTACTTAAGGAGGCATTAGCCCACTGCTCCACCAAGGCTGTTAAAGCAACCTAGGATTGCATTGGATTTTTTGGGCTGCTGCCACATATAATTACTCCTTGATGCGGTTTGTTGCGGCATTCTGGTTACATCACAGTTTTATAGCATGATAAATGCTGTGACTGCTGGAATTTCTTTCTGCCAATAGGAAAAGCTATGACTTGGAAAATCTGTGCCTTGGGCTGCTTTGTTTTAGAGCAGGGAGATGGGATTGGAATTTTTAGAGAAATTCTAGAGAACAAGAGAGGGCATAATTAACCAGTAGCAATGGATGGCATGCCAGCCACGAGTAACATTTTTTTGAATGAACCAGTCTAAAACATTTTTCAAATGAACCAGTCTAAAACATTTGCCTACTTCTTTTCTATGTCCTGAGACAGATGTGTAATGTTACAGTTGTAAGATGAAACTCATTTGGAGAACAGTAATAACATTCAATTCTTTATTTAGAACTTAACAAGAATCATTGTTGTTGTTGTTAGTTGCGAAGTCGTGTCCGACCCATCGCGACCCTATGGACAATGTTCCTCCAGGCCTTCCTGTCCTCTACCATCTTCTGGAGTCCATCTAAGCTCACGCCTACTGCTTCAGTGACTCCATCCAGCCACCTCATTCTCTGTCGTCCCCTTCTTCTATTGCCCTCAATCTTTCCCAGCATTAGGCTCTTCTCCAGTGAGTCCTTCCTTCTCATTAGGTGGCCAAAGTATTTGAGTTTTAGCTTCAGGATCTGGCCTTCTAAAGAGCAGTCAGGGTTGATCTCCTCTAGGACTGACCGGTTTGATCGCCTTGCAGTCCAAGGAACTCGCAGGAGTCTTCTCCAGCACCATAGTTCAAAGGCTTCAATTCTTTGGCGCTCAGCCTTTCTTATGGTCCAGCTTTCACTGCCATACATTGCAACTGGGAAGACCATAGCCTTGACTATACGGATTTTTGTTGACAGGGTGATCATAAGTATCCCAATAAAACAAAAAATACCTAAAATAGTAATAAGCTAACTTTTATCCAGGGTTTCTCAATCGTAGCAACTTGAAGATGTGTGGACTTCAACTCCTAGAATTCCTCAGGCACCCACCAAATTGTTCCCTTGCAGTACTATACTATAAGAAGCATCACCTGGTGTCCTAATTTCCATCTCTATTTTATTTATTTATTTTTTATTTTTTTATTTTAATCCCATTTATATCCTGCCCTTCTCTGAAGACTCAGGGCGGCTTACAATCTAAGCACAAATCAATGTACTTAGCAATATTTTACTATTGGCATGTATATAAATGGTTAAAACTGGAATAATCAAAGGCTCCCTTTGGCATTCTCCATGCTAATGATCCAGTGCTCATTGAAAAACTTGGGAGACAGATGGGTACAGATGGACCTTTCTGGAAAAAAACTCTGATTGCTAAGAGATGACACCAATTTCATGGGACGTAATTCTTCAATCAATGATGGTTACCCACAGCGGCTTTGGAAAATTATGTCCATATTGATATAATGTTTCTCAACTTTGACAAATTTAAGAGCAACAGAATAAGAGAATAGGAAGGGACCTTGGAGATCTTTTAGATCTTTTCCTGCCCAGGCAGGAAACCTTATACCATTTCTGACAAATAGTTGTCCAATCTCCTTTTGAAAATTCCCAGTGGATGGAGCATCCACAACTTCTGGAGGCAAGTTGTTCCACTGATTAACTGTTCTAACAGGAAATTTCTCCTTAGTTCTAGGTAGCTTCTCTCTTTGATCAGTTTCCATCCATTGTTTCTTGTCCCGCCTTCGGGCGCCTTGGAGAATAGCCCAACTCCCTCTCTTTGTGGCAACTCCTGAGATATTGGCAGGGCTTTTTTTCTCATAGAACGCTCAGAACGGAGTTCCGGCACCTTTTTTGGATGGAACTTTGTAGAGTAGGCAAGGCGGGTTGTATGATATGTGTGAGTTCCGGCACCTTTTTCTTTTACAAAAAAGCACTGGATATTGGAACCCTGCTAACATGTCTCCTCTAATCCTTCTTTTAATTAAACTAAACATATCCAATTCCAGCAACCGTTCTTCATATGTTTTAGCTTCCAGTCTCCTAATCATCTTTGTTGTTCTTCTCTGAACTCTTTCTAGAGTTTCAACATCTTTTTTACATCGCGGCAACCAAAACTGGATGCAGCATTCCAAGTGTGGTCTTACAGAGGCATTAAAGTGGTATTAACACTTCACGTGATCTTGATTCTGCCCATCTGTTAATGCAGCCTAGAACGGCGTTGGCTTTTTTGACAGCTACAGCACACTGCTGGCTCAGATTTAAGTGACTGTCTACCAGAAGACCTCCAAGGTCCCTCTCACAATTACTACTATGGTATTGAGCCAGCTTCCACCTGTACTGTATCTGTGGATTTGGTTTTTCTTGCTTAAATACAGAATTTCATTTTGTTAGATAAGGCTTTTGTTGGCTTGAGAATTCTGGGAGTTGGAAGTCCAGATCTCTTCAAGTTGCCAAGGTTGTGAAACAGCAAACAATATAAATTCTTGCTTTTTCATGTTTTTTGTCTCCCTGCTTTTATCTGCCTATTGTCCTGTTTCTTCCAGATAGCTATTTTTTAAAATGAATACATCAAGTTATATTATTCATAGCTGAACTGAACGGATTTATTTATTTATTTATTTATTTATTTATTTTATTGCATTTATATACCGCCCTTTCCCTGAGGACTCAGGGCGGTTTACAGGGAGTTAAAAATCAGATCCATACAAAAGTTAAAACCCAATTTAAAAAATATTAAATCAACCCTGTACTATTAAAAATCCCAATTAAAATGAATGTCTCCTCAGCCTGATTAAGTGTGTGCTGGATGCAAACTAAACTGGAAATTACCCATAGTAATTTTTAACAGATGTTAGCCAGCCCCCCCTGCTAGTTTAAAGAAATAGGGGTGACATGATAGCAATATTCCAGTATCTGAGGGGCTGCCACTGAGGGGCTGCCACTGTTGTGTAGTGGGTCCGACGCAAGGAAGAGACGCCAGCTGGTGTGTGAGTTCAGCTCTTTATTGGAAGGGGGTAGCGAACTGGCGGATGAGGGTTACCTGGCCTCCTTAAATACCTAGCCAGGTAAGCTGACAGCCAATGGGGTTGGCCCTAGGTTTCCGGCCGAAACTGGGTTTCCCGCCAAAACTGTTCAGGCCAACGCCCCCTGGTGGCTGTTGCTGTGCAGGTGCCTGCATACATAACAGCCACGAAGAAGAGGGGGTCAAATTATTCTCCAAAGCACCAACGGGCAGGACAAGAAACAATGGTTGGAAACTGACCAGACAGAAGCAACCTGGAATTAAGGAGGAACTTCCTGACAATGAGGATAATTAACCAGTGGAACAGCTTGCCACCAGAAATCATGGGCGCTCCATCACTGGAGGTTTTTAAGAAGAGACTGGACAGTCACTTCTCTGAAATGGTATACAGTAGTAGCCAAAATTGTGGAAACCTTTTGGGAAAAGTGTACATCTGGGGTTTGATGGCTAATAACACTTTTGTTTGGAGTAGTACCATAAAATTATATGTCATTGGAAAGATAATTTAATCAAGAATGTAATGCAACAAAGATGTTCCATTATCTGTATTCTATGAAAAGTGATAGCCAAATAACCAGAAAAGGAAGCACAACTTGCTTAGGTTGATATCAGGTAGCTTTCCTTCATCTGATTGTAGCCAATGAGCATGAGCGCTTAGAGAGCCAATCAGGTGTCATCTTGTTTAGTCAATGAGCCAATCAGATCACAGTAGGATTCAGTTACTGATGTCATGTATTGAAGCTGAGAGGAGGATATTTGTCATTGTGTTATGTGATCATTTATCAAGTTGGTTGGTTTTTTTGTGTTCTTTCCTTTAGTGAGCTTGTAAAATGTAATAAAATTAAAGTAATGGTGCAAAGGGTTAACTAGTAGGCCAGAAAGCGATGTAAAATAGTATTATTGTGAACAAGCTACAGTTCTAAAGAAATTAGAAGAAAAATTGGTGGAAACTTAACCAAAGGTGGCATTTCTAAGGTTTTGAAGAGGTATAAGGAGACTCAGTCACTACAAAACCACAGTGGTAAAGGCAGGAAAAGGTACACAACAGCAAGTGATGATAAAAGAATTAAGAGACTGTGCCTATGAGATGGAAGAAAATTATCTGGGTGTATACAAGAGTGAGCGCCTGTTACTCGTCCCAGCTTCTGCCAACCTAGCAGTTCGAAAGCACGTAAAAATGCAAGTAGAAAAATAGGGACCACTACAGTGGGAAGGTAACAGCGTTCCGTGTGCCTTTGGCGTCTAGTCATGCCGGCCACGTGACCACGGAGACATCCTCGGACAAGCGCTGGCTCTTTGGCTTTGAAACGGAGATGAGCACCGGCCCCTAGAGTCGGAAACGACTAGCACGCATGTGCGGGGGAACCTTTACCTTTACCTTTATACAAGATGAAATGATGCAATGCAACGTGACGTTGAGTGCAAGGACTGTTCGGTGCAGACTGCAGGAATTTGGCCTAAAATCTAGAATTCCACAAAAAAGCCACTTTTATCTCTCAAACAAAGGTTGAAAAGACTAAACTGGGCTAAAACCCGTGTTACCTGGACAGAGGAACAATGTATTATTTGTAGTGATGAGACCAAGATCTCCCTGTTTGGTAGTAATGGCATAAAATAGATAAGGAGAAGAATTGGAGAAGATGTACCATGTACCATGAAACACCCAGTCAGTGTTATGATCTGGGGTTGTATGACATCAAAAGGTGTGGGCAGAATTTGTGTGATTAATGGGAATATAAATGGCCAAAAATAAATTAATGAAATACTTGAGCCCAAACTGAAGCCTTCCGCACATGATCTTTTCCAAGACAATGAAGCATTTATATTTCAACAGGATTCAGCTCTATGTCATGTTGCTGCTGTAAGTGGTTTCAAGATAATCATATTCTACTGCTGGAATGGCCTGGCCAACTAAAGAAACTTGTTAGTCAGAAGCGACCCAGCAATAAAACCCAGTTAATAGAAGCAATAATTCAATCTTGGTTCCACATTAATTACTTCTCCACCCTCATCGCGTCCGCAGATAATCGCCCGGCCGCCCTGTTTAGGGTGACTCGCTCACTTCTTAATCAGGAGGTGAGGGAGGATCCCTTGCAGGGTCGTGCCGAGGAATTTAGCCAACATCTGTCGGATAAAATCGCTCGGATTCGGACCGGTTTGGACTCCAGCTGGGCAGAGTCTGGCGATCAGGACACGGGCAGTCTTGTCAATGTTATCTGGGAAGAGTTTGATTCTGTGACCCCTGATGAAGTGGACAGGATTATGGGAAGGCTGAGCTCCACCACATGTTTATTGGACCCGTGCCCTTCCTGGCTGGTTTATGCAGCTAGGGAGAGGACACGAGGCTGGCTCCAGGCGGTTATATCCGCTTCTCTGAGTGAGGGTTATTTCCCCACCGTCTTGAAGGAGGCGGTGGTGAGACCTCTCCTCAAGAAGCCTGCCTTGGACCCAGCTGTATTGAACAACTTTCGTCCAGTCTCCAACCTTCGCTTTCTTGCGAAGGTTGTTGAGAGTGTGGTGGCGCATCAGCTCCCTCTGGTCCTGGATGAAGCGGATTATTTGGACCCCTACCAATCGGGTTTCAGGCCCGGGCACAGCATGGAGACGGCATTGGTCGCTCTGGTGAATGATCTCTGGAGGGCTCGGGACAGGGGATATTCCTCTGTCCTAGTCCTACTAGACCTCTCGGCGGCTTTCGATACCATCGACCATGGTATCTTGCTGCGGCGCCTCAGGGGATTGGGAGTGGGAGGCACAGTTCTTCAGTGGTTCTCCTCCTATCTCCTGGGACGCTCGCATTCGGTGTTGGCAGGGGGGCAGAGATCGGCCCCTAGGTCTCTCGTTTGTGGAGTTCCTCAGGGGTCGGTTCTCTCGCCTCTCCTGTTCAACATCTACATGAAACCGCTGGGTGAGATCATTCGTGGTTTTGGAGTTGGGTATCATCAATATGCCGATGATACCCAACTTTTCTTTTCGACCCCAAACCACCCCAGTGATGCCCTCGCTGTGATGTCCCGTTGCCTGGAGGCGGTTCGGGTCTGGGTGGGGAGGAACAGACTTCAACTCAACCCTGACAAGACTGAATGGCTGTACATTCCGGCATCCCGGGACATTCAAAATGTTCCATCTCTTTCTATGGGGGATGAGCTCTTACCCCCCGTGGATAGGGCTCGCAACTTGGGAGTCCTCCTAGATTCACGGCTTACTCTGGAAGATCATATAGTGGCCGTGACTAGGGGGGCTTTCGCCCAGGTTCGCCTGGTGCGCCAGTTGCGGCCCTATCTGGACCAGGATGCCCTGTGTACGGTCACTCATGCGCTCGTGACCTCTCGCCTTGACTACTGTAATGCTCTCTACATGGGGCTTCCCTTGAAGACCACTCGGAGGCTCCAACTGGTACAGAATGCGGCCGCGAGAGTTGTCTTGGGAGTTTCCCGGTACTCCCATGTTACACCTTTGCTCCGCGAGCTGCATTGGCTACCAGTTGTCTTCCGGGTGAGGTTCAAGGTCTTGGTCATGATCTTTAAGTCCTTACATGGCATGGGTCTGGGTTACCTCGGGGACCACCTGCTGCCGGCGTCAACTTCCCTCCGCCCAGTACGTGCCCACAGAGAGGGCCTCCTCAGGGTGCCTCCGGTCAGGGAATGTCGACTGGTGGCCCCCAGGGGGAGGGCCTTCTCTGTGGGTGCTCCGGCATTATGGAACCAACTGCCAGTTGAGCTCCGGATGGCATCAGACCTCCGATCCTTCCGCCGCGGGCTGAAGACCCACTTATTTGAATTAGCTGGTCTGGCCTGATGGGGGATTATGGGTTTTAAATTGGTGTTTTTTAGTACTTTATTATTGTTGTTTTTTTAACTGGGCACTGGTTTAATTTCCTTTTAACTTTTGTATCATTATTTATATATGCCCTGTGAACCACCCTGAGTCCCTAGGGAGAAGGGCGGTATAGAAATCAAATAAAACTAAACTAAACTAAACATTATAACAGCTGCAGAACTAAAGGACTTGGTTCACTCCATGGGAAGACGTTGTAAGGCCGTAATTCATGCTAAAGGTTACCCAACTAAGTATTAACTGACATGGTGATAATTTTTGTATATCTCATTTTTTCTACGGTGATAATTTTTGTATATCTCATTTTTTCTATGTTTCAATTTTCTTCTTTATAACTGCTATTCTAATAGCAAATCCTTCATAAAAGTTATTGCATTACATTCCTGATTAAATTATCTTTCCATTGATATATAATTTCATGGTACTATTCCAAAAAAAGTGGTGTTATTAGCCATCAAACCTCAAAAATACACTTTTCCCAAAAGATTTCCACAATTTTGGCTACTACTTTAGGTACTCCAGCTTGAGCAAAGGGCTGAGCTAGAAGACATCCAAGGTCCCTTCCAGCTCTGCTCTACTCTACTCTACTCTACTCTACTCTACTCTACTCTACTCTAATTCTATTCTAGTTTTACTTCTGTTTCTGTATTTTCACTGGGTGTTACTTACACCTTACAAGATCTGCAAATAAAGATAACCATAAAACACTGCTGAAAGGTTTAACCACAACCAGCCTCAGAGGACTTTGCCCAATGAACTCCTAACTCAAATAGTTAAACAGGAAAACTCCCCACTTATCTTCTAAAAAGCTGCACCTGTAAATGAGGACTTTACCGATAGTTGTTGACAATAGATACATATAGAGTTGTTCCAGCTAATGGCATTCCTATCCCTTTTCCTACTATGCTAGGATTTAGCAGCGTATACATAGTCCTCAACTTACAACCAGTGATGGATTCAAATATGTGAACAACCGGTTCTCTTTGTGGATGCCGCTTCCAGAAGTCCATTCAGGGCCTGGGCAACAGAAAATTAGCTACCGGTTCTGCCGAAGTGGTGCAAACTAGATGAATCCCATCATTGCTTACAACCATTTTTTTAGTGACCATTTGAATTACAATGGCACTAAAAAAATGACCTCTGTTTTTCACACTTAACAACCATTGCAGAATCCTTGTGGTCACGTGATCAAAATTCAGACACTTGGCAACAGGCATGTATTTATGACAGCTGCCATGTCCTGGGGTCACGTCATCACCTTTTGTGACCATCTGATGAGAGAAGTCAATGGGGAAGTCAGATTCGCTTAACAACCATGCCAAGGTCATAAAATGGGGCAAAATTCACTTAACAATGGACCTTTTGGGTTCAATTGTGGTCGTACGTTGAGGACTTCTTGTGTATTATTATTTAATATTATTTAATATAATTGTTTTTAAAACCATCTCCTGATATTTAGATTAACATATGGGAGGGAGGGAGAAAGAGAGAGAGACGAATCAACTGCCCTGTTGTAATTCAGATGCCACCTGCTCTTCACTTCTTCAACTTTTCCTCATAATCAAAAGATGATTTCTCCCACCATCTCTGCTTTACAGATAGTCCTTGACTTATGTCTGGTTACTTATTGACTGTTCAAAATTTTGACGCCCCTCCCCAGGGCTACTTATGAGGAGGGATTATAAAGTGATATTGCCAGATGCTGGTTTGTCGGCTGGGGGCAGGGCCATGTCCCTAGGCGGTTATGTGAAGGGCTGGGAGCAGTTCACTCCCAGCGCTGACTTTTTCTTTTGCAGAATAAAGCCTCTGTTACTTGTTCCTGTTTGCTGGTTACTGACTTCATCCCACGGAGGACGTTTGTGACACTGGATTTGAAATTCTGATGGCAGCACACACACACACACAAACCCAATCACATGATCAGAGTTTGGGTGCAGGGCAACCAGCCTGCATTACCGCTATTTGCAGTGTCCCACTATGACATCTCTGCTTTATCACTTTTTTGTGTTTAGCAATAGCAATAGCGTGTAGATTTATAGACTGCCCCATAGTGCTGTGCAGCACTTTCTGGATGGTTTATGTTAGTATATTGCCACCCCTCACAACAATTGGGGTCCTTAGTTTATCGACCTCTGAAGGATGGAAGGCTGAGTCAGCCTTGAGACTCATCAAGATCGAACTCATAGCAGTGGGAAGAGTTAGCCTGCAATATTGCATTTTAGCCAGGGCTCTTTGTTTACCTAGGATTTCCAGCAAAAGACGCACAGCAGACAACAGATTCCCTTCACCACCATGGTGTTTGCTTAATAGCCCCTGCAAAGATCGTAAAATTGAGGGCAGTCATGTGGTGACCACAATCTTGCGGTGACCCGCTTAACAACTGTCATGACTTACAAATGTAATTCTGGCCTCATTTGTGGTCGTAAGTCAAGGACTACATGTACTTGACGACTTCCCATCACCCGGTGCGGTCACACAGGGAGGGCCTCCTCAGGGTGTCGTCGGCTAGACAATGTCGGCTGGCGACCCCCAGGGGGAGGGCCTTCTCTGTGGGAGCGCCTGCCCTGTGGAATCAACTTCCCCTTGAGCTCCAGATGGCCCCGGACCTCCGGTCCTTTCGTCGCGGCCTTAAAACACTCCTGTTCCACCAGGCTGACCTAGACTGACAGGCATTTTAATTAATTTATATTTAGTATTTTTAATTTATTTTTTAAATTCTCTAATTTTAATTTATTGCACAGATGTTCTCAATTTTATTTTTATCTTGATTTCTGTACTTATTATATGTTTTGTTGTTAGCCGCCCTGAGTCCTTCGGGAGATAGGGCGGGATATAAATCCCATCAATAAATAAATAAATAAATAAAACATTTCTTTTCCATCAGGCTGACCTGAACTGACAGTAGGGATTTTTTAAAATGTTTTTAATATTTTATCATTGGGGCTTTAGTTTATTTTTTTTTAATTTGTATTATTGTCTTTTATTGTTGTTAGCCGCCCTGAGTCCTTCAGGAGATAGGGCAGCATATAAGTCCCAAAAATAAATAAATAAATAAACTTTCTCCCTTTCTACACGGAGCTGTCAGAAATACACGTAAGCTGAATTTGCCACGTGAGACTTGTCAGTTCTGTTTCTGGACAAGATAGTCTTATCAGTTTGAGCATCAACTTACTAACCAGGGTTAAGTTAGCCATGGATAAGTAGGTAGATGGTGCAAGCACTGCCATTATCTCTGAATCACTTCTTAGATTAGTCGTTTACTTTTTTAAACAACTTTGAAAAAAATTAAACAACTCATGACCCATTTCAGCGATATTTCCTTACCAAAACAGACAAACTGAATCATCACCAGCAAGCAAAAGGACAATGGATATGGGAGTAATCTCCAACTTCCTGACAATTTCCCCACTGGTTTAGCTTCACAAAAGAGGTTGGGGTTGTAACTTAATTACCTGAGAAATGGATCCATTCAAATATCACCAAACTAGTTTACTCAACGGGTGTCCAGTGTTTTATTTACTGTTGCAAAATAGAGATTTTACGCACATCTATTTCTGCATAGGATAGTTGCAGAGAATCAATTTCTACTGTCTAATTTGCAAAAATCAAATTGTATGCATGTTCACATAATGTTTGCATTTAGTGGACACCTGAGTAATAATGCAAACATTTTGTCTACAGTGTTAATATTTCTGCATTTTTTTATGTTATGTTTCTTTTTTTTATTAAAAAGTTTTAGAATACATTTTAACTTTAACAAACAACAAAAACAAAAGAAAAAAAAGAAAAAAAAAGAAACCCCCCCAGCCCCCTTCCCTCCCACCCTCCCCAACCCTCCCCAACCCCACCCTCCCTTTCCCCTCCCCCCCCTTCCCAGAGCAGAATACAGGGTATAAAAATACAAGCAATCATAATCTAGCTTATGCAAACAATCCTGAACTATATAGACTATCGAACTTTAACTCATATAGATAAACTCCAAACATATATATATATATATATATCATATCAATAATTATTCAAAAACAATATAATACTTTTCAATCTACCCAATAAAAACAATCACAAATAAACCAATTAATATCAATTGTCTAACGCTGTTCTTCCCAACTAAGCTTTAAATTCATATTATCCTGATATATTATACAAGTTAAAATACCATAGATTACTTCCAAACTTAAATATATATATATATATATAGTCACATCATTCTTATGTTCTTATATTCTATTACCTACTCCAATATTGCCCATAAAAGTATTACAAATTAATTTCAATCACACATAAAACAATTTATATCAGTTTTATAAAACTGTTCTTCTATCCAACTAAACTTTAACATACTAAAACCAAATTAATACAACCTTTCCTTCTCCTAATATATTATACAACTTAAAATACCATACACTACCTTCCAGGCTTAAAACTTTCCAACCAAATAAAAAAGCATAACCTACAGAATATCAATAAACACTGCTACAAATCTTCCCAATTAAAATTTCATAATCATCTTAAAACTAAAGCAACACAAAATATTATATAATTATTTTATAAGGGTGAAAAATGAATCCCCACATACTTAATCCTCCTAGCATGCTTATTACATTATCTCTTGCAATTATGCAACTAAATCCTCAAGTTTGCTTCATGCTTCCAGAAGCAGCACACCTCTTCCAATTTCTGGCCTTCTCCCGTGGTGATGAAATTTGCCCCACTCCTGTAGCTTTCACATCTGTCTGCGTTAACCCTTCAACATCTTGTGGATTCTCTCTGAAACGTTGAGGCTCTCTGTCACCTTTATTCTTTGTAGACTCCAAAGACGATATGGGGGCTGCTTTTAAAACATTACTGTAAAAGTCACGTGCCTGAATCACCGTAGTAAGACAATGCCTCGTACCTTCATGAGTCACCTTGCCATCTAAACTTAATATCACGTCGTCTCAATTCTTGTGTCAAAAAAGCAAATTCCTTCCTTTTTCTTAGAATTCTTGCAGGAATCTCTTTTAAAATCAAAACTTTTTGCTCATCCATTACAAAGTCAATATTATAGGAGGCCTGGATAACTTCATTTCTAATCTTTCTCTTTGTGAAATAAACCACCTCATCTCTGGGTAATTTCCTTTGTCTTGCAATCCACGAATTAACACGGAAGGTTTTATCTATATCTTCCATTATTTCATCTGCTGGTCGCTCCAACACCCCTTCCAAAACCTCAGAAACCATTTTCATCAAATTTTCCTTAGGATTTTCTTTTAGGCCTCTGATTCTCAAAGCAAGCTCCATCTGAGAATACTGTGTCGAAATCAAATCATAATCCATTTTCGCTATCATATTTTCAGTTTCTGTCATTTTGGCTTCCATTCTATTGTCATTTTGAACAAGATCTTCCACTTTTTCATCCAAAATCACAATGCTTTTAGCCAGATTTAACGTTGCGGATGTGATGTCTGCTCTCATTTCTGCTAATTTCTCTGTAAACTTCTCCTCCAGCTTTTTCTCCATTATCTCAACAAATTGTTGCATTTGCTTTTCCATAGTTTCTTGGAGCAAACACTGCAAATCTTTTACTGTAAAACCTGATACAGATTCAGATGCAGAAGACAATAAAGTTTTCGCCGAAGACTGCTGCCTCAGGGCAGGAACTTTAGAAGCTTGTGGAGTCCCTCAGGGGTCGGTCCTCTCGCCCCTTCTGTTCAACATCTACATGAAACCGCTGGGTGAGATCATTCGTGGTTTTGGAGTTGGGTATCATCAGTATGCTGATGATACCCAACTTTTCATTTCGACCCCAAACCACCCCAGTGATGCCCTCGACGTGATGTCCCGGTGCCTGGAGGCGGTCCGGGTCTGGATGGGGAGGAACAGGCTTCGTCTCAACCCCGACAAGACGGAGTGGCTGTGCGTACCGGCATCCCGGGATATTCAGGATATCCCACCCCTCATTATGGGGGGTGAGTCATTACCTCCTGTAGATAGGACTCGCAACTTGGGAGTCCTCCTAGATTCACAGCTCTCTTTAGAAGACCATATTGTAGCTGTAACTAGGGGGGCGTTCGCCCAGGTTCGCCTGGTGCGCCAGTTGCGGCCCTATCTAGACCGGGATGCCTTGCGCACGGTCACTCATGCGCTCGTGACCTCTCGTCTTGATTACTGCAACGCTCTCTACATGGGGCTACCCTTGAAGACCACTCGGAGGCTCCAGCTGGCACAGAGTGCAGCCGCGAGAGTTGTGTCGGGGGTTTCCCGATACTCCCGTGTTACACCTTTGCTCCGCGAGCTGCATTGGTTGCCAGTTGTCTTCCGGGTGAGGTTCAAGGTGTTGGTAATGACCTACAAAGCCCTCCATGGCATGGGTCCAGAATACCTTGGGGAGCACCTGCAGCCGGCGTCAACTTCCCTCCGCCCAGTACGCTCCCACAGAGAGGGCCTCCTCAGGGTGCCGCCGGTCAAAGAATGCCGACTGGTGGCCCCCAGGGGGAGAGCGTTCTCTGTGGGTGCACCGGACTTATGGAACCATCTTCCGGTAGAGCTCCGGATGGCGCCCGACCTCCGCTCCTTCCGGCGCGACCTTAAAACCCATCTCTTTAAGGAAGCGGGCCTGGCCTGAGGGGATGGGGTGGGTTTGTTATTATGACTTTAATTTTAAATTTGTACTATGGGCATTGTTTAATCATGTTTTAATAATTTTAACTTTTGTATCTGTCTTTTACGTATTGCCCTGTTAACCGCCCTGAGTCTCTTGAGAGAAGGGCGGTATATAAATTAAATAAATAAATAAATAAATAAATAAATATAGCCGCCATTTTCACCCTCTATTGTTAACTATGCACTTTCACATGCAGATTCAGCAAAGTCCATTGAGTTAAAGATCAAAACATTATCTTCACCAAAATCTCCTGCATCTCTCTGCCTGCGTCCTCGTTCTCATAAGCTCTTCCTTGTTAGCAGGGATGGTTGCGAACGCCCTGTTCTGCTCCAAAAAACCCGGAGCAGAGACGCCTCGCAGTCCGGAGCATGCCCAGGCTTCGGGGGGGGGCTCAATCCTTCCGCCACCAAAACTCTAAGTTCTGGCAGCCCCGGAGAGCTCTACCCCTACCTGGACGCTACCTGGACGCTCACCCCCTCCTCTTCTCCCGAGGTGGGGGCTTCCAAGCCGCCGAACAGCTGATCGGCGCTCTACGGAGCCGCGAGGCTGACAGCCAAGAAATGGCTGCCTCCGGCGTCACCTTACCATCCGGAAGTATTCTGCATTTTTTATCTGTTTAAAACATCTGTATATTCTTTTCCATTAAAAAAAATCACGAAGGTGAGTGCAATTGAAATAATAATTTAAAACAGTATAAAATATACATTGAAACACAGGTAGGCAAAATTGGTACTGGGGTTTGTGGCACCTCCGGGGCAATGGAGTCCTAGTAGATGATCACTTAAACATGAGCCATCAGTGTGCAGTAGCAGCCAAAAAAAGCCAATACAATCCTTGGTTATGTAAGGTCCCTAGCCCTTACTTAAATCTGAGATATCAGGCAACTCAAACAGAAGCTTCTTGAGGAAAGTGCTTTAATTGCTCAAAACAGCTGGGTGGCAAACAATCTGGAATGCTGGCAATTACGTCCAGAAATGCCACACCTTAGAAAGTTAGTAGTATTGCTTTATAACCTTTGTTAACCAATTAAAATCACACAACAGAGCCATTACATCATAAGGAATAAAGCAATCGTTCGTGTAAACTCCCTTATTCTCTCCTTCAGTACACCCTATCCATGTACACGATTCCCATGCTTGCATGAAATTTGTCACTGACGCAAATATGTATTACAAAAGCGAGACAGCAATAGTTAGGCTAAACAATTTTTTTATTGTTCCAGTTACAGAACTCTTCGGTTATATAACCAGAGGCACAGAATCAAAATCACGTTTAGTATTATTACTGCCTAATAAAATCCTTAGTAAGACCACACCTGGAATACTGCATCCAGTTTTGGATGTTGTTGTTGTTAGCTGCAAAGTCGTATCCGACCCATCGCGACCCCATGGACAACATTCCTCCAGGCCTTCCTGTCCTCTACCATCTTCTGGAGTCCATTTAAGCTCATGCCTACTGCTTCAGTGACTCCATCCAGCCACCTCATTCTCTGTCGTCCCCTTCTCTTGTCCTCAACTTTTCCCAGCATTAGGCTCTTCTCCAGTGAGTCCTTCCTTCTCATTAGGTGGCCAAAGTATTGGAGTTTCAACTTCAGGATCTGGCCTTCTAACGAGCAGTCAGGGTTGATCTCCTTTAGGACTGATTGGTTTGATCGCCTTGCAGTCCAAGGGACTCGCAGGAGTCTTCTCCAGCACCATAGTTCAAAGGCTTCAATTCTTTGGCGCTCAGCCTTTTTTATGGTCCAACTTTCACTGCCATACATTGCAACCCAGTTTTGGATACCACATTACAAAAAAGAGGTCGAGACTTTGGAAAAAGTGCACAGAAGAGCAACTAAGATGATTTAAAAGCCTGGAGACTAAAACGTATGAAAAATGGTTGCAGGAATTGGGTATGGCTAGTCTAGAGAAGGGACGCGGTGGCTCAGTGGGTTAGGACACTGAGCTTGTCGATCAGAAGGTCGGCAGGTCGAATCCCGAGTGCCGCATAACAGAGTGAGCGCCTGTTACTCGTCCCAGCTTCTGCTAACCTAGCAGTTCGAAAGCACGTAAAAATGCAAGTAGAAAAATAGGGACCACTACGGTGGGAAGATAACAGCATTCCGTGCACCTTTGGCATCTAGTCATGCCGGCCACATGACCACGGAGATGTCCTTGGACAAGCGTTGGCTCTTTGGCTTTGAAACGGAGATGAGCACCGGCCCCTAGAGTCAAAAACGACTAGCACACATGTGCGGGGGAACCTTTATCTTTACCTTTAGTCTAGAAAAAAGAACGACTAGGGGTCTCATGATAGTGGTATTCCAGTATTTGAGGGGCTGCCAAAAAGAGAGGGGTCAAGCACCAGAAGGCAAGACAAGAAACAATGGATGGAAACTAATCAAGAGAAGCAACCTGGAATTAAGGAGAAACTTCCAAACAGTGAGGACAATTAACCAGTGGAACGGCTTTGCCTTCAGACGTTATGGGTGCTTCATCACTGGAGGTTTTTAAGAAGAGACCGGACAGTCACCTTGTCTGAAATAGTATAGGGTCTCCTGCCTGAGTAAGGGGTTGGACTAGAAGACCTCCAAGGTCCCTTCCGGCTCTGTTCTGATTAATTGAAAGTTGGGATAACTGGGCGGATATGGAGAGAGGTTGTCTGAAAGAGTGATGTCTTTTTTGCAAAAAATAAAATAAAATAAAATAAAGCGATGGCTGCCAAACAAAAACAATTGTGGAATGTGCCAAAACAAGGGATGTTTCACAGCTGTTTGGCAACTGTGGTAGCCACTTGCTTTGTGATTGAAACCTGGATGAAGAGGAACTAAATCCAGAGGCCTATGGCGAGAAATCTAGATTGACCGCAAGAGGATAGTTGCCATAGTAATAGAATAGCTGCATTAGATCTTGTTGCACATTCCGCTTTTCGTCCCGCGCTTACAAAGAGCAAGCCTGGTACAGCTCAGCACTTCATCAGGCTCCACCCACTTGTTTCTCTTTTAAAGCCATGGTTTCTTGAATTCTTATTGGCTAATTTATGCGTCAATCAGGACTGGTCCTGCCTTAAGTCCCAGGCGAGGTCCCGTCGCCGCGCGCTAGGCTCTTTTTAGTGGGTGGATTTCGAAGGAAAGCGAAGCTTTTTTTCTCCCGTTTCGTCACAACCTTTCGGTCATTTTGTTCTTTGACAGGCTGGCGTATCTGTCAATCATGGTACGCCTCTTGATTTCCCCTCCCCCCTCAGTCATATGACATGTTATTTTGGTCAGGGAACGAAGGTGGAGGAAAGTGCAGTATTTCAACCAATAACATAGCCGCGTATTCGACGCCCAAATAACACAGCCAATCAAAAAAGTTTTAAGAGCCTGCACAGAATCGAAGGCGGGACTAACTGGAACGTATATAATCAGCTTTGCCAGGTGCCACAAATAATTATCTCTCCCGCCAATGAAATGTCTCCAAAGTGTGAAAGACGGCGAGAAAGACCAATGATTAAACAGCGGACGTTTACATTCCCTCCCGTTAGTTTAAGCCAGGGCGGAAGATGGCGGCGGCGGCAGCAGCTGGGACAGGTCCAGGGGTCCCAGATGGGGAACCGGAGGGGTCAAACCGCGATCACAGTGCTTTTGAATGCAACATCTGCCTGGAGCCTGCCAGAGAAGCTGTCATCGGCCTGTGCGGCCACCTGTTCTGGTGAGCGTGGGAAAAGCTACAGAGAGGTGTGGCATACGGAAGGGGAGAACCAAGAGGGTGGTTAAGAAAATAAAAACCTGCAATAAAAGGTAGAAAGTTGGACAGGCCGAAATCCAACAGGTGAACCTGCGCTTCTTTTTTGCTTTATTTCCATACTTGTGAAAGAACGGGGGGGGGGTGTCTTCAAATTTGGCCCTTTTATGACTTGTGAACCTTAATTCCCAGAATTCCTCAGCCAGCTTGCCTGGCTGAGGAATTCTGGGAATTGAGGTTCACAAGTCATAAAAGGGCCAAATTTGAAGACACCCCCCCTGTTCTTTGTGGACTTGTGGACTTCAACTCCAAGTCCAACTTGTGGACTTCAACTCCCAGAATTCCTCAGCCAGCTTGGCTGGCTGAGGAATTCTGGGAGTTGAAGTCCACAAGTCATAAAAGGGCCAAGTTTGAAGACCCCTGTGAAAGAAGCTGCACCAGCTGCCTTTGGTTGCTTGGTGGGCTACGTTTGTGGGGTAGCAGAAATCTAAGGGGCAGGTGTAGTAGAAGACAGGTAGTGTGGCTTAGTAGTTAGAGAGCAGTTTTCAGAACAGAAATTTTGTGCTCAGTTGTGGTTGTAAGTTAGGACTACCTGCATTTACATCATTTATTATTAAATTTGAATAGCCGGCCATCTTGCAAGTGTCACTTGTTGATTTCTGTGTGTCCATCAAAATTCTAAGGGACGCGGTGGCTCAGTGGGTTAGGACGCTGAGCTTGTCGATCAGAAGGTCGGCAATTTGGCAGGTCGAATCCCGAGTGCCGCGTAGCAGAGTGAGCGCCTGTTACTTGTCCCAGCTTCTGCCAACCTAGCAGTTCGAAAGCACGTAAAAAATGCAAGTAGAAAAATAGGGACCACTACGGTGGGAAGGTAACAGCGTTCTGTGTGCCTTTGGCGTCTAGTCATGCCGGCCACATGACCATGGAGACGTCCTCGGACAAGCGCTGTCTCTTCGGCTTTGAAACGGAGATGAGCACTGGCCCCTAGAGTCGGAAACGACTAGCACGCATGTGTGGGGGAACCTTTACCTATCAAAATTCTGATTCAGTATGTAATTTCTCTTTATGTTGATTTGATCCAGATTTCTTTTAAAAGGTCTTGAGCTTTTTTTTTTTTGTCTTTTTCCAGCTGGCCTTGTCTTCACCAGGTGAGTTGCTCTGTTTATTTAGACACTGACTGTAAAGTTGCCTAGAGTTGAAATGCTTAATTGACTTTCCCTGTTATGTCTCTTCCAGATATACTAACATCTACAGCTTTCCAGAATTCTTAGGCAGCATAGCTGCTGGTTGGGGAATAGCATAGTTACTAGCTGAGGATTATGGATGATAAAGTCTGCAGTTATTTTGATAACACCATGTCAGACAAGGCTGGCTTAATGTAGGAGTAATCTTGACAAAATTAATCTGTGGAGGGCATACAGATAGTCTTCAATTTACAACCAGTCACTTACTGAACATTAAAAGTTACAATGGATCTGAAAAAGGTACTTACAACCCAGATTCAAAGTACCAACAGCTGGGGCCCCTGCAGTGTCACAATTGCATTTTGGGTGCTAGGCAACCAGCCCACATTTATGGTTGTTTGCCACGTCCCACAGTTGTATGACTTCAAATTTACCACGGTTTTTTTTTTGCTGGAAACTGGCATTTACATCCAGTTTCTGGCAAAAAAAACGCCCACTGCAGCCAATGGCTTTTGTGTCCAGTGCATTTGCTGAATGATTGCTGTTAAAAAAGGTTGTAAAATTTATCTGTGACCTGCTTAACAACCAGCACAACTTCCAACTGTATATTCTGGGTTCCATTATGGTCATCAGTCCAGGAAAACTACTGATAGTCCTCACCCAAAATTTCTTTTGCTAAGCCAAGACGGTTAAGTGACTTGTGCCTCATTTTATGACCTTTTGTGCCACAGTTATTAAGTGAATCACCGCAGTTAGGTTAGTAACATGGTTGTTAAGTGAATCTGGCTTCCTCATTGATCTTGCTGGTCAGAAGGTCGCAAAAGGTGATCACATGACCCCGGGGCACTGCAACTGTCATAAATGTGAGTCGGTTGCCACGCGTCTGAATTTTGATGGTGTGACTAAGGAGATGCTGCACGGTCATAAGTCGGTGAAAAACGGTCATAAGTCGGTGAAAAACGGTCATATGTCGGGTTTTTCCCCACTGCCACTGTAACTTTGAATTGTCACAAAATGAGCTGTTGTAAGTAGAGGACTTACCTATATTAACCGATGGAAAGCCTAATCGGGAGCACTTACAGATGAATAGAGATCATGTTTCTTACGAGAATCTGGAGGACTTTTTCTGTACTTGGTCAGCATGACGGTTTCTTGCCTGGTGAACAGAATGTACTAGGGGTAGGCAATGTTGGCTCTTTTATGTCTCGTGGACTTCAACTCCCAGAATTCCTGAGCCAGCCAAGCTGGCTCAGGAATTCTGGGAGTTGAAGTCCACGAGTCATAAAAGAGCCAACGTTGCCAACCCCTGGAATATACCTATAACCAGCACTGAAGGAGATGACTATAAGCCGTTGAGGAAGATTATCTCTGCTTGCTTTTAATCCTTGCATAGGCGTTTGACTGACTGCTGTGGACCTTTGGACTCTCTTAGCAAAGCATTTTTAATCAGAGCAATTGCCCTTGAAGGGAATCTCTCCTCAGCTCAAGTAAGGATTGGCTGAATTTCTTAAATAACTTCAGAAGTGACCTTATGTTGAGAATAATAACGATAAGCAATTAAAATAGAGCCGTGAGGGTGCAGTGGTTAGAATGTAGGATTGACGACCCAGATTGTTGGGGGCAATAAGCTGACTTTGTAATAATGCCGCTTGGGGGTGTGTGTGTGAAAGCCCTAATAAGCAGGCATATACATAGAATGAAGGCTATTGCTAAGCACATTGGTTTGTGCTTAAATTGTAAGCCGCCCTGAGTCTTCGGAAAAGGGCAGGATATAAATGGGATTAAAATAAATAAAACTCTCTCCCACCTGCTCAAGGTTGACTCAGCCTCCTTCCGAGGTCGGTAAAATGAGGACCCAGATTGTTGGGGGCACCGTGAAGCGGTGTATAAGTCTTTTAAGTGCTTGTTGTTGTTGTTAGTTGCAAAGTCGTGTCCGACCCATCGCAACCCCTATGGACAACGTTCCGCCAGGCCTTCCTGTCCTCTGCCATCTTCTGGAGTCAATTTAGGCTCACGCCTACTGCTTCAGTGACTCCATCCAGCCACCTCATACTTTTAAGTGCTATTGCAATTAAATTAGGCAGTTAAAATTCCCCCCTTGAAATAAATGTTTCGTTGAAATGAGTAAACCCAAAAAATGACGGTAAAATCTCACTGTTCCAACTCTGCAAACTTTCAAAGCCAACTTTTCCCTGAATTGTCCTAGTGATGCTTTGTACCTTCTGCAGCCTAACGGTAATTGATAAGTTAACCTAAAACTTTCATTGCACTCCTCAGAATTTATTTGTTACTCTCCCACTGTGTGTTTTCCTCCACGCTAACGCTCTCTATTGGCAAATGCTTTCAAGCCTTTCTTAGGTCCCTGGCGTGGAAACCAATGAAAATTACTTAGGGAAAGTAAACCGTGGACCTGTTTCAGAACACTGGAATTGCTGGCTTAGTTGTTAGATTATATGTTGCCTTCCATTTGGGAGCTCCAACTGTTTTTCTCCCACAAGAGCCTTGTGAAGTAAGTCGGGCTGGAGGTGGCTGGCTAGTAGACCTCTGGGGAGCTTCTCTGTCCGAGTAGAGACCAGAATCTGGGTCTTTTCACTTCCTGTCTTACACATTCATCTTTGTCTCACCCTGGCTCTTAAAGCTGAGAAGGAGAAACTACCAGCAGCCCTCAATTTACAGCTATTTGTTTAGCAACCATGTATAACAACAACAACAACAACAATAATAAAGTTGGAAGGGACCTTAGAGGTCATCTAGTCCAACCCCCTGCTCAGGCAGGAAACCCTATACCATTTCAGACAATTGGTTGTCCGGTCTCTTCTTAAAAACTTCCAGTGTTGGAGCATTCACCGCTTCTGGAGGCAGGTTGTTCCACTGGTTAATTGTTCTAACTGTCAGGAAGTTTCTCCTTAGTTCTAGGTTGCTTCTCTCCTTGACTAGTTTCCATCCGTTGCTTCTTGTCCTGCTTTCAGGTGCTTTGGAGAATAGCTTGACTCCCTCTTCTTTGTGGCAGCCCCTGAGATATTGGAACACTGCTATCATGTCACTCCTGGTCCTTCTCTTCATTAAACTAGACATGCCCAATTCCAGCAACCATTTCTTATATGTTTTAGCCTCCAGTCCCCTAATCAGCTTTGTTGCTCTTCTCTGTACTCTTTCTAGAGTCTCAACATCTTTTTTACATCGTGGTGACCAAAACTGGATGCAGTATTCCAAGTGTGGCCTTACCAAAGCATTGTAAAGTATTGATACTTCATGTGATCTTGATTCTGTCGCTCTGTTAATGCAGCCTAGTACTGTGTTGGCTTTTTTGGCAGCTGCAGCACACTGCTGGCTCATATTTAAGTGATTGTCCACTAGGGCTCCAAGATCCTTCTCACAGTTGCTACTATTGAGCAAGGTACCACATATATTATACCTGTACGTTTGGTTTTTCTTGCCTAAATGTAGAACCTTAGTTTTTTCACCATTAAAATTCATTTTATTACATTTATCAATAGATTTTTAGCTTATATATATCTTAATTACTTTTACATTCAACCTTTATAAAGAAATTAATATTCAAATTTAACTTTAAATATTTATACTTCCAAGTTTTAAATGATCAAAGTTTTATCTCAGTTCATTACAAAAACTAGTATTCAAAGTACACATCTTGTCTGTTTAAGTATATTCTATTTTAATCCTCACTAAGTCAAAACCCCAATTTTCTTCAGCCTTACTCTAGCTTTCTTTCTTTGCCAACTCGCCTTCCATATCTGTGCTTTTAATTCATCAAATAGATCTTCTTCTGTTATTATATATATATATATATATATATATATATATATATATATATATATATATATATATATATATATATATATATATATATATATTGTTTGAGATAAAAGAGGCCATCCAGTTGCCATTTTTTTGGGAAGGGCTAACAAATCATATCTCTATTTTTCCATCTCAACGTATTTGTCCTGAAATGTTTATCTTCCCTTCGGTCTGTTCTTCTTGATCCTCAGGTTTCTTCTGGTTTATATAGAAAGTCTCTTCCATCAATCAAATGCACAGGTATAGTATAGGTGGTACCTTGCTCTATAGTAGTAACTGAGAGGGATCTCAGAGTCCTAGTAGACAATCACTTAAATATGAGCCAGCAGTGTGCTGCAGCTGCCAAAAAAGCCAACACAGTGTTAGGCTGCATTAACAGAGGGATAGAATCAAGATCAAGTGAAGTACTAATACCACTTTACAATGCTTTGGTAAGGCCACACCTGGAATACTGCATCCAGTTTTGGTCACCACGATGTAAAAAAGATGTCAAGACTCTAGAAAGGGTACAGAGAAGAGCAACAAAGATAATTAGGGGGCCAGAGGCTAAAACATAGGGAACGGTTGCTGGAATTGGGTATGTGTAGTTTAACGAAGAGAAGAGTGAGGGGTGACATGATAGCAGTGTTCCAATATCTAAGGGGTTGCCACAAAGAAGAGGGAGTCAAGCTATTCTCCAAAGCACCTGAAAGCAGGACAAGAAGCAACAGATGGAAACTAGTCAAAGAGAGAAGCAACCTAGAACTAAGGAGAAACTTCCTGACAGTTAGAACAACTAACCAGTGGAACAACCTGCCTCCAGAGGTGGTGAATGCTCCAACACTGGAGGTTTTTAATTAGAGACGGGACAGCCATTTACCTGAAATGGTATAAGGTTTCCTGCCTGAGCAGGGGGTTGGACTAGATGACCTCCAAGGTCCCTTCCATATTCTTCTTCTTCTTCTTCTTCTTCTTCTTCTTCTTCTTCTTCTTCTTCTTCTTCTTCTTCTTCTTCTTCTTCTTCTTCTTCTCCTCCTCCTCCTCCTCCTCCTCCTCCTCCTCCTCATTATTATTATTATTATTATTATTATTATTATTATTATTATTATTATTATTATTATTATTTTCAGTGTTTTCAGTCCCTTTTCTAGGTTTTCCGTTAACTGTGTTTGTTAATCTTCTATCATAGTGTTTAATTGTTCCACTTCTTCTATTATATTCTGTGTAGTTGATTCTTTAGTTGTTATCAAAGTTTGGGTTTGTATGTCTAGGCTGACATCTTGTTCTTTTCTGTATAGTTTCTGTATAGTTTCTGTATAGTTTCATAAATTGCTTTCAGCATAAAGAGAATCTGTTCCTGATCTTCGTCCATGTTCTCTTAGTGGTGTGTTAAATTAAAAGCTTTACAATCAGAGAGTGAAAATAATTTTGTCACTGAGTATGAAACATAGCTGGGCTTCTCATAGCTGATATCTGCCAAGGTTGCCAAAGTCTTATCTATAGTCTGTGCTTCAAGCAAAGTCTCTTTTAAACAATAACAAGTTGTAATATCAGGTTTAGCCACAAGATGTTGCCCATACCGTTTAAGGTGTTTTTTTAAGTCCAAAATTTTTATAATCCTTTTTCCAATTTTACTTCTTTTTTATAAGTAAAAACCCAAATCTTTAATAAAAATAAGAAACCTTTTAGTCCTCAAATTTTAGAAAGATAGAAATCTAGTTAGAATCAGGTTATTCTTTCAGCGTTTTAAGATCCCCTGGATAGTTGCCAGGTGGGATAGAATTTCCCTTCCCTCTCTCCACAGGGGGGAAAATACTTTGAGCAGCTTATAAAGGTAGAAAAAATAGTTAGGATTCAAGAGAGTTTCAGATCTCACCCAGTCTCATTCACACTGCTTTATAGGTGCCTGGTAGAAATTTGACTTCGGCTGTCTGCAGCCTAGTGATGGGCCATATTTCTATGGACGGTCTTTCGTCTGCCAGTTTGGAGGGCTGCCCCAGATTGAGCGGAAGGGCTACCGCCCTCCTGCGATCAAGCGGGGGTCCCCTCCTTGCTTGTTGCCTCTACAGGGTGACTTTCCACCCTTTCCAGAGTCCCCCAGCGGTGTGAAATCGCACGTGGAAGACAGAGCTCGCTTTCCAGCGGCCGCATCAGCCGCGTCAGCAAACCAGAAGTCCCTGAGTTCCCCTATTTTCTTACCACCTATTTGGTAGTGTACTTTGTGTGGCACTCGCTATTAAAAGCTTGATTTTGCTTGACAGCAAGGTTGATATTCTTTTCCACACACATATCTCTGCCACATGCATTGATAACCCTATAATTTTTAGATTGCCGGGGACAGGGATGTTCTGTATCAATTAACTCACTGTCCCCTTTGTTTAGTTTAAATATTCCTCCAGAAAATCTGTGAATTTATTGCCAAGTAACTCAGTCCCTTTTTTTGGATGGATGCAAACCATCTCTTTTGTACATTTTTTTCATTGGACCAGCTATAGAAATCGTGATTAATATAACCAAAGCCTTCTCCTTTACACCACTCCTTTAGCCACATATTGAATTCTGCTATACGCTGGCCTTTTCCATTTTGCTCCTTATACACTGGTAAAACCTTTGAAAAAGTAAGCCTACCGCCTATCCTGCTAAGTTCCTGCCTCAAGCTCTGGAAATCATTCTGCACAGAGACTATATCCTTTGGGGACAAGTCGTTAGTGCCAAGATGTACAATAGCCTCTACATCAGGGGTGTCAAACTCAATTTCATTGAGGGCCGCATCAGCATTGCGGTTGCCCTCAGGGGGCCAGGTGGGTATGGCCAGGGTGGGCGTGGCCTACTGGGTGGGTGTGACTAGAGTGCATATGGCTTACTGGGTGGGCGTGGCCAGCTCTACATGGTTCGCATCAAGGGTGCCTATGGGGGCCTGGGCAGGAGTGGGACAGATCTGAGGGTCTCTGGCAGAAGGAGAGTCTCTGGGCCAGGGCCAAGGCAGTGGGGGCCGTTCCCTCACTGTTTCCAGGATGGCTTCGCGGGCCACATGAAACCACTTCACGGGCCGGATCCGGCCCCCGGGCCTTGTGTTTGACATGTCTGCTCTACATCACAGTCCTTGCTGGCATTCTTGATTATTTTAGAAATACGCTTGTCTCTACTGGCAGTAGCACCTGGAAGACACCTGACCTCTTTCGAAACCTCTGTGTCCTTTGCTAAATTTACATCCCTTATAATTGAATCACCAACCAGAAGGTGGCTTTGCTTTTCGGATGCCTTTCTCTTCTTGCACGACTGATGTGTAATACCAGATTCGCATTTCTGCCTGTCAACAACAAGTTCCTCATCTCGGACCACAATCCCCTGCTTATTTGACATTACCATCACATTAAATAATTATTTACAACTGTTGCAACATCCCCAGGGTTATACGATCAAAATGAAGGGGCTGGACAAACTGGCATGTATTTACAACAGTTGCAGCAATCTCAGGGTCATGTGGCCACTGTTTGTAAATATCCCAGCCAGCTTCTGAAAAGTAAAGTGGTGGTGGTGGGGGCAGGGGGGCAGGATTTCCTTAACGACTGCATGATTCACTTAAAGAACTGCGGTGATTTGCTTAATTGTGGCAAAATGGTTGTAAAATCGACTTGTCACTCACTTGACCATCTTAGCGACGGAAATTCTGGTCTCAATTGTAGTTATAAGTTGAGGACTATCTGTGCTACAGTCCAGACTGAGCCGAGGCTATAACCTAGGTCTCCCTGCTCTTAGTCCTAGTCCAGTTTTTTTAAAATATTTCTCACATTTAATAGTTTGCTTCATTTATCTCAGACGTGACATCAAACAAAATATGTCCAAGGAGTGAGCTGAGAAGGGAGTTATTTTGTGTGCGCTCCTAGTTGTGTATAAGTAATTCTTTTGGTCCATATGGAGTTTTAGAGCCCATATAGTTTTAAGGATACTGTAGGTCCCATGGCAGGTATAGCCACTCACCAAACCCCTGGTGATCAAAACAAAGTACTTTTCCCAGATTACTCTCTCCAATCTATGGAGACATTTGTGAAGCCCTCCCCCAAAGTTGCTGCAAATAAATATGAAGCTCTAGCCCAGGGTTAGGCAACCTTGGCTCTTTTATGACTTGTGGACTTCAACTCCCAGAATTCCTGAGCCAGCCATGCTGAAGGGAAAGGGAGAGGTTTCCAAGCTGGGCCATGCTGGCTCAGGAATTCTGGGAGTTGAAGTCCACGAGTCATAAAAGAGCCAAGGTTGCCTACCCCTGCTCTAGCCTAATGCTTTAGATCTCAATTTGCCGGCTTCTTATTTAATCGACAGCCATTTTTAAAACAGAAAGCCAATTGGCACAGCAAACATGGTAGATCCCAAAGATACCCAATTGCCTTCTTCTAAGGTAAATATGTACACACTTGGAAGTGGCCACAAAGCTTCTGACTGCAGGGGGGCGGTTTGGATTAGAACAGGGGTCCTCAAGCCTCCGTCCACGGCCCACTACCGGGGCGTGGCCTGTTTGAAATCAGGCCACAGGAGCGATGGGCAAGCGTGTGCAGCTCCACTGATAGGAGCGGAGGGCACCTGTGTGATGGGTGCTTGTGCCTTGCGTGTGAAGCTCCATTCGTGCCTGGAAGGCATCCGTGCCCACTGCTCGCAACTATGGAGCTGTACACGCGTGCCTGCACATCTCCCATCCACCCCCCTGTCCCGGGCTGGGCTGGACCACCAAGGTGGAAAGGTTGGGACCACTAGACTAGAAGACCTCTGATATACCTTCCATCTCTGTGTAACTTACAAGTGTCGTTCTTCCGTTCAGTGGCTAGAAACACGGCCGGAGCGTCAGGAATGTCCAGTGTGCAAGGCGGGCATTAGCCGGGACAAAGTCATCCCTCTGTATGGACGTGGAAGCTCTGCTCAGCAGGATCCAAGGTAAAGCATCCCCCCCTTTTTTTGTGTCGCAGTTTGAGTAGGTGACGGCAAAGGAACCCCTGCAGATTTTACACCGCTAGTTGACAAGCATCCAAATTTTGATCGTCTGACCGGAGGGAGGCTGCAATGGTCATTAAGTGTGGAATACGATCATTTTTCAGTGCCGTTGTAAACGCATGGTGTTAAGTCGCGGTCTGCCTGTCATTGTTTTAATTCTTTTTTACGGATCTTGTAACCCATCTGGGGCGGGGCAGCCTTATTAAAGGGAGTGAATTAAAAGTATACGGCCAAAGAAGATGTGACCACAGGTTTGTTTCTCAGTGCAAGTCAAGGTGTTGGTGACCTCTTTAAATTCCTACGTGGTTTGGGTCCTGGCTTTCTGGAAGACGGTTTAGGGCAGTGATGGTGAACATTTTAGAGACCGAGTGCCCAAACTGCAACCCAAAACCCACTTATGTATCTTCGGGTGCCGGGTGGGTGTGGCCCATTGGGTGGGCGTGGCCCATTGGGTGGGCGTGGCTGCGGTGGTAACGGCAGACTGGGTGGGACTAAAAAGTTCAATTCCAACTTTCCAAGATGTTTTTTTTTTTCTCGTGAAAAGTTGAAATTGATTGAACCTTTTTTTTTTGCACACCGCAGTGGAGGCCTAAAGCGAAAAGGTTTTATAAAACCCAGCTGAGGGCCTAGGACTGGGACTCCGGCGCGCGTGCCCACAGAGAGGGCTCTGCGTGCCACCTGTGGCAGGCGTGCCATAGGTTCACCACCACAGGTTTAGGGGAAATAAAATTGGACAGTAGAATGCCGAGCAAGAGTCCCATGTCTTGATGAAATACTTGGAGGCAAGTATTCTCTTCAGGAACTTCCCTCACGGGGGATGTCCCCCTGCCAGCATAATATCTGTCCTCTCATTTTTAGTGTTGAGGCTTTTCCAACGTGCATCTGAAGTAGGAGTAGGCCAAATACCCGAGTAGGAGATGAAAATTCTTGTTGATCAAGGATAAGGTAAAGGTAAAGGTTCCCCCGCACATGCATGCTAGTCGTTTCCAACTCTAGGGGCCAGTGCTCATCTCCGTTTCAAAGCCGAAGAGCCAGCGCTTGTCCGAGGACGTCTCCGTGGTCATGTGGCCGGCATGACTAGACGCCAAAGGCGCACGGAATGCTGTTACCTTCCCACCGGAGTGCTCCCTATTTTTCTACTTGCCTTTTTACGTGCTTTCGAACTGCTAGGTTGGCAGAAGCTGGGACGCGTAACAGGCGCTCACTCTGATCAAGGATAACACTATGGTTCTATAATAATGATGGTTGATGGACGTTTGGTGAAGTTAATACTTTTATCACTGTATTCTATTTTGCTGCTGAGGCGGAATGATTGAAATGGTGTAAAAGCAGCCAATGATAAGCAAAATCAGAAGCAACAGGACCGAGGCCAAGAGCATAACCCTGCCTTTTTCTCCCATCACACAGATTGAAAACTCCCCCCCGGCCTCGAGGGCAGCGCCCGGAGCCTGAGTCGCGAGGGGTGAGTGTAGCCTGCTTCTAAACCCCACCCCACCCCCACTTCCCAAATTCAACCTGGACTAACTCAGCTCTTCTGCAACTCACCGTTACCCCACCCTCCTCCTTTTTTCTCTTCTTCTCCCCCTCCCCTCCCCACCCCAGCAGGGCATAGGCAGTTTTCCTGAAGCAGCCACAGGCTTCCACATGGCGTTTGGCATCGGCGCATTCCCTTTTGGCTTTTTTGCTACAGGCTACAGCCCGCCAGGAGAAAGAGGAGGTAAGGCCCTGCTGTAAAGGGGTCGATGTTTATAAAAGGCATCTGCAAACAGGCTTTTGGTTCCCTACGACCGTATTTCCTTTGCCTTTATACTGAAGCTAAATGGTGTCTACCTCTATTCTTCCAAGCTTTTAGACTCGTGCTGGAGCCCATCCTCAAGGAACTTCTCCAGATTGTGTGCCCTGGGATACCTGTTGCATTTATACGGTGCCTGGTTGTGTATGGCTTTTGTCACAGCTGTCCCAGGAAAGAATATTCAGGAAAGAAAGACCCTCCACTCCATTTGTAGTGAAAAATATTCTTTTATTGAAGCCAAGTAATTACAGCATAAGGGACGCGGTGGCTCAGTGGGTTAGGACGCTGAGCTTGTCAGTAAGATGGTTGGCAGTTTGGCGGGTCGAATCCCGAGTGCAGCGTAACAGAGTGAGCGTCTGTTACTCGTCCCAGCTTCTGCCAACCTAGCAGTTTGAAAGCACGTAAAAATGCAAGTAGAAAAATAAGGACCACTACGGTGGGAAGGTCACAGCGTTCCGTGCGCCTTTGGCATCTAGTCATGCCGGCCACATGACCACAGAGACGTCCTCAGACAAGCGCTGGCTCTTCGGCTTTGAAACGGAGATGAGCACCGGCCCCTAGAGTTGGAAACAACTAGCACACATGTGCGGGGGAACCTTTACCTTTTTAATTACAGTGTAGCAAAGTCAGATCTGAGGCTTTCCCGCGTATCCCCAGTAATTTTACCTTCTCCCAAGCCCTCCCTCCTTTTGGTTATCTTGGTGATGTCCAGTAAGGTTCAGATTTTGGTGACATTCCACATTTTGGCGCCTCTTTGGATGGGCGTTTCGCATTCCATTCCCAGGCCGTGTCCTTCTGTCTTTCAACCGTTGTCTCTGGATGGCACCTCTGGTTCCTGTCATTTCTCTCTCCCTCTCCCCCCATATCTTCCCATTTCTCCTCCCCACATTTTATGGCAGGCTGCCATCAAAGTGAAGTAAAGCAGGGCTGAAGCAGTTTGATGGCAGAGCTGGCCAGCTTTTAGTTAATTAGAATATCGATGGCTGTTATCCCTAATTAATAACCAAAAGCTACATACAACCAGGCACCATATAAATACAACACATAGCCCAGGTACATATTCTGGAGAGAGAGAGAAGTTCGCTGAGGGTGAACTCCAGCATGTGCTGAAAGCTTTGAAGAATAAACCTTTGGTCTCAGTGATTGACTCAGATTGGATCCTGCAACATTATCCTTGGACACGTATATTTGCTTTCATTTGTGAGTGTCTCCCTCTTGTTATCATGTGGGCAGATTCTCATGATGTTGGTTAGGGTTAGGGTTACCAGATCTCTGAGCAGGCAAAGGAGGACAGACACAAGCTAACTTTCTTAGCATCCATGACAAAAACTATAGCAAAAAATGTACAGGTTGTCTTCACGTACCAGCCACTTGTTCAGCGATCGTCTGAATTTACGATGGCACTGAAAAGAGACTCGCCTCAAAGTTGCATCCGTTGTAGCATCTCTACAGTCAGATGATCATGATTCAAATTCTTGTCAACCGACATTTACAGTAGGACAGTTGCAGTGTTCCGCAGTCACATTATTGCCACGTGCAACTTTCCCAGCCAACTTCCAACAAGCAAAGACAATGGGGAGGCCAGCAGGAAATCACAAGCTGCAGTCTTCTGACATCACATTTAACAACCTGTGGTAATTTGCTTACCGCTGCAGCCAGAACTGACATTGTAAGTTGGCGTGGTCACATGACATCACATTCAGTGAGGGCTTGGTTATCTCAGGGATTTAGGAGCCGTGGGGGCACAGTGGTTAGAATGCAGTATTGCAGGCGAACTCACTGCCCACATCCTGGAGTTCGATCCTAACTGGCACAAGGCAGATTCAGCTTTCCATCCTTCTGAGGTCGGTAAAATGAGGACGCCAATTGCTATGGGGGGCAATATGCCGAACCTGAAAACCGCTGAGAGAGGACTGTAAAGCACTAAGTGCTGCTATTATTATTATTATTATTATTATTATTATTATTATTATTATTATTATTATTATTATTACTTATATACCGCCCTTCTCCTGTAGGACCCAAGGCAGTTCACAAGGCAATTAAGACAATATAACAATACAAAAGTTAATAACAAATTAAAATAAATTAAATTATCCTTGATTAAATTTAAAACCCTTAACTAATTAAAAACCCCAATTACAATAGGTTAAAAATTAAAAGTTCTCAGTCCTGGCTGGAAAGCTCAAAGAGCCAGGTCTTCAGGTCCCGGCGGAACGAACGAAAATCTGGGGCAGTCCTGAGCTCTACGGGTAACTGGTTCCAAAGGGCAGGCGCGCCCACAGAGAAGGCCCTCCCCCTGGGTGTCGCCCTCCGGCAATCCTTTGCCGATGGCACCCTGAGAAGGCCCTCTGTGGGAGCGCACAGGACGAAGGGAACTTGATGCCGGCAGCAGGTGTTCCCTCAGATATCCCAGACCCAAGCCATTTAGGGCTTTATAGGTCATCACCAGCACCTTGAATCTCACCCGGAGGGCAACCAGAAGCCAATGCAGCTCGCGGAGCAGAGGTGTTACGGGGGAGTATCGGGGAGCCCCCATCACAACTCGCGCGGCTGCATTCTGCACCAGTTGAAGCCTCTGAGTGGTCCTCAAGGGCAGCACTATTGCTAGTGCTGTTAGTATTTCTTCCAATCCCACATGGCCTGGCAGAGTTGGCATACGCCAGGTGCCACTGACTAATCCTGTCACTTGGTGGGACCCAGGAAACGGACCTTCCTTCTCAGTCTTGGCACCAGCTTTTGGGTACCACTTAACCCCCCAAAATTGGTACAGCTCCCATCCTGGCTATTTAAGCAAGCCCTTAAGACTTCGTCCTGGGATAGCGTGGGCGATGGATCCCTGCAGTGTTCTGTTTTTTTAAAACAATTGGGTGTTTTTTTCCCCTGGACTTTTGGTGTTTCCCGAATTGTATAGTATTTTATTTATTTATAAAATTTATAAGCAGCCCAACAGTAGCAGGCCTTATTCATGATGGCAATGAGGGTGCTTACCGCAAGGAGGTTGAGGGTTTGGTGAACTGGTGTAAGGAAAACAGCCTAGTTTTAAATACTGGAAAAACGAAAGAGATCATTGTCGATTTCAGAAAAGGCAGGCACAGCCACACTCCTCTGTGAATTAATGATTCACTAGTGGAGATGGTTACCAGCATTCAAATTCCTGGCTGTGTAGTAGGCTCTCTTGGTTGCTCAACAGAGAGACACTGGTGAAACAGGCGCAGCAGCGCCTGCATTTTCTGCGTTGCATGAGAAAAGTAGAGGGACGAACGAGAGCATCCTGTCACACTGCATCACAGTCTGGTTTGGAAGCATCACTGCTTCAGACAGGAAGGCCGGTGCAGAGAGTGGTGAGGATGGCCGAAAAGATCATTGGCGGTTCCCTCCCCTCCATCCAGGACATAGCCCAGACGCGTTGCTTGAACAGGATCCGTAAGATTATCTGGGACACTACACATCCTCTTCACGACCTGCTTTCTTTGTTACCTTCCGGGAGGAGGCTTCGTGGTATCCGTAGCAGAACCTCCAGATTCAGTCACAGTTTTGTTCCATACAGTATTAACCTTGTGAACTCTCAAGCTTCCTCCTTCTGTTATGTATTCAAGATGGACAATTAATAACATTTATGTTAATTAAATGTAAGGGTGTAGGTCTATACATATGTTGTATGTAATATGTTTAAATCTGTGTTATGGGAGAGCAAGCAGCTAAATTTCATTTTTAATCTGTTCCCCATTATGCCCACAGTAAAAAAATGACAATAAAGGTTGTCTGTCTGTCTGTCTGTCTGTCTGTCTGTCTGTCTATCTATCTATCTATCTATCTATCTCTATTTATCTATATTCTATCTATATCTATCTCTATATTCTATCTATATCTTATCTATCTCTATCTATCTATATCTATCTATCTATCTAGTATTTTACTGTTGTACTTCGGGGTCATAACAGATTGGGGTAATCTATAGATATCATAAACAAACCAATAAATCTGCTAATTGTATTTATTTATTATCTAATTTATATGGCCACCCATCTCACACAAAAAATGACTCTGTGTGGTGTACAGTAACATATAAAAAACAATCATTTTTCAGAAAAAAAAATGCAGTCAAAGGCTAAGAGCAGGCAGCAGATGTCAACAATGGAGCCACCTCAGGATCTTACTGGTCCTCTGGGCTCCCCAGACCTGATGGCATAAATTGTTCTGACTGGAACCATTTCAACTCAGAAGCTATAATGGGGACATTATGTTGGATCAGCCTCGCATGAGATGTCATGATATGCCAAGTTGGATAGCAATAAATTGTGAGAAAGGAATGTCCCACTCTGGAGGTGGTTAATAGATTGGGAAATAAGATAACCTTTATTGTCATTTTTTACTGTGGGCACATTGGCACACATTAAAAATGAAATTTAGTCGCTCCTCCTCCACCCCGTTTATGTATTGGTCCCTTTTTCTCTAGTTCTTTGTGAATTTTTAATGTTTAAATTCTTAACGTTGAACGTTTTTAATGTTCTCATTTTTTTGTATTGCATTTTTATGTTGTAAGCTGCTTAAGAGTCGGTGACAGTGACATGGGCAGCGTATAAATTTAATAAATAATAAATGTTCCAGACCCTCCCTGTTAGTCCTCCAAGGAAGAGAGATGGGAATGTAGAGCAGCTGCCTTGACAGAACTACTGTTGAGGCTTGAGAGCCACATGCATTTTTCCTAAACACTGATTGGCTGCTGTGCCCACTGCTACCCACCTGGCAAATGGGAAACAGCCATTGGTGTGAGGGGTCCTTGGTGCTCTCTGAGCTTGGTTGTTTTCTTGCAGAGATGTTTCATTACCCAAGTTAGGTAGCACCGTCAGTGCAATGACATCCGCTGCCTACTCTCAGCCGTTGCAGATTTTGTTTTATTTTTCTGAAGAATAATTGTTTTTTATATGTTATTGTACAACCACCCAGAGTCACTTTTTTGTGAGATGGGTGGCCCTGTAAATTATATAATAAATAAATAAAATCAGCAGATTTCTTGGTTGCGTTTATGAAATGTATAGGCTACCCCAATCTGTTACAACAATAAAATACACTGAGGCAGGATATGCTGCCTGTGGATGTGATAAATAAATAAATAAATGCTAGAGATAGTCCTTGACTTACCTCGGTGGCATCCCCATGGTCAGGTGATTTACATTCAGATGCTTGACAACCGACTCACATTTACGACGGTTGCAGCGACAAGCAAAGTCAGTGGTGGGGAAACCCAATTCACTTAACATCTGTGCGACTAATTTAACCATTGTGAGGTGGTTCGCTTAACAACTCTGGCAAGAAAGGTTGTAAAAGACAGCAAAATTCACGTAACAAATTTCTCACTTAGCAACGGTGAAATTTTGGGCTCAGCTGTGGTCGCAGGTTGAGGGCCACCTGTACAAAATACAGGAAACATCAAAAGTCCAGGAAAAAAAAACCAACAACAACAACTCTGAGCTACAAATTTCATCAGTGGCATTTGAAGTACCGGCTCAGGGAACAGCCCCCCCCAACATGGAAAGCTCTTGATTATCAACCAATAGCAAAGAGCTATGATGGCATTAGTGAGCAGGTCGGTGTTTTAACTTGTTTGAATGCGTCCAACTTGCTTTTAGATTTCACCTTGGCTAACTCTTTTTTCCTTCCCCCTTTTCCGCAGATACAGACGCAGCCAGACCATCCAGCTGGCTGGATTCGTTATTTCTTTTCATTGCCATCTTCTTTTTCTTCTGGTTGCTCAGCGTATAACCGGCTGGACCCCACTGAGCTTAACCTGTACTAAAGTCTAAAGAACAGAACTAAAGGACTTTGATATTGGGTGGGTGGGTGATGGGGGGGGCAGACGGGCAGACCAGTGGGTTGGTGGACTTTGCTTGAATGCAGAGGAGAGACCGAAAGGGGTTAATACTATCTGGTGGGGTGTAATCCAAATGGAGTAAAATTCTTTTTTTTAATTCCTCCTCCCCCCACCCACCCAAGAATTAAAACCATAATAGGGCTGCTTCTTCAAGTGGTATGCAAATGGTTGTCAATATACAACCCCAACCTAATTATGGACTGAATGGGGAGTAACTATGCGAAGAACGATCCATTTCTATTCTTCGAAGAAAGATCTCAAATGTGAGGGCAATCTCAAATTATGGCGGAAGATTGGAGAGAGCTGAAGCAAGCACACGCGGACTACTCAATTCTTTCCAGATGGCATAAAAGCAGGAGGATGAATGGGATTCATTCCTCCCCTCCCCTCCCCCCTTTCAATAGCATTTGCTCGTCAACTGGCAATTAGTCTGTTGGGCAAAAGTGGCTAGGCCTGCCTCTGTGTAAAAGTGTGGGTCGAATCGTGGAAGAGGAATTTTGGAGAGCAAGCAAGGGTAGGGTGTGGTGTGGGGAATCTACATTGTTCCGCCTCAGAGGAAGCGATTGTGGGAAGGGTAGCAAAGGTTATTTGAAAGTGAGAGGCAGGGAAGAAGACCTGTTGCAGGATCCCACAGGAAGTGGCTGCATATTCTTTTAACTTGAGGCCAGGTGATCCCCAAAGAGCTTATCTTGGCTCCTTTTTTGATAGGCCAAACTGCCTGAGTTTTGAGAACGCATGTGTTCCGGTGGGTATTTTTCTGTCCCTCTCCTCTCCTCTCATTGAGGAAGGTCTTCAATCCTTTACTATTCTGTTGGATTAACGGGGGGGGGGGTCGTGGGCGTGCCGTGGGTTGTTAATACTTCATCCACCCATCTGCGGCTGTTCCAACAGTGTCGGGAACCATTTAGGGTTGCTGAGGGGAAGGTTGACCACTGGACATTATACTCTTGAATAACAGTATTTTGTGGTCCAGAAGTTGCTTGGATAATGATTTATGCCTTCATTTGGGGGTGACAGAGAAGGGACGTGATGTCAATTAACCAATGCTTCAATTAAATTCACCCATGATTCCTATCCAGTTGAAGGAACAGTCATTGAGAGAAAAATACGCCTGTTTAGAAAGGAAAAGCACAGGCTGCTGTAATAATGCAGATGGTCCTCGGCTTACAACAATCACTTAGTGACCATTCCAAATTATGAGGATCTGAAAACAGGGACTTAGGGTCCGAATTTGACTCCTCTGCAGTCATGTGATTGAATTTCAGGCACTTGACAACACCGCCACATTTATGGCTATTTGCAGCATACAATGCTTTTGCAAAAAAAAACACCAACCCCCGCACTTTCGATTTTTGTCAAAACCACAACCCTAGCAAACCATTTGCTTTAACAACCTTGATGTTCCCTTAACAACCCTGGTTTCTTAATCTTTTCACTAAAGCTGGGCTAAGACTTTATGCTACACCTTAGTTTTGGGACTTTGTGTGTGGTGTGTACTGGCTGTGTACTAGCCCCACCATCTAGCTATGGAGTTGGGAAAACGCAGCTTATAGTTACACTGTCTTGTATGAATCCAGTCAGTTGTGGCTTTTTAAGACTGCATTGCCATCGTAAGTCAGCAGAAGGGTGTGCAGTTTTTGTTGGCATGAAAGTCCATCAAGCTTTGAAAAATGGTGAGAGTGGTATGGGAGAGAGGTCCCCAACCTTTGTGGCTTGGCAGCGGAGAGGGAAGCCAGGCCACGAGTGCCAGGCTGGTGCACATGTGTCCAGCTGAACTTGCCCTCTGCTTGCGTTGCCCAGTTATGAATAGGCCGTGGACCGAAGCCTGAGGGTTGGGGACCCCTGGTATAGGAGAAATCAGCGTTTTGGAGCACTGAATTTATTGAGCGGCAAATTGATCACCATAGGCCTCAACAAGCTTTAAAACAGGGGTCCCCAACCCCTGGTTAAGTACTGGGCCACGGTATGGCAGCAACCGGGCTTCACAAACAAAGCCCAATCTGCAGGATGCAGGCAGCACAGAAAATCACGTACCCTCCAGTCAATGGAAAAACCTCCGTGGAACCGCGCGCTCAAAAGATTGGGGACTTCTGCTTGAAAACACTCATTGCTTCGATTGTAACCCAAAATGGGGCACATTTGGGGCTCCAGTTGACCAGCCTGTGGCCCATGAACCAGTTTTTACATCCTGAATGTAGCATTATCTGTGTATTCTAACTACATCTCCATCAATGCCCATGATGGCTAAATTTATCTGGAAACCTTTGGGGAGAATTTTACATTCTCCAAAGGAGCACTAGAAATAATGGAAAATCGTCAGTGGGAAAAATATATTTTATTGTTTTGGCAAAACTGTACAAGAATAAGAAAGGGATGGAAAAAAATCCCCCCAAAAAAGGTTTTATTGACCCCTTTAGAATGGATTCTGCGTCTCCCCCCCCCCCAAGAAACCTGTTGCCTCTGCCCCATGGCTCCCACGTTTTTTGCTTGCTCTGGCTCACCTAGACAATTGTGCCTCTCTTTATTTAAACCCACATAAAATCCAAATGAAACTCACAGTAAATGAAAGTTTTAAAAAAACAACTGTTTTCAGGCTGGAGAAAGATGCCGAAGGAGCACTATTTCGGGGAGGGATCCAAATCATTCCCCCGAAATAAGTCACTGCATCCTGGCCAAAATAGCTGGATGCAATGTTTCTTAACCACAGTCATTTTAAGCTGTATGGACTTCAACATCCAGAATTCCTCAGTCAGTAAGAGTGGGTCGGGAATTTCAGGAGCTGAAGCTCAATACAGCTTAAAATTACTATGGTTAAGAAAAACTAGACTTGTCAAATCTGGCATCTGCACACAATTGTCCTCCCTTTGCAATCTTATTTCCCCACGGCTGCTTTGGGTTTTTGGAGGTCCTTTGGGGTTTATTTTAATGGCTTCATGTAGCACAGGAAATTTATCATTAAAAGAGTTGCGCAAGGCCTGTCGATCAACAGCTTTAGGTTACCAAATTATAGTCAAGATTTAAGGAAAGAGGATCAGTCAAACGTGGAAAGGAGCTTAAAAGATGAAAGCATAAATCAGAAATGAGTTTAAAGCCTGTTTTTTGTAGGAAAAAAGGTCCTAGCGATCCACTGTTTCAAATAAGCTATTTTGCTTTTTTTTTGTTTTTAAATTCCTGTAAAATGAAGTTGCAGGTTTCTTCTTGCCCGAGGTTGCCTTCCATACACATTTACCTGAAAAAAAAAAGCCCCGCTGAATTCATTAGGGCTTAGAAACATAGGATTCTGCAGCGATTCCTCTCTTTCGAACTCTTTAACATAACTCTCCTCAAAGGGAGACAAGTTTTAGATCCATCTTAAATTAAGAAGAGGTTGGCCTTGTGGTCTGACAGAATCTGGCAATTCTGTCGTGCAGTGTTTCTCAACCTCAAGTGTGTAGACTTCAAAAACTGGCTCTGGAACTCTGGGAATTGAAATCTACACATCTTAAAAGCAGCCAAGGTGGAGAAACAACCCACTAGCGTGCACAATTGAAAATTATTCAACCATTTGTCAGGATGAGTACCCAGTTCTATCCTTACCAATTGCCTGGAAGAGAATTCCTCCCCCACCCCACCCCATCCCCGCTGTGACTTATTTTATGTGTGGCATCAGAGTAGAGTGGAGACAAAATGAAATTCTGAATGTGGGCCCTGGCAATGTTTATAACATGTACGATATAAAACACTAGAACGTGCTCTCCTTTTAAAGCACCCAAACAACACCAGTGTTTGGAAATTGGACAAGAATGGAGACCTGCTTCTGAGGAAGCCATAAGTAAGGTAGAAGAAGAAACTGGACAGCCACTTGTCTGAAATGGCATAAGGTCTCCTGCTTGAGCAGGGGGGGTGGACTAGAAGACCTCCAAGGTCCCTTCCAACTCTATTCTGATTCTGATTTTAATACTTGTTAACTATTTAGATTACCTTGCTAGGCCCCAAACATGGGGCAAATCTTTATTTCCTGTTTTCAGCCTATCTTGAAGGCCATCGAACAGGCTGTAGTCACACCGGACAGCTCATATATTTGTGTAAATTACTAACAAAGAATTAATTAATTTCAGTCTCCCTTAATTCTTTGTTAGTAATTTACACACACACACACACACACACATATTCCTAGCATTCCTGGGTGCATATCTTAAAAATATGTTCTGAGATCCATGGATAACTTTGCTTCCTAAGTAAGGAAAGCAGACCTATAGGGACATCCATGAAATGCTCTTGTCTGATGGCACTGAACCTTAAATACAGATAGTCCTTAACTTACGAGCATTCATTTAATGATTTAAAATGGTACTAAAAAAAAGGGATCAGTGTTCAAACTCTTTAACATAACTCTCCTCAAAGGGAGACAAGTTTTAGATCCATCTTAAATTAAGAAGAGGTTGGCCTTGTGGCCTGACAGAATCTGGCAATTCTGCAGTGCAGTGTTGCCCAGTCACGTGATCAAAATTTTGCATACTTACAAAAGCAGCTGCACCTCCAGTCACAAGCAGTCAATGGGGAGGAAACCAGATTCGCTTAATAACTGCCTGATTCACTTAACCACTCCAGTGATTCGCTTAATGACCATGGCAAAAAAGGTCATAAAATTGGGCGCAACTCACTGAAGAGGCGCATTGCTTAGCAAAGGACGTTCCAATCCCAATTGTGGTTATAAATCGAGGGCTACCCATAATGCCAGATTATAATTTTCTCATCGCTATCCAGGCTGGGATTTGTGTGAATGGAAGTCCAGCATCTCCTACTTAGGGCTAAGTACTGAGGTACTGAACCAAGAGCAAAAAGCATTGTAGTTAATCCCCCTTATGGGCTGCGGAAGCAAAATGGGTTCTGGTTAATCCCATATGTGCTGCGCAAATCCTGACAACCAGTTGTATACAAAACTGGGGGTGGGGGGAATTAAGATCTTAGCAAATAAATTGAATCCCACTTTGCTATATCCTTTTTGTTCCACTAGGACAGGGGTAGGCAACCTCGGCTCTTTTATGACTCATGGATTTCAACTCCCAGAATTCCTGAGCCAGTTCTAATGTGTGCTCCATGTAGTTTTGCCTATGAGAAGTCGTCAGCTTCTAAAACTAATCGTGGGTATCCATTTTATTTCCCCAATCATGTGACCTCCACAAATGTTGGGGCCAGTTGACACAGTACTGCCTTGGTGCCTGGGAAATCTGGGAATTGTGGTCCCACACATCTAGAACATACACATCTTGCTGCTTGGCAGGATCCACAGAAGCTTAGCAGCGAAATAATCAGAATGCGGCTAAACTTTGTTAGGTTTTTTTTTGTTGTTTTGTGTGTTCACATCTTGTGTAAATACTGTACTATGCAAATCTGGAATTTTAGTACTGTGACAGTTGCTATCCTGAATTTATCTTCTGTGGTGGCTAATTTTACAAATCAGCAATTTTATACACATACACACACTTATAAAATTATATATACCAATCAGCAACACAGTCACTTGTAAAATCTCTCTCCCTATATATACCAGTGTACACACACACACACACACACACACACACACACACATATATGGAGAGAAAAAATTTACAAGTGACTGTTGCTAATTTTACTGCAGAGAAGGTAAACTCAGGATAGCAACTTTAATGTAATGTTTTCTCAGTTAAAATGCACCCTCTTTTGCCTCACAGAGCAAAATACACAAAGCGCAAGATAGTTTTTTTTGTTGTTGTTGAAAAGCTGTTAAAAATAAAGGCACGGCTGAGGAAAATATAACCTAATGTACTCCCCCTGCCCAGTGCAGAAAACCAAACAGCTGTCATTAGGTCACAAAGAGAAGCATTTAGGACAGGGGTAGGGAACCATGGTCCTTTTATGACTTGTGGACTTCAACTCCCAGAATTCCACAAGTCGTAAAAGCACTATGGTTCTCCATCCTTGATTTAGGGGAACTGTGTCCAAAGGAAAAGGACACCAACAAAACTTTCACCACATCAAATACCTTTCCCCTTTGGGTTGGCAGTGGAAATCTCAGAATTGTACACTCCGTCACAAATAACTGGTAAATGGAGTCCTCTCTTACCTGGCTTCATTCATTTCCTATCCCGCCCCTATTAATGGGCCATAGGTAAAGGTAAAGGTTCCCCCGCACATGTGTGCTAGTCGTTTCCGACTCTAGGGGCCGGTGCTCATCTCCGTTTCAAAGCCGAAGAGCCAGCGCTTGTCTGAGGACATCTCCGTGGTCATGTGGCCGGCATGACTAGACGCCAAAGGCGCACGGAACGCTGTTACCTTCCCACCATAGTGGTCCCTATTTTTCTACTTGCATTTTTACGTGCTTTCGAACTGCTAGGTTGGCAGAAGCTGGGACAAGTAACAGGCGCTCACTCTGTTACGCGGCACTCGGGATTCGACCCGCCAAACTGCCGACCTTCTGATCGACAAGCTCAGCGTCCTAACCCACTGAGCCACCGCGTCCCTTAAAGGTAAAGGTTCCCCCGCACATGCGTGCTAGTCGTTTCCGACTCTAGGGGCCGGTGCTCATCTCCGTTTCAAAGCCGAAGAGCCAGCGCTTGTCCGAGGACGTCTCCGTGGTCATGTGGCCGGCATGACTAGACGCCAAAGGCGCACGGAACGCTGTTACCTTCCCACCGGAGTGGTCCCTATTTTTCTACTTGCATTTTTACGTGCTTTCGAACTAATGGGCCATGTTAGATCCCAAATCACATGAGAAGGGCTTTGTGTAGACCAGTGTTTCTCAACCTAGGCAACTTTAAGATGTGTGGACTTCAATTCCCAGAGTGCCCCAGCCAGCTACTTTAATCCTTGTTGAAACCAAAATTCCCACAATCCTTTGCCCCTGCTCCTACTCCTTAGGGCCCTTGGGATTTGAAGTCCAGAATTCCTGCCTGGCAACCTTAGAATCTTCAGTACAGCTAAGTCTTCCCAACTTATAGCCATTTGTTTAGTGAGCGTTACAATGACACCGGAAGAAAAATGACTTATGACCTTTTTCCACACTTAATGGCCATGGCAGCATCCCTATGGTCACGTGATCAAAATTCGGATGCTCGGCAACTGGCCTGTAATTATGTCAGTTGCAGTGTCCTGGGGGGGGGGGGTGTCAGGTGATCACCATTTTGTAACCTTTTCAGCTGTCTTCTGACAAGCAAAATCAAAGGGGGGGGGAGAGGCCAGATTTTGCTTAACCACCACGTGACTCGCTTAACAACTGCGGTGTTTCGCTTAACAACGGTGGCAACAAAAGGTCGTAAAATGAGCACAACTCACTTAACTGCCCTTGCAACGGAAACGGGTTCAATTGTGACCGTTGAGGACTATCTGTATACAAAGAGCAATACGAGAGACTCTTTCCTCCTCCCCCCCCACCCCGTTTCTCTCCCCCTCCCCCCACCATTCCCCCTCCAAAAGAATCCCAGGGCAAAATGTGTCTTCGTTTTTATAGAAGAAAAATAATAATGATCATAAAAGCAAAGGAAATCTAGAGCAGAACTCAGAACAAGTCACACGGCCAGTCAGGTAACGAGTCCCCACCCCCACCCTCTTACAGTCAAGGGGAAAGAGTTCAGATGGGGAGGGGCGTCTCACAGCAGCCCCCCCCAATAGGGTTCGTAGAGGTAGCAGGTTCAGACGTTCTCTGTCCCAAGTCTCTATTGGTTTCTCTTGCCATGAGGTAATAAAGCTATTGGACTGACTAGCACGGAACCCTCCCCAGCCTGAGTGGGGCAGGTTGGATGTCTCTGTGGATCGGAGGCGTCCCTTGTCTTCCACCGCTGAAAAGTTGTGTGTGCGGGGGGGTCTTCTTTGTGAAATAAGTCAAAATCACCCTTCCTCGGTGTCTCTTTGCTGGGCAGGGGCAGAGCTTTCCTCCGCTGGTCCATGCCTTTCTTTTCCAACCAACTGCCAATCAACCGTCTTCTTGCTGAATCTTGTTTTGGCTTCTTCTCCTGCCCAACAGGTTCTTCTGATCAGTTGTGAGAAGCTGCCCTAGTAAGTTTTTTTTTCCCCTCCTCCCTCTCCATCCAGCTTTTTCTATACTCTCAATCTTTCTCAACCGTAGCCACTTTGAGAGATGCGGACTTCAACTCCCAGAATTCCCCAGCCAGCAATGTTGAAGTCCGCATCTCTTAAAGTGGCTACGGTTGAGATACATTCTCTTAAACACATTTGGACTATTGGGTAACTTGCTTCTCCCTTTCCAAGGTAACATGTCAAACTTTACTTATCTAACGTGAATCTTCCTGCCCTCAAGTGTTTTTTTTAAATTTCGTTTCCTTTCTGATATTTTTCAAGGGTTTACCCTCTCATCCTTTCTACTTACTTCCTTTCCCACCATTTTAACAACTAACCTCCTACAAAGTCTTCCACTGTACACCTCCCCACACCTGCTCTTGTGCGTTTCAATCTAGTTTGTAGTGGTTGCTGGGCTTTTTCCACCTAGCTCACCGATCATTCACTTTGTGTACCAAACTATTTACACAATCACTCGTTTCTTCTCCACCCTGGTAAAAAGGAAATGCCCCTCCGAACGAAGCCTTGTGCTGAGATGGAAATATATTTTAGTATTTTCCAAACTTGGCCCTCTCTTTAAATATGTAGGACTACAGCTCCCATTGCTCACTCTCAGAATGAGCCATGGGGCATGATGGGAGCTGTAGGCCGACAGAGTGGGAAGCAGCAGACTTTCAAATATTTGTTCCTCTGGAAGAATTTACACCCTTCCTTCGTGGCGACACTCAGAAAAAGGGAAGAAGACAAGAAAAAGGTCTGAAGTCCTCAGCTTACCACCATTCATTTTGGTGACCATTCAGAGTTACAATGGCCCTGAAAAAAGCGACGTATGACCGGTTTTCACGCCTACAACTGTCGCCGCAGCCCCATCGCGGGTTGCGCAATCAAAATTCGGCCGTTTGGCAACTGGCGTATATTTGTCACAGTTGCATTGTCCCGGGGGATCATGCAATCACCGTTTGTAACTTTCCCAGCCGGCTTCCAACAAGCAAAGTCAACGGGGGAAGCCAGACTTGCTAAATAACTACATCAGGAGTCCCCAACCTTTTGGGCACGAGGGACCGGTTCCGGGGAGAGAAGTTTTTCCGCAGACCGGAGGGGGCGTGGTCTTGTGTCCTGCCTGCATCCCGCGGATGGGGCTTGGCTTGTTTATGCGGACAGGTTGCTGGCATACCATGGCCTGGTACTGGTCCACAGATCAGGGGGTTGGGGACCCCTGGACTACATGATTCACTTAACAACTGTGGAGACTAGCTTAACAATTGTGGCAAAAAGATCGTAAAATGGGGCAGAACTCCCAACTCCCTTGATTAGCAACGGAAATGTTTGAGCTCTACAGGGGTCGTAAGTCGAGAACTAACCATTCTTCTGGGTTGTTGAGATCCTTTTTTTTTTCCTCCTGTCCAAAATGCTTCTTTGGGAGGCCAAGAGCAAACAGAATTTTTTTGAGTGCTCAAAGCTTCCTGCCCTGTCTGCATTCTTATCCATCCTCGGAACTAATTGGGTATCTGATTCAGGGGCTTTGCTTTGTGACCATAATTTTCTGCAAAGGTCAGATCCAGCTACCTGATGAGTCCAACACAACACAATCCTGCTTGGAAGCCCTTCCGCTGCTTTTATTCCAATGTTATTGGGAAAAGTGTGATTCTTTTTTTTAACCATCAGAATGTGGAACCGACAGAACTCCCATTTGGTAATGGTAATTTTCCAATACAGGTAATCCTCGACTTAAAGAACACTCATTTAGTGACCGAAGTTACAGTGGCACTGGAAAAAGTGACTTATGACTGTTTTCGCACTTATGACCGCAGCAGCATCCCCAGTCATGTGATGGGATGCTTGATAACCGATTCATATTTATGACCGGTGTAGTGTCTCAAGGTCATGAGATCCCCTTTTGCGACCTTCTGTTACAAGCAAAGTCAATGGGAAAGGTTCACTCAACAACCATGTTACTAACCGAACAACTGCGGTGATTCACTTAACAACTGTGGCAAGAAAAGTTGTAAAATGGGGCAAAACTCACTTAACAAATGTCTCACTTAGCAACCAAAACTGTGGCCTCAATTGTAGTCATAAGCTGAGGACTACCTGAAAAGATTAAATCCATCTTCACTGGTTTTCGCACCCGGGTAATAATTATAAGGAACACCAAGATTCCCAAAGTGAATTTGAAGCTTTAACTTACATAAATGTCCCATTCTTTTGGTGTAAAGTTGGTGAAAAACTAGTAGGGAGGGATGAGATCTTTCCTCCACTTCCGCACACCATCCCAAAAATTCTCCTCTTCAAAATAAATTAATGGATTTTTCCCCCCGCAATGCAAGATGATTTCTGTGATACTTTAAAGCAGGGGTGTCAAACTCAATTTCATTGAGGGCTGCATCAGCATTGCGGTTGCCCTCGGGGCCGGGTGGGTGTGGCCTGGGTGGGCGTGGCCTACTGGGTGGGCGTGGCTACAGTGCGTATGGCCTACTGGGTGGGCATGGCCAGCTCTACATCGTTCGCATCAAGGGCGCCTATGGGGGCCTGGGCAGGAGTGGGACAGATCTGAGGGTCTCTGGCAGAAGGAGGGTCTCTGGGCCAGGGCCAAGGCAGTGGGGGCCGTTCCCTCACTGTTTCCAGGATGGCTTCGCGGGCCGCATGAAACCACTTCAGGGGCCGGATCTGGCCCCCGGGCCTTGTGTTTGACATGCCTGCTTTAAAGGGAGGACAAAAAGACATCTTCTCTTAGTCAGTACAATCCTGCTTGGAAGAACCCATCCGTCGTTTTTATTTCAATATTACTGGAAAATAATATTGTGGGGGAAAAAATCTTGGCAATAAGCACCACCACTGATCGAACGAACAGCAATTGACATCACCGTGCCCAATCATCAGCTGCTTTCTTTTGTACGTTCTCTCATGTTCTTTCCTTTTGAAAAAGAAATGTAAAAAAGTCCTGCTAGCTATCTGGCACAAGCTTTGATTTGCACGACTGCTCTAGTGAAAATGTATATAGTTGAGGAAATCTAGCTGATCAAGTTTTGTTTGGTCAAGCAGAAAAACTCTACTCTGGTCACGGAGCAGGCACGTGGAACACAACTGAAGTTCAAACGTCAGAAAATATTTAAAAAAGGGAAAACAAAAATAAATCGCAAGAAGAATATGGATGTGTAAGAATCAATGGGACATAAGATTCCCTGAAGAAAGAGAAAAGTAGCAAAGAAAAGATAATAAAAAGGATTATGAGTGACAGGATAGCAGTGTTCCAATACCTGAAGGGCTGCCACCAAGAGAAGTGGGGTCAAGCTATTCTCCAAAGTGCCCGAAGGCAGGACAAGAAGCCACCGATGGAAACTAACCAAGGAGAGAAGCAACCTAGAACTAAGGAGAAACTTCCTGACCAGTCAGGACAATTAACCAGTGGAACAGCTTCCCTTCAGAACTGGTGAATGCTCCAACACTGGAAGTTTTTAAGAAGAGAATGGGCAACCATTTGTCTGAAATGGTCTCCTGCTTGAACAGGGGGGCGGGGTGGTACTAGAAGACCGCCAAGGTCCCTTCCAACTTTTAATTCTTTCCCCCACCTCACCCCGCCCCCGCTTTATGGAACCCTATTGATTTCTCATAGCATCTTAGGGTTCCACTCAACAATTTGAAAAAACCCTGTTCTAGAACATCCAGTCCTGCCTAACGTTTTGCTCAATACTAGTTCTCCTTCCTAAACTGGTCTAGCCTAAAGCTCCCCGACCCGCCGTGGGCATGGCCTGTTCAGAAACGGACTGTGCGAGCAGCTGGCTGGAACTCACCTTGCCCAACAAGTGGTGGGCCAGTTCCCTTCTCCCCACCCCCGGACTGCCAAGCTGTAAAGGTTGGAGTCCCGCTACTCTAATAATGGAATTCTACCGCTACCTTTGGACAAAGGTTAAGTCTTATCTCTAACCTCATCGGCACCGTGGCTTCCCACACCTTGTCTTTCAGGAGGCCTTCCTGAGAAACGTCTGCTTTCCGATACAGATGAACTCCCAACTTAGATCTTCAGACTCGTACAGAAAGGCAGGTTGGGCCGTTCGGTCCAAGGAGGTTAGCCTTACGAAGCCACACGCAATCCGCTTGCAAGACAGGAGCACAAGAGCACTTCTCGTCGTTTTTTTTTCGCCACCCCCACCTCCCCCCGAAATATCCCAAAGGAGAAGCTACTGTCCTTGATCACAGCATAGGAAGGAAGTGCCTTCTTGGGTCTAGGACAGGATCCGGATCGCCAATGGTTTTCGTCTGGTTACACGCGACAGGAAGCCATCCGCCTGTCCCTCTGGAATCATCCCGTCATGGAGAGATGCCAACCTAAGCTGTCTCTGCTCGTTCTCTTACAAGAAATTCCATCCACGCTGCCAGCGGAGTGATCCTTCGGTGGGAGTATAACCTATGAGACCGATCCATCAGATGAGGACACTTGGTTGCAGGTACCTCAGTAGCTTGTCCTTTGACCCCTGCAAATCGACAAGCCACTTGGGACAGCCCCTCCCAACCCATTCCCACCCACCTCCCAATAATGTCACCAGGCTGGGTCCCCTCCAGGATGCTTAAGAGTCACGTCTTGGTTACCAAAGGTGTCATTCAGGATCACAGAAGGACGGCCATCTTCTTACCCAGTGGGTGCATCTCAAGCCGTCTGCCCCAAGGATCGCTGCGTCACCGGATCCCCCTCCCCACCCTTCCCCGGCACGGTGATGCGGTGACTCTTAAGGCCGTGAAAGGAGTCTCGTCTCTGCCCGGCCTATTCACCGCTGGCGTTTTTCTCTTCTCTGGCATCAGGACGAACGTGAAAAGGGAGGGGGGACGGCCAGCGCAGCACGATCAGTTGGAGGTGTCAGAGTGGACGCTGCCGGGACCTTCTGTTGGGGAGGTGACAGAAGAAGGAGTGGCTGCTTCCTGCCAGCCGCCGTTGGCCTAATGAAAATAAAAACAAACGAGGACGGTAAATTTCCCTTCTCTAATCCAGGGCTTTTTAACCTTTCAACCCATTGTGCCACTTTTAGGATATGGCAACATCCGAGTCCCACCAGTCGCCTAGCAAGGTGTCAAAAACTTGATGAGAAAAAAAGGAAAAAAGTGATGAAGTACAGGTAGTCCTCAACTTACAACAGTTCGCTTAGTGACAGTTCAAAGTTACAATGGCACTGAAAAAAGTGCCCCCCAAGCCAGAGCCGAGCAAGACACCTGCCTGCCCGCCCGGCGGCGCTCTTCCTCCTGTCCGAGGTTTTCATTGTTGTGAGCATTTCTGTTGAGGATTGGCAGTGGGGCTGGGGTGGGGAGGTGTTTGGTTTTTATTCCCATCTGCTGGGTGTTTGCAGCAGGTTTTGATAACTACACATGACCCTGGGACACTGTGACTATCATAAATATGAATAAGTTGCCAAGCATCTGAATGTAAACCACAAGACCTTGGAGACGCTGCAACATTCCAGCTGATCGGCGCTTCTTCTGGGCTCAGCAGAAGTGCCAGGATCAGCGCCGAACTCCAGCTAGAGTCTGGCGCTGATCCTGGCGCTTCCACTGAGCCCTGACAGCCCTGCAGCTCCAACCGTCTGTCGCTCAGGCTTGTGCAGTGCTGCCACCGGTTCAGCTCATTCCCCTCCCCTGCTACAACTTTTCTAGGATGGTCACGTACCACCTGCCAGGTGCCCATGTACCACAGGTGGTACGCGTACCACTGGTTGAAAAGCCTTGCTCTAAAGTAGTAGTAGTAGTAGTAGTAGTAGTAGTAGTAGTAGTAGTAGTAAAGTTGGAAGGGACCTTGGAGGTCATCTAGTCCAACCCGCTGCCCAGGCAGGAAACCCTATACCATTTCAGACAAATGGCTGTCCAGTCTCTCCTTAAAAACAGTGTTGGAGCATTCACTGCTTCTGGAGGCAGGTTGTTCCACTGGTTAATTGTTCTAACTGTGAGGAAGTTTCTCCTTAGTTCTAGATTGCGTGTACAGGTAGTACACGCAACTTTTGTTTAGTGACCCGAGTTATACAACAGGACTGGGGGGAAAAATGACTTATGACCATTTATTACACTTATGACAGTTGCAGCATCCTTATGGTCACGTATTCAAAATTTGGACGCTTGGCGACTGACTCCTACTTATGACGGCCGCAGTGTCCCGGGGTCACAGTGATACCCTTTTGCGACTTTCTGACAAGCAAAGTCAGTGTGGAGGACAGATGTGCTTAACAACCGTATCACTAACTTAACAGAAGTGGTTCACTTAACATCAAGAATGTCAAGAATGGTCGCAAAATGAGGCAAAACTCACTTAATGGCTGCCTGACGACCAATTGTGGTCATAAGCCGGGGACTAGCTAGATCAGTTTTCAGTTCCTGCCCTTTTGAAAATTCCCGATAATGAACCATCCCTCTGCTTTCTTAAAATCCTGAGTCCACTTCAGATCCATTTTGTCTCCTACAAAAATAATCAGTCATCCTTCTAACGTGCCCAAAATTGTTATGTAGCTTAAGAGCAACTGTCTGAGAACACTGGAATATCATTTCACACATCTGTTCCTCTTCTGAACTGTATACAGTTCCTATGTTTGTCATCCAAGACAATAGTTAACAAAGGACAGAAAACACTCAAATGTGTATATCTAGGTAGTCCTCAACTTACAACAGTTCACTTAACGACCGTTGGGAGTTACAACAGCACTGGAAAAAGTGACCTGTTGACCATTTTTCACACTTATGACCGTGGCAGCATCCCTGTGGTCATGTGACCTACATTCGGCTGCTTGACAACTGACTCACAGTTATGGCGGTTGCAGGGTGCCAGGATCGTGGGATTCCCCCTTTGCCACCTTCTGACAAGCAAAGTCAATGGGGAAGCCAGATTCACTTAACAACCGTGTAGCAAGAAAAGTCGTAAAATGGGGCAAAGCTCCCTTAACAAATTTCTCACTTAGCAGCATAAATTTTGGGGCTATATTGTGGATATACAAGACAACCTGTATGTCACTCTTCATGTACACAGCGCACCACAGTGTGTTACTTTGATTGTGCTGTGTGTTTAACAGACACTTACATGGAAAACCAGGTATCGTAAAGCTGTTCCCAGATTGTTACAGAACTAGCGGCATCCATAACAAATTGTGGACAGCAAAATAACGACGCACAGCAAATGCTGCCGATACATTTTTGAGCAACTCTCGACACAGGTAGTTCTTACAACCATTCGTTTAGCGTCCATTTTTCACACTTTAATGACCACTGCAGCATCCCCACGGCTGTGCGATCAGGATTCAGGTGCTTGGCATGTCTTTACAATGAAGCAGACTAGTCACAGGGGCGAGGGATGGGCTGGGGGGGGGAAGCCTACCCCTTATTTTTGTATCCAGCGAGCGTGGATTTCAGAGCTGGCTTAATGCCGGACTTGCCCCAATCCGATCCCTTAGGAAAGATTAGCCCTCGACTCCCATTTGGTTAAAGAAAAGGAAGAGATGGTGTTAGACTTCCGGAGAAAAAAGGAGGAACCTGCCCCACTTTACATCGGGGAGGACTGTGTGGAGAGAGTTTCCTCCTTTAAATTTCTGGGAGTCTACCTCTGTGAAGATCTGACCTGGAAAGTTAACACAACCCAGGTGGCTAGAAAGGCCCAACAGAGGCTTCACTTTCTTAGGGTCTTGCAGAAGAACAGGGTAGAACAACGGCTAATGACCCTCTTTTACCGGTCTACTATAGAGAGCGTCCTCTCGTACGGTATTGTGGTTTGGTATGCTGGTCTGACAGCCGCGGACAGGAAAGTATTACAGAGGGTAGTGAGCACAGCACAAGACATTGTGGGCTGTCCCCTGACACCACTGGATGACATCGCCATTGCCTTGGAAGAGTGAGGAAGATTCTCAGGGATGACTCACACCCTGGATGGTATCTCTTTACTCTCCTACCATTGGGTAGGAGATATAGGAGTATAGCCAGCCGTACCAACAGGCTGAAAAACAGCTTTTATCTGTGGGCTGTTAGGCTTTTGAATGGGACATAATCTCTGTGAATTTATGCAGAACTGACTTGGGAGGCCGGTGTGTGGTGTAGTTGGTTCACATGGTGTGGTAGGATGGAGGGTTTGTTGTCACTGTGTGTTGGGGGGAGGGAGCACGGGGAGAGGCTCAGCTAATCTCAATGTACACATGTTGTACTTTGATAATAAAGGTTTATTATTATTATTATTATTATTATTAATAATAATAATAATAATAATAATAATAATAATAATAATAATAATAATAGTAGTAATAATAAAGTTGGAAGGGACCTTGGAGGTTATCTAGTCCAACCCCCTGCTCAGGCAGGAAACCCTATAGTACCATGTCAGACAAATGGCTGGCCAGTCTCTTCTTAAAAACTTCCAGTGTTGGAGCATTCACAGCTTCTGGAGGCAGGTTGTTCCACTGGTTAATTGTTCTAACTGTCAGGAAGTTTCTCCTTAGTTCTAGGTTGCTTCTCTCCTTCATTAGTTTCCATCTGTTGCTTCTTATCCTGCCTTCGTGCACTTTGGAGAATAGCTTGGCTCCCTCTTTGTGGCAGCCCCTGAGATTGGAACACTGCTATCATGTCCCCCCTCGTCCTTCTCTTCATTAAACTAGACATACCCAATTCCAGCAACCGTTCCTTATACATTTTAGCCTCCAGTCCCCTAATTATTTTTGTTGCTCTTCTCTGTACTCTTTCTAGAGTCTCAACATCTTTTTTTACATCGTGGTGACCAAAACTGGATGCAGCATTCCAAGTGTGGTCTTACTAAGGCTTTGTAAAGTGGTATTAGTACTTCACGTGATCTTGATTCTATCCCTGTTAATGCAGCCTAGCAGTGTGTTGGCTTTTTTGGCAGCTGCAGCACACGGCTGGCTCATGTCTAAGTGTTTGTCCACTAGGACTGTGAGATCCCTCTCACAGTTGCTACTATTGAGCCAGGAACCCAGTCACCCAGGCCAGTCCCCTGCTTGGTACACAGAATCAGCTGAAAACGTGTCAGACAACTGCTATCTTGAGTCCCTAAATGAACTGTCATAAGTCAAGGGCTACCTGTATTTAACCAAGATCTTTTCCTGTTTTCATCTGATTACACAAGCACATCCAAGGCTGCTTGATCTAAACTCACCCTCATTTCTCGTGGGCTGTACATCTGGCTGGCAGCCATACTGTCCCCATAGCCACCAGGCCCCATGGAGTGACGCATCGACTCCACCTAGGAGTGAAAGAAAAACACACAAAAGGTAGAAAGAATACACGCTTGGAAGGTTGAAGGTTGACAGAGAAATATTGACTGAGAAATATTCACTATCAATTCTACGCACAATACACATTTCCCCATAGATTTCCCATTCTCCTTTTTGATGCAACCGTACTTCAGAAAGGGGGGGAAAAAAGTGATGTGACGGAAACAGTAATTTAAACTTCCTCTCCAGTTCCCACAGCCAAGATACTTAACATTGCACTCTTTTTATCTTTTCACAGAGCTGTAAAAACTTGGCTTTTCTCCCACATATTGGTGAGCCCATTCTCTTGGGAGGATATGTGTTTTTTATACTCAGTCTTGGCTGTGTGCATTGTTATACTGTTTTATTTTTATATTGGCTTTGATTTGTGGCTCAGTTGCTATTTATTTATGTACAATATTCATTTGCTATCTAATTTATATCCTCTGGAATGAGAGTCCCCAGAGATCCAAATGTCCCCCATCCTGCTGTTGTTCAAAAATATAGTGAACATTTGACATATAAGGAACGGTTGCGGGAATTGGGTGTGTCTAGTCTAGTGAAGAGAAGGACGAGGAGTGACATGATAGCAGTGTTCCAATATCTCAGGGGTTGGTCACAAAGAAGAGGGAGTCAAGCTATTCTCCAAAGCACCTGAAAGCAGGACAAGAACAGATGGAAACTAGTCAAGGAGAGAAGCAACCTAGAACTAAGGAGAAATTTCCTGACAGTTAGAACAATTAATCAGTGGGACAACCTGCCTCCAGAAGCGGTGAATGCTCCAACACTGGGAGTTTTTAAGAAGAGACTGGACAGCCATTTGTCTGTAATAGTATAGGGTTTCCTACCTGAGCAGGGGGTTGGACTAGATGACCTCCAAGATCCCTTCCATCATCATCATCAATAACATATTATTATTATTATTATTATTATTATTATTATTATTATTATTATTATTATTAATTATTATTATTATTATTATTTCACCCAGGCCTTTGGCAAGGAACAATGGGACCCCTGGCTTCATTCCACCTGGTCTGTTGGGCTTGCCAAATTTTTACCAATTTTAATTTATTTAATTGGTAACCACCCAGAATGGTTGGGAATCAGGCAGCCTACAAGTTTAATAAATTATTATGATTATCCTGCCACCATCATAAAAAAAAACTCAGTGGCTCACAGTAACAAACCACATAAATAACATAGACTAAAAAAGTGTGTTGTAAATACTCAAAAATACACAAGCTATGAGTGGGGTGGTCTTACCCATTCTTTATGTTTGTTTCAGGTTAAATATAATCCAACTTAAAAAGACAGGGCAGGTAAAGATTTTAAATTAACCTGGAAAAGGACTTTTTGCTAAACAGGATATACTTGTGAAGAAGCTAACTTTTTCACAGTTACTTTTTTAAGATTACATCAGTCAATTACACAGGTTTGCTGTGGGATAAGGGCACTGTACGATGTAATGTGAAATTTCCACTGGAACGTTTATTAGCAATCACCCAAAGTAGTGTTTCTCAACCTTTCTGGGAGTTAAAAGTCCACACATCTTAGCTGCTGAAATATTCTCTCTCTCTGTCTGTCTGTCTGTCTGTCTGTCTGTCTCTCTCTCTCTCTCACACACACACACACACACACACACGAACCTGGAACGGCTTATGTTCTCAAATGGGTTTGACTAAAAGTCCCATTACACTGAATCAATGCAGTTATTTGCTCGGATAATGAGGAACAAAAGGATTTTGGTCCAACTTTTCTGAACTGCATCTGAGAAGGCAGTAATGAAATAAACAATAAACAAAGGCAATAAACAAAGCTATTTTTTAAAAATTTCTATTTCACATTTCTCAACTGCCCATCTCCCTCAGCGATTATCGTCTGTCAGAAGAAAAAGTGCCACGTCGGGTACCTTCTTTTTTCATCCCTTATTGTGCAATCACATCAAGATTTTTAGAAAGAGTTTTAAAAAAGAACTAGAAATATAAAAGATCCTGTAAATCAAGCTCCTCAAAATCTTGTGGGTGACTGTTTTCTTAAGGGATCAGCAACTGGTTCCTCAAGGATGTTTTTTTCTCCTTCCTATTCTCACCTGTAGCCCTGATAATCATTATCAGGATCACAAGCTTCTCAAATGGCCAAACGCCATTGTGCCAAAGTAGTAGTAGTGGTAGTGGTAGTAGTAGTAGTAGTAGTAGTAGTAATAATAATAATAATAATAATAATAATAATAATAATAATAATAATAATAATAACAATAACAACAACAACAATAATAATAATAATAATAATAATAATAATAATAATAATAATAATATGATGATGATGATGATGATGATGGAAGGGATCTTGGAGGTCATCTAGTCCAACCCCCTGCTCAGGCAGGAAACCCTATACCATTTCAGACAAATGGCTGTCCAGTCTCTTCTTAAAAACCTCCAGTGTTGGAGCACTCACCACTTCTAGAGGCAGGTTGTTCCACTGGTTAGTTGTTCTAACTGTCAGGAAGTTTCTCCTTAGTTCTAGGTTGCTTCTCTCCTTGACTAGTTTCCATCCGTTGCTTCTTGTCCTGCCTTCGGGCACTTTGGAGAATAGCTTGACTCCTTCTTCTTTGTGGCAGCCTCTGAGATATTGGAACACTGCTATCATGTCCACCCCCCCCACCCCCCCCGTCCTTCTCTTCATTAAACTAGACCAGGGGTGTCAAACTGCCATCCCGCAGGCCGGACGCATCATCCCAAAACCGCGCCCACCCCATTGCCGGCAATGGAGAAAAAGCTCCGTGACGTCGCGGGTTTGACGTGTCGGAACTAGACATTCCCAATTCCAGCAACCGTTCCTCATATGTTTTAGCCTCCAGTCCCCTGATCCTCTTTGTTGCTCTTCTCTGCACTCAGTAACAGCAAAGAGGAGAGACTTTCTATCCCTTCAAGAGTGCCTGGGAGATGCTCTGTGGCTGCTCCAAGTGCCAAGGAGGGAACTAACCTGTGATGTAGAATAGGAGTCTCCATTTAGCCCCTGAAGGCCCATGAACATATCCCCCGAACTTGACAGATTGAAGGAGCCCCCGGAGCCTGTGAGAAAATTTGAGGAAAGATGGGAGAAAAAAAGAGCAACGGAGTGAAACGGGTGGAGAACGCAGCTCTTTCGAGGAAAGAAAAGATTAAGGCTACTAACAGGTTAAGTAAACTGGAGGTGTAGGCCACGAGCCCCAAGCGCAGACGGGAGTACTAGCTCTATCTTTTTATGTAAGGCTATAGTAAAAGAATCCCTGTCACCGTAACGGAACTCCAAACTTACCCTGTAGTTAGATGGGCAGCCAACAAATGTTATAAATAAATAAGCAAGCACACGAATGGATGAATAAATCTTGCACATCTGAAGGCACATCTCTTCCCCTTCCCCTTTCCCACCCAAGGAACCAGGCAGGGACCTTTCTCAGACGTTTTCCACACCCGCGTTCCTGCTGTGGACTCAGCTGCTTCTAAACTGACTGGTGTCTAGTCTGTGGCTCTTCCTCCTGTCTCCCCCAAGGTCATTCCCGCAGACCCATTACACTGGCCTGGGGGGCTGGGGAGGAGGAAGAAAGGAAGGAAGCATCTGTGTCTGCATTCAGCAGGGATGACGGCTTGTTTGGAGCGGGACGGAAGAGCTGGGAAATGGAGATTCTCCCGAGGAGCTCCATGGTTTATTGGAGGGGGGGGCAGTTCCATGCTTCTCCAATCCCGGCAAGGACTCCTGCACCAACATGGGGTGTAGCGGAGTTTTGGGGAGGAGGGGAGTTACCCGCGGAGGAGGGGGTGTTGGGAGAGTCGCCCCCGCTCTGTGCGGCGCTGACCGCCGTTTTCACGGCGTAAATATTGGCTTCCTCTTGGAACTTGCCGATGTTCTTCTTATAGCGGATGCGCTTGTTCCCGAACCAGTTTGAGACCTGGAAGGGAGGGAGGGAGGGAGGGAGAGGGCAGAGGTCAACACGGGAGGGACAGGAAGCGGGAAGGGAAGAAGGGGGAAAGAGGGGTGAGGAAGGAAGGGAATTATGGATCGATAGGTCAGCCAAACCTGGACCCTTTCCCCCGGCCGACCTTCTTTCCTGAAGTGATCCTACCGTCTCTTGCAGACAGTCTTGCAGTCTGCTCGGATCAGCTTCAGACCTGCCCCCCGCATACATCCTGGTACCTGCGAGACGGTGATGCCGCATTTCTTGGCAAGCTCCTCCTTGGCCTCCTCGCTGGGATACGGGTTGCTCAGGTGCGAGTAGAAATATTCATTCAGGACCTCGGTGGCTTGTTTGCTGAAATTGCGTCGCTTCCGCCTGTCCGTTGCGTGGGATGAAGGTGGGGGTGGGGAGAGAGGTTGACAATTAGAACAAAATGAACTGCCATTCAGGTATCAATGTCTGTCGAAGAGAGAAACCCGCATGGGATTAAGAAGGGGAAAATTAAAACAAAAAAACAAAAAAACGAGCGGGAAGGGTAGGGATTTATAGGTATAAATAAAAAGTACATAGAGCAACCCTCCTGGTAACGTAATAGTTGGTTGCAGAGGGTAAAAATAATCTGTTCAAATACAGGCTGTCCTTGGAATACGATGGCAACTGGAACCACAACTGCTGTCATTAAGCAACACAACGTGTCACGTATCAACCTTGTTAACTCTCAAGACACTTTTTTCCGCTAAACGGTCTGTGATTATATTTACGTGGGAAAAAACCCGAATGACCAAAGATCTACATACAAACACCCGTGAAAACCTCAGAAAACACACACACACACACACACATGTATGTATGTATGTATGTTTTCATAAATTTTCACGGATATATATATATATACATATATATATACATATATATATACATATATATATACATATATATATATATATATATATATATATATATATATATATATATATATATATATTTATTTATTTATTTATTTATTTATTAGTTTTTATAAACCGCCCTTCTCCCGAGGGACTCGGGGCGGTGTACAGAGGAAGGAAGGTATACAGATTGAACAATAAAGATAATAAGAAACACTAATGAACACAAACTGGGACCCCAATTAACGCTATCATGCCAGGCCAGCCTGCTGAAACAGGAAAGTTTTTAAGTCGCGACTGTGTGTGTGTGTGTGTCCATGTGTGTCTCTTAAGTGTTTTTTTGAACACCCTATGTTCACCCAAATATGGGTCTTTTTTCTTCTTTTGCCTGTATCAGTCCCCAAACTAGGGCCGTCCATAGGCAGCAGTCGCAACTGCAACTATCTTTTTGTGCCAAATTTGGATTTTGCCAACAATATCTATATCTATATCTATAGATATCCATATCTATCTATCTATCTCTATCTCTATCTCTAAGTAAAGGTAAAGGTTTCCCCGCACATGCGTGCTAGTCGTTTCCAACTCTAGTGGCCGGTGCTCATCTCCGTTTCAAAGCCGAAGAGCCAGCGTTTGTCCGAGGACGTCTCCGTGGTCATGTGGCCGGCATGACTAGACGCCAAAGGCGCACGGAACACTATTACCTTCCCACCGCAGTGGTCCCTATTTTTCTAGTTGCATTTTTACGTGCTTTCGAACTGCTAGGTTGGCAGAAGCTGGGATGAGTAACAGGCGCTCACTCTTTTATGCGGCACTTGGGATTCGACCCGCCAAACTGCCGACCATCTGATCAACAAGCTCAGCATCCTAACCCACTGAGCCACCGCGTCCCTATATCTATATCTATATCTATATCTATACACACACATACATACATGGTTGCCAAAATGACTCACTGGAACATCTCTAGACATTATCATGTACCATTAATCAACAACTGGTGGAAACATGTACTCGAAAATGAGCAGGGCAAAATATTGTGGAATTTCCACATGTAGAGTGATAAAATCTTGGCTCATAACACACCAGAGGTAACTGTGGTTGAAAAGAAGTGTGGATAATTAACGTGGCAATACTAGGCATAGTAAAAAGGGAAGACGAAAGAATTGGGGATTGCAAAAAATTAAGATATGAAAATCGAAACTAGAAAAATTATGGCATTAAACTGGGCACTGTGGCACACTGGGTGCCAGACCAAAAAACCTTAGACAGCACTTAGGAAATCTGGGCATCAAACAAAATCTCCATCTGTCAACTGCAAAAGGGGGCAGCTTGATGGCTTAGCACAGGGGTCCCCAACCAGGCCACAGCCTATTGGTCACCGAGCGTTCATGCCCCACTCGCACAACCAACGGGTGTTCGTGCCCGCACATGCGTGTAACCCTCCCACAAAACCCTCCCCTTCTTCCCTCCTCCAGGCCACCAACCCTGAAAGGTTGGGGAACTCTGGCTTAGCAGTTAAGATGCTGGGCTTGTTGGCTGGAAAGCCGACAGTCCGGGTTCAAGACCCAAGCATCAAGCAATGGGATGAGTTCCCGTCCTCGCCCTAGCTCAGTGGTGGCAAACCTATGGCACGGGTGCCAGAGGCGGCACTCAGAGCCCTCCCTGTGGGCACCCGCGCCATGCCTCGGAGGTGGCAACTGTCCCTCTTCAACCAGCTGCCCCCCCAGGTGTCCCTCCCCACGAGCGACATTGAGGTGACCACACCCACCTTGGCCACACCCACCCAGTAGGTTACGCCCACCTGGCACCCAGCGATAAATAAGTGGGTTTTGGGTTGCAGTTTGGGCACTCGGTCTCTAAAAGGTTCGCCATCACTGCCCTAGCTCCTACCAAGCTTGCAGTTCGAAAGCATGCAAATGTGAGTAGATAAACAGGTACCACTTCCATGGGAAGCTAACAGCGCTCTGCGCCGTCATGCTGGCCACGACCATGGAAACGTCTTTAGACAGCGCTGGCTCATGGCTTTGAAACAGAGATGAGCACAGCCCCTTATAGTTGGCAATGATTAGCGGAATAAAATCCACAGGGACTAATTACCTTTCCCTTCCAATTGCAAAAGGCCACACATCTTGGATCCACTCTTATACTACACCAATACATTACAACATCCTAGGCTGAAGAACTCAAATGTGTATGAAGGTCAACACCAGCTAAACAACTAGCAGCTGTGATTTCACATTATTGTGTATGTAATAGTAATAAATTATGCTATTTGGGGTGGAGTAGCTTTTTCTAAAGCCAGATTAAATGTGTTGCCATCAAAGATGCTATATGGTAAGATTTCAAAAGATCTCCTATCTCCCCACAATGGTGCTCTTGTAATGATACTGACCTGTGATCAGTTCTTAATGCATTATGGTTTCTATAGATTTTTTTAAGATGGAGGCAAGGAAGAGTTATTTCTGAATACATTTAAACTTTTACTCCCATATAAAAATCCCAAAAAATTAGAGGCACATTTTAAACTATGGCTATAAGCCAAATTCTTTACTAATTTATTTATTTTATTTTTTATATTTAAATTTATATACCGCCCTATTCCCGTAGGACTCAGGGCGGTTTACAGGGAAAATTAAAAGTTAAAATACATCATATACAATTAAAAACGATTAAAACTAAGATTAAATTAATCCCTGAACTTAACTAAAACCCCATTAATTAAAAATTAAAACCCCTCAGTCTGGGCCAGACAACTCAAAAAAACAAGTTTTCAAGTCCCTACGAAATGAGCGAAGGTCGGGGGCGGTCCTAAGCTCCGTGGGAAGCTGGTTCCAAAGGGCCAGCGCACCCACAGAGAACGCCCTTCCCCTGGGGATAACCCGCCGGCATTCCTTAACCGGCGGTACCTTAAGAAGGCCCTCCCTGTGGGAGCGCACAGGACGATGGGAAGTTGATGCCGGCAGCAGGTGTTCCCTTAGATAATCCGGACCCAAGCCATTTAGAGCTTTATAGGTCATTACCAGCACCTTGAATCTCACCCAGAGGGCAACCGGAAGCCAATGCAGCTCACGGAGAAGAGGTGTTACATGGGAGTATCGGGAAACTCCCATAACAACTCGCGCAGCTGCATTCTGCACCAGCTGAAGCCTCCAAGTAGTCCTCAAGGGCAGCCCCATGTAGAGAGCGTTGCAGTAGTCTAGCCGGGAGGTCACAAGCGCATGGGTGACTGTGCGTAGGGCATCTTGGTCCAGATAGGGCCGCAACTGGCGCACCAGACGAAGCTGGGCAAAAGCCCCCCTGGTCACGGCTCCTATATGATCTTCAAAATTGAGCCGTGAATGCAAGAGGACGGCCAAGTTGCGAGCCCTATCGATGGGGGGTAACACCTCACCCCCCATCATTAGTGGTGGAACAACCTGGTTTATCCAAGATGCCGATATGCACAGCCACTCAGTCTTGGCAGGATTGAGTCGAAGCCTGTTTCTCCCCATCCAAACCCGGACCGCTTCCAGGCAACAGGACATCACGTCGAGTGCATCACTGGGTTGGTTCGGGGTAGAAAGAAAAAGTTGGGTATCATCAGCGTACTGATGATACCCCACCCCGAAACCACGAATGAGCTCGCCCAGCGGTTTCATGTAGATGTTGAACAGGAGGGGAGAGAGGACCGACCCCTGAGGGACTCCACAAACGAGAGACCTCGGGGCGGACCTCTGCCCTCCCGTCAACACCGACTGCGAGTGGCCCAGGAGGTAGGAGGAGAACCACCGTAAAACGGTGCCTCCCACTCCCAACCCACTGAGACGCCGCAGTAGGATACCATGGTCATGGTATCAAAAGCCGCTGAGAGATCTAAAAGGACTAGGACAGAGGAACATCCCCTGTCCCGAGCCCGCCAGAGATCATTCACCAGTGCGACCAATGCCGTCTCTGTGCTGTACCCGGGCCTGAAACCCGATTGGTACGGGTCCAGATAATCAGTTTCCTCCAGGAACAGAGGAAGCTGATGCGCCACCACGCTCTCAACAACCTTCGCCAGAAAGCGGAGGTTGGAGACCGGACGATAGTTATTTAAAACAGCTGGGTCCAGGGCAGGCTTCTTGAGGAGGGGTCTCACCACTGCCTCCTTCAGGGAGGCGGGGAAGACACCCTCCTTCAAGGAAGCAGTTATTACTGCCTGGAACCAGCCTCGTGTCTCCTCCCGAGCCGCATAAACCAGCCAGGAGGGGCACGGGTCCAACAAACAGGTGGTGGAGCTCAGCCTCCTCATTATCCTGTCCACATCATCAGGGGAAACAGGATCGAACTCAGTCCAGATAACATGCTCAAGACCGTCCGATTCCTCCACGTCAGACTCTGCCCAGTCAGAGTCCAAACCGGTCCGGATCTGAGCGATTTTGTCCACCAGATGATGACTAAACTCCTCAGCCCGACCCTGTAAGGGTTCCTCCCTCACCTCCCGATTAAGGAGTGAGTCACCCTAAACAGGGCGGCTGGGCGATTATCTGCGGACGCGATGAGGGCAGCGAATTAATTAGACTTCGCCGTCCTCATTGCAGCGAGGTAAGACCTTGTGAAGGCTCTTAGTCGCAATCGGTCAGATTCAGACCGGGTGGACCTCCAACTGCTCTCTAGACCCCGTCTCCGACGCTTCATCTCCCGGAGCTCCACAGTAAACCATGGAGCCCAACGGGATCTGTGCCGAGTCTGGGGTCGCAAGGGTACAACACGGTCAAGTGCCTTGGCAGCCGCCCTTTCCCAGGCATCAACCAAGGCATCGACCGGGCTGTGAGTGAGGGAGATAGGTAAGGATCCAAGCGCCGTCTGGATAATAAACTTTTAAATGAATTGTGTAATATCTATCCATTTATTTTATCTGTCAAACTGTTTGATCTTATATTAAAGCTTTTGATCACACCTGTTACTTAGCTATTTGAGTATTTTGGCCGTGATATACATTACACAGATACAAAAGATGTGGGTTCGACCTCAGCTTGGTGGCTCTGAGGCTCAGAGACTCACTGCCTATCAACAGCTGTAGCCCAGATGTTCACTGCTGCTGGATAACACAGGATCCAAGCCCTTTGATTGCTGGCTGAGGAATTCTGGGAGTCCTTGACTTACAGCCAGTTGCTTAGTGACCGTTCAATGTTCCAATCATTGAGCATCCCATATGGTCATGTGACCAAACTGGGCATTTGCCAACCAGGTGCAGCTTTTTTTTTTCCAGCATCCTGTGGCTGCATTGTACAATAGTTTTGCCAAAAAGAAAACCCCAACCCTGCAGCATTTATTTCTGGTTTTTGGCAAAGCCAATCATTATTTGCTTAACAACCTTGGTGTTTGCTTAACAACCAGAGTGTCCACTTTATAACTGTAGTGTTTGCTTAATGACTGTCACAAAAAACAAGGTTTTATGACCATCACAACTGATGACCATGGTGGACAGGCTGTGGTGAGCCAGAAAGACGGGTGAGAAAGTATCTACGTCCTAGAAATACTGTTTCAACTTCTCCCCTCAAGACGACATTACAGGGCATCACATGCCAAAACAACTAGACATAAGGACAATTTTCCCCCCATGCCATCACTCTGCTAAACAACTAATTCCCACAACAATATCAAACTACCTAGTAGGGCTGTATTACTATTATCCTTCTCATCTTTCCTATTACCTATTTCGTTATCTTCTTATGACTATAACTTTGTTGCTTGTGTCTTATGATTTATATTGTTTTTATTTAATACCCTAGTATGATTTATGTTGAACGGCGTATTTAGTATCCTAGGACTCTCACTGAGTGTTGTATCTTATGATTTATGAGGATGTATTTTATCATTATGATCATGATTTATCACTTGTTGCTTGTGTGCACACTGACAGCTTATGTACCGGAGACAAATTTCTTGTGTGTCCGGTCACACTTGGCCAATAAAGAATTCTATCCTTATTAAGTTGACGACTGCCTATACCTCTTAGAAGTTACTGAAGTTGAAGAATGCTGCATTAAACTATTGGGGAGAGGAAAGACTTTGTGACCCCACCATTTGTTTTGGCTGGCATGGCCAGCTCCAAATTTGCAGCAGTAAAACAACGGTGGTCAATTACGATCCTTTTATGACTTGTGGACTTCAACTTCCAGAATTCCTGAGCCTTATGACTTGTGGACTGGCTCAGGAATTCTGGGAGATGAAGTCCACAAGTCATAAGGCTCAGGAATTCTGGGAGTTGAAGCCCACAAGTCATAGGTCAAGGCTGCTAATATGAATTGTTATTGCTTGACAAGAGATAAAGAAGTATCTATTTCATACGTTAGACTTGTGTATTGTTTTAGTTTAAGGTTAGGAGGGGGGATGAGTAGGATTGCACTTTTCAAGGCCATCTCTAACTTTGGCGGTCTTCTAACGGAAGGGAAACTGATTCTTTAAATTAATTGGAGAATATGATTAATGACAAAATTAGAAAGGTGGAGAATTGTGTTTTAATATATTGTGCAAGGGGGTGGAGATTTCGAATTCCAGCTCCCTTCGAGCAAGCATTTGCCGGTGTATTAGGCTGAGAAAGGACTTTTAAGGTAAACAATGCCTCAGAGTCACTTGAAAAGCCCATACCTCGGAAACCTGACATCATAAGGCTCAAGAATTCTGGGAGTTGAAGTCCAGAAGTCATAAAAGGACCATAGTTCCTCTGAAGTAAAATAACCACCTGGCATCCAGGAAGCGGGAACGCAGGATCATGACCGCTTCACACGTGCTCTGCTTCAGCTGCATCTGGATAGAGCTGAACTTCCGATGGATGATGCTGACCATGCGCTCAATCTCCTTAGGTGACACCGGGCGTGTGCGGCTTTGCTCTCGAAGCAAATTCATCACATGGGTTGTGAACTCATTGCAGGCCTTTGCGGGTCGAGGAGTGGAAAGGAAGAAGGAAGAGGTGGGGCTGGTGAGTCAAAAGCTACAACGGCAAGAACGTGGCATTTTCTCCAGACATAGCAATCTATCCTCCATTCCAAAGATTCACCACCTCTGGCCACTAAGCCTTAGCTTGCATCTCCAGCCAATCAATTATGTACAGGTAAGTCCTCGACGTACAGTCATTCGTTTAGTGACCGTTCAAAGTTACAACGGCACTGAAAAAGTGACTTATGATCCATTTTTCACCGTTATGACCCATTTGCAGCATCCCCATGGTCACATCCTCAAAATTCAGACGCTTGACAACTGCCTCGTATTTATGACGGTTGCGGCGTCCCGGGGTCATATGATCACCTTTTGCAACCTTAAGACAAGCAAACTCAATGGGCAAGCCAGATTCACTCAACAACCGTGTTACTAACTTGAACAACTGCAGTGATTCACTTAAAAAACTGTGGCAAGGAAAGTCGTAAAGTAGGGCAAAATTCACCTAAGAACTGTCTCACTTAGCAACAGAATTCTGGGGCTCAACTGTGGTCATAAGGCAAGGACTACCTGTAGGGCCATTAACTTTTTCTTCCCTAGAAAAGTCTGATTTTTCTACCCATTCAATCTGTTGGCCACTATGGTCCTAAGTGTGGCTACTGAAAACGCAGGCCTGGATACTTCTCATTGTGACATGGGAAGTATCTGCCGATTTAGAAGAAGCCTCCAAACAGAATAAACCATTAAAAACATTTTTTTTTAAAAAAAAAAGCCCTAAAAAGAGTACATACACATATAAAAGCAGTTCCCCAAACTCAGCCCTCACCCAGATGTTCAACAGTTGATGGGAATGAAAAGTTAAAATCAATGTAAATTAATAGTAATTATCACAATAGCAGCAACTCTCTTTGTTTCAGCTACCAGCATCTAAATCTTAAATTCAATCTTCGGCCTGAATTTACATCTGTAGCCAAGTTTTTATCCCACAACTGCAAATCAAATCAACTCAACTCTGATGCAATGATTATTTCTCTTCACCCATTCTGATGTAACTCTGTATGCCTGGACGCTATTATTTTATTTTATTTTTTAAAAAATCAAGTATCCTATAATTGACATAATTAGTTCAGCCAGTAACAACACAATTTAACTATTAGGTACCACAAAATTGGGCTTCATCCCTAATGACTGTTGATTTAAAAATGCAACTTTAGTAGAGTAATATAATAGTGTGGAAGGGGTCTTTTTCAGCTGGGCATTTTTGCTGTCCTTGGCAGTGAGTGCCAGGGACTCAAATTTATATATATAAATTTATATATATCCAGTTCCTTGGAAATTTAAAGAGGGTCATCAGGGCAACGTTTCGACGAAATCTCATCCGTCATCCTCAGGCTGGTGACTTCAGCTTCGTTCTTCTGGGAGAAGTGTGTGATAGTGGCTCAACAACCCACAGAACACACCCCCTCTGGAAGTTTAAAAAAGAAGAAAAAACAGCCACTATCACACACTTCTCCCAGAATAACGAAGCTGAAGTCACCAGCCTGAGGATGACGGATGAGATTTTGTCTAAACGTTGCCCTGATACCTCCAATTCTACATGGGGAAAAAGCCCGGATGACCAAAGATCTACATACACACACAAACACACACACACACACACACACACACACACACACACACACACACGAAGTCCCTCTTTAAATTTCCCCAAGGAAGTGGATATTAAGTTAATTCTTTAAAAGTTGAAAAGACATAAATATGTCTAGTTTAATGAAGAGAAGGAGTAGGGGGGACATGATAGCAGTGTCCCAATATCTCAAGGGGTGCCACAAAGAAGAGGGAATCAAGCTATTCTCCAAAGTGCCCGAAGGCAGGACAAGAAGCAATGGATGGAAACTAGTCAAGGAGAGAAGCAACCTAGAACTAAGGAGAAACTTCCTGACAGTTAGAACAATTAACCAGTGGGACAACCTGCCTCCAGAAGGGGTGAATGCTCCAACACTGGAAGTTTTTAAGAAGAGACTGGACAGCCGTTTATATGACATGGTATAGGGCACAGGTCGGCAACCTGCGGCTCCGGAGCCGCATGCGGCTCTTTGAGCCGTCTCTTGCGGCTCCCAGCCGCCCGGTGCGCGCGCACCTCTTCCAACGGGCAGTGGTGCGCGCGCACCTCTCCAAATGGAGAGTGGCACCGCCCGTTTGGAGAGGTGCACGCGCACCTCCCCGAATGGGCGGAGGTGCGCGCGCACCTCCCCAAACCTTTGGAGAGGTGCGCGCGTACCTCCGCGTGAATGGGCAGCGGTGCCGCTCTTTCAGGAAGCCCGCCGCGGCCCGTCTGTGAAGCTGCCGAAAGCGGCAGCTTAGCAGACGGGCCGCGGCAGCTTCCGCAAAGAGCGGCGCCCCTGCCCATTCCAAGAGGTGCGCGCGCACCTCTCCGAACGACCGGAGTTGCGCGCGCACCTCCCCAAACCTTTGGGGAGGTGCGCGCGTACCTCCGCGCGAACGGGCAGCGGTGCCGCTCTTTCAGGAAGCTGCCGCTTTCGGCAGCTTCCTGAAAGAGCGGCGCCGCTGCCCCTTCGCTTTCGCAGCTTCCTGAAAGAGCGGCGCTGCTGCCCCTTCGCACGGAGGTACGCGCGCACCTCCCCAAAGGTTTGGGGAGGTGCGCGCGCAACTCCGGTCGTTCGGAGAACGGGCAGCGGTGCCGCTCTTTCAGGAAGCTGCCGCTTTCGGCAGCTTCCTGAAAGAGCGGCGCCGCTGACCCTTCGCTTTCGGCAGCTTCCTGAAAGAGCGGCGCCGCTGCCCCTTCGCTTTCGCAGCTTCCTGAAAGAGCGGCGCTGCTGCCCCTTCGCACGGAGGTACCCGCGCACCTCCCCAAAGGTTTGGGGAGGTGCGCGCGCAACTCCGGTCGTTCGGAGAACGGGCAGCGGTGCCGCTCTTTCAGGAAGCTGCCGCTTTCGGCAGCTTCCTGAAAGAGCGGCGCCGCTGACCCTTCGCTTTCGGCAGCTTCCTGAAAGAGCGGCGCTGCTGCCCCTTCGCACGGAGGTACGCGCGCACCTCCCCAAAGGTTTGGGGAGGTGCGCGCGCAACTCCGGTCGTTCGGAGAGGTGCGCGCGCACCTCTCGGAATGGGCAGGGGCGCCGCTCTTTGCGGAAGCTGCCGCGGCCCGTTTGCTAAGCTGCCGCTTTCGGCAGCTTCACAGACGGGCCGCGGCGGGCTTCCTGAAAGAGCGGCACCGCTGCCCATTCGCGCGGAGGTACGCGCGCACCTCCGTTCGTTCGGAGAGGTGCGCGCGCACCTCTCGGAATGGGCAGGGGCGCCGCTCTTTGCGGAAGCTGCCACGGCCCGTCTGCAAAGCTGCCGAAAGCGGCAGCTTTGCAGACGGGCCGTCGCCATCGGGCAACCGGGAACCGGTTCCATCTCATTTTTTTAAAAATGGCAGCCGCGTGCGTCCGCGCATGCGCAAAAAACCTTTTTGCGCATGCGCGTGCATGGACACACGCACGCGGCTCCCTCTTTTTTTAATTTGTGATGGAACCGGTTCCCAGTGGCTCTTTTTCTTTTTTAGGTTGCCGACCCCTGGTATAGGGCAAGGGTAGGCAACCTCGGCTCTTTTATGACTCATAGACTTCAACTCCCATGCTTTGAAGTCCATGAGTCATAAAAGAGCCGAGGTTGCCTACTGAGCAGGGGGTTAGACTAGATGACCTCCAAGGTCCCTTCCAACTTTATTATTATTTTTATTATTTTTATTATTATTATTATTATTATTATTATTATTATTATTATTATTATTATTATTATTATTTAGTACAAAATAAGTCACCAGGTGGGATTGTTTGCAGCAAATTATGGTGACATCAAATGTCGGTCTCAGAGGCTAAATTAGACAGAAATTACAGAGGGGCTAATTCTTCTTTATTGTAAGGCGACATGATAGATAGAATCTTGCAAGTCTGAAAGTATATCTCTGTCCCTGCTTTATAGTCTGGAAAACTAGGGAGGGTCTCTTCTGAGTCTCTTGCCCCACCCATTATCCAACGGCAGGCTATGCTGTCTGTTATCTGACCGTTCCCTTGGCAACATCCCTTGGCCCAGCCTCCCTAGGTCTTTCCCACATTCTCTTTACACAAAGTGACGTGCAGGCAGCGACACTGTCACGCAAAGGCTTCCATATTATGTACAGGTCGTCCTCGAGTTATGAACCATAGGTCATAAAGTGGGGCAAAAACTCACTTAAGAACTGTCTCACTTAGCAGCAACAGAAATTTTGGGCTCAATTGTGGCCGTAAGCTGAGGACTCCCAGTATTCATTTCAAGCTGGGGGTGTCAAAACTGGCGGCCAGTGGCCCGGATGCGTCACGCGCAGGCCACGCCCACCCCGGCTCCCCAAAGGCAAAAAAACCCCACGTCATGATACGTCACGTGACGCGCTGGAGTTAGACATCGGGTTTTAAGCAATACTGCTCCACAAAGAACATCTAATCCGTGACCACAGTACATGTCTACCTGTGCAGTTGTCTCTCTGTGTGTGTGTGTGTGTGTTGGGGGGGGGGGGGGCTATCAGCCTTCCTTAGATTTTACCAGAAGCCTTCATCTATATAAATATCTCTTCCATCCATCCTGTTAGATATTTTTTTTTAAAAAGAATTCATCTGAATTTTTGGGGTGGGAGGTGGGGGTGGGGAACTTTGCACAGATTCGTCTGTTATGCTGATTCTGCCCTTTCCTTGACCGGGAATCCTTGCTCATGGTCAGTTCCCGTCTGGGGTACTACTATGAACTCTAGCTAGGGCTGTCCTTGAAGATCCCACCCTCCTGATCTTCTGTAAAGAGCTTAAAGACCTGACTTTGCCTGGAGTTGGCCTTGAGCTCCAATGGGAGGGGAGGATCACTCTGGAGGTGGTTGATAAGATTTGATAACAGATTCCACCTCCTTCCCTGCCCATCCTACATGCTCCCTTCCCCATCTTTTAGTTAGGGTTGATCCATTTGTATTTTTATGGCATTTTATTCCTGTTTCGGGCATGTTTTGCGTAGTTTTTTTTCCTTTTTAACATTGCAAGCCACCCAGAATTACCCTGCGGTAAGATGGGTGGCCAACAAATTTAATAAACAAAATAAATAAAAGATCAGATGGAATGGGATGATGGCATGCAATGACGGCTTTCCCTAAGTTTCCCCATGTAACATCTCTACAGGTAGTCCTCGACTTACAACCACAACTGAGCCCAAAATTTCTGTTGTTAAGTGAGTTTTGCCCCGTTTACGACCTTCCTTGCCACAGCTGTTAACTGAATCACTGCAGTTGATAAGTTAGTAACCCAGCTATTAAATGTACCTGGCTGCCCCATCAACTTTGCTTGTCAGAACGTCGCAAAAGGGGATCACATGACCTTGGGACACAGCAATGGTCAGAAGTATGAATCAGTTGCCAAGCATCTGGATTTTGATCACACCATGATGGGGATCCTACCAAGGTTGTAACTATGATAAATGGTCATGTCACTTTTTTCCACTGTGGTTGTCACTGTTGTGATTCAGGGTCAGCCTGTGGGTTCGGCAGTTGGGTCGGACGATGACTCAGAGGAGGGGGGTGTTGAAGATCTTGCTGATGATAGCCCTCAGGCAGGCCCCTCCCACTTGGTCACCATGGAGACCCAGCTGTGTGAGCCTGACAGTGTGGATGAAGATGACCCACAGCTGGCCCTGTTCAAGGACGCCCGATGCAGGAGGCAGTCATGTAGGAGCAAACAGAGGAAGGCTGTGGGGCTTCTCGGAAGGAGGCAAAGAGAGGCCACGCCCTGAACTCTTTATAAAGGGAATGTTTGGGGAGGGCTGGTTTGCTGAAAGCAACCACTCAGATAGTGTTTCAAAGCTCTGGTATCTTGGTTCGTGTCTTGTTTGTTTTTGTAATAAATTTGGCAGACGTATTCCAGCCTCTTGCCGTCTGTAAAGGGGTTGCCTTTTCTGCAAGGCCGGTAGCAGGCTGGTACAGAACAGTCACTTTGAATAGTCACTAAATGAACTGTTGTAAATCGAGGACTATCTGCACTGCATGAGTTGGGCTGGCTCTCAGTTTCCACCCAGGTGCCCTTCAAGGTGCTGGCTATTACTATTAATTTATAACTTTTTATTGAATCTGAAAATGGAAAATGAACAAGTTAAAGAAACAATGATAAGATGGGGAAGAAATTTTGGATATAACACAGATTTAGAAAAATGGCAAAACCTGTGGGAAAGACATTATAAACTGACAATGTCAACTTGTTATAAAGAAAAACTATATAAATGGTTTACAGATGTCACTTGCCACCAGCAAGATTAGCAAAAATGTTTAAAATTATGTCAGATAGATGTTGGAAATGTAAAAAAAAGTCAGGCACTCATGTGTGGTGGACATGTTTTAAAGCAGAGGTACTGGACAAAAAATACATACCGTATTTATCGGCGTATAACACGCACTTTTTCTTCCTGAAAATAGGGGGCAAATGATGTGTGCGTGTTATACGCCGATATAATGTTAATGACCCATAGTTATTTATTTGAAATTTAAGTTTTTTCCCCCTGAAATTTCCTTTTTAAAATGAGGTACATGTTATACGCCGGTGCGTGTTATACGCCGATAAATACGGTACTTGGCTAGAAAAGATGTTGGGTAAGCATGTAGATTTTAAATCTGAACTTTTTTTTTAACTAGGTATAACGCCAGAAATGATTGGTAAACAAAGCATTTACTTGATTTTACATGTCATAACAGTGGCAAGAATCATATTCGCACAACATTTGAAAAATGAAGAAATACCACCAGAGGAAGAAATAACTTAAAAAACACTGGAACGTGCAGAAATGTACAGACTTACTACGAGGTTGAAAGAAAAAGAAGAAACAGAATACTTTCAAACTTGGGACTTATAGGGTATAGGGTTTCCTGCCTTAGCAGGGGGTTGGACTAGATGACCTCCAAGGTCCCTTCCAACTTATTATTATTATTATTATTATTTTATCAGTGGCTGGAGAAAAGAATAAAGGATTAGGAATTAAATTTGTATTGTTGAATAAATACTATTGAATTGTATGGGAAAAAATCAATAAAAACTTTACAACAACAAAAAGGGTACTGGCTATTACCTTTAAAGGCCTGCAAGGGCACAGGGTCAGGTTATCTGCAGGACTGCCTTTTCTCCTTTTTTTAAAAAAGGGTTTTATTGTTTTTTATAAGGATAGGAAGGAAAAAACGAGGGGTGGGGATTGGGGTTTCCCCCGATAACATTCAATGCTGGCAAACAGCATATTGTCTGCGTACATAGATATAAATGAGAGTATTAGAGTTAATGATTGATAGCAATAATAAATACAGTAAATCATAATTTTCAATCCATAATATTTTTCTTACTAGAATGCATTCAGAAACACATATCACCTTCCTTTCTCTCTAATTCGGTTATCTAGCCATCGATAAAATTTAGTCCAAGTTCTATAGTAAACTGAGTCCTCTTTCCCATTAATCTTTAAAGTTAATCTATCCATTTCTGCACAATCTAGTATTTTCTTTATTAATACATCTTCAGTCGGAAAAAGTTTCATTTTTCCAGTATTGGGCATAGAATAGATAATTCTCGCTGCTGTTAATGCAGGTAATATTAAACAACCGCTCTCCTTATCATAGTTAGGACCTACCATTCCTAGCAAGAACAATTCCGGTTTAAATTCTATTTGTTTTTTAATCATCATCTCCAACCATAAATGTATCTTAAACCAAAATCTTTTAGCTTTAGGACTGCCTTTTCCTAAGGCAGGGGTAGGCAACCTCGGCTCTTTTATGACTCATGGACTTCAACTTCCAGAATTCCTGAGCCATTCTGGGAGTTGAAGTCCATGAGTCATAAAAGAGCCGAGGTTGCCTACCCCTGCCTTAGGAAAAGGCAGTCCTAAAGCTAAAAGATTTTGGTTTAAGATACATTTATGGTTGGAGATGATGATTAAAAAACAAATAGAATAGAGGTTGCCTACCCCTGTGCCAGTCTTACCAGCTCAGATAGGGTGGGAATGCTCCTAGTCCCTTCCTTTAAACACTGCATAGTATGGGAGGTGGAAAGGTGCCTTTTCCAGGGCAGGCCCTGCCCTGTGGAATTCCCTTCTCCCTTCTGAAGTTCAGCAGGCCTCCTTCCAGCTTCCTCCTGAAAATATCTTAAGGCCTGGCTTTTCCCTCAATCCCTGGGATACAATGAGGTGGAGGAGAGGACTGAACGAGGAACTGCATGTGGACAATTAACTTTGGTGCCAGCTTTTAATACTTATTGAATGTTGCTGGTAATATTTCACTATAGGTTTATACACTGAACACTTAATATATTTAATGTTTTAATAGGTATATGCATTATGTCGTTTTATTATTGATTTTGTTTTAATTCTTGGCTAGAAGCTGCCCAGAGTTTCATACGGGTAGCTATACCATTGGTTTAAATAAACAAATAAAATAAAATATCTAGCGTATGTGCCATCAAGCCAGGGTTGACTCCTAACAACCATGGATGTAGATTTTCTCCAGAATAATGGGATCAGACCCCAATACTGTTCTTTGTACGGATTCTTAATTCCAACACTGCCTCCATCATCACTGCTTTGGTGTCTCTTTCTTTCTTTCTTTCTTTCTTTCTTTCTTTCTTTCTTTCTTTCTTTCTTTCTTTCTCTTTCTTTTCTTTCTCTTTTTCTTTCTCTCTCTCTCTCTCCCTCCTTCCTTTCCATCTTCCTCAGCACTATACATTTCCTCCACTTGTCCCCAAAATGGCATCATATATGACTATCTCCATATAATTTAAAAATAAATAAATATACAAGGGGAACGGCAAGATCAAAACGGTTTACTGCCCTAAACGTGTGCAAGCCAAAGAATTTGGCAGAGAGCAAAAATCAAGAGCAAATCCCTTCAAATATGCACGTGCACGCACACAAACATACACATATACACACACACACACACGTGCCTGTCCTCAGGTCTTCTTACCTGCTCGTACTTTTCCAGCTCCGAGTGGTAGATCTGGCGGATCTGAGAAAGCTTATTGCGGTAATCCGAGTGCTCGATGGAGTTGTCGGGGGACACCCCTCCTGCTGCCGCCGCCGCTGCTGCCGCCGCTGCAGAACCACCCCCTTTTTCCGGTCCTGCCACCCCCTCGGCCAAGAGCATGTTATCCAGGCGCATCAGCTGTGGGTCCACCGGCTCTTCCTCTTGCGAACTCCGGATGCTCAGCCCTGCCGGCATCAGGAGAGGAAGGGTTAAACGGGACCGCTTGTGCAAACCTAGGCTTGTGTGCGAGCTTTCATGGGGGGGGGGAAGGGAGATGGGGAGGGTGCAAGCATGCACACCCACTCCCCCTCCCTTCCCTCTGGGTGCCTCTCTGTCGCTTGGCAAGAGGCCGGGTTGCAAGGAGGTCGTTGCTATGGTAGTGGCAGGCCCGGAAAAGGGGTAGCAGTTTTTGGCAGGAAGTCAGCCTGCCAAGGGATGTGTGTGCGAGCAGTTTTGTGTGGGTGTTGGCCATGTTCTGGCCATGTTGGCCAGAAGGAGAGGGGGACAGAGAGTGGAAAGGGAGAAGGGCAGAAGCAGAGACACACACACACACACCCACGGAAGTAAGAGTGAGGATCATCCAGTTTGGCTCTCTAACCTTCACCCCACCCGGGAGAGAAATTTTGCCCTCCCTCCTCCATGTTTTCAATCCAGGGTCCGTCTTTGCTTTGAATAACAGCCCGGGGCCTCCATGCACCCCACTCCAAGGGGGAACCTCCCCCAAAGCTGGCATGCAGCCAAAAGAGAGGAAATAACTCACAAACATTCCCCCCCACCTCTCCCCTTAGCAAAAACTCCCCACTCTCTCCCGCTGCATAAGAATCGTCTGGCCACGGGGGCGCAACTTGATCTGTCGCGCTCAGGCATCCCGTTAGTAAATGTAGTGGGTGCGGAAGCCGCCCAACCGGAGCTGGGGCAGCCCCACATCTGGCAAGGTAACTTGCTGGAAGTGAAGTGAAGTGGGGGTTGGGGAAGAGATGTAGAGAAATGGGACAAACGCATTCGATTTGTAACCAAGCCAGTTTGCACCAGCAGGGAGGGGCCGTAGGAGCAAATCTGCGCAACTCACTTGACTAGTTCTTGGTGCAAATACAAGCAGGCTGGAAGCCCAAACAATGATGGAGCTTCCTCCACCTTTTGCTCACCTTGTGTGAGGAGAAGGGCTGGTCTGTGGTGTAAAAAAAAAAAAATCAAAACCACAGGAGCCCAGGAGTCTCTTTTCTGATACACACAACTCACAAAAGCAGCTGCCTTTTTAATAAAACCAAGAGCTCCCAGGCTCTTTATTTCCTGCTCTGCCTAAAGTCTCTTGCAATGAACCAGAAGCTGTGGGAAAAAGTCCTTTCCCATTAAGATACCTTGGTGCCTCAAGCCAGAAATTTAACTGGTACAGCCTTTCTCTTTCCATCAGGACTTCCCAAAGCACTCCGTATTGGACTTCCCAGGGGACAGTGTGACTGGTTTTTTTTTTAATTTTTATTTACAGATAGTCCTCGACCTACGACCACAATTGAGCCCAACATTTCTGTTACTAAGCGAGATGGCTGTTAAGTGAGTTTTGTCCCATTTTACAATCTTTCTTGCCATGGTTATGGTTGTTAAGCGGATTGTTGCAGTTGTTAACTTAGTAACGTGGTTGTTAAGTGAATCTGGCTTCCCCATTGACTTTGCTTGTCAGAAGGCTGCAAAAGGTGGTCACATGACCCAGAACACTGCAAGTGCCATATTTATATTTAGATAGATAGATAGATAGATAGATAGATAGATAGATAGATAGATAGATAGATAGATAGATATAAACGATAAAGGCAGCATTCCCGTGGTCATGTGGTCAAAATTTGTATGTTTGGCAACTGGCATATACATGGGAATGCCGCCTTTATCACTTATCAATAAGGCAACAAACATACTGAATACTCTATTTTCCCCAATAACAACAACCCTGTGAGGTGGATTGGGCTGAGAGAGAGAGTGATGGGCTTAAACTCATCCAATGTTCTTGCCTAAGGCTGAACTATAACTCACTCTCCTGGTTTCTAAGTCAGCCCTTTACACCAAACTGGCTCTCCACCAGATTGTTCTTATATTATTATTGCTATTTGTAGTACTATTTGTTAAAATAATACGTCTTAATTTACTTTCATATAATAAATGTTTGGGGGCCGTCAATGAACAATCTGAAACTTTATGGGGGAGGGGTTAATGAGCGGAAGAGCTTGGGGACCCCTGCTTTACACACTAATTAACAGGGCTCTCACAATTTGTGTTGAAATTTTTTAAGAGAGTAGGAATGACTGAAACTTTTCCCAGTACTGGTAAAGGCCACTGCCATAGATCCCTTCTTTTGAACGTTTTCCTGGGCACGGTGGGGATAAAGGGAGCCAATGGTGGGTGGGCGGGAGGGGGATTTTCTACGCCACTAATTCACAGAGGGCAGGATACAGCTGGAAGGAATTTAAAAGTCCCGCTGTTGAAATCTGACATCGTAATCTTGAGTGTGATCTCACTACTATTAATCTCAGCCGGTAGGAGAAAGAAGTTTCTCACGATGTAATAACTACAAATTTCACTTTGATCTCTTATCGCACTGCACTATCTTCAAATCTCAGGGGGAAAACAGGGTGAGATTACAGGTAGTCCTTGGCCCATAGCCAGAACTGAACCCCAATTTTTTGCGGGAAAGTGAGGCAGTTGTTAAGTCAATGTTGACCCATCTTACAACTTTTCTTGCCACCGTTAAATGAATCACTGCAGGAATCGGGCTTCCCCCTTGACTTTGCTTCTCAGAAGATTTAAGATCATCCGCCAGACAGACACATTTAGTACTGTATTTCTCTAAATATAAGACCTAACCGGAAAATAAGCTCTAATGCGTCTTTTGCAGCAAAAATTAATATAAGATCCTGTCTTATTTTTGGAGAAACACGGGTAGCCATTCAATGCTATCTTACCAAAGATGGTTTTTCTGCTTCAGGACTAACTTCTAATTATTGTTTAAATTAAGCTCTCTAGAAATAACAAGTACAACACTGAGAAAACGATAGCAATTTTGATGTACTGTAGGTTTTTCTTCCTTGAGAATTTCTTATTCTATATTTTATGAATTAAGACATTTATGAATTAAGACATTTTGCATTTATCTTATGCCTTGCAGTAAAAGGTATTGCTGTTAACTCAGTTATTAAAAACATATTTTTCAGTTGCTGCTGCATGTACAAAATACAAATTTAAATTAGTTCTAGTAGTGCTTTACTGCAGTGGCTTTTATTTGAGGTCAAGGAAACTAATCAAGGAGAGAAGCAACCTAGAACTAAGGAGAAACTTCCTGACAGTTAGAACAACTAACCAGTGGAACAACCTGCCTCCAGAGGTGGTGAATGCTCCAACACTGGAAGTTTTTAAGAAGAGACTGGACAGCCATTTGTCTGAAATGGTATAGGGTTTCCTGCCTGAGTAGGGGGTTGGACTAGATGACCTCCAAGATCCCTTCCAACTTTATTATTATTGTTGTTGTTGTTATTATTATTATTATTATTCCTGTAACTCTCAGAATAAATCCACTTTTGGTACTGTCTGTAAGAGAATCCAAATCAGCAGCACACAAAGCAGAATCTCCCTAACTCTTTATGTGGGGGATGGAAAGGTATTAGTTATCTCAAAGTGATTTAAATTTGCATTAGATCTGCAGACTAAGCCTGCAGTCTAGCATTCTGGACCATAACGTACAATTATTTGCCAGGAATCAGTAAAGGAAGTGATTAAAAACTATACAAATATTATCCAGAAGAGTCATGTGGTTTAAAAGTGGTAACTTTTCATAAAAATGGGAAAAATATCAAGACCCGAGCCAAACGTTTCAGCTATTTGAACAAGCCAGTTTTTGGTGCTACTGAGCATTCTGAATTCTACTTACGGTAATTGGATGAGACTTTAATTAAGGTAAAGGTAAAGGTTCCCCCGCACATGCGTGCTAGTTGTTTCCAACTCTAGGGGCCGGTGCTCATCTCCGTTTCAAAGCCGAAGAGCCAGCGCTTGTCCGAGGACGTCTCCGTGGTCATGTGGCCGGCATGACTGGACGCCAAAGGCGCACGGAACGCTGTTACCTTCCCACCGGAGTGGTCCCTATTTTTCTACTTGCACTTTTACGTGCTTTCGAATTGCCAGGTTGGCAGAAGCTGGGACGAGTAACAGGTGCTCACTCTGTTACGTGGCACTTGGGATTCGACCCGCCAAACTGCCGACTATCTGACCGACAAGCTCAGCGTCCTAACCCACTGAGCCACCGCGTCCCTTCAGACTTTAATTAGTAACTCCCTAACTTCTACCTGCATTCTGGCTGGGGAATTCTGGGATTTGAAGTCCATACACCTTCCAAGTTGCTTAGGTTGAGAAACACTGCACTCAGTGATGGAAAAGGTCTAGAAACAAGTCTCAAAACAGCATCCTCTACTCATCCTGGTTTGACAATAATTATAATCAATAATAATGAATGATATCCTTCAAATTCATAACATCAATATAATTTCAGCCGTTTTTGTCCTTTATTTTAGCTTGAGGGAGGCAAGAACTCCCCCAATTAGCAACCATTAAAATTTGCAACAGCACTGGAAAAGTAATGTTATAACCAGTCCTCTATGTTATGACTGTTGCAGTGTCCCTCCAGTCGTGAGATTGCCACTTGTGTGCTTCACAGCCAGCTTCCAACAAGCAAAGTCATTGGAGAAGCCAGCATCAATAGCGCAGGACACGATCACTTAACGACCCTGGGCAATTCGTTTAACAAGCACAGTGTAAGTGACATCATCGCAGTCACGTGATATCTCACTTAATGACCGCACTTCAGGCATTCAACAGCTGAGCTACATTTACGGTGGTTTGTAGCATCCCACAGTCGTGTGACTGCATTTTACAATGGTTTTGCCGAAAAAACCAGCATTTACTTACAATATTCAGCAAAACTGGCCCATAATGAACCATGGGTTCATTAATGGCCCGGGTGGTTGCTCAACAACTGCTGCAGAAAAAGTTGTAACATTGGCTCAGTCACGTGGGTGACCCGATTTACAACCATCATGATTTACAACCTTCATGAGCAGACTCCATTACACCCATAAGTTGAAGACTACCTACCTACATTCTGGTTAGTGCAAGATCTGAAGTGCAAACTTCTTTCTTGTGTTACATTGCAAGCTTTATTGTGTTACCTTGCAAGTGTGTTGCAGAGCTCTTGCATGGCCAACCAAGCAAATAAAAAGTTGTTTAAAGGTTGTAATAGAGCAACTCCACATTTGCACTGTTCCTATTACATGCGTACAAATTTATACATAAAGGGGCAAAGGAGCTAATTTTCAGAGTTAACCACACAGATGTTTCCACTTAAGATCCGTGCAGCCAAATGCAATCCATTGCATGGTACTCTGACTTTGTCAAGTTCAATACAGCTAGAATTTCTGATTTTCATTGCATTGCACACCTGGGATTTATTAAAACCCAGACACTGAATGCCTCTCGTGTCGTTTGATAAAAGCTAACTAAAATGAACGTCAAACTAGAAGAAAATTCCCTGCAAGTCCCTTTAGGAATTCTCAAAATTAAAGCACATACATTGTTGTGCCTTTTTATATACAGGAAAGGCACTCAGCACAGAACTGGGAATTGCTTCAAGTACTTAAAGTCGTTTGGGGAGATGCAGATTTGCGATCTGCCAATAAACATGGCTTAATCCCAACAAATTTAAGAGGCTGACTCTACTGCTTTCTCATGAACTATGCTTTTAGTTGTTTAATCAAATGTCATCCAAAGTTGGTTCCTGAGAAACGTCAAGAGCCAAAAAATGTTTATAATAACGTTCTTCTACAAACAGCTGCACAAAAGCTAGTGGAAAACATTCCTGGTTTTTGCAGGAACGCTAAACCAGAATTCCTTGGTAGATGGCTTATTGTTCAGAAGTAACTACGCCGGTTCACAATGCCAGGTCCATCACACTTCTTCTAAGCGGATAAGTCAAAAGCCTTGCTAGTGAAATAATTTTGTCCTCAACTTACAACTAGTGACCATTTGAAGTTACGACACTGGAAAAAGTGGCTTGCAACTTGGCAATTATATTCACTGCTGTTTTGCTTGTATAGGAGTGGGGTTTTTTTGAAAACTCCAACTTGTTTAAGACACTTCAAATAAGAGAATATTAAGAATACCCTTAAGGGCCTAGAAATCTGCTGCTCAAATGTCCACAATCAAAAGATTGGGGAATTTCTTGACACAATTCAGGTAGTCCTCGACTTACAGCAGCTCATTTAGTGACCATTGAAAGTGACAACGGCACAGAAGAAAGTGAGCCATGACTGTTTCTGACATGACTGTCGCGCATCTCCATGGTCACATAATCAGAATTCAGATGCCTAGTAACCGACTCATATTTATGACGCTTGCAGTGTCCTGGGTGTGTGTGTGTGTGTGTGTGTGTGTGTGTGTGTGTCACATGATCTCCTTTTGCGGCCTTCCGAAAAGCAAAGTCAATTGGGGAAGCCAGATTCATTTCACAACTTAGAACCGTCGCAGACTTACTAACTTAGAACTGTCACAACATCTCAACAGTCACATGATCAAAATCCGAGCCTTTAGCAACCAGCAAGCATTTACGAGGATTACCGTGTGTGTGTGTGTGCCACATGATCACCATTTACAACCCTTCCAGAAGTCTTCTGGCAAGCAAAGTCAGTGAGGGAAGCCAGATTCAGTTAGCCACTGCAGTGATTAGCTTAACAACCGTGGCAAAAAAAGATTGTAAAATTGCGTGGATTCCCTTCACAGCCACCTTGCTTAACAATAGAAATTCTGCTTCCATTTGTGGCCATAAGTTGAGGGCTACTTGTAAGCTTTTCCACCTTGGGAAATGTCTGCTGAATTAATCTGTTCCTGTTTCCAACAATATTTGAGGCCTTGTGAAAAAGAGTGTGCCTCACCATACTGTCCTGTACCAGCCTGCTACCGGCCCTGCAGAAAAAGCAGGGACAACCCCTTTTACAAGAAGGCAAGAGGCTGGAACTAAGCCTGCCAAATTTATGGACACAAAAGCAAACAGAGCAAAAACAAGACACCAACCATGAAACAGGAGCTATTCAAACGGGGTTGCCTTCAGCAAACCAGCCCTCCCACGCATTCCCCTTTTAAACAGTTCAGGGCGTGGCTTCTCTCTGCCTCCTTCCAAGGTGCCCCATTGCCTTCCTCTGTTTACTCCTGATTGACTGCCTCCTGCGTTGGGCGTCCTTGAACAGGGCCAGCTGTGGGTCATCTTCATCCACGCTGCCAGGCTCTCATCAGCAAGCTCTCCAACACCCTCCCTCCTCCTCCTCTGAATCGTCCGACCCAACTGCCGAACCCACAGGCTGACCCTGAATCACAACACATACCCATTTGCTGATCTTGTGCAAGAGATGTTGCAAATTGTTTTATGCAAATCAAAGCACACCTCTGTATCACCTCTGTATTTTGGGCAAGAATGCAGAGTACAAAAGAATCTATATTTCTGTTCACAGGGTGTCACGTTTCTTACTTTGAGTGGTTTTAAAGTTATACTTGTTAAGTCTCTAGAATTCATTTTGCAAAAAAGTATTTATTAGTCTAGCAACGGAAGGGCATCTGAAATAAAACAAGATGTGAAGGGTTTTAGCAGACAAGTGAATTTTGATCTCAGGCAGCAAAACAGCTACGACAGGCCTATTTCACAACTTAAAATTATGGACATAGTACTCCTGCCAGTGAAATGAGTGATTTAAGAATGTTATTGTAATAAATATGCATGACACAGGCATGCCATGACTTTCCAGTTTCCATCTCCAATTGAAGGGATCAGATAATAAGCGATAATGATACATTTCTCCCCACGTGCCTGCATTCTGGACTAGATCAAAATGAATATTCTTGAGGATGGGGGTACTCCCAATCTTGTGTAGTGTTCTAGGAGCTTTAGTCAAGAAAAGAAAAGAAAAAAGAAAAGAAAAGAAAAGAAAAGAAAAGAAAAGAAAAGAAAAGAAAAGAAAAGAAAAGAAAAGAAAGAAAAGAAAAGAAAAGAAAAGAAAAGAGAAAGAAAAGAAAAAAGAAAAGAAAAGAGAAAAGAGGAAGGAGATAGGCGAGGGGGAGGGAGGGAGAGAGAGAGAGAGAGAGAAAGAAAGAAAGAAAGAAAGAAAGAAAGAAAGAAAGAAAGAAAGAAAGAAAGGGTATGTAAATTGTTTAATAGAATGTTTGAATAAATAAAACAAATTTTGTGCACTACAAAGTGGCCAGCTGGGTACTCCCATAAAAGTCCCAAAGACACATGAACAAATTGACAGGTGCAATTTAAAGACCGATGTCAAAATAGCATCAGAGTTTTGACTTCACCTAAAGTTCACCCATGCATTTTAAAAGCATGGCATCTTCCATTGTTTTTCATTTGTCATAGTTTGCAGAATTCCAGCCTTCATGTGTTCAAGAATGTATACTATGGATTGCCACCAAAATTTAGCAGCAACTTCACCCTGAGCTTCATGCCAATGAGAAAGGAGTGAAATGTTAAGACAAATTTTAATAATAATGGCAAAATCTTGGCCGGCATTTAGAAAATCTGCACATTGACAAAATTTCCATCTATCAATTGAAAAGGCATGAGTGCTTGGATTCACACATGCATTACACCATCCTCGGTTCTTGGGAAGAACTCGATGCGTACGAAGGCCAGCACCAGCTAAAAAAAACTGGCAGCTGTGACTCCACATTATTGTGAATAGATAATAACAGCGTATCTACCCAAATGCACAGATGCAGTTTGTTTGATTTTGGACTTGTGCTGTGGTTTGTAAACCATGACTTATAGCTGCAGAGAATATCTTGAATAAAGCCAACTCTGGTCGATTCAAAAACCTGTTCCATAACAGCAAAAGAGTTTTTGTTTAACAGGCTTAGTTGGTTGAGTCACTCAGCCACTTGGGCTGAATTCTAAAGACAGATTAATTATGAAGTAAGTCAAAAGCAGTTTGAGCAACAACAATCCCCTTACTCCACCCTCCTGCTGAAGTTGTTTTTCAACTTTTTGTAAAGCACGAGTTGCTTGTCTCTGGTGTATCTTTTAAACAAGTGTTTTAAGGGAGGGACATTCAAGCCTGCAACAAAAATGCAGACCATCCGCCTTGTGCAAGAGAAAGGTGGAAAAAATGGATGACCGAGGACTGAAACACAATGCTTGAACTCCAGAGAAGAACATCAAGTCCATTGCCAAGTTGGGACGAAGCCAAGCACATCCCACAGGAGAAAGGGGGGGGGGGAAACAGGAGTAAATTTTGTTTGCAATGCTGCTATTATTAAATACTGTGACGTGCTGGGTCATTGTTTTAGAAATATTTCCTTACTAGATCCCCCAGTGCTTTCAACAATAGTAGAGCTTCTTAAAAATTCAGGGAGACGTTCATACATGTGTCTGCCTTGAAAACAGCCCATGGTGAATTGTACAGCACTGTGGTGGCGAACCTATGGCATGCGTGCCACAGGTGGCACGCAGAGCCCTCTCTGTGGGCACGCGCACCATTGCCCCAGTCCTAGGCCTTCGACTGGGTTTTATAAAACCTTTTCACTTTGGGCCTCCTCTGCCATGTGCAAAAAAAAAAAAGGTTCAATCAATCAATTTCAACTTCTTGCGGGGGGGGGGGGGAAAGATCTCACAAAGTTGGAATTGATTGATTGAACTTTTTAGTCCCACCCAGTCTGCCATTACCACTGCAGCCACGCCCACTCAGTGGGTCACACCCGCCCGGCACCCGACGATACATAAGTGGGTTTGGGGTTGCAGTTTGGGTACTGGGTCTCTAAAAGGTTCGCCATCACTGGTATAGCACAACAAGTATTAGGAACCGACCACAGGAAATGTTTTGCGACATTTTGCATTATGTCACAAAATGCTTTATACCGTTGGCCAAATTTCAATTCCACGGGAGTCACTGGTCCCAGATTTTGGACACATTCTGTAAGTCGGCCCACTTGAAGCATCCTGGTTTAAAAACTTTTGTCCTGTTTTGCCCAATTAAGAATGAGCGTTTTAGTGCTACGTAGCAGTGTTTGTCAACTGTGGCAGTTTTAAGACTTGTGGACTTCAACTTCCAGGAATTCTGGAAACTGAAGTCCACAAGTTGGAGACCCCTAGTATATAGATATTGCGGTGTCACAAAATACTAGAAATATAACTTGGCAATATATCCACAGCTATTTTCTTTACTTCTATAGAGTTTTTTTTTAAAAAAAACTCCAACTTGTTTAACATACTTCAAATAAGAGAATACTAAAAATACCCTTAAGATTCTAGAAATCTGCTGCTCAAATGTCCACAATCTAAAGAATGTGGTATTTCTTGATGCAATACAGGTAGTCCTCGACTTGTAACAGTTCATTAAGTGACCATTCAAAGTGACAATGGCACTGCAAAAGGTGACTTACGACTGTTTTTGACACTTTCAACTGTTGCACATTCCCACGGTCACATAATCAAAATTCAGATGCTTAGTAACCGACTCATATTTATGACGGTTGCAGTGTCCCAGGGATCATGTGATCTCTAGTGACTTTCTGAAAAGCAAAGTCAATGGGGAAAGCCAGATTCACTTCACAACTTACCAACTTAACCACTGCAGTGATTCACTTAACAGCTGTGGCAAGAAAGGTCGTAAAATGGGGCAAAAAGCACTTAACAACTTAGCAACAGAAATGTTGGTCGTAAGACGAGGACTACCTGTATAAAACCAGTTTTACCGGAAATAAAAGTGGGAGGAGTGCTTCAACTAGGGAAAAGGATCCCATGAGGTTTCTAAAAGACCTTTCTTTGTTTCTACCACCAGGGTAAAACCCATCCTCATTTGTCATTGAAATTTCAGACAAATGAGTTTTCATTTAGCGCTATAGCAGGTAAAGCGAGAAATTAAGCAAAGCAACTCAAGGCTTTGCCGCATTGCGAGTCACATCATTGGTCTACTGAGTCTGTTTCCTTCACCTCGAATAATCAGAGCTTGGGAACAGACAAGGGTACAAATAATCCTCAATTTATAACCATTTGTTTGGTGAATGTCTATATGGAGATTCTCAATCATCCAGGCCAGGGGTCTTCAAACTCGGCCCTTTTATGACTCATGGACTTCAACTCCCAGAATGCCTGAGCCAGCATGCCTGGCTGAGAAATTCTGGGAGTTGAAGTCCATGAGTCATAAAAGGGCCGAGTTTGAAGACCTCTGATCCAGGCCATAGTTGTCCCAAAGGTGCTTTTCTCATGAGGCAACTGGACTTCCTTGTTTTTCTTTGAAGACTTTTCGCTTCTCATCCAAGAAGCTTCTTCAGCTCTGACTGGATCCTTCCATTCCCCCGCCATCCAGTCAGGGCTGAAGAAGCTTCTTGAATGAGAAGCGAAACGTCTTCAAAGAAAAACAAGCAAGTTCAGTTGCCTCATGAAAAAAAAGCACCTTTGGGACATTTGTTTGGTGACTGTTCATAGTTAGAGCAGCCCTGAAAAAAGTGACTTATGACTGCTCCTCATACTGACTGCTTTCTTTAGAAGTACATTCATCTGCTCAGAAAATATTTAAAAACAGACATGGGATTTAGGGTGGGGAGAATATTCTAGAGCAGCATTTTTCAATCGTGGCAGCTTGAAGATGTTGGACTTCAACTCCCAGAGTTCCTCAGCCAGCATGGCGGCACCTGGGGAATTCTGAGACTTGAAGTCCACACAATCTTCAAGTTGCCACGGTTGAGACATTGTTCCAGAGGACATTAAAGTACATCCTCACTTTTTGAGCCACATCAGTCATGGTAGCCAGTTGATGAAGGGCAAAGACAGCTGTTTTGTTAGAACGTCCCCCTCACACTTTCCAAATTTAACACCCCCAAAGTTCCTCAAGACTGGTTACTCTTTGATCAAAAGTCGTTTTACAGCAACATCTGAATGACCTACCCAGCCAAGGGTTTTCCACTTGGGGAACTCTGAGTTTGGGAATCAACACTTTCCGGAGCCCCAAGAGTAACCTCAGAGTGTTCTGAATGTGTCGGGTTTATCGTAGTCCTCAACTTACAACCATAATTCAGCCTGTAAATTACGGTAGAAAGTCACGATGGTTGTAAAGCAGACCATCACATGACTGACCCAATTTTATCACATATTCTTGTGCTAGCTGTTAAGCAAATGCTGTGGTCATTAAATAAACTCACTCTGCACTACGGGCCGGTTTTTGCAAAAAAAAAAACCACCCCAGAAATAAATGCTGGTTTCAAACAAAAATGTCATAAACCACAGTCACATGACTACAGGACAATGGAAACCACTCTAAACATGGGCCAGTTGCCAAGCACCCAAAATGTAGTCATGAGACTTTGGGGGACGGGGGCATTGTAAGTTTGAAACTGGATCTTAGGTAGCTTCTGGGGGATCCATTGTAATTTTGAACCATCGCTAAGTGATCGGTCATAAGTCGAGGATTATCTGTACCTTCTCTTGGCAATCTCCCTTGTTTCTCTGCTGAAAATGGAACAAAGACATACTCCCTTCGCTAGCTCACTTGCAATGATAAGATTGCCTAAGGTTACCAGGTTACTGCTTCAAAGCAAGACAACTGCAGATAATGTGGAGTAATAATTCAGAAAATACAGATATGGGGAAGAAGATTCCTGTGTTGCCTTGAGGAATCAAAACCAGTGTAGCTATCCAAAATTACAAGTAATTTTTCCTACGTCTTGGCCCAAAATGATACTTTCTGCTAAGGAGTCTTCAGGCAGAGTACACCCTGTCCCCTGGATTTGGCAAGGGTGGGGCCAGGCTCTAGACTGCCCAAAAGGCACCAAAGAGGGCAGGGCGAAGATTCAAACCAATAAATAAAAGTATGTGTAATTAAAGTCATAAACCGAGAGGGGAGGAAATAATATACATCCTGACTTGGCACGTACACCCAACAAGCCCAGATATATTATAGCTGATTTGCACACCTGATAATATTTTAATTTGCATGCCACTACTCGACTTCGTGGTAGCCTACAGCAAAATAGAACTGGGCCCACATCTGCAATAACGCAGCAATCATAACACATATAAAAAAACAAGCAACAGAAGAGGACAATACGATAACACAGCAGCAACCCCCAGAGCAAAAAGACATCATTTACTGCTGAGGTTTTTTTAGTGTCCTTTCAGGGGCCAAACCAGACGTGACACAATTTCTGAAGGTAACCATCATTTCTAATCCAGGTGCAGAAGTTGATCTGCATCAGGATTTAACAAAGAATCAGGGTGATATTAACTCCTTTGCTTCCTGCATGCTTTTATTTATTTATTTATTTTATTTATTTTATTTTTATTTATTTATTTACTTACTTACTTACTTACTTACTTACTTACTTACTTACTTACTTACTTATTTATTTATTTTGTATACCGCCCTTCTCCCAAAGGACTCAGGGCGGTGAACAGGGCAATACATAATAAAAACAAGATACAAAAATTAAAAATTATTAAAAAGTAATTAAACAGCGATGCCTGTAATAAATTAGTACAGATTAAAAGTTAAGACCAATTTATAAAACCCAACCCCATCCCATCAGGTCAGGCCGGCTTGTTCAAAAAGGTGAGTTTTAAGATCGCGCTGGAAGAAGCGGAGATCAGGCGCCATCCGGAGCTCGACCGGAAGATGGTTCCATAAATCCGGTGCGCCCACAGAGAACGCCCTCCCTCTGGGGGCCACCAGTCGGCATTCTTTGACCGGTGGCACCCTGAGGAGGCCCTCTCTGTGGGAGCGTACTGGGCGGAGGGAAGTTGACGCCGGCCGCAGGTGCTCCCCAAGGAGCACTTTTGATCTAGAACAGGCTCTCCAAACTTGGGGACTTCAATTCCCAGAATTCCTCAGCTAGCCATGCTAGCTGGGGAATTCTGGGAGTTGAAATCCACAAAGTTACCAAGTTTGGAGACCCCTGATCTAGAACTTCTTTTGCCCCTTGCCTTAGAAAAAAAAAATGCTCTTCCATGCCAGGTTTCCCACAAAGCATGGCTGAGGTCCATGGATCTGGATCAGAATCATAAGTCCCCATTTGAAGACACCAATACAGATTGAAAGGCAGAAGTGAAGAAGGCCTGCTAGTCATGTTTAAAATCCCTCAGTGGAACTGTTAATGGATACCTGAAATCTAAATTTATCTTAAAAGTAAAAGGTGAACAAAAGGTCCAGATGAGGAATCACCAAGTAAAAAAACCAAGATAACGAGGTGAGATTCTCAATTACCTTCAATACTCAAAATTTTTAAGACAGAACATTCCTACATGAGCCCTCAAATGTCTCTAGACATTTAAAAGTTAAGACGTGTACCTTGACTATTCCCACACCTAGGAACTACAAGTAGTCCTTGACTTACAACAGTTCGTTTACTAACCGATTAAAGCTACAACGGCACTGGAAAAAGTTTTTCACACTTGTGACCGTTGCAGCATCCCCCTGGTCACGTCATCAAAATTTGGACACTTGGCAACTCGCACACAGTTATGATGGTTGCAGTGTCCCAGGGTCATGTAATCCCCTTTTGCGACCTTTGCAATGTCAATGGGGAAGTCAGATTCACTTAACAACCAGATTAACAACTGTGACAAGAAAAGCTGTAAAATGGGACCAAACTCAATGAACAAATGTTAGCAACATAAATTTTGGGCTCAATTAGGGTCATAAATCAAGGACTACCTGTAGTAGAACTCTTAAAAATAAATAAATAATGTGTTGTTTCCACCGTTGATGATCTTTGAAAATGATCAAAAATAAACACATTCCAGTCAACACAACATTAAGAGATGTTATACCACAAAGGTACCGAATTATGCCATATGGAAACAAGTAAATAATCTGTGATGAAACACAACTGTTGCCTGGCTGAGGAATTCTGGGAGTTGAAGCCCACAAGTCACTCACACTTCAATTTCCACACGTCCTTGAGAAGTTCTCCTGTGAAATTCTCTTAAGACAAAGCAGAATTCACTTTCTTCAACAATGGCATCTTCCACATCCAGAAGACATGGCAATAGCACTTCCTTGCTTGCCAACTGGCAGTTTTTATTGTAGTTTTTATTTTTTGCCAAACAGAACTCATCTATCTATACAACATTCCTCTAGAAGTCTAGACCAAGGGTCTTCAAACTTGGCCTGGCTGAGGAATTCTGGGAGTTGGAAGTCCACAAGTCATAAAAGGGCTAAGTTTGAAGACCCCTGGTCTAGAAGAACACCTAGGTGGCGAACTTGACAAGGATCAATGTTCTTCTCAGTGAGCATGGCCTTCATTTGACTGCTGTCTCATTCCTTCATTTTTATCCAGTTTATTATTATTATTTTAATGGTAAGTCATGAGGCCTGACTTATCCAAGATAGGAGGAACCAGCAGATCTCTGGATGTTGTTGTCTGGGTTTCTGTATGATTGTATATTGTGCTTGGGGAGTGATTTTTAATAAACGTTTCTTGGGAAGATTCACATTGTTCTAAATCTTCCTCATTTCAAGACTTTGACATCATCCGAGGAGCTCCAGAATTCAGAGTTTTATAGCATTTTCCAAACTGATAGACATCAATTGCTTTTTTTCTTTTTGGAGTCCTCAAAAATTTATTTTAACCAGAACATTACATCCCTCTAAACATTGTTTCTCAAGCTTGGCAATTTTGAAGCTTGCTGGCTGGGGAATTCTGGGAGTTGAAGTCCACATATTTGAAAATTGCCAAGCTTGACAAACACTGTTCTAGAATCTGTGTAGTAAGAACTTCCCTTCTGATGAGCTGAACCAAAGTTTATGAAACTCACAAGGCTGGTCTTAGTTATCCCTTTAAAATGAATTAGCTGAATTGGTTGAACTGGGGATAAGATAATGACTTTTCCATGCTGGAACAATTCCCCTAGGAAGATTTGGTTTATGAAATTTATCAAAGACAAGGACTACAATTCAATGCTATTAGTTCAGGTTCTCTTTATATACTGGAACTTATTTTTGCAAAAGTTAGAAAATCCAAAAGAGGTGAATACATATTCCCCCAAATTTTAAAATCCTTAGCTTTTTTTACCTTCTTGCAAACTTTGATTTAAATTAAACAGCTTAAAACCAGAGAGCTTATGTGGCTTTCAAAAGTCCTGATTAGTGCCAAATTTAAATGAGCAATAAAACCAAAAGTACAAACAATAAAATATATCGAAACTATATTAAATTGAGCACATATTGCTAAGCACATTGATTTGTGCTTAGATTGTAAGCCACCCTGAGTCTTCGGAGAAGGGCGGGATATAAATGGGATTAAAAATAAAAAATAAATAAACATTCACATAACCATCAGGAGTTCAGCTTGATTTGAGAAAGACGCAACTTTTAAAATTAAGTTACTTTTGACTTAAAATTCTATTCATTTAAATCTGTCTTAATTCCACTGATTTTTTTTGGGGGGGAAGCACGCTGAAATAAACTATTGCACCTACATGAAAGCACCCTCATTCTAAATTTTATAGTTTATTTCTATAAAGTAGTCATCTCTAACTCAGCACGGTCCAGGATGAGTGTTTCTCAAATTCTGTAACTTTGATGTGCTGGCTGGGAATTCTGGGAGTTGAAGTCCACCCATCTTAAAGTTGCGGGATTTGAGAAACTGAGTGATATCCCCAGAATTCTCAGGCAGATTTTTGCAGGTGTGGGATTTTTTAAAAAAAAAAAAAAATAAATCACGTCTTAACTCCTAGTGCCTACAAAGTCCCTGCAGTTTTCTTGGCAACATTTTCAAAAATAGTGTTTCTTTGCCTTTTTCTTTCTAAGGCTCAGAGAGGACTTGGCCCAAAGTCACCCAGCTGGTTTTGTTTCTAAGGCAAGACTCGCATTAAGAGTCACCCTAGCTTCTACTTCACTGCCTTTAACCATTAAGTCAAACTGGCTTCTCATCTAGAGGTTAGCATGTTGTTAAGTGGTATGAGCTGTACTACCAATTCAAGGTCACCTCGGTATTTTTATACTGGATAAAAATACAACTGGAATACCATATGTACAATTGTGATATATAAGCAGTTACAGACCCAGATAGAAGGATATACAGGCATAAAAACGTAAAGCTGTAATTTCTGCAGTTTAGACTGCATAGTCCTTTATAATCAGAATCTTAATTTTACGTTAATCTTCCATATTCCCGCTTTTGTTATTTTTACAAATAGCTAAAGGGGGCAAACATATCTACAAACTTAAAGCACCAATGTGGCATATGTGTTTATTGGAAAGAAAATAAGCCTCCTTCATTTCAGTGGCACCTTTGAGATAGCTGATCGACTATTGTTAAGTTATCAGCAATTTTATCACATGCATTAAAAGGCTATTCTAAGAACTCTAGAAAGACGATAAAACTGTGCAGTATAAACTAAGAGTCAATAATAGCATAAAAGAAACACCAGCAAAGAAATCAGATTTCAATAGAAATATTGGCAAAACAGAAATATATTTATTGGTAAAATTTATAGGCTGGCCTTCTTACCTCAAAGTAACTATGGGTGGTTTACAGTTATTAATAACAATACATGGTTTTTTTCATTGGCTTCATATTTGGGCTGCAATAAGCTGGATGAGTTCCCAGGGATTATCTGGAATTCTACAGCCTAGATATGGTGCCCTTTACTCTTTCTAACTAGGTTTTGTTTGCAAGAAACTAGCAACCTTCAGAGAAGGATTGATCACTTACATAGAACAATAACCCTAAACTCTTTCAAACATTCTGACCCAGATCCCAGTTAAAATCAAGCTGGTGACTGAGATTCACAATGACCTCTCTCTCTCTCTCCCTCTCTCTCCACCACTTACAAAACAACTTCCAGAAATAGCAATGTTTCTTCCCCCCAACTCCCAAAAAAAGTCAGAACACTCTGCAATGAAGCCCTGGTAATACCAGTCTACTAAGAATGAGGCAAGAACCGCTTACAGATCTTGGATCCATCCTCTGAAGTAAAATCATGTAGCAACATATATGTAATACCATTCACAGACCGTACAGGATACATCTCGGAGACCTCTTTTCCTATTTTGGCTGCCTGATTTCTCCCAGAGGTCCAGATCTCATTATCTTAGGTGACCATTTCCTGACAACGTGGAAAGACGATCCCTTATCTTTCCTTAATCCCCTTCCCTAATCCCCTTTCACTTTTTAATCTAGGGAAAGCGCAAATTCAAACAGCTGGAGAAGCACCATTTCCTCCTCTCTCTCACTTGCAGTTACTTGCGCCACCCCAACCGATATCCTTAAGCAACTCAAACCCGACTGACTCTCCAACTATCCAGTCATAGGAACATTCCCCAAATCAGGATCAATGCAAATCGAGCAGGGGAGATGAACATTTCCAGCCCACCGAGGGGAGAAGGAGGTTGGTGGTTCTTGCAGACAAAAGATCCAGGTGTTTTCCAAGCAAGATTGACAAACACAAAAAAAGAGAGGTGCACCCCTTCCCCTCCAGCCCATTCCCCCCCACACACACCAAACCGGCTTTAAGGAAGAAAGCAAAGGAGGAAGGCGGGATGAGAGGCAGACGGCAAAAAAAAATTCCAGACACGCCATCGTCAAGATGGCGTTAGAAACAGCAGGCCTCTGGAGAGAAAACACCTACTCTTCTTTCTCTCTTGCGTACCCAATTCTCTGAACCCCAAACCCAAAATTGTTGAATTCCCAAAGGAAAAGAAAAGAAGCATTTTCCTAACAGGTCAAAATAACGCTCTGCGGGTTCCTTAGAAAAGCAGCAATCAACCCCCACCTCCGATCGGATTCAAACAATACCTGTTTTTTCCTTGATTTCGCAGAGGACAGTGAAGAGAGCCGGCTTCATGCGGTGACAATTCAGCGTGTGCTTCCTGCAATTGAAACAGTGGAAGAGAAAGAGCAGATAAAGCCATTTGGTTCATTTTCTGTCGTTGGAAAGAGCTGAAAGGTTTCAAGAAAAGGGAGAATCTACGCTTGTGTCCACTATCGCTCACAGGCCTCGCTCGGCTGAATTAATCCGTTTCCACGTCTAGCAGAGTTCCAACCCCCCAGCAATTCCCAATGTAATTCCAACATCCGGATTTCCCCAGCAATAAAAAAAAACAAAAAACCCCCGTGCATTTCCTTCCATTATGGAATGGTTTATTCAAATGATGGGGTACGTTCCACGGGCAGTGAAATGGGAAAACTTTTTCTTTCATCAAGAACTTTTTGATAGCCACAAAATAATGAACTATATATGCATTTCCTGCCAGGACCATAGAGGAGCAGTAAAATCCTAAGATTGGGTGTTGTTGAGCTTTGATGTTTTTCATCCATTTTTTTCTGCCTGATTTAATTCAGTATATATTTTTTTAAAATGCAAATACTCTGCTTTCTGATACAAAAGGGCCCTTGGTGAAATAGGATTCTCCATTTTGGATGGACAATTCACCTCAGTTCTAAAGAGTAACCCAATACACGAAGTATTGTAATGGAGTAGGGTTTTTTGCAAATTAAAACCACCTAGAAAGAGAACAAAGACCTGAATCTTAGATAACATTGATGCATATATCGTTAAGCAAAACCGCAAATGGCTAATCACTTATTATCTTCAAAATGGAGTGTAATCCACTTGAAATTACTAATCTTCCACACTAAAACACAACTTTTGCAATCCAAACTAAAATCTACACCAAGAACCTCTTTTCTCTTTAGAGTCTTGCAAGCTTCAGCTACCAGCAATTCAACATAAAAAATCCTCATGTACAGAGCCTGCTACTCAGTCCACTAGAATTCATATTAGCTTTAATAGAAACAAAGCCACAAGTCTTAGTAAAATACACCCTCGAGGCACTATCCAAATATACCATATTCCTTCTTTTTTGGCCGGCGCCTCACAAGGGTTAAGTAGCATAGCCAGAGTACTGTCCACTCATAGCAACAATCCTAACTGAAAAACAAACACCTTTCAGTAACTGAAATCCATCTTCTTAAGCAAACTAATGTACTACAAAGCTCTTCACACACAACAGAGCTTCAAAACACATCTCAGAAGCCAGGACTGGCACAAAACAATGGCCCTTTAAAGACTGCCAGGAAATAAAACTAGTTTTAAAGAAAACCTGCAGGCCAAGTCCACCAGAAGTTAAAAATTCAGAAGTTGCCACCTCAATGCCAGGCCAGTGTTGCACTCCAGATCAGAAGGTACACATGTAAAAAAAAATATTACTCGGTAATACGAAAGTGTAACAGAAACTATAATTCTCCATCAGAAGGAGAGAACGGGACATAGGCACAAGATGTGCAGTAAGAAAATTGAGTGGAAACTCAAGAAGTAAAAAATAAATAAATGTGAATCTGGTTGTTAATTTGGGGAGAACCCCACAATTTTTCTCTAATCAGTTCTTAGGTCTTAAGCACTAAGGGTTCAATCCCTATTTATTTCTCTCGCTGCTTCAGACAGATCCAGTGAATTTTTACATCGGTACCTAAATCCTATTTTACAGTTTCCTCAAGCCAACAGCTGCTTCGGGGTTCACATTTTCTACTGCAAATCACTTCACCCATGTAGATTTGCACATAAAGCCCAAAGCATCTCCGGATCCAGTTCCCTATTTCCTCTTTTTATCCCTAAACACCAGATCCAGCAGGCCTCAATAACCCAGCCTGCTTGCTTGTTAATCGAGTTGGGTTTTTTTTTATGCCTCCCTACCACAACTCTCACCTCTTCCCAACGACAAATAAAAACCAAACTTGCTCTGTGATTTCCAAGCGTGGGATGAAATTCTTCCCACCGAGTTCCCCCCAAGTGACCCCTTTCTTTGCAAAGCCCACTTTTCTCCCACCCCACCACTTTTTTAAAAAAATACCCCCTTTCTCCAGAGCTTCCATTTCTACTTTCTGCCCCAAAGGCAAATTTGGCTTCCAAAGCCAGGTTGTTCAGAGGAAACCCCCCCCCCCTAAAAAAATCCCTGGGTCGTGAATCCCAATCCCATTCCTGGCTTTCCAAGTCTCCCCACCCGGCGCTCGTTTCCAACCAGCTTACTCAAACCCCAAAAACCTCGCGGGGGGGGGGGGGAAGGCGAGCGCTGGGGGGAAGCAAGCCAGCAAATCCACCCCAGGGCCTTCCAGATCCCAGTTTCGACAACTCCGTCGAGTCTTTGCCGAGAGTTTGCACCCCTCTACCGCCCACACACACACACACACACACACACAAAGGCAGCCCTCCCGGCCCAACTTTCCAGCCTCTCCCCCCCCACTCCTCCTCCTCCTCCTCCTCCCCTTCGGTCCGGCCGTCCAGGACTCGAGAAGGCGAAACCAACTTTGCTTGCGCTTCGTCCAAGCTCTGGTCGGTGATGGTCATGATCTGCTGGAGGATGTCGCCGATGTCTTGCTTCCGGGGCTCCCCGTTATCCGAAGGGGGCTCGTGGAGAGCGTGGGGGGTCATGGCTTGGACCCCCTGGACGGGGGGGTGCCCTGGCATCCCCACCACCGCCCCCCGCGCTTGGATCAGCCTGCTTGGATCATCCATGCTCGGCCAAGGGAAACCCCCCCCACTCCCACTCCCGCGCGCGTCCACGCCGAGCCGCGAGCCGAGGAAGCGAGCCGGCGGGCCGGCGGGCGGACGGGCGGGAGAGCCCCAGCGGGAGGACGGAGCTTTGGCCGCCCGCGACACAAGGGCGACGCTGGGGTGGAGGGGGTGGGAAGAAAGGCTGGCGCGCTAGTAGTCCATCTTGGCGGTGCGCTCCCACGGCCCCTTCCTTGGAGACTTTGGGACTGGAAAATGGACTCCCGCACAAGGCGCTGGAGGAGGAGGGGGAGGGAGGAGGAGGAGGAGGAGGAGCTGGGAAGGGGGAGGGAAGAGAAGAGAAGAGAAGGGGAAAAAAAAGGAGGAGAGGAGCTCGGCTTCTCCTTTTCGTTTCCACCCCCCCCACTTTCTCCTCCTCCTCCTCCTCCTCCTCTTCCTCCTCCTTCGGCGCCTCCTTCCCCCGCTCTTGGTGCGCCCAGACGGAGAAGCGCGACTGTGCTTTTTAATCTATTTGCTGCCCTCCGCTGGCTTGGGAGAAGCAAAACGCCCGGAGCCGCTTCTCTACCTCCTCTCCGGAGCCGACCGGCTTCCTCCTGGAGGCGGGGGAAGCGCGCAAATGAAAGGAAGGAAGGATGTTGTTGTTAGTTGCGAAGTCGTGTCCGACCCATCGCGACCCTATGGCCTTCCTGCCCTCTACCATCTGCTGGAGTCCATTTAAAGCAGCTGAAAGCAGCTCTTCTGATCTCTTTCTCCCCTACTTTGTCCTTGACTAAACCTGATGAAAATTTTGTGCAGTGTCTTCTCCAAGTGTGGTGCCTGCAAGAGGACTTGTTATTATTCCACTGGCTCATTAATGACATTATTGTTAGTTGGAAAGTCGTGTCCAACCCATTGCGACCCCATGGACAACATTCCTCCAGGCCTTCCTGTCCTCTACCATCTTCTGGAGTCCCTTTAGGCTCACGCCTACTGCTTCAGTGACTCCATCCAGCCACCTCATTCTCTGTCGTCCCCTTCTTCTATTGCCCTCGATCTTTCCCAGCGTTAGGCTCTTCTCCAGTGAGTCCTTCCTTCTCATTAGGTGGCCAAAGTATTTGAGTTTTAGCTTCAGGATCTGGCCTTCTAAAGAGCAGTCAGGGTTGACCTCCTCTAGGACTGACCGGTTTGATCGCCTTGCAGTCCAAGGGACTCGCAGGAGTCTTCTCCAGCACCATAGTTCAAAGGCCTCAATTCTTTGGCGCTCAGCCTTTCTTATGGTCCAACTTTCACTGCCATACATTGCAACTGGGAAGACCATAGGAAGGATAGAAGGAAGGAAGAAAGCCGAGGAGCCGCAGGGCCCTTTGCGCCTCATGGAGCGGAGGGCTGGATCACCTCTACGCGCTCGCCCCTTCCATCTAAAGGACCGGGAAGGGCATCTTTCCGGGATGGCCAGCTAATCGGATCCTTCCCGCTGAAGATCCCAAAGATCGACGCATTGCAAACAGACAAACAAACAAACATGCCACCAGCACCATCCTCCCCAAACTGGGATCTGCTGTTTGCAAAAGAGTCCCTCTGGCTTTGGCTTGGAGGGCACTTGGTGCGCTTGCCGCGCTAGGCTACGGCTTGTTTTTAAATCGAAGCCACACTTGTCCGTGTGGACGTAAAAATGGGAGCCCGCGCGATGCTTGTACGGTACGTGGCGTTTAGAGGGGGATGCTCTTCTGCCGCCGTCTCGTTTTTATTTATTTCTTTATTTTTTAAGCGTTTGAACATTGTTTTCATTGCTGCTTGTATGCGCCCAAAGTCGCATTCAGTGAGATGGGGGCCCATATACTATTTTTTAAAAAAATAATAAATAAAAATAACCATGTAAACCATGGTTCGCATCTGTTTACATCTGAAATACAGGTAGTCCTCGAGTTACAACAGTTCACTTAATGACCACTGAAAAAAAGGTGACTTAGGACCGTTTTTCAGAGTTATAACCTTTGAAGCTTCCCTATGATAATATGATCAAAATCCAGACGCTTGGCAACTGGTTCATACTTATGACCTTTGCTGTGTCCTGGGCTCATGTGATCCCCTTTTGCGACCTTCTGACAAGCAAAGTCAATGGGGAAGCTGAATTCACTTAACAACCGGGTTACTAACTCATTAACTGCAGTGACTCACTTAACTGTGGTAAGAAAGGTCGTAAAATGAGGCAAAACTCACTTAAACATCTTACTTAACAACAGAAATTATGGGCTCAATTGTATATATAGGACTATCTATATGTACCTTATGGCTTTATGGGAGGTGCCAACCCAGGGACTATGAGGTTGTACATTGCACTGAACTGGACTTGGCTTAATCATGGTAAATTACAGTTGAGTGGGTGCACATAGCACTAAGGGTATCAATCATGGTTTACAAACCAGGCGAACCTAAGCAACATCTGTAGTTTTGAAGCTTGTTTCCCAAGGTCCAAAGAAATCCAGTTGGTTAGCATCCTGACAATGTTACCTAGCTGGGTAATGCAAGGTTTGTAAACAAGCAACTAAATTCAGATAGCACCAAAGACTCTGTAGTTCAAGCCTAAACTGCAGATATTCTTTTTTATTCCAAGCAAACCATATGCATAGCTTTTGCCCTAAACCCAGTTTGCAAGAGTAGCATAGCAGCTATAAAGATATACATTTGCCCAAGCAAAATTAAAATAAAAAAATCTGCATGAATGAAATTCACGAAACTCGAAGTTTATAGTTTAAAATAGGATATCCCAATCCCGTACAAGTGTAATAGAACCGCAACATTGAATACTGGATATTAAATTTAACAATTTTCTGTACGATGGCTTTCATTGCAAAATAATTGTCAGGCGCAGGAAACAGAACAACACAGAGCTGATCAGAGCAGTATGTCTATTGCTACTCGCCTGTGTACAAGAATCTTGCCAGACTAACTGTACTCACTACAGAACAACTAGATAAGGACTCCAAGGGTTTGGGTTTTTTTTTTTTTTTTGTGGTGGTGGTGGGTCTGTTTCATGTCATTTCCTCTCTTTCAGAGATTCCAGGCTAGCCAGTCTCTTAATTGCTCCTTCCACTTCAGCTGCAGATTCCACATCATAAAAAATGCAACTCAACCCAAGTAACTTAGTACAACAAAATTAGACAGTAATGTAAGAAGAGTGTTGATACAATATATGAACTAATGGATGCCAAATATTTAATTTCTATAAAGACTCCTGAAGACTTTGGCTTACTTTTGGACAGCCGTACCAAGGTAGCCAAGTGCTCCTGCAAAGAATGGAATGGAATGGAATAAAAGAGAATGGAATGGAATGGAATGGAATAAAAGAGAATGGAATGGAATGGAATGGAATGGAATGGAATGGAATGGAATGGAATGGAATAGAATAGAATAGAATAGAATAGAATAGAATAGAATAGAATAGAATAGAATAGAATAGAATAGAATAGAATAGAATAGAATAGAATAGAATAGAGCCTTGGTGGAGCAGTGGGCTAATGCCTCTTTAAGTAACACCAGCTGCCTGCAATTAGTGCAGGTTCGAGTCCCACCAGGCTCAAGGTTGACTCAGCCTTCCATCCTTCCCAGGTAGGTAAAATGAGGACCCAGATTGTTGGGGGCAATTAAGCTGACTTTGTAATAATGCCACTTGGGGTGTGTGTGAAAGCCCTAATAAGCAGGCATATACATAGAATGAAGGCTACTGCTAAGCTTGTAAGCTTGTAAGTCTTCGGAGAAGGGCGGGATATAAATGGAATTTTTTAAAAAATAGAACAGAATAGAATAGAATAGAAATTGGAAGGATCCTTGGATCTTCTAGTCCAGGGGTGGGCAACCTTGGCTCTTTTATGACTCGTGGACTTCAACTCCCAGAATTCTGGGAGTTGGTCCACGAGTCATAAAACAGCCAAGGTTGCCTACTCCTGTTCTAGTCCAAACTCATGCTCGAACAGGAGACTCTACACCATTTCTGGCAGATGGCTGAAATATCTTAGTCCCAAGCCATGTTGGGCATTATAAGCCAAAAGCTGTGATGCAATGTGCAACTGAGAGAGAGATGGGGTGGTGGTGGTGAGGTATTGACAACAGCACTGCAATTTCCCAGAGAGGAGGCAACACATTCCAGAGAGGGGCCCAGCGTAAGAGACTGCACTGTCCTCAACTGGCTGAGGGAGAGAGGAAAAGCTTCAGGGTAGACACAGCCTAGAATCTCCCAGGGTATATCTATTAGATTATACTTTTAGTCTGGCCAGATTTTGTCTAAAGGTAAAGGTAAAGGTTCCCCCGCACATGCGTGCTAGTCGTTTCCAACTCTAGGGGCCGGTGCTCATCTCCGTTTCAAAGCCGAAGAGCCAGCGCTTTTCCAAGGATGTCTCTGTGGTCATGTGGCCGGCATGACTAGATGCCAAAGGCGCACAGAACGCTGTTACCTTCCCACCGTAGTGGTCCCTATTTTTCTACTTGCATTTTTACGTGCTTTCGAACTTCTAGGTTGGCAGTAACAGGCGCTCACTGTTACACGGCACTCGGGATTCAACCCACCAAACTGCTGACCTTCTGATCAACAAGCTCAGCGTCCTAACCCACTGAGCCACCGCGTCCCTTTTTTTGTATAAAGAACTGGACTCAATTGGGACTCATGGTGCCATCTTTGGGCTTAGGCCTGAAGCAGCCATTTCAATTTCTCTCAGAAATCTACTAGCAGCCAATGCAGAGCCTGTGCAATAGGCAAACTGCACTTCTGGGTAGTCTTCAAAGGCAGTCCCATGTAGAGCAGGGGTCCCTGATCCCTGGTCCATGGACCGGCAACAGTCCGTGGCATGCCAGAAACTGGTCCACGCAAACAAGCAAAGCCCCATCCGCAGGATGCAGGCAGCAGGCTAAACCACACCCCCTCCGGTCCACGGAAAAACCTCTGTCCATGGAACCGGTCCCTGGTGCCCAAAAGGTTTGGGGCTGCTGATATAGAGCACCTTGCAGAAGTCTAACCAAACAGCAATAAGGGAGTGAGTCTTTGTAGCCAAGTCCTCCTGCTTTTAAGGAGGACCACCACACACCAGTGGCACCTGTGAATCCAAGAGTATCCCCAATTCACAAACTTGCTACTTGATGGGAAGTGCTGCGTGTTTGAGAGATGACAGTGGAACCAGCAGAGGACAGCAAAGCACAGAGAGCTTTCAGCATCTTTCATCCCATCGGGTCCTCAACATCTGTTGAACAAGAATGTGGTGAACTCTGCAGCTGGTACTTGGAAGGCAATATAATGATGCCCCTCTAACTATTGGATGGCCTCTACCAGAAGCTTCGTATTAAACAGGAAGAGCAAAGCCTGTGGTACCCCGCGACAAGAGCATCCACAAGCTGGAACCATCTACTGAAGTAGGAAATGTCTCTGATCCCCAACCCTTAAAAGCCTCTCCAAAGGCTATTGCAGTCGATGATAGCAAAACTCACCAAGAGAACTAGTAGTGGAGTGCCCTATTCTATCCGGTTCCCAATACTGTAAAGGTCATCCACTAGGCAGGGTTTCTGAACCTTGGCAACTTTAAGATGGGTGGACTTCAACACCCAGAATTCTCCTCTCCCACCCCACTGGTTGGGGAATTCTGGGAGTTGAAGTCCACACAGTAGAGATCTTCAAGTTTCTAGTTTCTATTATCTCCATCTTTTCATCTTTCCTACTATCTTCTCCTATTATTGGTTTCTTATGACTTATCAATTATTGTTTGTAACTTATGATTAATTATTGTAACTATGATTTATGATCCATAACCTGTTACTTGCTGTTTATATGTACACTGTAAGCTTATGCACCAGAGACAGATTCCTTGTGTGTCCAATCACACTTGGCCAATAAAGAATTTTCTATTCTATTCTATTCTGTTCTGTTCTGTTCTGTTCTGTTCTGTTCTGTTCTGTTCCGTTCCGTTCCATTCCGTTCCGTTCCATATTCTATTCTATTCTATTCTATTCTATTCTATTCTATTCTATTCTATTCTATTCTATTCTATTCTATTCTATTCTATTCTATTCCATTCCATTCCATTCCATTCCATTCCATTCCATTCCATTCCATTCCATTCCATTCTAATTAAAAGTTGTCCAGGTTGAAAAATACTGCATTACAGTATTCGTGAGCCTATAATGGCTTCACTTGGCCAGGAAAAATTGGTTTGTCCAACCCAGTTTCATGATGCAGTGATTATATTCACACAAGAGGTTTCACCTACTTACAAAATTAATTCATTCTCTGGAGTTGCACGGTCCTGTACATTGAGTAACCAAAAGGGTAGTCAACAGATTTGTCCTGCCTATGGATTTTTCAGACTGTTAATATTGGAGAACTTTTTTAAGAATAACAACAGAAAGCTAACTAGACTCCTTGGTGCTCTGCCCAGGCTTGGATCAGGTGAGTATCCTCCCCACTTCTTTTAGAGGAAGTATAGTACTGTAAGTGTATTCCGAGAAGTAACAGGCAAACAGGAAGCTACCTTATACTAAGAAAAACCACTGTTTGTTAGAGTTCAGTATTGGCTCTTCTGAATGTCAGTTGGGTCACAAGGCAGTTTGTTCAAATCTGGTTAAACAGGTAATGTGAATTCATCTGTTGTGGTTTAAGTGATTCATAGTTTCATGCATTGTTCAGAGATAGCTATTTATCATTTGTACAATGTACTACAGTTGGACAAACCACAATTTGGCATGTTCATTTTCTCTATTTACCAACACGTCTCCCAATTATTCTTCTGATAATACCAGGACAATGATGGTCTATTCCAATTTTTTTTAAAACCGGGCACTCTCCAAATCTGTTGAATTTTAAAATTCCCAGCCAGTATCATGAGAGAATGACCTTAATTCCTCGAGAAAAGAAGTGTTTGTTTACAAGGCTCTTCAAAACATGTCCCAAAGGTACTTTCTTTCCAAAGGCAACTGAACGCTCTTTGTTTTTCCTTGAAGGCATTTTGTTCCCCATCCAAGAAGCTTCTCCAATTACTGAAGCAGCTTCTTGGATGAGAAGAGAAACATCTTCAAGGAAAAAGAAAGTTCAGTTGCGTTTTGAAAAAGCATCTTTGGGACAATCATGGCATGCATGACTGAGAATCTCCAAAGAGATGCTCTTCAAAACATGTTTGAAAAAAGATCGGATGTTAGATATCTCATGCGGATGTGTTAAGGGATCATTTAGAAGAGATGGGTGATGTCCAAATGTGATTTTAAAAAAAACAAATAAACGAAAGCAAGTAAGACATTTGAGTGTTTTTTTTGATTCATATGATTCTGGCATGTCCAAGTTGCTTTCAAGCTGCAACTGATGTGAATCTAGTTTTTTTTTTCTTTTTAATGTGTATGCCTTTAAATCAATGTTAACGTCAGGCAATTGCCTGGACAAGTTTTCTTGGCAAGATTCCAGAGGTGGCTTGCGTTGCCTGCTTCCCACGGCTGAGAGAAAGGGACTGGCCCAAGGTCATCCAGCTGGCTTCATGCTCAGGTAGGATTAGAACTCAGAGCCTCACAGTTTCTAGCCTGGTGCCTTAAGCACTACTCCAAACAGATGCTTTAATTATGTTTACAATTTTTAATTTATTTTTAATTTTTAATTTTAATTTATTGCACAGATGACTTTAATTTTAATCTTATCTTAATTTCTGTTATATGTTATTGTTGTTAGCCGCCCTGAGTCCTTCGGGAGATAGGGCGGGATATAAGTCCCATTAATAAATAATAAATAAATAAATAATGACTTGGGGGGAAAATGTAATAGGTGAAGGTGTAACCCTGATCATGAATTTTATTCCCCATATATGGAATTTGACATGTTATGAAACTTTGATCTTATCTAATCCAAAGCTTGACAAAGAGAACTATTTTACATTGATGAAAAGAAAGTTATAGGCTGATCTTAAGCAATGGATGCAAAATACGTGTTGTGTCAGGTTTTGAAAGGTCTTTATATTCTAAAAATGAGCAGAAGCGTGTTTTTTTCTCATTTTTAGCATATGTTTCCATGTTTCTCTTTGCTCTGGATTTAAGAATAAGTTTAAAGATTCAATTAATTTTACATTAATATTGTGTGGATTTTTTTTTCTTAGTGTCTCTTCTCCCCCCCCCCCACTTTAATTTATTTTAATTTCTAAAATGTATGGAGTTTTACTGTATTATCACTAAAACCATTTCGTTCTACCTTTGTTATACTTCACTAATAATATTTTTAGTTCAAAATTTTACCTTCTGAGTTATTTTCAGTTTACTTTAGTCCCTGGCCCTTTTTGTTGTGGTTTTTATTGTGTTACTACTTTGCATAATTTTATTTCCCCTCCCTCCCCCCCAAATACCATAAGCCATGTTTTAGTTTATATACATATATCTTCTGCCAATCCCTTTCCATTCAGGCAGCTGTCTTTGTTAGCAACAAAAGCAAGATTTTAGTTTTTAAAAGCATCAACAAAGAACAACCAGGATGAAACCATAAAAGCAGGAGGAACTATGCTAGAAAAAATAATAATGTGATGGTGGTGGTGGTGGGAAAGTCTCATTGTTTCCTGGCAAATAGAAGGGGAAGAAATTTTTAGAACAAATAGGGCAGGGGTGTCAAACTCAATTTCATTGAGGGCCACATCAGCATTGCAGTTGCCCTCAGGGGGCTGGGTGGGTGTGGCCTGGGTGGGCGTGGCCTACTGGGTGGGCATGGCTAGAGTGCGTATGGCCTACTACTGGGTGGGCGTGGCCAGCTCTACATCATTGGCATCAAGGGTGCCTATGGGGGCCTGGGCAGGAGTGGGACAGATCTGAGGGTCTCTGGCAGAAGGAAGGTCTCTGGGCCAGGGCCAAGGCAGTGGGGGCCGTTCCCTCACTGTTTCCAGGATGGCTTCGCGGGCCGCATGAAACCACTTTGCGGGCCGGATCTGGGCCTTGTGTTTGACATGTCTGAAATAGGGGAAGAAATGCCGCTTTGTAAAGCTTTAGTAAACCATATTTGGAACACTGCATCCAGTTTTGCTCACCAAATTATAAAAAAAGACGTTGACAGTGCAGAAAAGAGCAGCAACAAAGATGATTAGGGGAACAGGAAGACTCAAACACATGAAGAACGGTTGCAGGAAGGGGTAACATGGTAGCCGTGTTTCAATCTTTGAGGGGCTGCCACAAAGAAGAGGAGGTCAACTTATTTTTCAAAGCACCAGAAGGCAGGACAAGAAATAATGGAAACTAAACAAGGAGAGAACCAAGCTAGTACTAAGGAGAAATTTCCTAGCAATGAGAACAACCAACCAGCGGAACAGCTTTCCTCCAAAAGTTGTGGTTGCTTCAGCACTGGAGGCTTTTGAGAAGAGACTGGACAGCTATTTGTGTGAAATGGCATAGGTTCCCTGCTTGAGCAAGGGGGGGGGGGGGTTGGACTAGAACACAGGTCTGCAACCCGCGGCTCCGGAGCCGCATGCGGCTCTTTCAGCCGTCTCCTGCGGCTCCCAGTCCTCTGCCATGTGCAGTCCAAAAAAAAAAAGTGGGACTAAAAAAGTTCAACCAATCAATTCAAATATGCAGGGTAGGTCCATATCTCGCCTTGGTTCCACTCTTCAGTCAAATCCTGTTCTGCGCATGTGCACATGTACGCGCATGTGCACACATTTTTTGTGGCTCCCAGTTTTTCCTTTTGTGAGGGAACCGGTTCCGAGTGGCTCTTTCACTGTTTCAGGTTGCTGACCCCTGGACTAGAAGACCTCCAAGGTCCCTTCCAACTCTTTTATTCTGTACCAGTGGAGGAGAGTATTTGTAGCTCAGGGTTGAAATGAGGGGTCCTTAGTGCTCTCTGAGCTGGCTTGCTTTCTTGCAGACATTTCATTATCCTAACTAGGTAACGTCATCAGTGCCATTAAGGAGCGCTGTTTGCTGTCGGTTTTATATTCTGCTCACTTGCCTGTCTCTGTGTGGGGGGGCGGTGCTTAGGGATTCTTTGGCTGCACTGTTTACTGATGGCTCTGTGTGTCAAGTTTCCAACCTATGGGCTTTTCAAGTGACTCTGAGGCATTGTTTACCTTAAAAGTCCTTTATTTAGCCTAATACACCAGCAAATGCTTGCTCGAAGAAAGCTGGAATCTGAAATCTCCGCCCCCTTGCACAATATATTAAACACAATTCTCCACCTTTCTAATTTTGTCATTAATCATATTCTCCAATTAATTTAAAGAATCAGTTTCCCTTCTGTTAGAAAACCCGCCAAGTTCTTACCTTCTTTAATTTCATGGCCTTGAAAGTACAATCCTCCTCTTCCCCACTCCCAACCTTAATCCAATCCCTTAAAGCAGGGGTCTTCAAACTTGGCCCTTTTATGACTTGTGGACTTCAACTCCCAGAATTCTTCAGCCAGCATGCTGAAGTCCACAAGTCATTAAAGGGCCAAGTTTGAAGACCCCTGCCTTAAAGCAATACACAAGTTTAACATATGAAATGGCAACTACTTCATCTCTTGTCAAGCAATAACATTCGATGTTAGCAGCACTGTGGCAGTTTCTAGATTGGGGTATTGCTTACTTGATTGTTGGCCTGAAGGTGACCTTGGAGCTAATCTATGCTGATCTGGGTGCTGATTGCTGGTGGAGAGGAGCTGGAGTCTTTTTCTCTTTGGGGCTGGTTGATTGTCTCTTTTACATAATTTATAGATGTTGTTTATGTCTATGTGTCTATTGATGGCTGATTTTTCAGTGTGCCAGGCTTCTAGAAATTCCCTGGCATTTTTGGATTTGGCCTGGGACAATCCTACACAGGGCCAAATCCAAAAATGCCAGGGAATTTCTAGACACCAGGCAAGATACCAGAATATAAACAGACACCAAACAGCACTCAGGGGTCCCCACAGGTTCTACAATACCTTCTGGACCAGGGGAGTCTTCAAACGTGGTCCTTTTATGACTTGTGGACTTCAACTCCCAGAATTCCTCAGCCAGCATGCCTGGCTCAGGAATTCTGGAAGTTGAAGTCCACAAGTCATAAGAGGGCCATGTCTGAAGACCCCTGTTCTGGACCAACGTTTGTCAAACTTGGTAACTTTTCACATGTGTGGACTTCAAATCCCAGAATTCCCAGGCTGCATGAATTGAGCCTACTCTGGCTTGGGGAATTCTGGAACTTGAAGTCCACAGATCTTAAAGTTGCTGAAGTTGAGTAACACTGGCTTAGGGGAATCATCTCCCTTTAGCAGGGCTAGACCCAAATGAGTGGCCATGTTGTCTGTGTATGTAATGCTGACTGGGGAATTCTGGGAGTTGAAGGGTAGTGGAGTTAAAATGGCCAAGTGTGAGAAACACTGTTCTAGATTAAGAAAGTTCAGAAACTTGGACTTACTGTTGAGACATCAAGTTCAACCCTCACTGCAGTGTTAGTGCTTTCCCTTCTGAGAGGTCTTAAACCAGGGGTCTTCAACCTTGGCCAATTTAAGACTTGTGGACTTCAACTCCCAGAATTCCTCAGCCAGGCATGCTGGCTGAGGAATTCTGGGAGTTGAAGTCCACAAGTCTTAAAGTCGCCAAGATTGGGGACCCCTGCCTTATAGCACTGATGATGTTATTCTAGTTAGGGTAATGAAACGTCTGGAAGAAAACAAGCAAGCTCCAGAGAGCACCAAGGACCCCACATTCCAACCCTGAGCTACAAATATTCACCTTCGCTGGTACAGAATAACAGAGTTGGAAGGGACCTTGGAGGTCTTCTAGTCCAAACCCCTTGCTCAAGCAGAAGACCCTGGCCTATACCAGGTGTAGGCAACCTCGGCTCTTTTATGACTCATGGACTTCAACTCCCAGAATTCCTGAGTCAGCATGGTTGACTCAGGAATTCTGTGAGTTGAAGTCCACGAGTCATAAAAGAGCCGAGGTTGCCTACCCCTGGCCTATACCATTTCAGACAAATGGCTGTTCAGTTCTCTTCTTAAAAGCCTCCAGTGATGAAGCACCCACAACCTTTGGAGGCAAGCTTTACCACTGGTTGATTGTTCTCATTGCTAGGAAATTTCTCCACAGTCCTAGGTTGGTTTTCTTCTTGGTTAGTTTCCATCCGTTGTTTCTTGTCTTGCCTTCTGGTACTTTGAAAAATAGGTTGACCTCCTCTTCTTTGTGGCAGCCCCTCAAATATTGAAACACTGCTGCCATGTTACCCCCTTCCTGCAACCGTTCTTCATGTGTTTGAGTCTCCTGTCCCCTAATCATCTTTGTTGCTGCTCTTTTCTGCACTGTCAACGTCTTTTTTTATAATTTGGTGAGCAAAACTGAATGCAGTGTTCCAAATATGGTTTACTAAAGCTTTACAAAGCAGCATTTCTTCCCCTATTTGTTCTAAAAAATTTCTTCCCCTTCTATTTGCCAGGAAACAATGAGACTTTCCCACCACCACCACATTATTATTTTTTCTAGCATAGTTCCTCCTGCTTTTATGGTTTCATCCTGGTTGTTCTTTGTTGATGCTTTTAAAAACTAAAATCTGTTTTATAATTTGGTAGTCTGGCCACAATTGCACCCAGATTTTTTGTTGCTAAGCAAGATATCTGTTAAGTGAGTTTTGCCCCATTTTACGACCTTTCATGCCACGGTTGTTAAGCGAATCATTGTAGTTGTTAAGTTAGTAACACAGTTGTTAAGTGAATCTGGCTTCCCCATTGACTTTGCTTGTCAGAAGATTGCAGAAGGGGATCACCCAACCCTGAGACACTGCAAATGTCATAACTATGAGTCAGTGGCCAAGCGTCTGATTTTTTTGATCACGTGACCGTGGGGATGCTGTAGTGGTCGTAAGTGTGAAAAATGCTCAGAAGTTGCTTTTTTCAGTGCCATTCTAACTTCAGAAGTCCATTAAACAAATCGTTGTAAGTCAAGGACAAATATAATTCAATATTAAATTCATTTCTGGAAATCCAGCGAAGGACTCTAAATATTTTGAACCTATAATTCACAGGCAAGAGTCATTGGAGAAGACCCTGATGCCCGGAAAAATTAAAGGAATTTGAAAAAACGGGAAACTGAAGTGAAAGTGGTGAAATGACTTCCAGTGATGACAGAAAAGAGAGCACACAAGAATTCAGGAATGCAATTTCCAACAAACAATCCTGGGAAAATGATCTGCATCATGTTACAAAGAGTTTCAAGAGACTGGGCGACAATCCACGTGAGCCTATCCAATTGGGTTTTCTTCCAGAAACCAGGGTTAAAATCAACAAGGGCTTATGACAATGTGTGCACCCAGTGGAAACAATTGTAAGGGGATCTACCACAGAATCAAGGGACGCGGTGGCTCAGTGGGTTAGGACGCTAAGCTTGTCGATTAGAAGGTCGGCAGTTTGGCGGGTCGAATCCGAGTAACTGAGTGAGCGCCTGTTACTCGTCCCAGCTTCTGCCAACCTAGCAGTTCGAAAGCACGTAAAAATGCAAGTAGAAAAATAGGGACCACTACGGTGGGAAGGTAACAGCGCTCCGTGCGCCTTTGGCGTCTAGTCATGCCGGCCACATGACCACGGAGACGTCCTTGGACAAGCGCTGCCTCTTTGGCTTTGAAACGGAGATGAGCACCGGCCCCTAGAGTTGGAAACGACTAGCACACATGCCTATGCCGTGCAGGGCCACCCAAGACGGACAGGTCATAGTCGAGAGTTCTGACAAAACGTGATCCACTGGAGAAGGAAATGGCAACCCACTCCAGTATCTTTGCCATGAAAACCCTATGGACAGTACCAAAAGGCAAAACGATATGACGCTGGAAGATGAGCCCCTCAGGTCGGAAGGCGTCCAATATGCTACTGGGGAAGAGCAGAGGGCTAGTTCTAGTAGCGCCAGAAAGAATGAAGCGACTGGGCCAAAGCCGAAAGGACGCTCAGCTGTGGATGTGTCTGGTGGTGAAAGGAAAGTCCGATGCTGTAAAGATTTTTTCTCCATAGGAACCTGGAATGTAAGATCCATGAATCAAGGAAAGCTGGACGTGGTCAAACAAGAGATGACAAGACTAAACATCGACATCTTAGGAATCAGTGAACTAAAATGGACAGGAATGGGTGAATTTAATTCAGATGACCATCAGGTATATTACTGCGGACAAGAATCCCTCAGAAGAAATGGAGTAGCCTTCATAGTCAATAAAAGAGTAGGAAAAGCAATACTGGGATACAATCCTCAAAATGACAGAATGATCTCAGTTTGAATCCAAGGCAAACCATTCAATATCACAGTAGTCCAAGTCTATGCCCCAACCACCAGTGCTGAAGAGGATGAAATTGACCGGTTCTACGAAGCCCTACAGCACCTTATAGAACTAACACCAAAAAATGATCTCCTTATCATCATGGGGGATTGGAATGCTAAAGTAGGAAGCCAAAAGATAAGCGGAATAACAGGCAAGTTTGGCCTTGGAGTACAAAATGAAGCAGGGCACAGGCTGATAGAATTTTGTCAAGAGAATACGATGGTCATAGCAAACACTCTTTTCCAACAACCCAAGAGACGGCTCTACACATGGACATCACCAGACGGTCAACACAGAAATCAGATTGACTATATGCTCTGCAGCCAAAGATGGAGAAGCTCTATACAGTCAGTAAAAACAAGACCAGGAGCTGACTGTGGCTCAGACCATGAGCTTCTTGTTGCAAAATTTAGGCTTAAACTGAAGAAAGTAGGGAAAAGCGCTGCCTCTTCGGCTTTGAAACGGAGATGAGCACTGGCCCCTAGAGTTGGAAACGACTAGCACGCATGTGTGGGGGAACCTTTACCTTTACAACAGAATCATGTTAGACAGGAGCTCCTTGTATTTCCTTCCTCCTTCGCCAATGTTTAGATATCCACTCCCTCGTCTGTACCGTACTTACTCAAGCATACTTAACCCGTCACTGAGCAATTGGAGTGCCCACCCTTCATTTTTTTTCTTTTTACAAAATGTACACGCCTGCCAACTGTGGGACTTTCCCCGCTTGTTAAAATCTTCTTCCTGGTTACACATAAGCAACAGCACGTTTGGAACTGAAATGGGTGATTTATATACAAAAAAAATATGTTAAGCCAGCCACCATATCATGACTGTCAGACACAAGGAAAAATGCACATTATAGAGAAAGTTAGACAGTTTCTCTTCCCCCCCCCCCACCCACAATCCTGTTGTTTGCTGAAATCTGGTGGCAAATTTCCAAGAATTGATGGTTTGGGTGGTTATTTTAATGAACTGTAATTCAGAACGGGCTTAACGTTTTATAATTATGAACTCCTGGTGGTTTTATAGACATGTTCATGCAAATTTCCAGGCAAGTGTACAGAACTGGTTTGCAGTAAATAACAGAATAACAGAGATGGAAGGGACCTTGGAGGTCTTCTAGTCCAGCCCCCTGCTCAAGCGGGAGACTCTACACCACTTCAGACAAATGGTTGTCCAATTTCTTCTAAAAATCATCCAGTGTTGGAGCACCCACAACTTCTAGAGGCAAGTCATTTCAGTGATTATTTATTCTCACTGTTAGGAAGTTTATATTTTATTTCATTATATTGTATTATTAATGTCAATTTTGTAGATTGTCTAGAGTCCAAGTCAACTGAGGTGATAAGCACATCTAATAAATGTTGTTTTTAACCATTTAGTTGTGTCCGACTCTTGGCAATTTTATACTAAATAATCTAGTAAATAAGTTATATTATTTTTTTTTAAAAAAGGACAGAAGGTCCTAAATCTAGGAAATGGTGGGAGCCATTCAGAGTTTGTTACAAGATGGACAGCTGTATAAATATTTTGAATAAAAGAAATAAAAATCTCTTCCCATGCGGTATATAACCCTCTCCATCTTAAACAATCAGAATAGAACTGGAAGGGACCTTGGAGGTCTTCTAGTCCAGCCCCCTGCTCAAGCAGGAGAACCTATACCAGACATGTCAAACACAAGGCCCAGGGGCCAGATCCAGCCCGCGAAGTGGTTTCATGTGGCCCGCGAAGCCATCCTGGAAACAGTGAGGGAACGGCCCCCACTGCCTTGGCCCTGGCCCAGAGACCCTCCTTCTGCCAGAGACCCTCAGATCTGTCCCACTCCTGCCCAGGCCCCCATAGGCACCCTTGATGCGAACGATGTAGAGCTGGCCATGCCCACCCAGTAGGCCATACACACTTTAGCCACGCCCACCCAGTAGGCCACGCCCACCCTGGCCACACCCACCCGACCCCCTGAGGGCAACCGCAATGCTGATGCGGCCCTCAATGAAATTGAGTTTGACACCCCTGACCTATACCATGTCAGACAAATGGTTGTCCAATTTCTTAAAATCTTCCAGTGATGGAGCGCCCACAACTTCTGAAGGCAAAGCTGTTTCACTTGTTAACTGTCCTCACTGTTAGGAAGTTTCTCCTTAATTCCAGGTGGCTTCTCTCCTTCATTACTTTCCCTCCATTGTTTCTTGTCTTGCCTTCTGGTGCTTTGGAAAATACGTTGACTCCCTCTTCTTTATAGCAGCCCCTCAAATACTGGAATATTGCAATCATCTCATCTTTGACATGATATGATGATAACTTTTATCCTTATCCTGCCTATTGGGACCCTTCAAAATTCCCTCCTCTGGATTCTGGGTCGTGGCCCCCACCCCTGGGCAGCCCTAAATGGCAGATGTTTGTGGGAGGGGTGTCAAAAAAAGTCAGGATGTGAGCAATTGAAGTCCCATTCTTTTCATTTTTTTTAGGGCGCTGTAAAGTCGCGTGCTTCACATAGAGATGGACACAGAGCTGGGGTAAAGATGAGTTTATTCTGAACAGAACGAACTGGGGAAACAGGGAAGCCTGGCGTCTATTTGTACCTGCCCAGGTGGATGGCATCCAATCAGTTCAAACCTGGACTTCCTGCCAGTGCAGGTGACAATGGGTGTAGATCCTGGCTTCCCACCAGGCTGACCATGCCTGGGGCTGTCAACAGCTTAAGTCATTAGGCTTATCCTGAGTGAGCAGTTATCACCCGGAGCTGTCCAGCCCCTCTGCTGATCTGCACCATCAGCCTCCTGCTGTGCTGTCCTTTGTGTATGCTGGGAGGCATACACTGCAGGCGCTTCATGGTGTACCCTGCCACAAAGACCCAAGTGTCCATCTCACAATTTTGACAGATACAGAAATGACCCGCTTGCTCCAGACCAATTTCTCAATCTTAACCATTTAAAGGCATGTAGACTTCACCTCCCAGATGTCTGTGGAGATTCTCAGTCATCAGGTCATCGTTCTCTCAAAGGTGCTTTTTCAAAAAAAGAAAGAAAGAAAAATTCCAGTTATCTTTTGGAAAAGTATCTTTGGGTTCACCTCCCAGAATTTCCTCAGCCAGCAAAAAAAATTGGAGGCTAAAACATATAAAGAAGGGTTGCTGGAATTGGGTATGTCTAGTTTAATGAAGAGAAGGATGAGGGGGGACATGATGGCGGTGTTCCAATATCTCAGGGGCTGCCAGAAAGAAGAGGGAGTCAAGCTATTCTCCAAAGCGCCCGAAGGCAGGACAAGAAGCAACGGATGGAAATTAGTCAAGGAGAGAAGCAACCTAGAACTAAGGAGAAATTTCCTGACAGTTAGAACAATTAATCAGTGGAATAACCTGCCTCCAGAAGCTGTAAATGCTCCAACACTGGAAGTTTTTAAGAAGAGACTGGACAGCCATTTTTCTGAAATGGTATACGGCAGGGGTAGGCAACCCTGGCTCTTTTATGACTCGTGGACTTCAACTCCCAGAATTCCTGATCCAGCACGTGTGCCTGGCTGAGGAATTCTGGGAGTTGAAGTCCACAAGTCATAAAAGGGTCAGGTTTGAAGACCCCTGTTCTAGAAGGTCCCTAATTAACACTGGACCATGATGCATTCCATCTCTGATCCAAGTCCAACCTCGCAGGGTTGTGAATACAGGGACAACTGGAGGCAGCCCTACTTGATGCTGCCTTGAAACCCTGGAGAGAAGAAGGGATATAAATTCGAAACCTACGGGAAAGTTTCTTGCATAACATCTATTTATACTCTCATTTCTTCCCTTTTATCTTCGCTTGGGTTTAAGTTCTTCATTTATTTTCCTTTTTTTAATTCTGCCTATTTAGCTTTTCGTCCTGCTGTTTCCTTCACTCAGCAAAGCCAGGCCAAAAAACCCCCCCACAAAACCACCAAACCAATCAAATGTACAGGCATATGCATCATTCTTAGCTGTAGCTCCTCTTTCCTGGAAACCTTACTCAGCATGGCTGGCCCTGACACAACTAATCAGAAAAATCTTTAATACAGGTAGTCCTTGACTTACAACCATTCGTTTAGTGACTGTTCAAAGTTACAATGGCACAATGACTTCCGACCATTTTTGCAGCAACCCCACGGTAACGTAATAAAAATTTGGATGATTGGCAGTTGATGACAGTTACAGTGTCCTGGAGTCATGTGATCCCCTTTTACGACCTTCAGACAAGCAAAGTCAATGGGGAAGCCAGATCCACTTAACAACCCTGTTACTAACTTAGCAACTATACTGGTTCACTTAACAACCGTGGCAAGAAAGGTCATAAAATGGGTTAAAACTCACTTGATAAATGTCTCACTTAGCAACAGAAAGTTTGGGCTCGATTGTGGTCACAGGTTGAGGGCTACCAGTATATTCTTTGGCTCCTGGAAAGAATGGATGAGGCTGCTGACTCAGGTGCTGAGGCCTCATCCAGTGTTGTGGCCTCCACAGGTTCTACAATACCTTCTGGACCAGGGGAGTCTTCAAACGTGGCCCTTTTATGACTTGTGGACTTCAACTCCCAGAATTCCTCAGCCAGCGTGCTGTCATAAGAGGGCCATGTCTGAAGACCCCTGTTCTGGACCAACGTTTGTCAAACTTAGTAACTTTTCACATCTGTGGACTTCAAATCCCAGAATTCCCAGGCTGCATGAATTGAGCCTACTCTGGCTTGGGGAATTCTGAAACTTGAAGTCCACAGATCTTAAAGTTGCTGAAGTTGAGTAACACTGGCTTAGGGGAATCATCTCCCTTTAGCAAGGCTAGACCCAAATGAGTGGCCATGTTGTCTGTGTATGTAATGCTGACTGGGGAATTCTGGGAGTTGAAGGGTAGTGGAGTTAAAATGGCCAAGTGTGAGAAACACTGTTCTGGATTAAGAAAGTTCAGAAACTTGGACTTACTGTTGAGACATCAAGTTCAACCCTCACTGCAGTGTTAGTGCTTTCCCTTCTGAGAGGTCTTAAACCAGGGGTCTTCAACCTTGGCCAATTTAAGACTAGTGGACTTCAACTCCCAGAATTCCTCAGCCAGGCATGCTGGCTGAGGAACTCTGGGAGTTGAAGTCCACTAGTCTTAAATTGGCCAAGGTTGAAGACCCATGTCTTAAACATTAAGAGAGAACATCAGTGGGCAAAGAATGTACACCAACTTGTTTACCAAACCACAGGTGTCCGCAGGTGTGGTTAAAAAAAAGTCAAGACAGTGAAATTCAAACTCTGCTGCCTCTTCTTTAAGTTCTTTGCATTTCTCCAGTGTGTTGCAGAGATTTGGTCTAGGACCAGGGTGTCCATACTTGGCAACTTTAAGACTTGTGGACTTCCAATTCCCAAAATTCCTCATGCTGGCTGAGGAATTCTGGGAATTGAAGTCCACAAGTCTTAAAGTTGCCAGGTTTGGAGACCCCAACTTTAGGAAATCCAAATTCAACTCCATTCTAGTTTAGGATATTCATGTCAAGTTTTTTCTTTGTAGTGCACATTAAACAATGAGCAGAACTCTGATACCATTATTGCCACCATCTTGACTTTTTTTGACCACAATCTGAAAAAACTGCTGCAAAAAGGATGAATGGGTACAAGCACTGTTTCTCACAATAGTCTAGAGCAGGGGTCTTCGAACCTAGCCCTTTTATGACTTGTGAACTTCAACTCCCAGAATTCCTGAGCCAGGCACGTTGGCTGAGGAATTCTGGGAGTTGAAATCCACAAGTCATAAAAGGGCCAAGTTTGAAGACCCCCTGTTCTAGAGTAGCTTTTCTTAACCAGGGCAACTTTAAGATATGTGGACTTCAACTCCCAGAATTCCCCAGCCAGGCTGGCTGGGGAATTCTGGGAGTTGAAGTCCTCACATGGTATAAGCTGCCAAGGCTTAGAAACACTGCATTACAGGTTTCAGGAGCCTATTATGTCTTCACTGAGACATGAAGAATTAGTAAATCCATGCTGGCTGTCAAGTATTCAAATTTTGATCAGACAACCATACAGATGCTGCAATGATCATGTTAACAGAATGGTTGTTAAATCGGGGACTTCCCATATAGCAACATCTGTAAGCCCCCGCCCAATTGCACCTAGTTTTCTATACCTTTTGAGACAGTCTGAATCATATATAGATCTGGGAGAGTAACGAATTATCCTGTCCACTTTATTCATGCTCAGAAACACCATTATCACAGTTGTTATAGAAAGCCAACTTTTGAGGGCTGAAAGCCACAGAAAGCATTAAAAAAGTGGGGGGAGGGAGGAGGGAATAGTTTGAATGACAGAGCGTGTTTAACAACAGCTTAGCAATGAGAATCTAAGGCACGCTGGCTCATTTTTCTTCCGCTAATTAGTCTCCTAATTACTAGGCTGTTTTGCTTAATTAAAACCAGAGGGAGACAGGAAAGGGGGGATTTATTAGGAGTTCCACTCCTGTCTCCCAATCAGCGCTAATTAATATCATCTCCAACTGCAGGCTTAATGAGCTGCTAATTAAGCAGGGAAGCAGAAGGATTCATCCATCTTTTCCTCACCTGCTAGCTAGACTACTCCACGCTGCCCCAAAGAGATGGGGCTCCCCCTGTTCTTCTCCTCCACCCCTTCCCACGCCACCCTGCTAAATGCTTCCAGATCTTCTCCCTCCGCATCTATTTCCACACACCCTGCCAGATGCAAAACTTTCCCAACCAGGAGTAACTTTCGTTTCTTCAGGCGAAGGAATTTCCCGCTAATCATGTGGGCTGCCTGTTTCCCAGCAGAGGGGAGGCTGCGTTGTGCAGACAGTCAATACATTTGCAGGTCAATGTCCAGTAATGTTCTGGAGTAAGCAATGGTAGGGAGGGGGGCTGTGTTTGGAGGGAGAACTTTTATCATGAGAGGAGGGGGAGAAAGGGTGGGCTTGCAGGTTTGTGGTGGTAAAACACATAGGGAACATTTGCTGGAATTGGGCATGTCTAGTTTAATGAAGAGAAGCACTAGGGGAGACACAACAGCAGTGTTCCAATATAACAGGGGTTGCCACAAAGAAGAGGGGAGGGGGGTGTCAATCTGTTCTCCAAAGAAGAGGCCCCCAACCTTTTGGGCACCAGGGACCGGTTACGTGGGGAGAGGTTTTTCCACGGACCGGAGGATGTGTGGTTTTGTGCGCTGCCTGCATCTCACGGATGGGGCTCCGCTTGTTTGTGCGGTCCGGTTGCTGGCATGCTGTGGCCAGGTACTGGTCCACGGACCAGGGGCCGAGGACCCCTGCTCCAAAGCACTAGAAGCAATGATCCAGGAGAGAAGCAACCTAGAACTAAGGAGGAATTTGCTAACAGTTACAATAATTAATCCATGGAACGACTTGCCTCCAGATGTCATGGGTGTTCGTAACGCAGGAGATTTCTGAGAAGAGGTTGGACAACCATTTGTCTTAAATGGTAGGGTCACCTGCTTATGGTATAAAAAGAATATTGAGGTTCTGTGAAGAGTGCAAAAAAGAGCAGCAAAGAGGATTAGAGGGTTGTAGGATAAAACATGAGGAACGGTTGCAGGAATTGGGCATGTCTACTAGAAAGAAAGAAAGAAAAAAGACTTTGGGGTGACATGATAGCAGTGTTCCAATATCTCGGGGGCTGCCACAAAGAAGAGGGAGCCAAGCTATTCTCCAAAGCACCTGAAGGCAGGACAAGAAGCAACGGATGGAAACTAATCAAGGAGAGAAGCAACCTAGAACTAAGGAGAAACTTCCTGACAGTTAGAACAATTAACCAGTGGAACAACCTGCCTCCAGAAGTGGTGAATGCTCCAACGCTGGAAGTTTTTAAGAAGAGGCTGGACAGCCGTTTATATGACATGGTATACTATAGGGCAAGGGTAGGTATAAATAGTGTATAAATATGTCCTAGTGGACAATCGCTTCAATATGAGCCAGCAGTGTGCTGCAGCTGCCAAAAAAGCCAACACAGTGCTAGGCTGCATTAACAGAGGGATAGAATCAAGATCACGTGAAGTACTAATACCACTTTACAATGCCTTGGTAAGGCCACACCTGGAATACTGCATCTAGTTTTGGTCACCACGATGTAAAAAAGATGTTGAGACTCTAGAAAGGGTACAGAGAAGAGCAACAAAGATGATCAGGGGACTGGAGGCTAAAACATACAAGGAATGGTTGCTGGAATTGGGTATGTCTAGTTTAATGAAGAGAAGTGTGGGGGTGACATGATAGCAGTGTTCCAATATCTCAGGGGCTGCCCCAAAGAAGAGGGAGTCAAGCTATTCTCCAAAGCACCTGAAAGCAGGACAAGAAGCAACGGATGGAAACTAGTCAAGGAGAGAAGCAACCTAGAACTAAGGAGAAACTTCCTGACAGTTAGAACAATTAATCATTGGAACAACCTGCCTCCAGAAGTTGTGAATGCTCCAACACTGGAAATTTTTAAGAAGAGACTGGACAGCCATTTGTCTGAACTGATATATAGTGCTTCCTGCCTGAACAAGACCTCAAAGGTCCCTTCCAACTCTATTATTCTGTTATTCTCCTTTCAAGCATATCTGCTTAGCCCCCCCCCCTTCGCTTAGATTGAGGCTCCTAGTTGGAAAAGCTGGGTTTCAGTTTAGCTTTGCTACCACTCAGTCTAGGGAAGCTGCCTGTATTGAATTCCTGCCCGGCGTGCAGTTCTTAGAAGGCACTCCTGTGGAGAAGGACAGCTGGGGAACTGAGTACCCCAGCTTTCAACCAATGCGAGGAAGCGGAAATTTCTGCTTGCAAGTGCCATGTCCTGCGATGCCCTTCATGATACTTGGAACATACTTCCCTATGTTGCAACTGGATGTTCTATCAATACTGATCCAAAATGACAAATCATTAACCCCTGAGTAGCCCTCTGCATTTGCTCTAATTTGCCATTACCATAAGAGCCGTGGTGGCGCAGTGGTTAGAATGCAGCATTGCAGGCTAATTCTGCCAACTGCCAGCAGTTCAATTCGCCTTCCATCTTTCCAATGTCGGTAAAAGGAGGACCCAGATTTTGGGGGGGGGGCAAGATGCTGACTCACTAACCCACTTAGGGAGAGCAGTAAAGCACTGTGAAGCAGTGTATAAGTCTAAGTGCTATTGCTTTTACAAGGAGTTGTCAGTTTACAACCAGTCAGTTAGTGATCATTAGTTGTGATGGAAAAACGGTACTTACTACCTGGATTCAAAATCCCAATAGCCAGGCTCTGATATACAATTTATTTTTTTATTTTTTATTTTTTACTTGAAACCAGCATTTACTCTGAGTTTCCAGCAAAATCCTCGCAGCAAAATCCTGCCAGACAATGGATTTGCTTGCTGACCATGGCGATTCACTTTATTCTGTTTCAACTATGTGCCCAGATCAGGGCCTAATATTTTAAGCAGGGTGACATCTGAGCAGGCCATGGTAGAATCAGAAAAACACTTCCCATAACTCTATGTCCCAGGATAGTTTCTTAACAGCTGGATCACACTGTCGGCTCATGTTGAACTGTTTGATCTTCCACTGGGCGCAGAGTATGTCTCCCAGTTGATGTCAGGGTAGTTAAAGTCCCCCATTACTATTGTGGTGTGTTTCCTACATATCTTAGTTAACCGATTAGCAAAAAGTTTGTCAATTTCTTCCTTTTGGTCCAGTGGTCCGTAATGTACAGCTATGGCAATATATCATTCCCCCCACTTTTATATTGACCTAAATGCATTCCAGATAGTTTTCATCATTGTTCTGCTGTATTTGTGTAGAGATGCAGTTATTTCTTATATATAGTGCAACTTCACCTCCTCTTTTATTAGGTCTCTTTCTTTTAAACAATTTAAATCCCTCTAGCTGTAAATTCCATTCATGGGTTTCATCCCACCAACTTTCCATAATGCCAAACTAGGTTTCCATATTCTCTCCTTGGGCTTTTCATTTTTATATCCAGTTTCTGAATGTTTCTACTTAAAAGATGATAATAATAATAATAATAATAATAATAATAATAATAATAATAATAATAATAATAATATAAAGTTGGAAGGGATCTTGGAAGTCATCTAGTCCAACACTCTTGCTCAGACAGGAAACCCTATACCATCCAGTCTCTTCTTAAAAACCTCCAGTGTTGGAGCATTCACCACCTCTGGAGGCAGGTTGTTCCACTGGTTAATTGTTCTAACTGTCAGGAAGTTTCTCCTTAGTTCTAGGTTGCTCCTCTCCTTGACTAGTTTCCATCCGTTGCTTCTTGTCCTGCTTTCAGGTGCTTTGGAGAATAGCTTGGCTCCCTCTTCTTTGAAGCAGCCCCTGAGATATTGGAACACTGCTATCATGTCCCCCCTCGCCCTTCTCTTCATTAAACTACACATACCCAATTCCAGCAACCGTTCCCTATATGAATAACAGTGTCAAGCTAGGTTGCATGAGTGGATACAATCAAGACCACCTGATGTATTAGTACCACTTTATAAAGCCTTGGTAAGACCACACTTAGAATCCTGCATCCAGTTTTGGTCACCGTATTCTAAAAAAGATGTAGAGACTTTGGAAAGAGTGCAGAGAAAGATGTTTGGGGGGCCGGAGGCTAAAACATATGAAGAACGGTTGCAGGAATTGGGTATGTCTAGTCTAGTGAAAAGAAGGAGTAAGTGTGGCATGATAGCAGTTTTCCAATATTTGAGAGGCTGCCACAGAGAAGAGGAGAGCAACCCATTTTCCAAAGCAGCAAAAGGCAAGATAAGAAGCAATGGGTGGGAACTAAATCAAGGAGAGAACCAACCTAGAACTGAGGATAAATGTCAATGCTGCTAACATCTAATGTTATTGCTTGACAAGAGATGGAGAAGTAGTCATTTCATATGTTAAACTTGTATATTGCTTTAAGAAATTTAGTTTAAGGTTGGGGGGGGACAAGTAGGATTGCACTTTCAAGGCCATCTCTAACTAGAGAAGATAAGGCCTTGGTGGGTTTTCTAACGGAAGGGAAACTGCTTCTTTAAATTAATTGGAGAATATGATTAATGACAAAATTAGAAAGGTGGAGAATTGTGTTTTAATCTATTGTGCAAGGGGCAGAGATTTCAGATTCCAGCTTCCTTCGAGCAAGCATTTGCCGGTGTCTTAGGCTAATAAAGGACTTTTAAGGTAAACTATGCCTCAGAGTCACTTGAAAAGCCCATATGGTCGGAAACTTGACAATAAATTTCTTAACAGCGAGAACAATTAACCAGTGGAATGGCTTGTCTTCAGAAGTTGTGGATTGTGATCCAACACTGGAGGCTTTTAAGGAAGAGACTGGACAGCCACTTGTCTGAAATGATGTAGAGCAGACATGTCAAACACAAGGCCCAGGGGCCAGATCCGGCCCGCGAAGTGGTTTCATGTGGCCCGCGAAACCATCCTGGAAACAGTGAGGGAACGGCCCCCACTGCCTTGGCCCTGGCCCAGAGACCCTCCTTCTGCCAGAGACCCGCAGATCTGCCCCACTCCTGCCCGGACCCCCATAGGCACCCTTGATGCGAATGTTGTACAGCTGGCCACGCCCACCCAGTAGGCCATACGCACTCTAGCCACGCCCACCCAGTAGGCCATGCCCACCCGGCCCCCTGAGGGCAACCACAATGCTGATGTGGCCCTCAATGAAATTGAGTTTGACACCCCTGGTGTAGAGTCTCCTGCTTGAGCAGGCGGCTGGACTTAGAAGACCTCCAATGTCCCTTCCAACTCTGTTATTCTGTTTATCAGTTCAATTTTTTTTTCTGGGATCTTCTCTCAAGCAGTGTTTCTCACTTTCAGCAACTTTTAAGATGGCTGGCTGGGGGAATTTTGGGAATTGAAGTTCACCCATCTTAAAGGATGAGAAACACCGCTTTATTTTATCTCCTTCAGGGGCTGAGAGGAAAACAGCTTCATGGAGAACATGACAGAATGAGGTCACCCAGGCATCTTTGCACTCTGCAGGGATATCCACAGGGTCTGGTCAAAAAGCAAGTCAAAATAATGGCTGCAGCAGTACACTTCAATCACCCAATTGCGACTGTCATCTTGACTTTTTTTTACCATTCCAGCAGACACACAAATAATGTGTTTACAAGCAAGTAGAAGAAAGGTGTTTTTCCTTTATCAACTTGTATTTTACTTAACTATCAAGTTAAGTTTATTTCTCGCAGCTGTCAGAATAACAAGCAGGCCTTGGCTAATCTGCTGGAATGACTCAGGTCCCTTTTTATTTCAGGGAATTTCCCTATTCCTCTGCCGTCACTCAAGATTATCTTGATTGTTGCTTGGATGTTATTGTCTTTCCAGCCTGCATACAGCTAAAAGTCCTCGTGACCCAGGCCAAAATCCTTAAAAGCTACAGTTTCAAGTCACTAATCCATATTAATACCAGGTGTTAATTAAAGAAAGGTAGTGAAAGAAGGGGAAAAAGTAAAAAAAAATGATTTCACTTGATGGAATGGTTCTCATGTCATACTAAAACTGGTGGGGTTTTTTTCAAATTTGGTGGCTTTAAGATGTGTGGACTTCAATTCCCAGAATTCTCCTAGGCTGGGAGAATTCTGGGAGTTGGTCCACAGAACTCAAAAGTGCCAAGTTTTAAAAACATTGTGCTAAAAATGTTAAAAGGACTTGAATATAGATGGCAACACATTAACAAACCATAGTTTAGCTTCATCTCACACACTGAGTTGCAAACTAATGAACTTCATTTAAGGTAGTACGTTGTACACACCCAGAATTGCACCAAGCCTGCTTTATTTAAATAAGTAAATGATTTTAAAATAACTATTCTTATTTAAAACTTATTTTATTTAAAATTATTTAAATAACTATTTAAATAATTTTAAAACCACAACTGACTGTTTATATGTCACGTAACTAAGCCATCAACTGGATTAAGTCAAACTGTGGTTGGTTTGAGTTCAACTTGAAGATAACATTGGAAGGATTTTGAAACTGGTTTATGGCTTCATGTGCTGAGCCAGCCAATCCCATGATGGTTTGTTTGATGAGCCACAACTGAACAAGCCATAGTTAAGGGCAATATGCACAGCTAGCCTTTCGATGCAGCATAAGCTGGCACCTTTGAGGTGGACTACAGCTCCCATCACCTGCAGCCAGCTGGGACAGAGAGAAAGAACATGACTCAATTCCATCAAACCTGAGGTGGCTTGAGACAGCTTCACTGGGCTAGCTCATACAGAACTGGATAAAATTCACTGCACAGCTAAGCTGGGCTGCCTCTTGCTAAGTTTTGCTTTCTTTTTAGCTGGAAATCTTCCAAGTTATCTGACTCACACAGTGGCTCCCCTCCCCACCTTGTCCCTGGAATTAATTGCAAAATCCTCTGGCAATCTTGGCCAGAGCTGAAGAAAGCATTGGGCTGGACAGACGTCGTCCAGAGATGTCCTCTCAGAACCGGTACCTTCTTTGGCTATCATGGATGGGGGCTCTGATAGCGATTAGCCATCAAGCACCAAGGTGGGTAATCACTCAGATGCCAGCTTTTCTTCCTTAATTGTAGTTCTCATCAGCCAGCTGCTGTTTGATCACAGCAAAGACCCCTCAAGCACATGAAATCCCTTACTTACAGTCTTTGCACAATCTTGCTGGGTAACCCTTTAGCTGTTGATTTCTCCTTGCCTCTGAAGTAAAAAAAGTCTCAGGGACGTGGCCCTAAAAGAGACTGCAACTTTTATTTTATTTAAATCTATTTGCATGCTGTAAATTAATAAATTCAGCCTCCGCTTTCTGTTTGCACTTGGTTTAATTGTCTTTGATGTTTTTGGGTGGGTGGGTTGAAAAAAACTTGTTAGAAAACAAGCTCTAGCTACCTAAACTACACATGCTTTGTCCTCCCTTTAAAATATAATTTTAAAAAGTAGAACTGAATGTTATTGCATTATTAGTGTTGTTATTACGCAATTTTTTTTAAAAAAAGTTTTATGTCCATTTTTTATTTTGCATAAAAGGAAATATGTAATGTGTTGTTACAATGCAGACAGCTAAATTGGAAAATGAAAAAAAGAAAGCATATCGCCGGGTATGTTTACATAATGAAAATGAAATACACAATTCCTTTTTTAAAAATTTTTGTGGGGAAAAAGAAGGTGTGACTTTGGTTTGGCAAGGAAGCTGCACCCAATGGTTTTGCAACAGGACCTTTTTATGAAGGAGATTTTCAGAATTTAAGAAGTAAAAATTGTAGCTTAAAAACAACAACACTCTTTTGCTCCTTAAAACACCTCTGATTCCTGAAAGTCCCAAAATTTGGTTCCTCCAGTGAGCAACAGAGAGGTTTGTGCACTCCTGTGTATTTTATTCTCCTGCTCTAAAGGTAGTCCTTGAGTTAACAATCCTTTGTTTAGTGACCATTTGAAGTTACAATGGCACTGGAAAAGTGACTTAGGACCGTTTTTCACACTTAACATCCATTGCAGTATCCCTGTGATCACATGATCAAAATTCAGATGTTTGGCAAGTGACTCGTATTTATGACAGTTGCAGTATCCAGGAGGCTCATGTGACCCTCTTTTGTGACCTTCTGACAAGCAAAGTCAACGGGGAAGCCATTTTCACTTAACAACCGGGTTAACTGTGGTGATTCAGTTAACAACTGTGGCAAGTAATGTCGTAAAATGGGGCAAAACTCACTCAAAGTGTCTCGCTTAGCAACGGAAATTTTTGGCTCATAAGTTGGGGTCATAAGTCGAGGACTACCTATATTCTAGTGAAATAACATGGCCACCATCGTATTGCACAAACCGCCAGTATAAACTGGTGCAATACATGAACGCAGCCAGTTGCTACCTTTTCAGTAAATGAAGGCTGAACAAACTATGCCTCATCTGTTATAGGACTGGTTCACACATTGCAATACACCACAAAGCGGCTGCAGTGATGTACCTTGTGAATCACCCATTCTGTTTTGTCAACTATGATCTCTGCCTGAATACACGTAGCTGTCTAAACTCTCTCTGGGTATGGCTGAGTTTTTCCTGAGGCTAAGCAGCTAGAAAGCTCTGTTTGAATCCAGCATTTCTCAAGCTTGGCAAATTCAAGATATGTGGACTTCAACACCCAGAATTCCCCAGTCAGCCATGTCATCTTAAAAGTAGCCAAGTAGCCTAGATTGAGAAACACGGGTGTATGTGGCAGAGATGGCAAAACTAGCTGCTCTAATTAAAGAAAAGAATTGATTGAGCTTTGTGTGTACTTGGAAACCACTTCTGGACTTTATACTCAAAAACAAACAAACAAAAACGGAACTTTGATCTTAGATTTTGATGATTAGATTAATTTGCTATTATACAAATAGCTGGCACTTACTAAACATGTAAAAGTAAAAGGTTGAGATTGCGACTGCACTTTGTATTTCCCCCTTTTTTTTTCCTTCCCCCCTTCTTCTCCTTCCCCCCTTCTTCCCACCATCTTCGTTTCTATTTGTATTTTATATTATGACAAACTCCAGTTGAAAAAATTAAAAGGAGAAACAAGGGTTTAGAACAGGGGTGTCAAACTCAATTTCAGTGAGGGCCGCATCAGCATTGTGGTTGCCCTCAAGGGGCCGGGTGGGTGTGGCCAGGGTGGGTGTGGCCTACTGGGTGGGCGTGGCTAGAGTGCATATGGCCTACTGGGTGGGCGTGGCCAGCTCTACATCGTTCGCATCAAGGGTGCCTATGGGGGCCTGGGCTGGAGTGGGACAGATCTGGGGGTCTCTGGCAGAAGGAGGGTCTCTGGGCCAGGGCCAAGGCAGTGGGGGCCGTTCTCTCACTGTTTCCAGGATGGCTTCGTGGGCCACATGAAACCACTTCACGGGCCAGATCCGGCCCCCGGGCCTTGTGTTTGACATGTCTGGTTTAGAAGATTGTATAAATGAGCGTTGATAAATACCGTAAGGTTGTGCAGGAGAAGCTGTTGCTTATTAAGTCACTCGTGCATGCAAGCAGGCAGAAACAGAGAGTCCTCAACTTAAGAACCATTCATTTAGCAACCCTTCGAAGTTACGAGGGCACTGAAAAAAAAAGTGAGCCGCAACCAGTAGTGGGATTCAGCCAGTTCGCACCAGTTCGGCAGAACCAATACCTAATTTTTTGTTGCCCAGGCCCAGGATGGACTTCCAGAAGCGGCATGCACACAGAGAACCGGTTGTTCATTTATTTGAATCCCATCAATGCTCACAACCGGTCCTCACACTTACGACTGTCACAGTGCCCCCAGAATCACAGTATCAAAATTTGTGTGCTTGGCAATTGGTAAATTGCAGCATTCTGGGGTTCTGTGATCGCCATTAGTAAGCTTCCCAGCTGGCTTCTGACAACGTCCGTGGGGAAACCCACATTTGCTGAACAACTGCAGTACCATTTTATAACACCTTGGTAAGTCCACACTTGGAATACTGCATCCAGTTTTGGTTGCCATGATGTAAAAAAAAAGATGTTGAGACTCTAGAAAGAGTGCAGAGAAGAGCAACAAAGGTGATCAGGACACTGGAGGCTAAAACATATAAGGTACGGTTGCTGGAATTGGATATGTCTAGTTTAATGAAGAGAAGGACGAGGGGTGACACGATAGCCGTGTTCCGATATCTCAGGGGCTGCCACAAAGAAGAGGGAGTCAAGCTATTCTCCAAAGCACCTGAAGGCAGGAGAAGAAGCAACGGGTGGAAACTCATCAAGGAGAGAAGCAACCTAGAACTAAGGAGAAACTTCCTGACAGTTAGAACAATTAACCAATGGAACACATTGCCTCCAGAAATTGTGAGTGCTCCATACTGGAATTTTTTTAGAAGAGACTAGACAACCATCTGTCTGAAATGGTATAGGTGGGTTTCCTCCCTGAGCAGGGGGTTGGACTAGATGACCTCCAAGGTCCTTTCCAACTCTGTTCTTCTCTTATATGCTTAACGACTGTGGCAAAAAGTCATGAAATCAAAAGCAATTAACCTTGCTGCGATCTTGCTTAACAATGGAAGTTCTGGACCCAGTTGAGGTCATAAGCTGAGGACTACCACCACGTGTGCGGTGATGTGAAGGATGCTGGACCACGAGTGGTGGGATGCAGATTCTTTCTCCCTCTTTAGCCACAGATACTCCATGGGGGACTCTGGTTGAGTTCCATCCTGTCAGATCCAGGGTAGAATAGTGGGGAAAGTGTTGAGCAGGACCTTGCTGACATAAAATTTTTTAAAAACGTAAATAAACCCACAGTAAGCAGCAGCATCTTGGGTTGTTTCCCTAGCCTAGTCTGTGATGCTATCCATCTAAGGCAGTGCAGCGTTTTTGAAAAGCAGAAGCGTTTACTCCTTTTCAGGGGTTGCAACTGAACAGAACACAATAACAGCGTTGGAAGGGACCTTGGAGGTCCTCTAGTCCAGACGTGTCAAACACAAGGCCCAGGGGCCAGATCCGGCCCGTGAAGTGGTTTCATGTGGCCCCCGAAGCCATCCTGGAAACAGTGAGGGAATGGCCCCCACTGCCTTGGCCCTGGCCCAGAGACCCTCCTCCTTTATATTGGTATAAAGGACTTGGAAGTTAGGAGAGGGGGAAAAAAGCATTGGAATTACATTTCAGCCAACATCAATATTGCGAAATCGTGGAAATCACACTTTCTGGTCTTTGAAAGCTTCTTGTCTGTTTAGAATGGAAAGGCTGTAAATTCAGTCCATAAAAAAACATTTGATAGATTGCAACCATATCTCGGGAGGGGAGGAGAACCAGCCTGAATTTGCATATATGCAGGGCTTTTTTTCCTCATAAAACATTCAGAACGGAGTTCCGGCACCTTTTTTGGATGGAACCTTGTAGAGTAGGCAAGGCGGATTGTATGACATGTGTGTGTTCCGGAACCTTTTTCTTTTGCAAAAAAGCACTGCATATATGTATGTATACTTTGTGCCCTGCTAAATCAGATTGAATGTCTAACTCAGTTCTCTATAAACCCGCATTCTACAGCTGTGTTAGATTACAATTCTTGACTTCCCCTGTTGGGCCAAGCAAAGATCAACCAAATAAACAAAAAAAAATGTTTATCTATTGGAACACAGTCCAACTACAATCAAAATTTACAAATAATCATGCAAAAGCAATAAGTTCAGTATGCACTATAATATAATATCTGTCAGAAGAATAATTTGGGGTTCCAACTCAAGCAGGAGCCGCACAAGAATAAATAAAAAATGAGATCCAGACAACTGTGAGAAAAGAAGAAATATGTATTCCTAAAAGCAAAACAGTTAGACATTAGGGGAAATGGGGTACAGGAGCAGATTTTTATAGGGGGAGCTTGTCCAGGATGAAGTGTCTACGTGCTGATTCTAAGGTGACACTTGAGGTCTGTGTGTGTGTGTGTGTAGGTGTGTAGGTATGATTATTCTTGTGAACATGTAGCTCCTCTGGGAAACCTGATTTCATTAACTTTTTGTTTGCAGACCTTATCCATTGATATGCGGATTAGGTCTCGGAAACCTATTTGGGGGTTTGAGGAAATTTACTAATTGTAGTAAATTACTGGACTCACTGGAGAAGAGCCTAATGCTGGGAAAGGTTGAGGGCAAGAGAAAAAGGGGACAACAGAGAATGAGGTGGCTGGATGGAGTCACTGAAGCAGTAGGCGTGAGCCTAAATGGACTCCAGAAGATGGTAGAGGACAGGAAGGCCTGGAGGAACAGTGTCCATGGGGTCGCGATGGGTCAGACACAACTTCGCAACTAACAACAACACTAAATGTAGTTGTTTAACTTAGTTTCAGCTTGACTGTCAATTATCTAGTGGAGACTCTGATTCTGAGACCATTGTGGATTGTGGGAAGATGGAAACAGTATAAAGAATAAAATATATTTGGATATAAAACTTCTGACATATCTTTCTTATCATGTAAAAATCACCACCCTGTAGCTATAAAACTGTACACATACCTAATAACTGCTTCATCTGCAGTACTTTGTAACAAAACAGCCCTACCATTTCACTTTACTAACCACTGTTCCACCATGCAGTTTTAAATTTAAATTTATTTTTTTAAACTTTTATTATTTTTAACAGAGTTCAATAATAATTATTCAACAAAAATGTGTTGTCTGAGTATCTTATTCACTAATACAAATTAAATTCCTAATCCCTAAATCTTTTCTCTAACCATTGATAAAATAGGTCCCAAGTTTGAAAATATTCTGTTTCTTCTTCTTCTTTCAGGCTTAAAGTAAATTTGTCCATTTCTGCACAGTCTAATATTTTTTTGATTATTGCTTCTTCTGGTGGCATTTCTTCATTCTTCCAATATTGTGCAAATATAATTCTTGCCACTGTTATCACATGTAGAATCAAATATGTACATGGCTTATCAAGTTTTTCTGGCATTATGCCTAGTTAAAAAAAATCAGGTTTATAGTTTATGTGTATCTCTAATATTTTTTCTAACCAAGTGTGGATTATTGTCCAATATCTCCTTAACACATGTCCACCACATATGATGATAACTTCCTGGTTTGTGTTTACATTTCCAACATTTCTCTGACATGTTTTTAAACATTTTTGCTAATGTTGTTGGTGGCAAATGCCATCTATAAAACATTTTATATAAATTTAAATTTAATGTGAGTTTATAGGCCAGTAGTTTTTCAAGCTTGGCAACTTTAGGCTGTAGGGACTTCAACTCCCAGAATTCCCCAGCCAGCATGCTTTAGATCATGGGTGTCAAACTCGATCGCATCACATGACGTATTGTGATATATCGTGACTTTTTTGCCTTTGAGGAGCTGGGGTGCGCATGACATGCATGTGATGCATTCGGCCGGCGGGCCACCATTTTGACACCCCTTCTTTAGATCTTTTTTAAATGCATCCAATGATGTATTGAGCTGCAATTGGGTGAAGAAGCTTGCATAATTACACCAAAGGAATAAGAAGAAATGGTGGGGAAGTATAATAGATGGTCAGACAATCATAGTTCTAGGACTTTTTAGAGACACTATGTTCTGAAGACATCCACCCAAACGGTTTGGCAAATGTCAACTTGCTGACTTGCTAGCAAAAATATGTATCTTGTCCCTCAAATCAAGTCCAGGCCAAGAGGATTGCAAAAGGCTACCGTTTTTTTAAAAAAAAGAGATTTAGGGAAGGTTTTTTTGAAATGTCAGCCATAATTTGTAGCTAGAAATGGTAATCAGAGAAAAAAATTTCTGAGCCCCAGAGAAAAAACTTTAAAAACTTGATAAAATAATAATAATAATAATGATAATTTAATTTTTATACCGCCCTTCTCCCGAAGGACTCAGGGCGGTGTACAGGGCAATACAATAAAATACAACATATAAAAATTAAAAGAAATATTAAATACAACAGCCCAATTCAATAGATTGATACAAAAAATAAAAATTCCTTTTCTTAAAAAAATAGTACAGTTGTGTTAAGAATTTGCTTTATAATAGTAAAATCTAATATAAATTAAATTTCTAAAAAGTGGAGAGAAAGGAGTAAAAGAGAACAGAGAACAAAAAGAAAAAAATAAGGCTATAATAAAGGGAAAAGAAGTATGTAAATAAGTCACTTTCAAATTTCGTTGCAAGTATAAAAAATTTAATCCACCCCGTGTAAGATTACAAACAATTCTTTCTTAATTCCTTATTCCATCCATCTTCTCAATCCTGGTGTTAGCAGAAATTCCAGAAATAACAACATACAGTATCTTGTTCTAACCTTGATCAGATAAGCCAATTTTATATTCCTTCCTTTTACTTCTCCCACTTTTAATCTTTAGTTCACTTAAATGTTGTCATAGGATTTGATTTCTCTTCATTTTTTTCTTAGCCCGTTATACAGAGTTTTTCATGGCTTGAAGTAAACTTGCCCAATGAAGACTTTTCAAACTTGTCTTTCGAATCGCTTTAGAATGCAGTAATTAATAGGCAATTTCGGAAATTCTCCGCAGCAATTGCAAGTGAGATAGCTAATCTTATTGTCTCCTGTTGCTCAAACCCACAGAAACCCACTGTGGTGTCTTTGAGAGGCGCAGGCATCCAGAGCACCTGTGGGCACTCTCCCATCCTCTCCTTGTTCAAAGAGATTCCAAGGAAGAGCTCTTCTCACCTATTTCTTGATCTTTGCTGTGAGCCTTGGTGGAGCAGTGGGCTAATGCCTCCTTAAGTAACACCAGCTGCCTGCAATTAGTGCAGGTTCGCGTCCCACCAGGCTCAAGGTTGACTCAGCCTTCCATCCTTCCGAGGTAGGTAAAATGAGGACCCAGATTGTTGGGGGCAATTAAGCTCACTTTGTAATAATGCCGCTTGGTGTGTGTGTGTGAAAGCCCTAACAAGAAGGCATATACATAGAATGAAGGCTACTGCTAAGCTTGTAAGCCGCCCTGAGTCTTCGGAGAAGGGCGGGATATAAATGGAATTAAAATTAAAAAAATTAAAAAAATAAATTGTCAGCTCTACAGAACAAGTTGCCATACCTCCCCCAAAGTCCCCAAACTTACTTAAAATTCCTAAGCCACAGAGGGGGGAAAAACTTGCTAAAGGATACCACTATACATTTTTATTACTTTTTGATTGGGTGTTTTATGATCTTATCTGTGTTTAATTATTGTTTACAGCTGTGTAAAATTACTGCAGACATTTTATTGTTGATACTTCAACACGTCAAGAATCTCTTGATTATGGCAGCTAAAAAAGAAGAAGAAATACCAATAAATAAGAGTACCAGCATCTCCTGAGCATTTTTTGAGAGTGAATGGAGGTAACTCTGTCAACAGTGTATGCTTGGATTTTCAAAAAGCCTTAGACTCTTCTTTATCAAAGGCTGTTGGTAAACTGAGCAGCCATGGAGCTAAAAGGACCTATCTTTTCACAAATTGCTTTCTTGTTAGTAAAGAAAACATAAAGGGTAAGACTTAATGGGCAAGTTTTTCAATGGAGCAAAGTAAGAAGTGAGCTTTGTTAAAGATCTGCGTTGCCTTGCAACCAATGCCATAATACAGACATGTCAAACGCGGCCAGATCCTGCCCGCGAGTTGGTTTCATGTGGCCCACGAAGCCATCCTGGAAACAGTGAGGGAACGGCCCCCACTGCCTTGGCCCTGGCCCAGAGACCCTCCTTCTGCCAGAGACCCTCAGATCTGTCCCACTCCTGCCCAGGCCCCCATAGGCACCCTTGATGCGAACCATGTAGAGCTGGCCACGCCCACCCAGTAAGCCATATGCACTCTAGCCATGCCTACCCAGTAGGCCACGGCCACCCTGGCCATACCCACCCGGCCTCCTGAGGGCAACCGCCATGCTGACGCGGCCCTCAATGAAATTGAGTTTGACACCCCTGCCATAATAAGTGTTCTTGACATAAGGATAAGCTGATTGGTGTAATTGTTCAGTCTGATAAAACCAAATGCAATTGTCAAGAGCTCACCAAGTTGAACTGGTGAATGTTAAAATGTGAATGTGAAAATCGAATTGGTAAATGGTCAATCAAATGCCAAATGTGGTTCAGTTTAATTATGGAAAACGACTGAGTTGTTTTCTTCCCTTCTGAGTACACAAAAGGCATTGTGTAAGAATCTGATGTCCTTTAAAAAAAAGTAAAGGGACAAAAACATGCAAATACTATCCCAAAGCTAGAAAAAAGCTCAGTCGATCCTGGTCACAACCATGGGTCTAACAAATGTAGAACCACTATCTAACGAAATGAAATTCAATGGTGAAAAAAATAAGGCTCTACATTTAGGCAAGAAAAACCAAATGCACAGGTATAGTATAGGTCAGGGGTGTCAAACTGCCAGCCCGTGCCCACCCCATTGCTGGCAATGGAAAAAAAGTCGCAATACGTTGCAACACGTCATGTGACACCCCTGGTATAGGTGGTACCTTGTTCAATAGTAGCAACTGTGAGAGGGATCTCACAGTCCTAGTGGACAAACACTTAAATATAAGCCAGTAATGTGCTGCAGCTGCCAAAAAAGCCAACACAGTTCTAGCCTGCATTAACACAAGGATAGAATCAAGATCACGTGAAGTGTTAATACCACTTTACAATGCCTTGGTAAGGCCACACTTGGAATACTGCATCCAGCTTTGGTCACCACGATGTAAAAAAGATGTTGAGACTCTAGAACAGACATGTCAAACACAAGGCCCGCGAAGTGGTTTCATGTGGCCCGCGAAGCCATCCTGGAAACAGTGAGGGAACGCCTTCCACTGCCTTGGCCCTGGCCCAGAGACCCTCCTTCTGCCAGAGACCCTCAAATCTGTCCCACTCCTGCCCAGGCCCCCATAGGCACCCTTGATGCCAAGGATGTAGAGCTGGCCACGCCTACCCAGTAGGCCATACGCACTCTAGCCACGCCCACCCAGTGGCGTAGCGTGGGGGGTGCAGGGGGGGCCGGCCGCACCGGGCGCAACATCTGGGGGGGCGCGCTCGACAGCGCCGGGATCCGGCAGGGCGGAGGCACCGGAGCCCCAGCCGGGAAGGGCCTGACGCCCCACGGCGCGCCACACACACACACACACACACAAACACACAACCACACAGCGTGACTCCTCCTTCGGGCCGCTCCGCCTTCGCTCTGGCCGACGGTGCTGGACGGAAGCCTTCTCTCCCTCCTCCCCCCCCGCAAAGGAGAAGGCGGCTCCTGAGCGTGCACAGAGCGCGGCCCTCCTGCAAGCCCGGGGCTCCGCTGCGGAGGCTCTCCCCAAGGCGCTCCCGGGGTTGCCAAAGGCGGGGGGGGCGCGGCGGGGCTTGAAAGAGGGTGGATTTCCCGCGGGGGGAGGATCGCTGCAGCGTCTCTCCGGGGGTCCTTGCTCTGGAACGAAAGCTGCGTCGGCAGGTTGCCGATCCAACCGTGCATGCAGACTTTGGGGGCGAGAGGACGTGGTCGGGTGCGTGTGCGTGTGTGTGTGTGTTTGTGGGCGCGCCCATTCTGTCTCTGTTCTGCAAAAGGCGTTTTTTTTAAAAAAAATAAAAATAAAAATAAATCCTGTCCTGCTGGAATGCAGAAAAGCAGCCCTCGCCCCCCCCCCATTAAAAGCTTGAACTCTTCTTCTGCCTTCAATCTCAGTTTCTGTTTGGGGTGAGGTGCCAAAGAGAAGGAGGCGGCTTGGCTTGGATAAGCAGCGTCTGGGCAGAAAATAGGTCCGGCGCCGCAGCAAGTATGAACTCTTGGGGTTCAGCCTAAGCAGGCAAAGCTGCAGGGTGGGTTGGTTGGCTTTTCCGGCTTTGGAATAACCTTGGGAAGCTGAGGCATTGTAAGTTGGAAGTCATTGTTTGTCGCCTAACATGTTGGGTCAACCCCACGCCACATGCTAAGCCATAAACCGTGGTTGGTATCCAGGGTTTAGGACAAGATGGAGAAAACTAGCCAATTGTGGGATCATAAATCTTGATGAAGCACATCATCGCTCCATGTGATGTATGCACTCAATCTACAAACGTAGTCCAAGCCTATTCACATCTGTTGTAAGGTCATTCTCTCGTGGGGTTTATCCTGACGTCCACTAAGAGTGGAACAAACATGCCCCATTAACCATTTTCAACGCCATGTCCTCTCTTTGTCTCATCCTAAATCACAGCTGAGGCACCTTAAAGTTGCCTTGTTTCAGTTTTAAACTAGCATTTTCCCTCTTCTCCAGAGACCCTTTTTTGCCTTGAACCTAACTCAGGGGTAGGCAACCTTGGCTCTTTTATGACTCATGGACTTCAACTCCCAGAATTCCTGAGCTAGTGGAAGAGACTCGAGTGCTAAAATCCACAGGTTAGGGGGCGCAAATTACTTGCCTTGCCCCGGGTGCTGCCAACCCACGCTACGCCACTGCGCCCACCCAGTAGGCCATGCCCACCCTGGCCACACCCACCCGGCCCCCTGATGGCAACCGCAATGCTGATGCAGCCCTCAATGAAATTGAGTTTGACACCCCTGCTCTAGAAGGAGTACAGAGAAGTTGCTGCAATTGGGTATGTCTAGTCCAATGAAGAGAAGGACAAGGGGGGACATGATAGTAGTGTCCCAATATCTCGGGCTGCCACAAAGAAGAGGGAGTCAAGCTATTCTCCAAAGCACCTGAAGGCATGGCAAGAAGCAACAGGTGTAAACTAGCCAAAGAGAGAAGCAACCTAGAACTAAGGAGAAACTTCCTGACTGTTAGAACAATTAACCAGTGGAACAACCTGCCTCCTGAAGCTGTGAGTGCTCCAACACTGGAAGTTTTTAAGAAGAGACTGGACAGCCATTTGTGTGAAATGGTATAGGGTTTCCTGCCTGAGCAGGGTTTGGACTAGATGACCTCCAAGATACCTTCCAACATTGTTGTTGTTGTTATATTGCATCACTGCACTCAGCTGTTCGCCAGGAATGTTAAGGGTGGCCCTCAATGCCATTGAAAGTTTGTCCCACAAAATTTGCCACAACACCACATCTGCCCTAAGGGGACTTTGTGTTCTCAGCCACTCCCAGGAGGCATCTTGGAAGCTCACAGAGTTAGCCGCCAGAGGCCTGCTTAGTGTGAATGCCAGCTGTGTGTTGTGGGTCATGGTTAGGCTCCACACATAGCGCTAAGCCATATGGCTTACTTAGTTTTGACTTCTCTGGTCTTATCTTCCAAATTCCTTTCCCCCCTCCCCCTTTTTTTTGTTGAGGTTGCAAAAGCTAAGCATTGAAAGGAATGATAGCCCTCACTATGAAATATTCTTGCTTTTCCCGATGCTTCAGGTTGGTGCTGGTTGCCCCCAGTGTGGTGAAAGTGGGAACAGATGTGCGGATTGCGCTTCAGGTTGACGGTACTTCCTCGGACTTCTCAGGGAACGTCTTTTTCCAAAATGAGTTGAGTGGAAAAAAATGTTCTGAAGAAAAATCATTCAAGCTTCTGTCCAAACCTCCTGATCCATCCAAAAAACTTGTGCAAGATGTCACCTTGAAGGTAAGACAGGAAACTGGGAACTTTGCATGTCCACCCCTAGGAAAGAAAAGAAATGCTAAACCATCACTGGATTTGTTTGATGGTGGCTTGGTGTCCCCTCACGCAGCCTGGGGGGGGGGTCCTTCCCCAGATGTGTGAGCTTTAAACTCCTGCAACTTGTCTGAATGGCCCTGCTGGAAATTCCAGATCAGTGTTCCTCAGCCTTAGCAACTTCAAAATGTCTGCATTTCACCTCCCAGAATTCCCCAGCCACACATGTTCAAGCTGCCAGTATCGGGAAACACTGCTCGAGAAGTCTACACATCTGGACGATACTCAGGCTAGGGAAAGCTGACTCAGCATGTTCTATGACAGAGGTCCCCAACCTCTGGGGCACCAGGGACCGGTTACCTGGAGAGACATTTTTCCACAGACCGGAGGGGGCATGTTTTTGTGTGCTGCCTGCATCCCACAGATGGGGCTTTGCTTGTTTGTGCGGACCGGTTGCTGGCATGCCGCGGCCCATGGACTGGGGATTGGGGACCCCTGTTCTGTGAAACCAGATCTTGTGCTTTACAGCTTTACAGCACAAGATTTGGATGAAAATCAACACTTTTCCTTAAAAACTACAGGTAGTCCTTGCTTATTGACTGTTCATTTAGGAACTGTTTGAAATTACGGTGGCATTGAAAAAAGTGACTTAACGACCAGTCTTTATGCTTGTGGCTATTTGCAACAACACTCAATGTCACATGATCGCAATCTGAGTGCTTGGCAATGTTTGATCTGTTTTCTTCTCTGTTTGTTTAGTACTGTAATGTATTGATTTTTCCAATCAGAAGTATAATGCGTGTATTTTGCTTCTTATTTCCGGAGGCATAGCCAAGAGTGAGCTCTGAGGGCCACAAAAGGGCCACAAAAGGGCCACAGATTCTTAAAGCAATACCTCAATTCTACTTTTGTGACAGATTTAACAAAACTGCTGCCATAAAGGAGAGGGTGCCAACCTATTCTCCAAACCACCTGAAGGCAGGACAAGAAACAATGGTTGGAAACTGACCAAAGAGAGATAAAACCTGGATTTAAGGAGAAATTTCCTGACAGTTGTGGATGCTTCATCATGGAAGATTTTTAAGAAGAGACTGGACAGCCATTTGTCTGAAATGGTACATGGTTCCCTGCTTGAGCAAAGGGCTGGACTAGAAGACCTCCAAGGTCCCTTCCAACACTGTTACTCTGTTATAAAACCAGGCTAAGACAAGATCTGGCTACTTTGACGTACAAATAATGAAATCCTCAAGTTCAGATGCACCGTTTCTTTCCTCTTCAGTTCCTGGTTTGGGAAAAATATAGCTTGCTCGATGTTTGCAAGCCACTATTTTCTTCAAACCAGAATTAAATGTTAGCAGCAGAGTTCAGTAAGGTTCTTCCTGGACTTTTGAAAACACCAGCTTGCCAAGCGATCAGATGTTGCTCTTAAGACGGTCTGTGAAATAATGTGCTGAGGCCAACAAGACACAGGTTGCAGAGGAGCAGAAATGGAACTGTGATCTGTTGTTGTTTTCCGGATTGGATGCTGACAAGACAAAATTGCTGTACCAGCCTGAATGGCCATGCAGAACTTGAAGGAGGAAGTTGATGGGAAAAAAGGATATATTGGACATCTGGGGGGAACGTCTGGGAAACGTGAAAAAGAGAAACACTCGCCTGAAATAGCCAGAAGTTCCTGTAAAGGGGTAATAAAAATTGACATCGTGATCACCGTTCGGTGATAAGGGGGAAAGTTCTGCTTTTCACACGAAGGCTAACAGCCATTTACAGAGATATCATGCATCTTTCTGAATGGTTTTATTGTCTAACTGTGTATTTTGTAGATGAGGATTATTACACTGGGATTTATCTCTCTTCCCAGGATGCTAAAATCCACAAAGGGATTTTCCCACTGAACTCTGGCAACACACCTGCAAGGTTCTTTAGGGTGAACAAAACCCATTTTGCTGCCAAGCAGGAAGTAGACTGTCCTCACTCTGAGTCTAAAAGTTTGTTCACTGTGCTAATGGATTTTTAACCCTTAAAACATTCAGAAACAGGGATCCCTCACTGTAAATGTGGATGATGTGCAGGTAGTCCTCAACTTACAGCAGTTCAAAGTTACAATGGCACCGAAAAAGGTGACTTATGATGGTTTTTCACACTTACAACCATTGCAGCATCCCACGTGATCAAAATCCGGATGCTTGGCAGCTGACTCATATTTATGACAGTCCCGGGATCCTGTGATCACATTTTGTGACCTTCTTACAAGCAAAGTCAATGGGAAAGCCAGATTCACTTAACAACCATGTTGCTAACTTAACAACTACAGTGATTCACTTAACAACCGTGGCTCAAAAGGTCGTAAAATGGGGCAAAACTCACTTAACAACTGTCTTGTGTAGCAACAAAAAATTCTCCAGGTGGATGGAGAATTCTGGGAGTCCATACAGCTTACACTCACCAAGGTTGAGAAAGATCGGGCTACAGTATAGGAAACACTGCAATTTACTCCTTGGATTTTATTATATTATTAGTTTATCAAAATATAAAATACAGAAGTAGAAAGGAAAAAAAAGGGAAATAAGGGAGGAAAAGGAGAAGAGAGAGAAGGGTAGGATAGATAGGGGAAAAAGAAAAGCATTGCCTTCAGACTCCTTTTGGTGCAGTAGAATAAGGTGGTAATGCGAAAGTATGAAATATCCTTTTATAAGGTTTTGTGGCTTTGCTTATCACGCGATGCCCACGCAGAAGGAACAGAAATAGTGGGGAAAGCCCCTCTCCTCGTTGTTTTTTTTAAAATTCCATTTATATCCCGCCCTTCTCCGAAGACTCAGGGCGGCTTACAAGCTTAGCAGTAGCCTTCATTCTATGTATATGCCTGCTTATTAGGGCTTTCACACACACCCCAAGCGGCATTATTACAAAGTCAGCTTAATTGCCCCCAACAATCTGGGTCCTGGTTTTGATATCAGAATTTCTCTGACGATGTATAAATTCTATGTTATCTGTTCTCTTGCTTCCAGAAAGCTTCGTTCACTCTCTGGCTTAACTGTTTTCCATTCGTACAGGTGACCCAGAACCTTTTTGACTTTTGTGGTTTGAGCAACCAGCGGCGAAACCGCTACATCCAACTTGTGGCCTACAGTTCTCAGCTCAACACCCCCAGGAACATTCAAACCCTCAACCTGCGTTGGAGCGCCCGAGAAGGGTACCTCTTGCTACAGACGGACAAGCCCATTTACACACCCCGGCAAAAGGGTGAGCCCAGCTCCTATTCCTTCCTCACATACACTGGGCTCTGTTCTTTTCGTTTACCCTGTTTGTCATCAATGAATCTCCAGGTCAACTCAAGGTGGTGTACATACAGTGCATAATAATAATAATAATAATAATAATAATAATAATAATAATAATAATAATAATAATAATAATAATAATAATAATAATAGAGCCTGGTTGGAGCAGTGGGCTAATGCCTCCTTAAGTAACACCAGCTGCCTGCAATTAGTGCAGGTTCGAGTCCCACCAGGCTCAAGGTTGACTCAGCCTTCCATCCTTCCCAGGTAGGTAAAATGATTGTTGGGGGCAATAAGCTGACTTTGTAATAATGCCGCTTAGGGGGTGTGTGTGAAAGCCCTAATAAGCAGGCATATACATAGAATGAAGGCTATTGCTAAGCACATTGGTTTGTGCTTAAATTGTAAGCCGCCCTGAGTCTTCGGAGAAAGCCGGGATATAAATGGAATTAAAATGAAATAAAATAAAAATAATAATAATAATAATTGTTGTTGTTGTTATTGTTATTGTTGTTGTTGTTGTTGTTATTATTATTATTATTATTATTATTATTATTATTATTATTATTATTATTATTAAATTTCTATACCGCCCTTCTCCCGAACGACTCAGGGCGGTGTACAGGGCAATGAATACAATAAAAATACACTATACAAAAAGTTAAGATAAAATTAAATATAAAGCCCAATTACAATAAAAATTAATTAAAATTAATATTAAAATACCCCAAACCCATCCGACCAGGCCGGCTTGTTCAAATAAGTAAGTTTTCAGGTCACAGCGGAAGGAGCGAAGGTCGGGAACCATCCGGAGCTCAACCGGTAAACAGTTCCAAAGGTCTGGCGCGCCCACAGAGAACGCCCTCCCCCTGGGGGTCACCAGCCGACACTCTCTGACCGACGGCACCCTGAGGAGGCCCTCTCTGTGGGAGTGCACTGGACAAAGGGAAGTTGATGCCGGCAGCAGGTGCTCCGGTGAGTAATCCGGACCCATGCCATTTAGGGCTTTATAGGTCATCACCAGCACCTTGAATCTCACCCGGAGGGCAACTGGAAGCCAATGCAGCTCGCAGAGTAGAGGTGTTACATGGGAGTATCGGGAGACCCCCAATACAACTCGCGCGGCCGCATTCTGGACCAGTTGAAGCCTCCGAGTGGCTTCAATGATCCCAACCTCCTATTCCCCCCACTACAACAACCCTGTGGGGCAGGTTTTGGATTTGCCTTACCACCTCGCTTCCTTCTTTCTCTCACCCTCCACTTTCCTTCATTTATTCCAGTGAACTTCCGAGTCTTCCCTCTGGATCACAAGTTACGTCCAACCAACAATCTCGTTGTTATCACTGTGAAGGTAATAAGCAAGTGGCTCAATTAAAATGCAGTGAAGCAGATATACATACACTCATTGGAACATTATACGTGAGGAAATTTGCTACTTTTAACACCATTTGTTTTATGAAATTCACTCACTGTGTTCCTGTTTCACTCCCTCAGAATCCACGGGGATTTCAGGTCAAGAAAATTGAACGGAGCGCACTTCAAACTGTCATAAATGACCATCTTTCAATTCCTGACATTGCTGAGTAAGTTTCACTAAACATTGATACTTTCAGCTTTTCCCCAAACCCAAATGCAGTGATGTTGAAGGGTGAAATTGGATTATTTTTTTTACTCTGATCTGACAGTCCTAACTGTGCAATTATTTCAGATGTATTTAACCAAGTCTATTATTTAATTTGGCATTCTAGTTATTATGCCAGGAGACTTTTCGGGCTTGGATGGGGAGAAACAGACTCAGATTCACTGTCACAAGACTACCCGAGTTTGGGAAATTCCCAGTGTTTGTGTTATCTAGGTCAGGGTTGGCGGCCTGGAGCAAGGGGAGGGGGGGGAAGAAGGGCTGGTTTTGTGTGTGTGTGTGTGGGGGTGAATGCAAGCATGTGTGGGTGCACATGCATGAACACCCGTTGCTTGCATGAGTAGGGCCATGAATGCCTGTGACACTCATGGCAACGCTCTTGCGAGTGGGGCTGTGAACGCCCGCACACACATGCACCAGCCGGCCACTCACTCGGCCAGGTAGCCAATAGTTTGGGGTCCCCTGATCTATGGCCCAGTGGTGGGATTCAAATATGTGAACAACCAGTTCTCTGTGTGGATGCCGCTTCCAGAAGTTCGTCCTGGGCCTGGGCGACAAAAAATTAGCTACTGGTTCTGCCAAAGTGGTGGGAACCAGCTGAATCCCAGCACTGCCTGGGCCGCAGCCCACATCTGGGCCGTGGCCTATTTGGAACTGGGCCTCACGAGCGGTGGGCCAGCATGCATGCACAAGCACACAGCTCAACTCGTGCAAGCGGCGGGCTGGTGTAATTCCAAGCTCAATGATGAATGTAAGTCAAGGACTACCTTCTACCAGGTTTCTAGCCAGCAGCACAAACAGACTTTGCGTATCTGCTTTGGCCCTCTTGCTGTGCAGCATGGGAGTGTGATTTTTCAGACCCTGCAATTTCTGTGCACCAACTAAGGTTTCCTTCTGTTCTTGTTCCTCTCCTATTCAGGCCTGGCATTTGGACCATCACGGCCCACTTTGCCCATGGGCAGAGCTTTAACACGACCACGGAGTTTGAAGTGAAAAAATATGGTATGTTCTGAGATAGCGGCATCCTAGTTCTGTTCCCAAATATACTTTAATGGCACATTAAAGTGCTCTGCTAACCCCCCCAGGCCCTGAGCTGGCAGAAAACTGTATCACCATAAAATCTATGGCTCACACTGGCAATCCCTATCCTGCCCCACGTACGAAGCCAGCAAATGGTGCTGTCCCAGTAGAAGAGAATAACAAAACAACAGAGTTGGAAGGGACCTAGGAGGTCTTCTAGTCCAACCCCCTGCTCAAGCAGGAGGCCCTATATCAATCCAGACAAATGGCTGTCCAATCTCTTCGTAAAACCCTCTAGTGTTGGAGAAACCACAACCTCTGGAGGTAAGTTGTTCCTCTGGTTAATTGTTCTGACTGTCGGGAAATTTCTCTTTAATTCTAAGTTGCTTCTCTCCTTGATGAATTTCCATCCGTTCCTTCTTCTCGTACCTTCAGATGCTTTAGAAAATAGATTGACCCCCCCCCTCTTCTTTGTAGCAGCCCCTCAAATATTGGAACATTGCTATCATGTCACCCCTAGTCCTTCTTTTTGTTAAACTTTTTCATTAAACATTTTCATTAAAGAAGAGATAAGATAAGATAAGATAGTCTTTGTTGTCATTTTTTACTGTGGGCACAACGGCACATATCAAAAATGAAATTTAGTTGCCCACTCTCAAAGTGAAATACATATATGACACACACCTAAAACATACTATAAACAACATCGATCCTTCCACCGTGACCTGAAGACATGGTTATTCCAACAAGCGGGCCTGGACTGACCCTGGTTTTTAATTTGGATTTTATTGTGCTAAATTGTCCCGTATTTCTTATATTCATTGTTTAATTCTTTTTTTAATTTTTGTATTTTATGTCTCTTAATTTTTATTGTTGTGAGCCACCCTGAGTCCTTAAGGAGAAGGGCGGCATATAAATTTAATAAATCAAATCAAATCAAATATGTGTAGACCCACACCCCTACATATACATAACAATAGAATATTAAATACTGTCCATCTTGAATATATAATGGAAGGAGGAAGCCCGAGAATTCACAAGATTAATGCTGTATGGAATGAAACTTTGGTTGAATCTGGATGTTCTGCTACGGATAATATGTGTAGCCCAAGACTGCGCTAGGGAGACCTTGATGCTCTCTGAACATGATTGTTTTTGCTTGCAGACTTTTCATTACCTGACTGGGTAACGTCATCAGTGCTAGTGAGTGTGAGGTTTGCTCTCTGCTTGCATACAGTAGCTTGCCCTGCCGGTGTTATTTGGTGTGTGTGAGTGTGTGTGTGTGTGGTTTTTTCCTTGATGGTCCATGGATTACGGCAGACATGTCAAACACAAGGCCCGGGGGCCGGATCCGGCCCGCGAAGTGGTTTCATGCGGCCCGCGAAGCCATCCTGGAAACAGTGAGGGAACGGCCCCCACTGCCTTGGCCTTGGCCCAGAGACCCTCCTTCTGCCAGAGACCCTAAGATCTGTCCCGCTCCTGCCCAGGCCCCCATAGGCACCCTTGATGCGAATGATGTAGAGCTGGCCACGCCCACCCAGTAGGCCATACGCACTCTAGCCACGCCCACCCAGTAGGCCACGCCCACCCAGGCCACACCCACCTGGCCCCTTGAGGGCAACCGCAATGCTGATGCGGCCCTCAGTGAAATTGAGTTTGACACCCCTGGATTAGGGCATTGTTTCCTGCTTGAACAGAAACGGGAGCATGATATTGTTTTTAAGCTAATCAAAGATACAGATTGGAAGGTGGTGGTGGGTGAAGCTCCAATTTGTATCTCTTCTTTTGTCTCATCAGTCCTGCCTCATTTCGAAGTGAAGATTGTCCCAGAACAGAAATACATCCTGGTCACCGGACAGCAAACACCTGACTTGCAAATTAATATTCAGGCTAAGTAAGCAACTCATTCTTATTCAGTGGATTCATTAACCGTGATACTGCTGAAACCTGCTAAAGTCTTTGAGATAGCTGCAATCCAAAATAAGGCAACCGACAACTGCAAGCCTGAAATGAAGGCAGTTTTGCCTTTGGGGAGCTGAATTGCCATTGTCACTAGAAGCCCAGGGGGGAAAAAAACAGATGCAAAATAGGTCAGAAGGTTCTCAGATTTTTCAATGACAACATCATAGGTCTTATAGTGGATTGTGAGAGGGGAAAGGAAAGGAAAGGAAAGGAAAGGAAAGGAAAGGAAAGGAAAGGAAAGGAAAGGAAAGGAAAGGAAAGGAAAGGAAAGGAAAGGAAAGGAAAGGAAAGGAAAGGAAAGGAAAGGAAAGGAAAGGAAAGGGGGAAGAGGGGAAAGGGAGGGTGGAGGGGAGGGAAGGGAGGGAGGGAGAAAGGAAGGAAGGAAGGGAAAGGGAAGGAAAGGAAAGGAAAGGAAAGGAGTAGAGTAGAATAGAATAGAATAGAATAGAATAGAATAGAATAGAATAGAATAGAATAGAATAGAATAGAATAGAATAGAATAGAATAGAATAGAATAGAAGGAAAGGAAAGGAAAGGAAAGGAAAGGAAAGGAAAGGAAAGGAAAGGAAAGGAAAGGAAAGGAAAGGAAAGGAAAGGAAAGGAAAGGAGTAGAGTAGAGTAGAGTAGAGTAGAGTAGAGTAGAATAGAATAGAATAGAATAGAATAGAATAGAATAGAATAGAATAGAATAGAATAGAATAGAATAGAAGGAAAGGAAAGGAAAGGAAAGGAAAGGAAAGGAAAGGAAAGGAAAGGAAAGGAAAGGAAAGGAAAGGAAAGGAAAGGAAAGGAAAGGAGTAGAGTAGAGTAGAGTAGAGTAGAGTAGAGTAGAGTAGAATAGAATAGAATAGAATAGAATAGAATAGAATAGAATAGAATAGAATAGAATAGAATGAAAGGAAAGGAAAGGAAAGGAGTAGAGTAGAGTAGAGTAGAGTAGAGTAGAGTAGAGTAGAGTAGAGTAGAATAGAATAGAATAGAATAGAATAGAATAGAATAGAATAGAATAGAATAGAATAGAATAGAATAGAATAGAATGAAAGGAAAGGAAAGGAAAGGAAAGGAAAGGAAAGGAAAGGAAAGGAAAGGGGGAAGAGGGGAAAGGGAGGGTGGAGGGGAGGGAAGGGAGGGAGGGAGGGAGAAAGGAAGGAAGGAAGGGAAAGGGAAGGAAAGGAAAGGAGTAGAGTAGAATAGAATAGAATAGAATAGAATAGAATAGAATAGAATAGAATAGAATAGAATAGAATAGAATAGAATAGAATAGAATGAAAGGAAAGGAAAGGAAAGGAAAGGAAAGGAAAGGAAAGGAAAGGGGGAAGAGGGGAAAGGGAGGGTGGAGGGGAGGGAAGGGAGGGAGGGAGGGAGAAAGGAAGGAAGGAAGGGAAAGGGAAGGAAAGGAAAGGAGTAGAATAGAATAGAATAGAATAGAATAGAATAGAATAGAATAGAATAGAATAGAATAGAATAGAATAGAATAGAATAGAATAGAAGGAAAGGAAAGGAAAGGAAAGGAAAGGAAAGGAAAGGAAAGGAAAGGAAAGGAAAGGAAAGGAAAGGAAAGGAAAGGAAAGGGGGAAGAGGGGAAAGGGAGGGTGGAGGGGAGGGAAGGGAGGGAGGGAGGGAGAGAAGGAAGGAAGGGAAAGGGAAGGGAAGGAAAGGAAAGGAAGAAGGTGTGTGGATTGATAGAAGAGAAGGGAAGGTTAATATTTCTAGTGTCTTGTTCTTGGGTAGATTAAAGATTATACTGCAAAAGGGAATGTGGTATAACATTGTTTGGTTAAAAAAACATTACCAGCAGCCAGATGGCCTAATTCTAACTCTCCAGGAGGAAGGTTGTAATGCTGGGAAAGGTAGAAGGGAAGAGAAGAAGAGAGCAACCAAAGGTGGGGTGTGTGTGGAGGACAGACTCAGTTATAGTGGGGATGGAGACACAGTCCCAAGACCTGAAGGACCAGGTGAGGCAGAGATCCTCATGGAGAAAATCTTAATTGCGTGGTTGCTAAGAGATAAAATCACCTTGATGGGACATAATCAATCAGAAAGATCATTTCAGGCTGTGGATTAGATGAAGCTTGCAGCAGGAGGAATTTTTTTTCTGGTCATCTACAGCTTTTATTCCTAAGTTAATCATGTGATATATTTTTTCCCCCTTTTGTTGGCTTCCCCAACAGTTTTTTCTATGGGAAAGGGGTCACCGGCATAGCATATGTGCGCTTTGGTGTGATTGGTGAGAATAAGGAAAAGGTCTATATCTCAGGACTAGTACATCAAATCCCGGTAAGGGAACAGAGATTTTGTTTTGTTTCGTTTTGTTCTGTTTTGTTATTTATTTTTATTTTATTATTTTATTTATTGTTTGTTATTTTTATTTTTTATTTCACTTTATTTTATTATTATTATTTTTTATTTTAATTTATTTTAGGTTTTTTGCTTGCCTGCAACAGAAAAACTTTCAGCAGATTTATTTATTTAATATTTAATTATTAAATACATTTATATAGCCATCCAATTTACAAACAGGGACTTCAGGTTACAAAATCAGAAACAAAAAAAATGTCCATGATACAATTACAATCAATAAACTTTCAGCAGTTTCCCCTCTAACCTCCCCAAAAATTAAACCACAAGTAAAATCATAAAAAAAATCAACCAAACAGCAATAAAAAATAGATGGCAACATCTATAAATCAAGGGTCTTCTTAAACAATTCCGTTTTTAATGATTTCCTGAAGCCAAACCAGGTAGGAGCTGATCAGATTTCATTTTACGGCTCCAACGTTTCATAAATCCTTCCCTGACGAATGCATTTTTTGGACAGGGATGGGACAAATGTAATAGTTTTATTTTTATTTATTTATTTGATTTAAATAGTGCATGTTTTGCACATGACTCAATAGCCATTCAGTAGTGAGAGTAATGTATTTGCTCATCTTTATCTTTCCTTTAATATTTTCCCTTACAACAGGGGTCTTCAAACATGGCCCTTTTAGGACTTGTGGACTTCAACTCTGAAGCATGGCTGGCTGAGACATTTTGGGAGTTGAAGTCCACTAGTTCTAAAAGGGCCAAGTTTGAAGACCCCTGCCTTATAGCATACGCCCTATATACTGTATCCACCAGCAGGGTGGCCTAGTGGTTCAGATGCTGAATTTGTCGACCAGAAGATTGGCAGTTTGAGACCCAAGCATCATAGGATGGGTTGAGCTCCCGTTCTTACCCAAGTTCCTGCCAATCTAGCAATTCAAAAGCATGCAAATAGCAATAGCAATAGCAATTAGAACAGGGGTCCCCGACTCCCGGTCGGTGGACCAGAAACGGGCCGCGGCATGCCAGCAACCGGTCCGCACAAACAAGCAAAGCCCCATCCATGGGATGCAGGCAGCACACAAAACCACACACTGTCTGGTCCGTGGAAAAACCTTTCTCCACGGAACCGGTCCCTGGTGCCCAAAAGGTTGGGGTCCACTGACTTAGACCTATATATCCTTTCACAGTGCTTTACTGCCCTCTCTAAGCAGTTTATAGGGTCAACATATTCCACCCCCAACAATTTGGCTCCTCATTTTATGGACCTTGGAAGGGATGGAAGGCTGAGTCAACCTTGAGCTGTTCAGAATTGAGCTCCTGGAGTGAGCAGTGAGTTAGCCTGCATTCTAACCTCTGCGCCACCATGGCCTATGCAAGTAGATAAATAGGTAACATTTCAGTAGGAAAGTAACAGTGTTCCATGTGCCTCGGTCTGTGGTGGGATTCAGCCAGTTCGCACCAGTTTGGCAGAAATGGTAGCTAATTTTGTGTTGCCCAGAACAGACTTCCGGAAGTGGCATCCACACAGAGAACCAGTTGTTCACATATTTGAATCCCACCACTGGCCTTGGTGTATAAACATGCTGTGCAAATGATCACGGAAGCGTTTTTGGACAATGCTGGCTCCCTCAGCTAAGAAAGAGAGATGAGCAACGCCCCCTAGAACGGAACACGACTGGACAAGGAAAACTTTTACCTTTATATGCCCCACATCTGAATGTGAAAACAAATTCAGGCTAAATCCTGTTGACTCAGCCTTCCATCCTTCCGAGGTAGGTAAAATGAGGACCCAGATTGTTGGGGGCAATAAGCTGACTTTGTAATAATGCCGCTTGGGGTGTGTGTGAAAGCCCTAACAAGCAGGCATATACATAGAATGAAGGCTACTGCTAAGCTTGTAAGCCGCCCTGAGTCTTCGGAGAAGGGCGGGATATAAATGTAATAAAAATAAAATAAATAAAATAATCACTTTGAACAAGAACTCTGTACTTGGAACTGAGCGAGTCCTGAAGTCACTAACTCGCCAGCAATCGCACGAAACAGACTGGGCCCATGCTCACAAAATTTGGATGCTTCTGTTTAGGTTTCCCCCTTGCTGAACCTCCTATTTCTCGATCACAGAATAAGCAAATGGGATTTATGGTAACAGGCATACAGCAGATGTGATTTTTAAAAAAAAAATTTTTAGACCTTAACGCCTTCCTAATTTGCCCTGTTTCAGATCGAGGATGGCGAGGGCTCGCTGATCTTGAAACGCAGCGTCCTCGCTGAGAAAGTGGGGCACCCCCTGCAGGACCTTGTTGGAACATCCCTTTACATCGCAGCCTCTGTCATAGAGACGGCAAGTAAGTTTGATAATATAAAAAAGGTTTCTCCAGTTTGGTCTTTTGCCAGATGTGTTAGGTTTGCACCGGACATCCTGAGTACATCAGATCGTGGAAGGGTGCCTACCAATAAAGGAGAAATAAAGGTGGAAGGGGGGTTTCATATTCCACACAAGCTGGAATCGTTCATGCTTTTCAAGGCTTTGATGGTGGGAAGGAAGACTCTCCCTTCGCTTGTGTGAAATTTATATTACTTTTCAGCCAACACATGTGAGAATAAATGCTGTCAGGTGGTATTAGGTGAATCCACTCTTTGGGGCTTTGTATTGTCAGGGTTTACTTGATTTACTTGCGCTGTCAGAGAGGGAACAGAAAGGAAATTATTCCACCTTCACTTCCTGGTTTAATGAAAGGAGAGCAGCCTACCGAAATGAAACATGATGGCTTCATAAGCTACTGACAAGGAGTGATCTACAAACAGGCCAGAGACTCGTTTGTCAGTTGTTAAACCTTATTACTTAGGACACCTAGCTTTACTGTGATTGGAGGAGAGGGCTTAGAGCTCAGTGTTAGATCTCAAGGCCTGGCTGGTCTTAAAACAAGAGTAATAAATGTTAGTGTAGCCCATAAGTTTAAGAACAAGGAACATAACAGAATAATAGAACAACAGAGTTGGAAGGGTCCCTGGAGGTCTTCTAGTCCAACCCCCTGCTCAGGCAGAAAACCTAAACTGCCCCATCTCATTTTTATCCTTCACAGCGGGGACTCGTACCCTCTGCTAAACCATTGTGTGGTTTGTAATAGTGGCAAATATCTGTAGCTTGGGTGTCGGATGAGGGTGAAGGTTGATTCTCTGAGCTTGTGGGTTGGTTTCCGAATGTTTCGTTGCCAGGCTAGTGACATCTCCGGCGGAGTTTAGGGGACATCTGTGTCAGTGCTCTTCCAACGTCTACAACTAGGCTGCCAGGCACTAGCCAAAGGAACTTGCTGTGTCTGGAGTCATTTTTGGATGCCAAAAATCCAAAAATGGATTCTGTCCCTCTGGCTAGTGCAAGGGTAGGCAACCTCGGCTCCTTTATGTCTCATGGACTATGCTGACTCAGGAATTGAGTTGAAGTCCATGAGTCATAAAAGAGCCGAGGTTGCCTACCCCTGGGCTAGTGCCTGGCAGCCTAGTTGTGGACGTTGGAAGAACACTGACCTGGACATTCCCTAAACTCTGCTGAAGATGTCTCCAAGCCTGGTAATGAAACATTCAGAAACCAACCCACAAGCTCGTAGAACGAACCCTCACCCTCATTATGTGATTATTTGGTTGAGAGTTGGGAGTGTGGGATGAACCTGGCCACTGTGATTTATAAACTAGAGTTTGTAGCTGAGCATGATATGTAAACTCCATCAATTCGGGCTTGTTTAATACACTTTGTTTAAGCCTCCACTGCGTAAAACCTAAAAAAAACAACACCTAAAAACCTGGCTCTTTGAGCTATCTGGTCTGGACTGAGGGGTTTAATGTTTTTAAATTGTGATTTAATTTTTGTGGCTAGACTTAATTTAATTTATTTTAATTTATTTTAATTTTATATTGGATTGTTTTTAAATTTTGCCTTGTAAACCGCCCTGAGCCCTTTGGGAATAGGGCGGTATATAAACCAAATAAATAAATAAATAAATAAATAAATAAATAAATAAATAAATAAATAAATAAATACGGTAAATAAATAAATCCAGCCAGCCTGAACTCTGATCAGAAAACAAAACAAATACAGGTAGTCCTTGGCTTACGGCCACAATTGAACCCAAAATTTCCGTTGCTAAGCGAGACGGTGGTTAAGTGAATTTTGACCCATTTTACGACCTTTCTTGCCATGGTGGCGAAGTGACTCACTTCAGTTATTAAGTTAGTAACACGGTTGTGAAGTGAATATGGCTTCCCCCTTGACTTTGCTTCTCAGAAGGTTACGAAAGGGGATGACACGACCTCAGGACACAACAACCGTCATAAATATGAACCAGTTGCCAAGCATCTAAATTTTGAACATGTGACCATGGGGGATGCTGCAACAGTTGTAAGTGTGAAAAATGGTCCTAAGTCGCTTTTTTCCAGTGCTGTTGTAGCTTCAAATGGTCACTGAACGAAGTCAAGGACTATCTGTACATGTTACTGATTTGTTAACCTCCCCCCGAAAGGGCTGCTTCTCCTCTCACCTGAGACTACAGCATCTCTGTAAAACTTGGTTAAGTTTAAGAGTGGCTTGTTGACCTTTTCCTCATTCTCCTAGGTGGACAACTGGAGGAACAAGAACTCACCTCAGTGAAGTTTATATCATCGCCTTATTCTGTGGACCTGTCAAAAACCAAACGTTACTTTGTGCCCAATGCTCCGTACGAAGTGCTGGTATGTGCTGTGGTGGTTTTTTTTCTTTTCTCTTTTGCCGTGTTCATCTTCCATCTTGAGAAGTGTGGTGGAGAGAACGGATGCCTGTTGATTCTAGTTGTCCTTCACATTTCTGAATTTCAAACTCAGGGCTTTGCACACTTCAGCAGCTTGACGCTGCTGTGTGTAATGTACAGTAGTGGCCAAAATTGTGGAAACCTTTTGGGAAAAGTGTACAGTAGAAATGCCACCTTTGGTTAAGTTTCCGCCAGGCACCCCTGGCTGAGGAATTCTGGGAGTTGAAGTCCACAAGTCATAAAAGAGCCAAGTTTGAAGACCCCTGAACTAATTGAATCAGAAGTGTCTGTCTGCAATTAAATTCAGTAAATCAGGTAAACCCTAAGGTGGCATGAGTAAAAAAACAAAACAAAACACAGGAAAAAAGGATGTCAACTTTTGTAAGCCATCCAGAGTCACTGAGAGTGGGTAGGTGGCCATATAAATCCTATAAATAAATAAATAAATAAATAAATAAATAAACTTTTGAGAGGCTGGAGACAAGTAAGGACAATGTGTGCATCATCATCATCATCATCATCATCATCATCATAATATAATGATGATGATGATGATGAAGAAGAAGAAGAAGAAGAAGAAGAAGAAAAGAAGAAGAAGAAGAAGAAGAAGAAGAAGAAGAAGAAGAAGAAGAAGAAGAAGAAGAAGAAGAAGAAGAAGAAGAAGAAGAAGTTGGAAGGGACCTTGGAGGTCATCTAGTCCAACCCCCTGCTAAGGCAGGAAACCCTATAACATTTCAGACAAAAGGCTGTCCGGTCTCTTCTTAAAAACTTCCAGTGTTGGAGCATTCACCACTTCTGGAGGCAGGTTGTTCCACTGGTTAGTTGTTCTAACTGTCAGGAAGTTATTTTTCCTCAAGAACTGGTCAGGGCTGAATTTGCATCCTGGGCAAGTCAGTTGTGTGAATCCGACACCTCTTTGGGGTTTTAGAGATACAGCTTCTAATCACCAGAGGTCATTGTTTTGGTGAAACATATCTTTAAAAGCAGAACCATCGTAATGGATCATCTGAAATGCAATTGGAAAGCTGTAGAAATTCTTCAGGCTGTTTGTGGAAAGATTTTAAAGAGTGGGCCAGAATCCATTGGGGAGATGAGGGGTGAATTGCATTTTTAAGGGGCTTCTGCCCTGCCCTGCTTATTACTGGAGTTGGTATTATCAGACAGCTTTTCACAAATTGGAGAAAAATCCACACTTAGCTGAGTTAATCCCAATTCCCCAACCTATAAGAGGAGAATTGTGGGAGATGTAGTTCACCAAAATCTGTAAGTCCAAATCAGCGCTCTGTGGATGAGGGAGCATGTATGGAACTCATTCATCTATTTTTATTGATTTATTGCCCATATTTCTACCCCACCTCAATCCAGAACTCTCAGCGGGTTCTTGCAGATCAATCTGCCCATGTGAATGTGTTCATTATTGCAATTGTGCATATGTGGCACGCCTCAGCTGTAGGTATGCAATTAAAACCCATAAAGTTTCACTGGGCAGCCAATACATTTGAATTATTATGACGGGAAGTACAGTCAGCCAGAGGTTTAAACTGGATTTAGTATTTTTATCCAGTAACCAAGTATTTCTCCAGGACCTGGGCTAGGCAGATGTTGTTGTTTGATGGCATTAAAGATATCGTGGCAGGATGTAAGCCTTTCTAAGAAAAGCAGACTTCTGAAATTGACTGGTAGGGCTTTAGTCAATGCCGGTGGTCTTCGAATGGTTCTCCAGATGTTTTGGGATTCTATCCAAGGACCCTATTATTATTGGTACTATCTTTGCTTTCTCATGCCATGGTCATTCTACTTCCATTTGAGGGTCTTTGTATTTTGTGATTTTTCTCCAGTTATTCCTCTTCTTTTTCTGCTGTCTCCAGGTATTGCAATGTCTACTACAGGGGTGTCAAACTCAATTTCATTGAGGGCCACATCAGCATTGTGGTTGCCCTCGGGGGGCCAGGTGGGTATGGCCAGGGTGGGCATGTCCTACTGGGTGGGCGTAGCTGGAGTGCATATGGCCTACTGGGTGGGTATGGCCAGCTCTACATCATTGGCATCAAGAGTGCCTATGGGGGCCTGGGCAGCAGTGGGACAGATCTGGGGGTCTCTGGCAGAAGGAGGGTCTCTGGGCCAGGGCCAAGGCAGCGGGGACCATTCCCTCACTGTTTCCAGGGTGGTTTCGGGGGCCACATGAAACCACTTCATGGGCCGGATCTGGGCCCCGGGCCGTGTGTTTGACATGTCTGGTCTACTATCTAGACTTTTTTGTCTTTTTTATCAAGACTTGCTATGTCTGGACTCTTATGTGGCAGGTATTTGTTTGAATTCTAAAACTTCAGAGTATTTATCATTATTAATAAAAACTGTCTGGGTTTTCTTCCACTTCCTCAAGGCTCGAATCACTCTGCCGGATGGCTCAATAGCCCCCAACCTCCCAGTCCACTTCAGAACCCAAATAACCGGGGCAGCATCTCCCATGGATCAACAGATGAATACCGATAAGCAGGGAATCGTGAGCTACAGAATCAACGTCGGTCAAGGGTCTTCCTCAGTCACTGTCACGGTATTGCTCCACCCATCCAAAGGGAGGGGAGAGGAGGGGTGGGAGAAAGACAGTTGCAATTGACCTGTCTGCTAGATCAATTGAAAATGAACCAGTGGCTTGTGTCACACCGCTTTGATGATGACAATGCACTTCACCATGCTGCTACAGGGTGGTTTCATTCCCAGGCAGGAGACATATATATATTTTTTTGCGGAAGGAATTTCAAACCTTGTAAGACGTTACGAGAAGTGCCTCAATTTGAATGGCGGTTATGTCCAAAAGTAATGTAATGTTGTCGTTTTCTAATGTGTATAATACCAGTTCTGTATCTGCGACTATCCGTCATTGGTAACCAAAAGGAGGTTTATTTCAGAATAGAACAGAACAGAACAGAATAGGAAATGGAAATGGAAATAGAATAGAATAGGAAATGGAAATGGAAATGGAAATAGAATAGAATAGAATAGAATAGAATAGAATAGAATAGAATAGAATAGAATAGAATAGAATAGAATAGAAGCAGAGCAGAGCAGAGCAGAACAGAACAGAACAGAACAGAACAGAATAGAATAGAATAGAATAGAATAGAGCTGGAAGGGACCTTGGAGGTCTTCTAGTCCAGCCCCCTGCTCAAGCAGGAGAACCTATACCAGGGGTGGGCAACCTTGGCTCTTTTATGACTCGTGGACTTCAACTCCCAGAATTCCTGAGCCAGCATGGCTGGCTCAGGTGTTCTGGATGTTGAAGTCCACGAGTCATAAAAGAGCCAAGGTTGCCTACCCCTGACCTATACCATTTCAGATATGCATACTGTACACACATGCCGTATGGGTAGTCCCCATTCAAAGTTGCAATGGCACGGTAAAAAGTGAATTATACCACAATTCACACTCCCGACCGTTGGAGCATCCCCATGAATAGGTGATCAAAATTACAGACCCTGGGCATTTGGCATGTATCTATGATGGTTGCAGAGTCCTGGGGTCATGTGATCACCTTCTGAGACCTTCTGGCAAGCAAAGCCAGTGATTCTCTTAAAAACTGTGTCAAGGAAGGTCATAAAATGGGTCAAAAGGCACTTAACCTGTCTTGCTTAGCAACAGAAATTTTGGGCTCAATTGTGGCCATGAGTCGAAGACTAGCTGTACATGGCACTTTCCCAACCCAGAAACCAACAAACAATCAATACGTCTGCTCTTGATTCCCCTTTGTCTATGTGTCTATAAAACAGCCTGACTGTTTTTGTTTTTCCCACAGCTAACAGCGGGAAGAGAGAGTCCAGCAGAAGCAACCCTGACCGCCAAACCCACCAAGTCCCCCGGAGGCAACTATCTGATCATTGAAACTTCCCAAAGTTATGGCTTGAACATTGGAGATACCCTCAGAATTGGACTGAAACCCGTTGGATCAAATACCGTCACTGACATCTATTACATGGTGAATCCCTTCAGGGGGTTTGATGGGAGGTGTTCACGAGACCTGGTGGTTTTCTCTGTTTATACACAAGTGGCTTGTCCTGCTAGTGTAGGTGGGAGTCTGCTTGGAGAACTGGGCAGAAGATTAGCAGAGGGCATCCATCAATTGCAGCTAGCAGTCTGGAGACAGGATGAAAACGCCTTAATTAATTAATTAATTAATTAAGAGCCTTGGTGGAGCAGTGGGCTAATGCCTCCTTAAGTAACACCAGCTGCCTGCAATTAGTGCAGGTTCGCATCCCACCAGGCTCAAGGTTGACTCAGCCTTCCATCCTTCCCAGGTAGGTAAAATGAGGACCCAAATTGTTGGGGGCAATTAAGCTGACTTTGTAATAATGCCGCTTGGGGGTGTGTGTGAAAGCCCTAATAAGCAGGCATATACATAGAATGAAGGCTACTGCTAAGCTTGTAAGCCGCCCTGAGTCTTCGGAGAAGGGCGGGATATAAATGGAATTTTAAAAAAAATTGCGCATCACACGGACACACTTAACTATAGCTTCAATTGGGAAACTCTGAGAATCCTAGACCAAAACCTCTGGAGAATTCCTGGAAGCCTGTTACTCAGACAAATCAGCCATCAATAGATACACAGAGATAAACAACATCTACATAACATTCAAAAGAGACAATCGAAAAGATAAAAGGGTAATAAAAAGACCACAACAGCTCCTCACTAGCAACCAACTCCCTGATAAACAGAGATGAACACCAAGATTAATGTCAGATCAGCAATCAAGAAGTAAACAATACCCCAATCAAAGAACTACCAACACAGAGAAGCAATCAAACCATAAACAACAGCCTGATCAAGAAACTATCAAGACCTCTCCCACCAATACTGACACACCAAGCTCCTAGTACTGTATATAAAAAGAGAGCAAACCCCATTTCCTTTTAGCACTGATGATGTAACCTAGTAGGGTAATGAATACATGTTTTTTTTCCTTACCTTTTCCCAGCATGAAAACTGGTTATGGCAATGGCACTTAGACTTATATACCGCTTCACAGTGCTTTACCGGCCTCTCTTAAGTTTCTTAGCCTTCTCTAAGCTTCTTAGCCCTCACTAAGTTTACAGAATCAGCATATATTCCCCAACAATCTGGGTCCTCATTTTATTGACCTTGGAAGGATGGAAGCTGAGTCAGCCTTCAATCGAACTCCAGAATGTGGGCAGAGTTAGCCTGCAATGCTGCATTTTAACAACTGCGCCACCCCAGCTCCTATAAAGTGGTCTATTATTTTGTATAATTTTCCAAATATATTGTAGCTAGATGTATTATCACATATGTAGCATCATAGGTGGCCTCCCTCCCTCCTATCTTTTATTCCCACATCAATAACCGTGTGGGATCGGTTGGATGAAAAGATGGCTAGCTCAGAGCTTCCATTGTTGAGGGCAGCTTACAACCTGGGTTTCCCCACACATTCCTCACCAGACCACATCAACTTTTGAGATGAGAGGGAGGAATAGAATAGAATAACAGAGTTGGAAGGGACCTTGGAGGTCTTTTGGTCCAACCCCCTACTCAGGGAGGAAACCCTATACCATTTCAGACAAATGGTTGTCCAGTCTCTTCTTAAAATCTTCCAGTGTTGGAGGATTCACAACTGTTCCTCTGGTTGATTGTTCTCACTGTCAGGAAATTTCTCCTTAGTTCTAGGTTGCTTCTCTCCTTGATTAGTTTCCATCCATTGCTTCTTGTCTTGCCCTCAGGTGCATTGGAGAATAGCTTGACTACCTCTGCTTTGTGGCAACCCCTGAGATACTGGAACACTGCTATCATGTCCCCCCTCATCCTTCTCTTCATTAGACTAGACACACCCAATTCCAGCAACCGTTCCCTATATGTTTTAGCCTCCAGTCCTCTAATCATCTTTGTTGCTCTTCTCTGCACTCTTTCTAGACTGGTCCCATAGTTGGCCAGGAAGAACAACCTTGGTCTCTCTATGCTTAGTCGGGCACCTTCACCTTTAGACCACAATGGATTTTCAACTGAGAGAGAAGGATTGACTCAGAGCCAAGATTATCCTCTCACTTGCTCCCATTCTGATTCCAGCACTTTAAACTTTGTGCCATAGCGGCTTGTTATGGAGCAAAATACAGACAGTCCTCAATTTGCAACTGTTTTGTGACCATTTGAAGTTTCACCCTAACTGAAAAGAGTGACTTGTAGCCATTTTTCACAACTTACGATTGCTGCAGCATCCTCGTAGTCATGGGTTCAAAATTTGGGCACTTGGCAACTAGCGTGTATTTATGTATTTATGACAGTTGCAGTGTCCTGGGATCCTATGATTGCCTTTTGTGACTTTCTGACAAGTCAAGTCAAGGGGGAAGCCAGATTTATATAACAATCGTGTCACTAATTTAATGATGGCAGTGATTCACTTCAACGACTGTGGCAAGAAAAGTTGTCAGATGGGGCAAAACTCAACAAACACCTCACTTAGCAACAGAAAGTTTGGCTCAAGTATGGCCGTAATTTCAGGACTACCTATACCAGGGGTAGGCAACCTTGGCTCTTTTATGTCTCATGGACTTCAACTCCCAGAATTCCTGAGCCAGCTATGCTGGCTCAGGAATTCTGGGAGTTGAAGTCCATGAGTCATAAAAGAGCCAAGGTTGCTTACCCCGACCTATACGGAGTGACTTGATTATTTTTTTAATATCTGGAAGATATTGCCTCTGTGCTAAAAAAACCTGTTTTTGATTTGACCATTTTCCTGCAGGTTTTGAGCAAAGGGGACATCATCTCTGTAAACAGAGCTCCGGCTGCCACTCTTACAGAAGCCCCTATTCGTATTACAACTAGTCTGATGCCAACATTTCGTGTTGTGGCCTATTACCATCTTGGGGATGAAATTGTCTCTAACTCCATATGGTTGGAGGTTGTCTCCCGCTGCGAGGGGAAGGTATGTTGAATTTTCAGGAGGGGGTTGCGTTCCCAAATCCACTCCAGTGTTTTGTGCTAGTGATTTCTTTCTAAGATAGTCAGCTGTTTCACACATTGCCACAAAACCACATTCTGTTCTGTGCTTGGCTTCCTTTTGGAATAGAATAGAATAGAATAGAATAGAATAGAATAGAATAGAATAGAATGGAATGGAATGGAATGGAATGGAATGGAATGGAACGGAACGGAATGGAATATAGAATGGAATATAGAATGGAGTGGAGTGGAGTGGAGTGGAGTGGAGTGGAGTGGAGTGGAGTGGAGTGGAGTGGAATAGAATAGAATAGAATAGAATAGAATAGAATAGAATAGAATAGAATAGAATAGAATAGAATAGAATAGAATAGAATAGAATAGAATAGAATAGAATAGAATAGAATTCTTTATTAGCTATATGTGATTGGACACACAAGGAATTTGTCTCCGGTGCCTAAGCTCTCAGTGTACATACAAGCAAGCAACAAATGATAAATCATGATCATAATCATCATAAAAATATCTTCATCATAAATCATACAACAGGTAGTGATAGTCATAGGGTACTAAATAACCAAACAACATAAATCGTACTAGGATACTACATGAAACAATTAATATAAATTGTAAGATACAAGCAACATATAGTCATAAGAAGATAAGGAGATAGGTTATAGGAAAGATGAGGAGAAGAATAGCAATACAGCCTTACTAGGTAGTTTGACGGTGTTGTGGGAATTAGTTGTTTAGCAGAGTGATTAGGGTGAAAATCCAGATGCTTAGATTTCTAAATCATGATTTATGTTTTAGTTCCATTAATTGAGACTTATTCACTTAAACAGGGCTTGGATTGATACAGTAGATACTTCAAATCATTGTGTTAAGCAGGTCTCAACCAGTTAGACCAGGGGTCCCCAACCTTGGCAACTTTAAGACTTGTGGACTTCAACTCCAGAATTCTGGGAGTTGAAGTCCACAAGTCTTAAAGTTGCCAAGGTTGGAGATCCCTGAGTTAGACCGTTCAGGCTATTTGTACAACCTAAATATGTTCACAGACACTGTGTTACTAACTAAAATAGTCACCATAAGTGTAATATCATCAAAACAAAAATACAAAAAGCGGACAAAATTGTTTTAGGACTATAACCATACAGTAATAAATGAGACCTTCATGGGGTTATGGGGTTGAGGCAGTGTTTGAAACTATGGAAAGTCATGAAAAATAGGTAACTGCTGCCAGATGTTATTTTGCTTTAATTTCATTCACTTATTTTACTTTATTTCCTGTGATCAAAATTTGCACACTTGGCAACTGGCCTGTATGTATGACAGTCGCCGTGTGCCAGGGTCATGTGATCACCTTTTACGAACTTTTGAGGAGCAAAGTCAAAGGGGGAAGCCAGATTCACTTAACAACCATGTTACTAACTTAACAGCTTCAGTGATTCACTTAACAGCTGTGGCAAGAAAGGTCGTAAAATGAGGCAAAACTCACAGATGCTGTTGTTTAGCAATGTCAATTGTGGGCTCAGTGGTGGACCTAAGTCAAGGACTACCTATATTTAGGCCAACTTTAGGCCAAGCAGGCCAAGCAGACTTCCTCCATTAATTTCCAAATATTTCTGAAAACACTTCTGGAATTCCCTGGTAACTTATGAAGTTGTCACCTCTTCCCGTCTAGAGATCCAGGAAGAGGTTGGGGTTGGCTGTCCTACTTCTCCCTTAACTCTGTCTTTCCAATCTTCAGCTGGAGATTCGCTCCTCCGCAAACATAGACCGCCTGCAGCCTCAGTCACGCCTGCCACTCACCATAAACACGGATGCCAAATCCTTTGTCTCTCTCTCTGCCACGGATGCTGCCGTTTACGCCCTCAACGGGAAGAATCGGCTCACACAAGGGAAGGTATGGTCCCTTCTGCTTCAGCCACTCTCCTGGGGTGTTTGGGAACACGAGGCCTTTCTTCGACTCCTTGTGTAATATGGTTGTGATGGTTGTGAATGTGATGGGCATGTTTGAACACCTGAGGGTAAGGCGAGAAGATATTTTATTTTATTTCATTTCATTTCATTTTATTTTATTTACTTTATTATTATTATTATTATTATTATTATTATTATTAATAATTTTTTTATTATTTTATTTTATTTATTATTTTATTTTATTTTATTTTATTTTATTTTATTTTATTTTATTTTATTATTTTATTTTTATTTTATTTTATTTTATTTTATGTTATTATTTTATTTTATTTTATTTTATTTTTATTTTATTTTATTATTTTATTTTATTTTATTTTATTTTATCTTATTTTATCTTATTTTATTGACTGCCCATCTTATCCCAAGGTAACTCTGGGTGGTTTGCACTATTAGAAAGATAAAATTTTACAAAACCTACACATAATAAAAACTAACTCATAAAACAACTAAACACAGGTAGTCCTCAACTTACAACTGTTTGTTTAGTGACCGTTCAAAGTTACCACGGCTCGTTCAGACACTTGGCAACTGACTCAGATTTATGACGATTGATTTATGACAGTTGCAGTGTCCCCCAGTCGGGTGATCCCCTTTTGCGACCTTCTGGCAAGCAAGGTCAATGAGGGAAGACAGTAGTAACCACTATGTTATTAATTTAACACCTTGCCATGATTTGCTTAACAACTGTGACAAGAAAGGTCGTAAAATAGGGCAAAACCCATTTAGCAACTATTTCGCTTAGCAACAGAAAGTTTGGGCTCAGTTGTGACTACCAGTCGAGAACTACCTGTATACAGCCCTAATCAAAAGATAGGGAGGGAATAGGATGAAGAGGGGGTGAGGTAGGATCTGTTATTAGTCTGTCAATGGCCCCCAATGTGAAGACACTCCCCCCCCCCATTGGAGCCCCAAGCCAGTTGGTGGTGCCAGGCTTTTAAGTTCTTGCAGAAGATCAGGAGGATTGAAGTAACAGATGGAAGTTTATATTAAGGAAATATCCGAACTAGAACTAAGGAAAAAAATATTGACAGGAAATCTTTGCTAGTTATGTTTGCACCTGTTCTAGTTCTAGTTAAGTTGACTGGGAATCCTGGGAGTTATGGTTCACACATCTTGAAGTTGCCAAGGCCGAGACATGTTGGCCCAGTGAAACATCATACATCAATAGGAGCATTTTTTCTTTTTCTTTTTCTTTTTCTTTTTCTTTTTCTTTTTCTTTTTCTTTTTCTTTTTCTTTTTCTTTCTCTCTCTCTCTCTCTCTCTCTCTCTCTCTGTCTCTCTCTCTCTCTCTGGTCTTACCATCTTCTTCACGTATTTATTTTTCCTCTCGAAATCAGGTTTTTGAGGCCATGAAAAGTTATGATCTCGGCTGTACTGCTGGCAGTGGGGAAGATTCCCTGGGTGTCTTTGCCGATGCTGGTCTCTCAATTCGTTCTGGTGGGCAGCAAAGCCCACTCCGGAAAGGTAAGTAAAAAATCCTAAACGAAAATAAAGGAATTTGGGCAATTATCAGCCGTTCTATCCTCACAGTCATAAAGAAAATGAGCAATACAAATTACTCTTGGTCATCTCAAAAAGACATAAGGTTAAAGCTGTCAAAATCTTGCAAGGAGAATGCCTTTCCCACCCCCCCCACCCCCTTAGATTTGTGCCCTCTTGTCTGAAATTTCAACCAAGTCTCACAAATGTTGTCAACTGAAAGATTAAGCCATGCATGCCTAAGTACACACAGGCTGACAGTGAAACTGGGAATGGCTCATTAAATCACTTATGGTTCCTTTGGTTGCTCCCACCGTTACTCAGATAACTGTGGTAATTCCAGAGCTAATACATGCCGACAAGTGCTGATCTTCGGGGACGCGTGCATTTATCAGACCAAAACCGACCCGGGCTCGCCCCAGCTTCTTTGGTGACTCTAGAACAGGGGTGTCAAACTCAATTTCATTGAGGGCCGCATCAGCATTGTGGTTGCCCTCAGGGAGCCGGGTGGGTATGGCCTGGGTGGGTGTAGCCTACTAGGTGGGCATGGCTAGAGTGCATATGGCCTACTGGGTGGGCGTGGCCAGCTCCACATCATTCGCATCAAGGGTGCCTATGGGGGCCTGGGCAGGAGTGGGACAGATCTGAGGGTCTCTGGCAAGAGGAGGGTCTCTGGGCCAGGGCCAAGGCAGTGGGGGCCGTTCCCTCACTGTTTCCAGGATGGCTTCGTGGGCCACAAGAAACCACTTCGTGGGCCGGATCCGGCCCCTGGGCCTTGTGTTTGACATGTCTGCTCTAGAATCTAGATAACCTCGGGCTGATCGCCCGCCCCTGTGGTGGCGTCTGCCCTATCAATTTTCCATAAGACTGAATGGCTGTACGTACCGGCAAGCCAGGAGAGTCAGAACGTCCCACTGCTTAACATTGGGGACAAGTTACTTCCCCCGGCTGATAGGGCCCGCAACCTGGGTGTCCTCCTAGACTCGCAGCTCTCCCTGGAAGACCACATTGGAGCTGTGACCAAGGGGGCCTTCTCCCGGGTTCGACTAGTTCGCCAACTACGGCCTTATCTAGACCTGGATTCCTTACGTACAGTCACCCATGCCCTTGTGACATCTCGCCTAGACTATTGTAACGCTCTCTACATGGGGCTGCCCTTGAGATCCACTCGGAAGCTTCAACTGGTGCAAAGTGCGGCGGCACGGACACTCTTGGGAGCCTCCCGATACTCCCATATCACACCTCTCCTCCGTGCGCTGCACTGGCTTCCGGTTGCCTTCCGTGTGAAGTTCAAGGTGCTAACAATGACATTCAAAGCCCTACATGGCATGGGTCCGGACTACCTACGGGAGCACCTTCTGCCGATGTCAGCACCCCACCGTCCTGTGCGCTCCCACAGAGAGGGCCTCCTCAGGGTGCCACCGCTCAAGGAATGTCGGCTGGTGGCCCCCAGGGGGAGGGCATTCTCAGTGGGTGCGCCAGCCCTCTGGAACACCTTACCTACCGAAATCCGGATGGCCCCTGACCTCCGTACCTTCCGTCGCGACTTAAAAACTTTTTTGTTCCAGCAGGCTGGCCTGGCATGATAGCGTTAATTGGGGTCCCAGTTTGTGTGCATTAGTGTTTCTTATTATTTTATTGTTCGGTCTGTATACCTTCCCTTCCTCTGTACACCGCCCCGAGTCCCTCGGGAGAAGGGCGGTTTATAAAAACTAATAAATAAATAAATAAATAAATAATGACAGCAGGAAAGTACCATTGAAAGTTGATTAGGGCAGACGTTCGAATGCGTCATCGCCGCAATCATTGGCGCTAATTCACTTGCTTTACTATTTGACAAATATTTATTTTGTTCTTTTGTTTCTGAGGAAACCGCCCCTCTCCTTTTCCATTAGGAATCATTCCTTTTTAACACTGTTGGTGGGGTTTTATTCTATTGTTTTGAGTTTCTGTTCGTCTTGCCCTGTTCGTTCCCACAGCGCATGGATGCGAAGAAAACGTTTCCCGGAAAAAGCGGTCCCTGTCATTTCAACTTGAGATGCAGAAGAAGGGTAAGATGAAACAACGAGGTTCTCTGTTGCAATTCTAGGAACACAGTTGCTCCAATTTAAACAAAGAAATTTACTGGGGAGAGGCAGAATAGCAATAACATTTAGGCTTGCATACCGTCCCATAGCACTTTACAACACTCTGTGGGTGGTTTACAATATAGAAGCATTATTTGCATATTGCCCCCAACAATCTGGGTCTTCATTTTACTGATCTCAGAAGGATGGAAGGCTGAGTCAACCTTGAGCCCCATTAGGATCGAACTTCAGGCAGTGGGCAGAGTTTTGCTTGCAATATTGCACTTTAACCACTGCTCCACCAAGGCTCGTATTTAATGCCTAGAGGTAGTCTTCATTTAACATCCATTCATTCAGAGACTGTTCAAAGTTACAATGGTGCTAGAATTCTGGGAGTTAAAGTCTACCCATCCTAAAGTTGCAAAGGTTAAGAAATGCTGGCCTGATATATCAGAAAGAAAAATTTGGAAATTGCTGGGCTAGACTAAGCAGAATTCTAAGAAGGGAACGTGAAATGTTGGCTTATTTTTACCTTTATTTCTTTTGTTTCTGCATTTTATATCCACTATTATTTTATCTTCTTCTCTCTCCCCGCCCCCCTCTCTTCTGCAGTTGACAAATACCGTACACCTGATCAGATTAAATGCTGCAAGGGTGGCATGGTGCTGCTTCGCAATGCCTGGACATGCGATAAACGTGCCAAAAGGATTAAGGACACCCAGTGCCATGAAGTTTTCCTTGACTGCTGCCTCTATGCTGCTAAATTACGTCGCCAGTCCTGGGGGTCCCATGGTCTTGCAAGGGGTGAGTATGGTACCCTGAGCCAGCTGAATAGGAGAAGAGAAAAGGTTAGATGAGAAAAGGAAATCCTGGTGTTTGAACATCAATTCCTGTCAGCCCCCAAAACAGGCTTTATAACAAAGAGTTCCAGCTTAAGTGTTCTTCCTCACAGCAGCCATAGTATCTTTTAAAGTTTAATTGAAAATAAGGTCTAGGGGTGACACGAGAGCAGCGTTCCAATATCTCAGGGATTGCCACAAAGAAGAGGGAGACAACCTGTTCTCCAAAACACCTGAGGGCAGAACAAAAAGCAACTAATCAAGGAGAGAAGCAACCTAGAATTAAGGAAGGAAAACAGGTCGTGAAGAGGATGGGTAGTGTCCCAGACAATCTTACGGACCCTGCTCAAACAACGCTTCCGTGGATGGGAGGGAGGGAACTGCCAATGATCTTTTCGGCCATCCTCACCACTCTCTGCACCGCTTTTCTGTCTGAAGCAGTGATGCTTCCAAACCACACTGTGACGCTGTATGACAGGATGCTCTCAATCGTCCCTCTGTAAATCATAAAAAATAATCTTAACAATACATCTAGCATAAAACCTACAATATTAAAGTAGTGATAAAACAGTGAAATTCCAGGGAGAACACAATTGTTAAAACTTCTGAAGTTAGAGGCCTGAAAACCATTCCTCTAAGGCAGGGGTCCCCAAACACCGGTCCATGGACTGGTACCGGGCCGCGACATGCCAGCAACTGGTCCGCAGAAACAAGGAAAGCCCCATCCGTGGGATGCAGGCAGCACACAAAACCACGCAGTCTCCAGTCTGTGGAAAACCCTTTCTCCACAGAACCGGTCCCTGGTGCCCAAAAGGTTGCGGACCTCTGCTCTAAGGCAGGGGTCTCGAACCTTGGCAACTCTGAGACTTGTGGACTTCAACTCCCAGAATTCCATGGCTGGCTAAGGAATTCTGGGAGTTGGAGTCCACAAGTCGTAAAGCTGCCAAGATTGGAGAACCCTGCTTTTAAGGTTTTTCGGAAAAAGAGCAAACTGTAATCTTTAGCCAGTGACTGTCTCTTTCTACATGTAGTCCAAGATGAAGAGGAAGAAGACTTTTTTGATGATGAGTATATCACATTGCGAAGATTTTTCCCCGAGAGCTGGCTCTGGCAAACCTTCACTGTGGATAAAACCCTCACGTGAGTAGAAGAGAAATCCATTTACAAGTCACATTTCCTTTCTTGGGATAGGATGAATGCTTCATCTATGTCAGATGTTGGGCTCCAGGGAACCTCAAACTAGGCTCTGGGCCCAAATATTTGCCTGTGTAACTGCAGTAGTCCTGGACTTACAACAGTTCATTTAATAACCATTCAAAGTTACAGCGGCACTGGAAAAAGTGACTTATGGATGTTTTTGACACAACTGTGGGAAGTCAGGTCCCCAGAGAAGGAAATATTAAAAGGGCAGAAAAATATATTTCCTAAAAAGATAACGAAGAACCAGGAAAGCATGCCCAGATTTCTTAATAGTCCCAGGCAGTGCTTTTTTTGTATAAGAAAAAGGTGCCGGAACTCACACATGTCACACAACCCGCCTTGCCTATCCTAAAAGGTTCCATCCAAAAAAGGTGCCGGAACTCCGTTCTGAGCGTTCTATGAGAAAAAAAAGCCCCAGGTCACCTTCCCCCAAGCAGAAAACCAGTTCTATATATATGCAAATATAAACCATTAGGAAGGTTGCAGCTAGAACAGACATGTCAAAAACACAAGGCCTGGGGGACAGATCCGGCCCACGAAGTGGTTTCATGCAGCCCGCAAAGCCATCCTGGAAACAGTGAGGGAATGGCCCCCACTGCCTTGGCCCTGGCCCAGAGACCCTCCTTCTGCCAGAGACCCTCAGATCTGTCCCACTCCTGCCCAGGTCCCCATAGGCACCCTTGATGCGAACGATGTAGAGCTGGCCACGCCCACCCAGTAGGCCATACGCACTCTAGCCACGCCCACCCAGTAGGCCATGCCCACCCAGACCATACTCACCCAGCCCGCAATGCTGATGCGGCCCTCAATGAAATTGAGTTTGACACCCCTGAGCTAGAACATTAAGAAGACAAAGACCTGAAATCTACATACCCCACCCAAAGTCTAAGACAGGACACAATAGGAATTCCATCAGAATTCCAGAAAGGCATAGACTCAGGTCCAAAGTTCATGATACAGGAAATAGCCTCAAACAGGAACAGGAAGCAACTCCAAACAAAAGGATCCAGAGGGTATAAAAACCCACTCCCTACATGTGGTCTGCCCTTCTTTCTGCCAGCCATCTTCCTGTCTGGTTCTCCTCTTCAATAAACTACAACCTTCTTCCCAAAGCAGTTGCCATGTTTATTCCCAGCTTGGATGAACCATGAGGAAGACTTTTCTTCCAACACAATCGTGGTGGCATCCCCATCCTCAGGTGATCAAAATTCAGACACTTAGCAACTGACTCATATTTACAACAGTTGCAGGATCCCCGGGTCATATGATCACCTCTTGCGACCTTCTCCCTGGGGAAGTCACATTCACTTAACAATGGTGTTACTAACTTAACAATTGCTGTGATTCACTTAACAGCGGCGGCAAGAAAGGTCATAAAATGGGGGAAACTCACTTAACAACCGTCTTGCTTAGCAACAGAAAAGTTGACCTCGATTGTGCTCGTAAGACGTGGACTATCTGTGAAGGGGTCTCGGGGGTCTGGGATGAGGGATTAAGGCAAGGGTGAACAGTCTTAAGGATAACCAGTGACTGCATTAAAGATTTTGAAGAGTTTGATGGTCTTGGTGGCAATGTCTGTGATACAGAAAGAGGAAGAAAGCTTCTTCTTGGTCTTTTTTTCAGAGAACAATTTCATCTTCCCGATTCCATCACCACGTGGGAGATACAAGCAGTTAGCATGTCTTCTGAGAAAGGTAACCATTAATGACTTCTGCTTTTTTTCAGGAACCAGACACCAATAAACTTTGCCTCTCAAACATGTAGCTCAGGGATCTCCAAACCTATTTAAGAGTTGTGGACTTCAACTCCCAGAATTCCTCAGCCAGCCAGGAATTCTAGAAGTTGAAGTTCATTAGTTGTAAAGTGGCCAAGTCTAGAGATCCCTGTTCTAGTCTCTTAATTCTCAGGACTTTGACCAAGCTAGCTAAGATTAATGGGAACTGCAATCCAATAACTCTGGAGGCAGAATAACAGAGTTGGAAGGGAGCTTGGAGGTCTTCTAGTCCAACCCCCTGCTCAAGCTGGAAACCTTATATCATTTCAGACAAACGGTTGTCCAATCTCTTCTTCTCCAGTGTTGGAGCACCCACTTGTGGCTAGAAAAGGTTGCTTTGAACTGTGTCTGTCTCGCCAGATGCATTGGGCTCCATCTCTCCTGTACAGGTTGCCCTCGACTTACAACCATAATGAAATGTCTGAAATGTATAGGGTTTCCTCCCTGAGCAGGGGGTTGGACTGGAAGACCTCCAGGGTCCCTTCCAACTCTGTCATTCTGTTTAACATAATTTAAGGATCTGCCCTAACTGACTGTCTGGTTTACCCAAGAGGAATGACACCATCCTAGTTCAGTTCTTTCCCCACAACACCACAGTGGCTCTTGAGCTGAGAGAGGAAATCTCTGTGGTTTAGGGCAGGGGTCCCCCACCCCCAGGGGGCAGACTGGTACTAGTCCGTGGTCTGTTGGAAACTGGCCCACACAAGCGACAGACCAGCGAGTGAAGTTTCATCTGCGCATGCACAGGACCTGGGTCACACGCATGAAATCATTCCCCCCACACCTCCCCCCGGTAGGTCCACGGAATACAATTTTTCTTCTGAAGCCGATCCTGGGAGCCATAAATGTTGGGGGCCGGTGGTTTAGAATAAATCAAATGCAGGTAGTCCTTGACTTATGACCACTTGCTTAGCAGCTGTTTGAAGTTATGACCTACCTGAAAAAAGGATCCAAAGTTCTACACACCCACCCACATGACCCACACTGTCATGTAACCGCACTTCAGGATCTTGGCAAAAGAGACACATTTACGGCTGTTGGCAGTGTCCCACTGTCACAGGCCTGCATTTTACAACAGTTTTACTGAAAACTGTCAGTTACTTCTGGTTTCCGGCAAAACCAGGCCATAACAAACAAAGAGGTCCACTTCAGAACCATGCAGTTCATTTTACGACTGATGCGTTTGCTTAACAGCTGCCTCAAAAAATATTGTAAAATCAGGTCAGTCAGGTGCAGAACCAGTGGTGGGATTCAAATATGTGAACAACCGGTTCTCTGTGTGGATGCCATTTCCAGAAGTCCATTCTGGGCCTGGGCAACAAAAAATTAGCTACCAGTTCTGCCGAAGTGGTGCGAACCTGTTGTGATTCAGGGTCAGCCTGTGGGTTCGGCAGTTGGCTCGGATGACTCAGAGGAGGAGGAGGGGGGTGTTGGAGAGGTTGCTGAGGGTGTTGGAGAGCTTGCTGATGAGAGCCCTCAGCCAGGCCCCTCCCACCTGGTCACGACGCAGACCCAGCTGTGTGAGCCTGACAGCGTGGATGAAGATGACCCACAGCTGGCCATGTTCAAGGACGCCCAACGCAGGAGGCAGTCAATCAGGAGTAAACAGAGGAAGGCAATGGGGCACCTCGTAAGGAGGCAGAGAGAAGCCACGCCCTGAACTGTATAAAAGGGGAATGCGTGGGAGGGCTGGTTTGCTGAAGGCAACCGCTTGAAAAGCTCCTGTTTCATGGTTCGTGTTTGCTCTCTTTGCTCTGTGTTTTTATGTTAATAAATTTGGCAGGCTTAATTCCAGCCTCTTGCCTTCTTGTAAAAGGGGTTGTCCCTGCCTTTTCTGCAGGGCCTGTAGCAGGCTGGTACAGAACAGAACCGGCTGAATCCCACCACTGTGTACAACTATTATGCCTTACGACTTCAATGGGCGGGCTCCATTACGGTCATAACTCAAGGACTACCTGTGCTGGATTTAGATGAACTGGTAGCTCAATCCATCCCCAGGACCGTCTGAATATTTTATTTTTTTCTGTTTCTACCTGTTTCAGGGCGTCCCCAGCCAAATGATGGCTTTTCAGTTCAAGATTTAAACTTCCCGTACCATAATTCTGATGTTTCCTTAGCTCCGTGCCTTGCTTATTTCTCTTTTGTTTAGCAATGGAGTTCTGTTGTTGCACAACCTGCTTCTCTTTGCTAATGCTGAGTTCTCCCTGTGTTTTTTAGGGATTTGTGTTTCAGAGCCTTTCAAAGTTACAGTCTTCCAAGACTTCCACATTTCTCTCCGGCTGCCATACTCTGTGAAACAGTTTGAACAGATAGAGCTTCGTCCAGTGTTATACAACTACCAATCTGATCCACTCAGCGTAAGTGACGTGAAAATCCATAAAGGTAAAGGTAAAGGTTCCCCCGCACATGTGTGCTAGTCGTTTCCGACTCTAGGGGCCGGTGCTCATCTCCGTTTCAAAGCCGAAGAGCCAGCGCTTGTCCGAGGACGTCTCCATGGTCATGTGGCCGGCATGACTAAGACGCCAAAGGCGCACGGAGTGCTGTTACCTTCCCACCGGAGTGGTCCCTATTTTTCTACTTGCCTTTTTACGTGCTTTCGAACTGCTAGGTTGGCAGAAGCTGGGACGCGTAACAGGCGCTCACTCTGCTACGCGGCACTCGGGATTCGACCCGCCAAACTGCCGACCTTCTGATCGACAAGCTCAGCGTCCTAACCCACTGAGCCACCGCGTCCCTTACGAAAATCCATACAATGATGCAAAAAATATTGCAGATTAATATTGCAATGAAACCAGATCTGTTTCTAGAATATTAGGTTTGGTGGACATTGAGTTAGAAAAGCAATATAGAAAAAATACTATATTGAAAATACATACATGCATACATATACATACATACATATATACATATATGCATACATATGCATATGTATATGTATATGTATTACATGTATTCCTCAAATTACAACTTTTTTGCTGTGGAAATAATATGCATTTCTTTTTGCACTTAATAATCTTTATCACCATTTATATTAACAAAATTCCCTGTATACTTTCAGATTCTTTAACTTTTAAGGGAGGAGTACTTCCCCCCCATCTATTTTAAAACACTAAGCTTTTCTTTAAACACATTTCTAGAATCAAAACTTTGTAATACTGTACATCTAATACAGTTTAATATTTGAACACATCTTGTTTCTCATTTTTTTTGACTTAGGTCTCAGTATATCTGGAGCCGGCTGAAGGCATTTGTTCCCCAGCAACGCTTGGCCCAGCACGGAAACGCAAGGTGGAGGTGCCAGGGAACTCCGCAATTCCTATACCCTTCGTTCTGGTGCCCATGGGGGCGAATGACATCCCCATCACTGTTGTTGCTCTTGGTGAATGGGGGATAGGGGACAAGGTTTCCAAGAAATTACTGGTCGAGGTAAGAAGCTTCAGATATAGCCAACAGCCTCAAACCCACCAAGGCTCCATAATTTCGCTCCAGATGCAAAATGGTGTTAAGACAGGATTTAAAAAAAAAAAACCTTCCAAAATCACAAAACTGTGTCTCATTTATTTCGGCCATGTCATGCTAGAGAAAGCAATTATGTTAGGAAGATTTAGCGGTAAAAGAAAAAAGGAAAGCAGGCCGCCAAAGAACACGGTGTCTGGACACCATGAAAGCTGACACCAGCCAGAGCACAGAACAACTGAGTGGAGCAGGGCAAGATTGGAAAATGCGGAGAGACCTGGCCCATAGAATCGCCAAGAGAGGGGCAGGACTGAATGGGTAACATCATTATCATCATCATCATCATCATCATCATCATCATCATCATCATCATCATCATGATTGAGTCTTCTCCAAGCCGAGGGTTAAACTTGCCTTTTGAATCGGGTGCTGCATATTGCCAAAATCGGAGGAAGGAGGATCAAGAAACGGCAAGGAAATCCTGGCTGATTCCACTCTTAATCATAGCTAAACATAGCAATTTTAAATGACAAAGGCTTCGCAAATCCTGCTAAAATGCAAAATCACCAAATTTACACAGCAATTTTACAGGGTTTTCCTGGATTAGAGACGAGGAGACGCAAATATCCTGCAGCTTTTATGCAAAATCCTCCAGACAGATGACCACATTTGCTAGCTGGGCAGATATTTACTGCACCCACTTGGGTCATGAATACCATTCATCTTTTATCAGTTGATAATAATAGCTACATAATCATGCCACAGTAAAACTTGGAAGTAGAAGGAACTAAAGATTACAGTTAAAGGAGAATGATCAAACTCACTTTGCTTCTTTCTAGATTCACTTCTTCATAAAGTTCTTTTCCTTTATTATTTTTTCTCTCTTTTCTCTTTCTCGTTTTCTTTTTTCTTATCTGCACCTTCGACTTGTGTCTTTTCATCCTTTTAGGGTTTTTTTTAGTTTGATAGTTGTTGTGTTTTTTATTATTGTAATTATAATTCTTAATAAAAATACTGTTAGGGAAAAAAAAGAATCTGATGCTTAGCCGCAGCGTTTTTATTTCTTATCCCTTTTCAGAAAGAGGGTGCCATCAGGATAGAAGAATATAGCATTCCTCTTGATAGTAAAGGTAAGAGATTGTGTCAGAGGTAAAAATTGTATTTATTACTTCAGGAAATAGCTCTGCAAGAATTGGTGTTCACTACTCCAGAACAGCAATTAAGTCCTTCCAATATAGGTAGTCCTCGACTTACGACCACAATTGAGCCCCAAAGCTCCCGTGCTAAGTTAGATAGTTGTTAAGTGAGACTTGCCCCCATTTTACAAACTTTCTCGCCACAGTTGTGAAGGTGAATCCCTGAAGCTGTTAAGTTACTAACACGGTTGTTAAGAGAATCCGGCTTCCCCATTGACTTGGCTCGTCAGAAAGTCACAAAAGGGGATCACATGACCCCAGGACACTGCAACCGTCATAAATATGAGTCAATTGCCAAGTGTCTGAACTTTGATCACACGACCAGAGAGATGAAAAATCGTTATAAGGCACTTTCGAATGAAGGCAAATACACGTGTTCCAAGATAATAATGAGGCGAGATTGAATTTGGTTCTGTCGAATTTGGACCAGAGATTTACTCTTCCGAGCTTTCAGACTCCTGCTGGAGTCCATCTTGAGGGAATTTCTCTCTACTGGAATATATGCTGTTCTGTGAGTCGTGTTTACCTGGTGCCTTCCTATTGGCTGATTGGTGTGTTGATGGCTGGCGATTGGCTGTTGTTTCCTTGTGCTGCCAAGCACCCTCCCCTCCGCAGTATTTGATAAGCTGGTGGTAAATCAGCATGTCTGTTAACTGACAAGGGGCCCGTTTCCCAGGCTTCCATCATATCCCTGGCTCTCTTTGTACCCGCATGGCCAATGAACTTAGTTGCTGTGAAATTAAATGTGGGTCCTTGTTCATTGCAATGTGAGGCTACCAATAAACTCGGATTTCCTCATCTGACTGCCCACTTGTATTCTTGCAAGAAGCTCACCGGTGAGCGAACCCAGTTCAATCTCGCATAAGTCCCTTTTTCTCAGTGCTGTTGTAAATTTGAATAGTTTACCAAATGAACTGTCATTAAGTCAAGGACAGGGTTGCGTTTCCCAGGAAGGCATCTGTTAAATAGTGGGCTCTTAGGTGCAGGAATGACGACACGAGGCTGAGTACAGGATAACTCATACTTTATTTCTTGCTAGAACTGTACTGAAGCATGGGCTGCAACCAGCCGCAATATATAGTCTAGCCCACAGGTCTGCAACCCGCGGCTCCGGAGCCGCATGCGGCTCTTTCAGCCGTCTCCTGCGGCTCCCAGTCCTCTGCCATGTGCAGTCCAAAAAAAAAAGTGGGACTAAAAAAGTTCAACCAATCAATTCAAATATGCAGGGTAGGTGCATATCTCGCCTTGGCTCCACTCTTCAGTCAAACCCTGTTCTGCGCATGCGCGCATGTACGCACATGCGCACACATTTTTTGCGGCTCCCAGTTTTTCCTTTTGTGAGGGAACCGGTTCCGAGTGGCTCTTTCACTGTTTCAGGTTGCTGACCCCTGGTCTAGCCCCTAGGCGGCAGCCAATAGGTTTGAACCAACTCAAGCCGCCTGGGGCTAGCCAATTGCAGGACAGGAGACAGTTAGTCTGGGTTGCTGGAGAGCTGTTAACTGCTCCAGCAACCCACGTGGTGTATCACCAAAACCCACTATATAACAGCATCCTTAAAGTCAATCTGCAGTAAGTTTTGAAAGATAGCTCAACCTGCTGGACTATCCATTTCCCTCTGCCCCGAGCCTATCTATCTATCTTACACTATGATTGGTGGATGTCTTCCTATAAGCAGGGGATGTTTCCATGTGAGGGAAGGGGAGGAAAGCCAGAAGGCCTCCTCCCTGTCTTTAACAAACTCTTTATGCCCAAGATAAGGAGAGCTTCACTGAACAGAATAAGGCCGTGGTGGTGAACCTATGGCACGTGTGCCACAGTTGGCACGCAGAGCCCTCTCTGTAGGCACGCGTGCTGTCACCCCACTCCTAAGCCTTCAGGTGGGTTTTATAAAAATTTTTTGCTTTAGGCCTGCACTGCCATGTGCAAAAAAAAAAAGGTTCAATCAATCAATCAATTTCAACTTCTCACAGGAAAAAAAAGATCTCACAAAGTTGGAATTGATTGATTGAACTTTTTAGTCCCACCTAGTCTGCCGTTACCACCGCAGCCATGCCCACCCAATGGGCCACTCCCACCCAATGGGCCACACCCACCCAATGGGCCACGCCCACCCGGCACCCGATGATATATAAGTGGGTTTTGGGTTGCAGTTTGGGCATTTGGTTTCTAAAAGGTTCGCCATTACTGAGATAAGGATTGATAGTGGGAGTAGCAAATTTTAGTTCGATACTAGACAACCCATGACCTGTTGGCTCATCCTTTCAGAAATATTTCCTTATCAGATTTCTGAATGCCTTCAACAGTGACAGAATGTCTAATGTAATTTAAAAGTCCATAAAAATTCAGGTATTCATTCAGAGATGTATCTGTCTTAAAAACAGATCCGGTTGAACTGTTAGGCACAGTCAAACACCAACACAAGAAATCTTTTAGGACATTTTGTATTATGTCCCCAGGCCCTTTTATGATAACTTTTTATGTCATAAATGTTTTTTGAAATCTGCCAAATTTCAAACCCCTGAAATTCATGGGACCCAGATTTTGGACGCATTCTGTAAATTATCCCATTTGAAGTACATTGGTTCACAATGTGGTGCACCATTTCGCCCAGTTAACAATAGGTAGATTAGAACAGAATGGAATTCTTTATTGGCCAAATATGATTGGACACACAAGGAATGACAGGAACCAGAGTTTTCATAGGATATACTTTCCAGAGCATGTTGACTGTTCTTTAACTTGGCTATAAGGAAGGCCGAATGGACTAGAAATGAAAAGTTAGGCAGCTACTGCCCTTAGCCAATGCAAATTTCTTCTGGGTGGTCCTTCTATATCTGTTCCAACATCTGGCATGTCTGAATGAAGGATGACATTTCTGAGGGAGGGAAGGAAGCTATCAGAGGCAAGATTTCTAAATGATTTGCGAGGGCTTTAGAAGATGCTACACCGGAGCAATATGGAGCTAATCTTTTGCCATCCTTTCTTTCTTTTGGGTTAGATGAACGCACCAGATCTGTGAAGATTTTAGGTGAATTGCCATCCAACGCCATTCCTGATGGAGACTTCAAGATGAGTGTCCGTCTGACAGGTGAAGAGCAAATTTGAGGTTTTTGATGCGAAGAGTGCTTAGCTTTCTATTCACTACCAGGGCTGCAGTGGTGTCATTTCAGATAAGCTTCCCCAACCAGGCCCTCTTAACAGAATAATAGCATAACCAACCTGGAAGGGACTTTGGAGGTCTTCTAGTCCAACCCCTGCTCAAGCTGGAAACCCTATGTGTTGCCATTCCAGAGATCTGGTGGTCCAATCTCTTCTCAAAAACCTCCAGTGTTGGAGCTTTCACAACTTCTGGAGGCTAGTCGTTCCACTGATCAAGTTCTATCAGGAAATTTCTCCTTACCATAGTCTCTCCTTGATCAGTTTCCATCCATTGCTTCTTGTCCTGCTTTCAGCTGCTTTGGAAAATAGGTTGACCCCCCCTCTTTTTTGTGGCAGCCCCTGAGATATTGGAACACTGCTATCACATCACCCTTAGTCCTCCTTTTCATTAAACTAGACATGCCCAATTCCTACAACCATTCTCTGTATGCTTTAGCCTCTGTATGTTTTAGTTTGTTGCTCTTTAAACATATTGGCCTACGTCTGTCCATTATCTGCAGTCAGCCTGTTTGATCATACTTGCTTGGGAATAATGGGGGGGAATAATTCCACATAGCTGCAGGATACAGGAGCGGGGGAAGCTGATTTAGCCTTTGGTGGAGATTTTGTCTGAAGTTGCTACTTAGATATTTTTTAGATGCTGACATATATTATTCTGCTGGTTTCAAAATGAAATAGCAAGCATCGCTGCATTTTGCTTATTTTTACTGAACAGACTCTGATCCGACTTTGCTGGCTCAGAACTGCATATTGTGGCAAAATGAGCTGGAAATAAATTTAATGAATAAATAAAAATATTATCTGTGGGGAAAAAAGGTGACAGTTTATAGCCCGGACCTCAAGTTGATACACCTGGGAGTTCAATCTCATATTAGGAGTGAAGCTACGAAGAAGCTTTTATTGGACTTGTCAGGATTTCATTACAGGTAGTCCTCCACTTATGACGACCACAAATAGCCCATTGCTAAGTGACACGGTCATAAAGTGAGTCATGCCCAATGAAGACATTTTTTTTGCTGCATTGAGTTAAGTGAATCCAGATTGCTCCATTGACTTTACTTTTCAGAAGTCAGCTGGGAGGGTTGCAAATGGCAGCCACGCAATCCCAGGGTCAGGGCAGCTGTCATAAGTACAGGTCAGTTGCCAAGTATGTGAATTGCAATCAGGTAACCATTTGTTCATCTTCACACAGGATTATTTCCTGCTGACACCATTCAGAGTTCTCTGGATGCCGATGGCATCTCCTCCCTGCTGCGGGTGCCACACGGATGTGCGGAACAGACCATGGTATTGATGGCCCCTGCAATCTATGCCATGCAGTACTTGGACCAGACAGAACAGTGGCTCAATCTGAAACCGGAAAGCAAAGAAGTTGCCTTAGCAAATCTCCAGTCAGGTAGATATGATACACAAGGGGAATAGGCTGTATGATCCTTAAGAACATTGGAGGGGATACCCTTTATCAGCCATATCAGCTGATAAATCAAAAAGAAACGCCGGCATTAATTGATAAGGGTCTGTATCATCACCCTACTGGCTTTCTCTGGAACCGGGCTCTCCAAACCTGGCAACTTGAAGACTTATGGACTTCAGAATTCCCATGCTGGCTAGGGAATTCTGGGAGTTGAAGTCCACAAATCTTCAAGTTGCCAGGTTTGGAGACTCCTGATCAGCAATGACCAGCTGATAATATTCTCCTTAACCAACAATTCTCTGTTCAACGTGCCACTCAGTGAGAGAGAGCGTAGATAGAAAACCAGCCTTTCTCCTTCTCAAAAAGCACCATTAAGTTTGTCTCTCTTTCATTGTTTGCATTGCAGGCTATACTAGAATCCTCACTTATCGGAAAAATAATGGATCTTATGGAACTTGGGCCCTTACCCCCAGCAGCACCTGGTAAGAGCCAGCCCTGCAGAAGAGGTTGGGTGTCAGCCACAGGGAAGAGAGGAATGACCTTGAGTGGGGATCATAGAGTTGGGAGACACCAACTATCTGTGCTCAGGGTGGAATGCACTAGCGCCTCTCTGACAGTGTGAAGATCTCTAATGAAGAGAAAGTCACCATGTCATATGGCTGCCTGTTCTGCTGAGTGACAGCTCTGTTTTGCCCAGGGTCAGGGCAGTGATCAGGTGCCAGGCAACTGGTTCTTTTGGATCCAGAGACATTGAACTGTCCAGCAGATAGCAATAGCACTTAGACTTATATGCCGCTTCACAGTGCTTTTACAGCCCTCTCTAAGCAGTTTACAGACTCAGCATATTGCCCGCCCCCCAATAATCTGGGTCCTCATTTTACCGACCTCGGAAGGAAGGATGGAAGGCTGAGTCAACCTTGAGCGGTTGAGAATTGAATTGCAGGCAGCCGGCAGGCAGCAAAATTAGCCTGCAGTACTGCATTCGATCACAATGAGGTGGTCACTGACCTCGAGCCAGACATCCTAGAATGTGAAGTGAAGTGGGCCTTAGAAAAGCTGAGCAACAACAAAGCTAGTGGAGGTGACAGTATTCCAGCTGAGCTATTCAAAATCTTGTTGCGGGTGAAGAAGGAGAGTGCAAAACTTGGGTTGAAACTTAACATTAAGAAAACCAAGATCATGGCATCCGGCCCTCTCAATTCCTGGCAAATAGATGGGGAAGAAATGGAGGTAGTGACAGATTTTATTTTCCTGGGCTCCAAGATCACTGCAGATGGGGACTGTAGCCAAGAAATTAAAAGACGCTTGCTCCTGGGGAGGAAAGCCATGGCAAATCTAGACAGCACACTAAAAAGCAGAGACATCACCCTGTCAACAAAAGTGCGTATAGTCAAGGCTATGGTCTTCCCAGTTGCAATGTATGGCAGTGAAAGTTGGACCATAAGAAAGGCTGAGCGCAAAAGAATTGAGGCCTTTGAACTATGGTGCTGGAGAAGACTCCTGCGAGTCCCTTGGACTGCAAAGCGATCAAACCGGTCAGTCCTAGAGGAGATCAATCCCGACTGCTCTTTAGAAGGCCAGATCCTGAAGCTAAAACTCAAATACTTTGGCCACCTAATGAGAAGGAAAGACTCACTGGAGAAAAGCCTAATGCTGGGAAAGATCGAGGGCAATAGAAGAAGGGGACGACAGAGAATGAGGTGGCTGGATGGAGTCACTGAAGCAGTAGGCGTGAGCTTAAATGGACTCCAGAAGATGGTAGAGGACAGGAAGGCCTGGAGGAACATTGTCCATAGGGTCGCGATGGGTCGGACACGACTTCGCAGCTAACAACAACAACAACAACTGCATTCGAACCACTGCGCCACAAGGGTCATAAATAAGGGGTGATTTTAAGCTTTACTATTATCTCAAGCAAAGAGATTTAAAAGCATAACATCAAAAACGTATCTACCAACAAAATGACACCCTAATCTCTGTCAAGCTGCCAAGAGCTCCTTAATGACAGCAGAGGTACGCCAGTGGTGGCCAATTTTCACAGTATCTAGTGCTAGATACCGTGCAAAAGTTACCAATTCTTAATAGCCTCTTTGTCTTTTAGTCTCTGGAAAACTAGGGGACGATACTACATTCGTGTCCGGAACACTAAAGTGCTTCCAAGTTGAGAGGATTAGCTGGTGACATCACTGTTGCCCGGCGGCGTGTGTGTGTGTGTGTGTGTGTGTGTGTGTGTGTGTGTGAGGGACAGTTGGGGGTGTTGTTTAAAATATAAATTATTGCAGTCTTTTTCTTATTTTCTTCTTGTGATAACACAGGAGCATAAATATCTGACAGTGGTTTGTTAAAAGAACCGTGGTTTAATATACAATATGAAACAACAATATTCAAGGAGCATACAGAATGCAAGATAGTCAGTTATATTCAAACTGTTGAAGTGAGCAAGCAGGTTCCAACTGCTATTCTCCACAGGCACAGTCTCTTAAAGGGATACTACCCCCAAATACTCTGGTGACTCATTCTCTATATATCACTTCTGCCGGTCAGCCACTAAATCATAATTACCTTGACAGGGGCCTCCTTTCATGTTCCTGTTGAGTTGCCCACTGAAGTGGCACCCATCTGTTCATGGTCACACACTTTCAAATTGCGGGATTGACAAGAGCTGGAGTGAGTGACAGGAGCTCACCCCATCATGCGGCAACCGGGCTTCGAACGCAAGCCTGCCAATTGTTAGCCCAGCATCTCAACCATTAGGAAGGGTCCTAGGCTGAGATATCTTTTAGGGTGGGATAGGAGGATCCTAGAATGAGATATACCACTTTAATACCACCTTATATACCAATCAAGCATACTGGGTTTGGGATGTGTTCTTCAATTGGCCAGCATCGTTTGAGTCATCAAGCATCTAGAGAGCATGCCCACTAATTATACATGTGCCATGTAACAGTTGTTGATGATGATGATGTTATCTATTCAGCCATGTCTGACTCTTGGCAACTCTTTGGGCCAAGTCTGTCCCACATCTTCTGATCTTTCACTTCTTTGAGTTGTTCTATGCCCTGGCTGGTGTCAGCTTTGATGGTGTCTGGCCACCATGTTCTTTGGCAGCCTGGTTTCTTTTTACCAAACCCTTCCAAACAGACAGTAATTGTTTTCTCCAGCGAGTAACAATCAGAATAGAGCTGAAAGGGACCTTGGAGGTCTTCTAGTCCAACCCCCTGCTCAAGCAGGAGACCCTAAACCAGGGGTCAAACTGCTGACCCGTGGTCCGGATTACATCATAGCAAAATCGTGCCCACCCCATTGCCGGCAATGGCAAAAAAAAGTTGCGATACGTCGCAACACGTCACGTGATGTTGCAAGTTTGACACCCCTGCCCTAGACCATCTCAAACAAGTGACTGTCCAGTCTTTTCTTAAAAACTTCCAGTGATGACGCAGCCACAACTTCTGGAGGCAAGTTATTCCACTGATTCATTGTCCTCACTGTTAGGAGGTTTCTCCTTAATTCCAGGTTGCTTCTCTTCTTGACTAGTTTCCATCCACTGCTTCTTGTCCTGCCCTCTTCGTATCGTCATCTGATATCATATATCATATGATATCACATCACATCATATCCTATATCATATCAGTTCATATCATCCCCTAATAATCTTAGCATTAACTTGTCAATGACCAATTGAATATTTAGGAGGTGTGGTTTGTACATTATAATGAGCTTACGAGATATTAAAGTTCTACCTTCTAGGCCTAGGGGATTCTCCTCTGTAGTCCGTCTGAGATGAGTCTTCTCAGAATTTCATGTTCTTGCTTGCTACTTCAAGGGAACTAGGATCAGTAATCAAAGGTACCCCTTGTTACCAAAAACAATTATTCAGAGAGGCCCTGTTTCTCCTGCTCCCATCACACCAGCCTCCCTTTTAAACCGGGTTGCCTGCTAGCGTCCCCATCCACACTTCCAGGAGTCATGAGAGTTTACTCATTTCACTTTTGCTTCAGGCTCACAGCTTTTGTGCTGAAGGTTTTGTCGCTGGCTCAGATGTACCAGGAGGTGGATATTGCCGGGATCCGGGGATCGGTGCAGTGGATTCTGGAACAGCAACAGAGTGATGGTTCTTTCAGAGATTCCCACCCTGTCTATCACCGGGAGATGCAGGTGAGGTCTTGGGCCCCTGGTTTAGCTCATTTCTCAATTTCTTTTTGCACACATACAAAGGAGACTCTTGTTAAGGATTGTTGTGCAGAGGGCTCCTTGTGCTACCAAGGAGTTGCATAGACAAGGAAGGGTACTAAGAGCAGTAAGAGTCACACAGTAACCACAAGAGTACACTGAGTTGTAAAAGCAAAAAGTATTTTACTTTGAGGTTGTGTAAGAACAAAAATGCACGGTCAAAAATAATCAGTCCAGGTCATACACAAAAATAACAGTCCAAGTACAAATCCTAATACAAAGTCTTCTTACCGGTCCAGAGGTCAAATACACAGTTGTACAGGTTTATCACAGTAGTAAACCAACAGTACAGCAAAACAGAGCAAAAACAGTAATAGTAGAGAGCAGTGAATTCAGAGAGAGAGAGAGAAGCTATGTTCCTAGCTCCCTCTTATGGCCATGAGAACACTTACACACCCATTGACCAATTAACATCTTAAAGTCACAATATCATGGTTAATATATTTTCAACCCAACATTATAGGCTCTCACCATATGCCTAACAACACTTGTGCCTCAAAATTCAGCACGGTGTTCTGGTCCTCCTTGAGCTTTTCTTTGTTTTCCCCCCTTCTCCCCAGGGTGGTGTGGGTGGCGTCCGTGAGGGAGTCGCATTGACAGCCTTTGTCACCCTCTCGCTGAAGCAAGCTTTGCCTTTATACAAACCCAAAGAGGAGGAAGAAGAGGCAGAAAGACAGAAGCAGGAACAGCTGAGCCGACTGGTATGAGGCCCCCACTGTGCTTTCCCATGTGAAAATGTTGCTATATAGGGCGTGGCATCCAGGACTCTGAAAATCTCTACTTTCCCCTTCAAAAAAACAAAAAAAGGAAACAAAGTTACTAGTCCTCATGAGTGTTCCAGCCAGCGGGCAGTTTGCATGTACTGCTAAAGCGTCAGTGGAATTACAGGTAGTCCTCGACCAAAATGGAGCTCAAACTTCCTGTTGCGAAGCGAGGCGTTTCTTAAGTGAATTTTGCCTTATTTTACGACCTTTCTTGACCCTGGGGATGCTACAACAGTCATATGTGTGAAAAACACTCATAAGTCACTTTTTTCAGTGCCGTTGTAACTTTGTATGGTCACTAAATGAACTGTTGTAAGTCGAGGACTACTTGTACGTACTTATGCATGAGAGCTTGGTACAGTAAAATGGTTAACTTTTAGACGTCCCTGGTTTAAATCTTATTAAATAAAATATCTTTTACTGATCCCTCTCCTATATAGAAAAATTGGCATTGGAGACTCCATTCTCAAGTAAAGCTCATTTCTCAGATATGTTCTCTTTGATTGGGGAACTCCAATCTTATGCACACTAGAAGGAATCTGCCCCATGTTACCCATTACAAATATTACTCCCTTTTATTAATTTTTTTTAATGGTTGGATTTTTTTAACCAGCCTGTTAGAAAGCCCACATTTCTTTGCACATTAGCTAACCTTATTTGTGTAACTTTCCATGATATACACACCGAGCTTTTTTAACATATCCATTTCCCTTACAATGCTTTTTTTTTTTGGTACAATGAGAAAATTCTTGCTTCTTTTGTTTAAACCAGGGGTCTCCAAAGTTGGCAACTGTAAGACTTGTGGAGTTGAACTGGAAGTCAACTGGAATTCAGCACAGCTGGCTGGGAAATTCTGGGAGTTGAAGTCCACAAGTCTTACGGTTGCCAAGTTCAGAGACCCCTGGTTTAAACAAAAAAATTCCAGATATGCTTCACCCCAAAGATGTACACCATTTCTCCAAATACATGCATTAATCTTTTTTTTGGTGAGATTTTTTTTTTGCCAAAGAACGATGCCCTGCTTAACATTTCCAGCACTGCCATAGCACAATCTGTGCTAGCGAATTGTGCCAATCCCCTTTCACAAGTGCTCTACTGCCCCCACACACTATTTTCCCATTTCTGTGGAGGAATTCCCTTTTTCTACAGCAGTGTTTCTGAACCACAGCAATATTAAGATGTGTGGACTTCAACTCCCAGAATTCCTCAGCGAGAATTCTGGATTCATCATCCATCAGTCCATGCTGCCTGGGGAACTCTGGGAGCTGATGTCCACACATCTTAAAGTTGCTGAGGTTCAGAAAAAACTGCTCCACAGATCAGCAGCAAGAAATACTGTACAGGTAGTCCTGGACTTATGGCCACAATTGAGCCCGACATTTCTGTTGTTAAGCGAGACATTTGTTAAGTGACTTTTGCCCCATTATACGGCCTTTCTTACCACAGCTGTAACTATGAACCAGTTGCCAAGCATCTGAATGTTGACGATGGGGCTGCTGCAATGGTTGTAGTGTGAAAATGGTCATAAATCAGTGCTATTGTAACTTCAATGGTCACTAGACGAATTATTGTAAGTCGAGGACTATCTGTAATGTGTAAATAAGATGTGTAATGTGTAATAACAGGATTTTTTAATTTTTTAACTTTTTGTAATTGGGTTTTTAATCAGAGTTATAGGGGTTTTAGATTTTAATTAAGGATAATTTAATCTATTTTAATTGTTATTAATTTTTGTATCATGATGTTGTTTTTATTGCCTTGTGAACCGCCCTGGGTCCTGCGGGAGAAGGGTGGTATATAAGTTTAATTAATAATAATAATAATAATAATAATGTTTATGTTTGTTTTATGTTTTATTTGATTTGTATACCGCCCTTCTCCCTAGGGACTCAGGGCGGTTCACAGGGCATATATAAATAACGATACAAAGTTAAAAGGAAATTAAACCAGTGCCCAGTTAAAAAACAATAATATAATACTAAAAACACCAATTTAAAAACCCATAATCCCCCATCAGGCCAGACCAGCTAATTCAAATAAGTGGGTCTTCAGGCCGCGACGGAAGGTTCGGAGGTCTGATGTCATCCGGAGCTCCACCGGCAGTTGGTTCCATAATGCCGGAGCGCCCACAGAGAAGGCCCTCCCCCTGGGGGCCACCAGTCGGCATTCCCTGACCGGAGGCACCCTGAGGAGGCCCTCTCTGTGTGCACGTACTGGGCGGAGGGAAGTTTAATAATAATAATAATAATAATAATAATAATAATAATAATAATAATAATAATAAAAAACCTGGGATAACCCAAAGGCCACAAGACATGAGTTGGAGGTCCCTAACCAGCTCCAATGTAATTTCCTTCTCTTCCAGGAAAATAGCTTGGAACGTGCAATGGCGTATCTTGCCAGATCCCTGGATGAACAGTCTCTAGGGCCGTACCCTGTAGCCATCAGCAGCTACGCCCTCGCCCTCTCTTCTCAGGACAAATCCGCCATTAAACATGCTGGCAGCCGCCTAATGGAGCTTTCCTCAGAAGATAAAAGTATTCTCACTCTTCCTTCTAAAATATCTGGGATTTTGTGTGTGTGTGTGTGTGCGCGCGCGCGCGTGTGCATTGTGGGAAATTTTATATCAAAATACATTTTATTTTTTATACTGTTTCCATCTTCCCTCAAAACATTAACAAAATCCGTAACGTTCTGAGAATCAGCGTCTCCACTAGATAATTGACAGTCAAGCTGAAACTAAATTAATCAAGTAAAAATGGCAAACGGGAAAGAGCAACTTTTGCTTCCTCAAACCCCCAATAGGTTACCCAGGCCTAATCCACATATCAAAGGTTAAGGTCTGCAAACGCAAATAGAGTTAAATGTCCATGGAGATTCTCAGTCATCCAGGTCAAGGTGCTTTTTTTTTCCACAAGGCAACTGGACTTTCTTGTTTTTCTTTGAAGATGTTTCGCTTCTCACCCAAGAAGCTTCTTCAGCTCTGACTGGATGGTGGGAAATGGGAGGATTTTGTTACTAGATCAACAGCGGCAGTGATTCATTTAACAACCGTGGCAAGAAAGGTGGTGAAATGGGCCAAAATTCACTTAACACGTGTCTCATTTAGCAATGGAAAATTTGGGCTCACTTGTGGTCAAATCAGAGACTACCTGTATTAGATACATTCACCACCTTGAATTACAGTATTTATAAAAATAATGTGTATAATACATATGCACATACTGTACACATACACATACACATTAGGGGACTGGAGGCTAAAACATACAAACAACAGTTGCTGAAACTGGCTATGTCTAGTAGTTTAATGAAGAGAAGGATGAGGGGAGACATGATAGCAGAATTCCAGTATTTGAAGGACTGCTACAAGGAAGAGTCAGTCTATTTTCCAAAGCGCCCGAAGGCAGGACAAGAAGCAACGGATGGAAACTAATCAAAGAGAGAAGCAACCTAGAACTAAGGAGAAACTTCCTGACAGTGAGAACAATTAACCAGTGGAACACTTGTGAATGCTCCAACACTGGAAGTTTTTAAGAAGAGACTGGTCAGCCATTTGCCTGAAATGGTATAGGGTTGGACTAGATGACCTCCAAGGTCCCTTCCAATTCTAATTCCTATTCTATTCCATTCTATTCTATTCTAATTTTTATTCTATTCTATTCTATTCTATTCTATTCTTATTCTAATTCTAATTCCTATTCTATTCTATTCTATTCTAATTTTTATTCTATTCTTTTCTTATTCTAATTCTAATTCCTATTCTATTTATTCTATTCTAATTTTTATTCTATTCTTTTCTTTTCTTATTCTAATTCTAATTCCTATTCTGTTCTATTCTATTCTATTTATTCTATTCTAATTTTTATTCTATTCTTTTCTTATTCTAATTCTAATTCCTATTCTATTCTATTCTATTCTATTCTAATCTTTATTCTATTCTATTCTTATTCTAATTCTAATTCTAATTCCTATTCCATTCCATTCCATTCCATTCCATTCCATTCTATTCTATTCTATTCTATTCTATTCTATTCTAATTTTTATTTTATTCTATTCTTTTCTTATTCTAATTCTAATTCCTATTCTATTCTATTCTATTCTATTCTATTCTATCCTATTCTATTCTATTCTATTCTAATTTTTCTTCTATTCTTTTCTTATTCTTATTCTTATTCTAATTCTAATTCCTATTCTATTCCATTCCATTCCATTCCATTCCATTCTATTCTATTCTATTCTATTCTATTCTAATTTTTATTCTATTCTATTCTTTTCTTATTCTACTTCTAATTCCTATTCTATTCTATTCTATTCTATTCTATTCTAATTTTTATTCTATTCTATTCTTTTCTTATTCTAATTCTACTTCTAATTCCTATTCTATTCTATTCTATTCTATTCTATTCTATTCTAATTTTTATTCTATTCTTTTCTTATTCTAATTCTAATTCCTATTCCATTCCATTCCATTCTATTCTATTCTATTCTATTCTATTCTAATTTTTATTCTATTCTATTCTTTTCTTATTCTAATTCTAATTCCTATTCTATTCTATTCTAATTTTTATTCTATTCTTTTCTTATTCTAATTTCTATTCTATTCTATTCTAATTTTTATTCTATTCTTTTCTAATTCTAATTCTAATTCTAATTCCAATTCCTATTCTATTCTATTCTATTCTATTCTATTCTATTCTATTCTATTCTATTCTATTCTATTCTATTCTATTCTATTCTATTCTATTCTATTCTATTCTATTCTATTCTATTCTACATATATGCATGTACCTATACCTATATATAGATCTAACCTCCCTCAATTCCTGCAGAGAGACTGAGGCGAATCAGATGCCCCACTAGGACTGATTTTCTGCCCTCAGTTCACTGCTGACCACTGACAATCACACGGACATATTTTCACTTGGACACTCTAACCCCAACATGGCCTTCTGGGTGTCTTGATAATGCCTTCATCAACTGTTTAACCGAGTTTATCCCTCTGGCTGCGTTCACCCCGTCTTCTCTTTCTTTCCACCTTTCCCAGCAACAGGGACTTCTCAAGGGAGTTAAGTCTTTTATTTATTTTATTTATTTTATTTATTTTAATTCCATTTATATCCCGCCCTTCTCCGAAGACTCAGGGTGGCTTACAAGCTTAGCAGTAGCCTTCATTCTATGTATATGCCTGCTTATTAGGGCTTTCACACACACCCCAAGCGGCATTATTACAAAGTCAGCTTATTGCCCCCAACAATCTGGGTCCTCATTTTACCTACCTCGGAAGGATGGAAGGCTGAGTCAACCTTGAGCCTGGTGGGATGCGAACCTGCACTAATTGCAGGCAGCTGGTGTTACTTAAGGAGGCATTAGCCCACCAAGTAGAGAAGGGCATAGCCTGCTCCACCAAGGCTCTTTCCACTTTTCCCAGCAACAGGGACTTCTCAAGGGAGTTAATGTTTGATGTGTCCAAAATAGGTTGCAGGTAGTAGCCCTCGACTTACAGCAATTCATTTAGTGACCCTTCAAAGTTACAATGGCACTGAAAAAAGTAACTTACAACCGTTTTTCCCATGACCCCGTTGCAGCATCCCTGTGGTCATGTGTTCAAAATTTGGATGCTTGGCAACTGGCTCATATTTATGACCGTTGCAATGTCCAGGGGGGTCATGTGATCTCCTTTTGCGACCGTCTGACAACCACAGTCAACGAGGAAGCCAGATTCACTGAACAATCACGATACTAACTTAACAGCTGCAATGATTCACTTAACAACTGTGACAAGAACGGTCGTAAAATGGGGCAAAACTCACTTAACAAGTGTCTCATTTAGTAACAGAAATTTGGGGCTCAATTGTGGTCGTAGGTCAAGGACTACCTGTAATTTGAGCCTGGTTACAGTATTTGTGTTTCAAGTGAGAACCTCTGGATGGATTTGTTCTGTGAACCATTGGATTGTTTAATATCTGCAAGAAATGAATGAATGAATGAATGAATGAATCAATCAATCAATCCAAAAATACCTATAAGCATCTCTTCTGCTTTGGCCTTAAATTCTGTTCTCTCATTCTTGGCTTTCAAGACAGCACCATGATATATTGGTTAGCGGATGAGGACCATCGGACAAGGGTGCCTTCAGCTATCTCAGTGGAGGCCACAAGCTATGCCCTTCTCTACTTCTTGAAGCAAAATGATTCTGCAACAGCTAGCAAGATAGCTAAGTGGCTGACCGAGCAGAGGAACTACGGAGGAGGATTCAGATCAACACAGGTACTGGCTGCTGTGACCCAACCCTTGCTTATCAGAAAAGGAGCAGTGAAAATGCAGCAACAGCCAAAAAAGCCAATGTAATCTTCAGCTGCACTAGCAGAAGGATAGAATCAGGATCATGCGAAGTTCTAGTACCATTCCCTAAAGCTTAAGTAAGACCACACATGAAATAGTGCACCCAGTTCTGGTCATCACAATAAAAAAATGGGATGTTAAGACTCTGGAAAGAGTGCAAGGAAGATCAACAAAGATGATTAGGAGGCTGAAGGCTAAAACATACGAAGAACTGTTGCAGGAACTGGGTATGTCCACTCTAGGAAAAAGAAGGACTAGGGCAATGATGGCGAACCTTTTAGAGACCGAGTGCCCAAACTGCGACCCAAAACCCACTTATGTATCGTCGGGTGCCAGGTGTGTGTGGCCCATTGGGTGGGTGTGGCTGCGGTGGTAACGGCAGACTGGGTGGGACTAAAAAGTTCAACCAATTAATTCCAACTTTGCCAGATCTTTTTTTTTCCTGTGAGAAGTTGAAATTGATTGATTGAACCTTTTTTTTGTCAGCGGAGGCCTAAAGCGAAAAGGTTTTATAAAACCAGGCTGAAGGCCTAGGACTGGGGCAACGTCACACGGGCCAACAGAGAGGGCTCTGCGTGCCACCTGTGGCACCCCTGCAATAGGTTCGCCACCACGGGCCTAGGGCATGATAGAAGCATTCCAATATTTGAGGGGCTGCCACAAAGAAAAAGGGATCAAACTATTTTCCAAAGCACCAAAAAAGCAAGATAAGAAACAATGGTTGGAAATTAACCAAGGAGAGAAGCAATGTAGAACTAAGGAGAAAATACCTGATAGTAAGAGCAATCAACCAACGAAATAACTTCCCTCCAGAAGTTCTGGGTACTCCATTATTTTTATTTTTATTTTATTTTAATCCCATTTATATCCCACCCTTCTCCGAAGACTCAGGGCAGCTTACAATTTTTAAGCACAAACCAATGTGCTTAGCAGTAGCCTTCATTCTATGTATATGCCTGCTTATTAGGGCTTTCGCCCCCCCCCCCAAGCGGCAACATTACAAAGTCAGCTTATTGCCCCCAACAATCTGGGTCCTCATTTTACCTACCTCGGAAGGATGGAAGGCTGAGTCAACCTTGAGCCTGGTGGGATGCGAACCTGCACTAATTGCAGGCAGCTGGTGTTACTTAAGGAGGCATTAGCCCACTGCTCCACCAAGGCTGAAGGCTTCCAAAAAAAGAGACTGGACAACCATTTGGCTGAGATGATACAGAGTTGTGTATTTTCTATGTGGGTTCTCCTAAAACAGACATGTCAAACACAAGGCCCGGGGGCCGGATCCGGCCCGCGAAGTGGTTTCATGTGGCCCGCGAAGCCATCCTGGAAACAGTGAGGGAACGGCCCCCACTGCCTTGGCCCTGGCCCAGAGACCCTCCTTCTGCCAGAGACCCTCAGATCTGTCCCACTCCTGCCCAGGCCCCCATAGGCACCCTTGATGAGAACGATGTAGAGCTGGCCACGCCCACCCAGTAGGCCATACGCACTCTAGCCACGCCCACCCAGTAGGCCACGCCCACCCTGGCCATACCCACCCGGCCCCCTGAGGGCAACCGCAATGCTGATGCGGCCCTCAATGAACTTGAGTTTGACACCCCTGTCCTAAAAGGTGCCAGAGTACTGATTTCTGTGGTGGCTTCTCTTCCCAGGACACAGTGGTGGCTTTGGAAGCCCTTTCCGCCTACTGGATCAGCACCTTCCACCAAGAAGAAGGGAACGAACTAACAGTATCTCTTTCTGTCCCTGGAAAACACTTGCCTATTCAGATTTTCATTGGAAGATCCAATGATCCAGTCCAGGAAGAGCTTCAGGTATTCACGTTGAGATGGCTGTTTACATGATGAGGAGTGGAACGTGCAAATGGGTATATAAACCCATCCAGCCAACTTTGGCAAACGCTGATTTAAATAATACTGATAGCCACACTCAAATGGCTGATGTTGCAATTTTTGTGTGGGTATAAAAAAAAAAAGTGGGGACATGTTTTGCAATTAGGTTTCAAACTGTCTTTTGTATTCATGCGTTTGCAAGGAGATTTATACGTACAGCACACGATTTTTGTCAAAGAGTTAGGCTGCTCTTTTTTTAAGGACAGTGCTATTTTTGTTGTTATTATGCAACGTAATTCTGAGTTTTTTCCTTCAGTTTTCTTTGGGACAAGACATCGACGTAAAAGTGCAAGGAAAAGGGAAAGGAACTCTGACGGTAAGTAATTTCATACTACTATTATATATTGAATGATGTATTGAATGATGGCTACTACGGCTTTTACCAAGATTACAGAGTGACTTAATGGCTTTTTTCTCTTAGCCTCATAGCAGGGCTGAAAAATAGGTAGTTCGTTCATTTTAGTGACCATTGGAAGTTACAATGGCACTGAAAAAAGTGACTTATGATCAGTCTTCACACTTACGACTGGTCACACGATTAAAATGCCAGCACAGCAAATGCAAGCACATGTATTTATGATGTCCCAGAGTCATGTGATCGACATTAGTGAATTTCCCAGCTGGCGTCCAACAAGCAAAGTATGGGGGAATCTGGATTTGTTATCAGCTGTGTAATTCACTGAACAACTGCAGGGATTTCCTTAACGACTGTGGCAAGAAAGATCATAAAATCGGTGATAACCCACTCAGCAACCGCCTGGCTTAGCAATGGAAATTTTGGTCCCAATTGTTTTTGTAAGTCGAGGACCATCTGTAACAATGAGACAGTGTGTTTGGCCAAAGCACAACAGGGGAGTTTGGTGATGCTAACAATTAATGGTGGAGTCGCAGGTGATCTAGTTTTTTTTCTGAAATCCACCGGCCTCCGGTCCCTTTTAAAAAAATGGGAAAAAGGATTCTATGTGTAACCATCAAGTTCATTTGCTAAACCTTAGTCCAGGGGTGTCAAACTGCCAGCCTACAGGCTGGAGGCTACACCAGGAAATTGCACCCACCCCATTGCCGACAATGGGGAAAAAGCTCTGATAGGTTGTGCGGTATCACGTGACGTCGGAAGTTTGACATGTCTGCCTTAGTCCCAGGATAGTTCAGGGCAAAGAAAGATCCTGTTTTAGAAATGAGTTGTTTATAGCTTGTACTTAATAAAGAAGATGCGAGTCAATGAATGGCATGCAACATGGTTTGTTTTGAGCTAACACACCTGGCTTAGCTGAGGCCTCAGTCAAATTCCCTTTATTGGGAAGATACTTTCTTCCCACAATGGAGATGAAAATAGAAAGTTTGTGTTCAAAACAAGAGGCTCAGACAGTTGGGGATTTGAAATCATCATCATCATCATCATCTGCAACATAACACCCTGGACTTAACAATTGTCGATAAGAAAGACAAAAAAAGTCTGGATAGTGGACCTGGCAGTGCCTGGAGACAGCAGAATAGACGAGAAAGAACTGGAGAATTTAACAAAATACAAAGACCTACAAACAGAAATAGAAAGACTGTGGCAAAGGCAAGCAAGGGTAGCACCAATATTAATAGGTGCCTTGGGTGCAGTCCCAAAACAACTGGAGCACCACAACACCATTGGCACTGACAAATTCGCCATTAGACAATTGCAAAAGGCGGCCTTACTAGGAACTGCTTCCTGCAACAATATCTGTAATACCATCAAACATCCACATCTGCCTATCCCAGGTCCTTAGTAAGGACTCGATAGGTAGGCAAAAATACCAAATCCAGTCCGAACATCTGGCTGACTATGCGATGATTGATGATGATGATGATGATGATGATGATGTTGGAAGGGACCTTGGAGGTCATCTAGTCCAACCCCCTGCTCAGGCAGGAAACCCTATACCATTTCAGACCAATGGCTGTCCAGTCTCTTCTTAAAAACTTCCAGTATTGGAGTACTCACAGCTTCTGGAGGCAGGTTGTTCCACTAATCCAGACATGTCAAACACAAGGCCCGGGGGCCAGATCCGGCCCGCAAAGTGGTTTCATGCGGCCCGCGAAGCCATCCTGGAAACAGTGAGGGAACGGCCCCCATTGCCTTGGCCCTGGCCCAGAGACCCTCCTTCTGCCAGAGACCCTCAGATCTGTCCCACTCCTGCCCAGGCCCCCATAGGCACCCTTGATGCGAATGATGTGGAGCTGGCCACGCCCACCCAGTAGGTCATACGCACTCTAGCCACACCCACCCAGTAGGCCACACCCACCCAGGCCATACCCACCCAGCCCCCTGAGGGCAACCGCAATGCTGATGCGGCCCTCAATGAAATTGAGTTTGACACCCCTGCTAAGCAATTGTTCTAACTGTAGAAAAATTAAATGGTCTTCCCAAGGGTGCTTTTCCGAAAGGCAACTGGACTTTGTTTCTGCTTGAAGACGTTTTGCTTCTCAACCAAGGAAGCTTCTTCAGTTTTGACTGAATAGTGGAGGAAGGAAGGATTTATATTCCTTGCAATCATCTGGTCGTTAGCGCTCTTTCTGAGGCACTTGGAGGTTCACCTGTGCCTCTGTGAGGGATAGAAATCCTTCCACCATCCACCGTTCAGTCAGAACTGAAGAAGCTTCTTTGGTTGAGAAGAGAATCCGTCCTCAAGGGAAAACAAAGTCCAGTTGCCTTTTGGAAAATGCACCTTTGGGACAACCATGGCCTGAATGACTGAGAATCTCCATACACAATTAAATGGTCAACAATCACAGCGCGCTCCTTTTGATTGGCCGAAACTGAGGGCAAGGCAGAAAGAAAGACAGTTAAAGAGTAAGAATCCAACTTAGATTCTACCAAATAATTTTTCCTCAGAGTAATGGGAAAGTCTGCACCTGCGGCATTTCTGCTGGATGTGCATCTTTTTTTTATTGAAAAGTTTTTCAATACATTTTATCTTTAACAAACCAACCCCCCAACCCCCTCCCCCCCTTCCCAACCCAGCCCAACCCTCCCCCCCTCCCCTTCCCCCCTCCCCGACTTCCCAGAGCTAAATACAAGGTATAAAAGTAAAAAACACTCATAAACTACCATATGCTAACTACAATAAGCTATTAGGTCTATCGCCCTTTAGCTCGTATAAAGATGTGCATCTTATGAGGACGGAAGGGTCCTTAATGCAGGAATCAGTAGTTGGGGGGGGGGCGAGAGCAGAAGGGATGTTTCCATCCCTTGAAAGGACGGATGTTTTGCTTCCCTGCATTTGGGATGCCTCTCCAGTCTTACACCAGTCAAAGTACAAAGGGTGCCACCAGGGCTAGGCTTTGAAGGAGATGTCCACAGCTCCTGCTCAGCAGGGAACTTAAAACATCAGGAAGCTGGAGGGCCACAGCTGGAAACATAGATGCAATGTCCAGCTAAGGAGGCAGTGGGATTAATACAGTACATCTGGGCCTCTTTTGGAATAACTAAAACCATAGGTAGTTTCTCCGTCCTTCCAGCACAGCTCTTCTCGACCTTGGCAACTTGGCTGGGGAATTCTGGGAGTTGAAGTCCGCCCACCTTAAAGTTGCCAGGGTTGAAAAAACATTGTTCTGGCACTACTTCGCGGCATCACTCGGGAGAGGGAAAGCTTATCTCCTCTTCTTGATCCTCCTAGGTACTCAAGCAGTTTCATGTTTTGGCTGTCCAGAACACCACCTGTCAAACCCTTGGGCTAGAAGTGACCGTGAGCGGCTCCGTTCGCCGAAATGGTACGTCGGGCATTGGGGACTGTGGGCTTTTTTGATCATTGATTGGTGGGCTTTTTAAGACGAGATTGGACAGCCAATTGTCTGGAATGGTATGGGGGGGGTCTCCTGCTTGTGCACAGGGGGTTGGAGTAGAAAACCTACAGAGTCCCTTCCGACTCCGTTATTCTGCAATTATCTTCTAGTCCAGGGCTTTTCAACCTTTTCACCCATTGTACCACTTTTAGGATATGGCAACATCCGAGTACCACCAGTCGCCTAGGCTTGTGCGGTGCTGCCACCGGTTCAGCTCATTCCCCTCCCCCGCCACCACTTTTCTAGGATGGTCGTGTACCACCTGCCAGGTGCCAATGTACCACAGGTGGTACCCGTACCACTGGTTGAAAAGCCCTGTTCTAATAGTCCAAGCAGGGGACCTTGTATCATTTCAGCTGTCCAATCTCTTCTTTAAAACCTCCAGTGATGGAGCAGCCACAACTTCTGAAGGCAAGCCGTTCCGATGATTAATTGGCGTAATTGTCAGGAAATTTCTTCTTAGTTCTAGGTTTCCACCCACTGCTTCTTGTCCTTCCTTCAGGGGCTTTGGAAAATAGGTTGACCCCCCCCTTCTTCTCTGTGGCAGCCCTTTAGATATTGGAACACTGCTATTCTGTTACACACACCCCGTCCTTCTCTTCATTAAACTAGACCAGTGGTGGCGAACCTATGGCACGGGTGCCAGAGGTGGCACTCAGAGCCCTCCCTGTGGGCATCTGCGCCATGCCTCGGAGGTGGCAACTGTCTCTCTTCAACCAGCTGCTCTCCACAGGTGACCACACCCACCTTGGCCACACCCACCCAATCTTCCATGACCACCACAGCCACACCCACCCAGTAGGCCACACCCACCCAGTAGGCCACACCCACCTGGCACCCAACGATAAATAAGTGGGTTTTGCAGTTTGGGCACTTGGCACTACAGGGGCACCTGCTGCCGGTGTCAACTTCCCTTCGTCCTGTGCGCTCCCACAGAGAAAGCCTCCTCAGGGTGCCGTCAGTCAGGGATTGCCGGCTGGCAGCCCCCAGGGGGAGAGCATTCCCTGTGGGCGCGCCAGCCCTTTGGAATCAACTGCCTGTTGAGCTCCGGATGGCTCCAGACCTTCGCTCTTTCCGCCGTGACCTGAAGACTTGTTTGTTTGAACAGGCGGGCCTGGACTAAGGGTTTATTTTTAACTATTTATTGTTGGGGCTAAATTAATTTAATTTATTTTTAATTTTTGTATGTTGTATTTTATCGCCCTGTACACCGCCCTGAGTCCTTTTGGGAGAAGGGCGGTATAGAAATTCAATAAATAAATAAATAAATAAATAAATAAATAAATAAATAAATAAATAAATAAATAAATGGTTTGCCATCACTGAACTAGACGGATCCAGTTCCTGCAACTGTCCTTCCTATTTGGCGTGTGCCCTTGCGAAAGCAAATGTGTTCCGTACTTCCCAACGCCAATGGTCTGTGCTCTGTGTAAAAGCCTTGTTAACATTTGCCTCTCTTTCCTTACCGCAGCTGAAGTGGATGATTACTATTATGAATATGAAGATGATCTTCCGCCCACATCACAACCTGCTAACCAGCCATTGTCACGGATTGAATTATTTGACGCCCGGCAGCGCCGAAGGAGGGAGACGAAAAGCACCAAAGAGTCAAGACATGACGTCACCTACGAGGTCTGCTTCTGGTAAGTTGTTGTTGTTGTCAGAATTGTTAAGAGTGGGCTTGCAATAAGCAGTGGGCTATTTGACAGGTACATTTTTATATTTTTATATTATTTTTATAGTTTTATAGCTTTCTAGTTTTATACTTTTATTTATAAAGGTTTGATTTTTATTTGCTTGTTTATTATTTATTTATTTTGAGGGGTTTATTTATTTACTTCTTGCTTTCCCACTTTTGTTGTTTTTTTTTTACAAATAGAGGTGGTCCTTGACTTACAGCAGTCTGTTTAGCGACCATTCAAATTTACAACATCCCTGAAAAAAATAGTGACTCATGACTGTTTTTCACACTTACAACTATTGTAGCGTCCCTGTGATCAAAAATTCAGATATTGGCCATTGACTCATATTTATGACGTTTGTGACATGCAGTATCCTGGGGGGGGGGGGAACCATGTGATCCCCTTTTGCGACCTTCTGACAAACAAAGTCAGTGGGGGAAGTCAGATTCCCTTTACAACTGAGGGACTAACTTGTAACTGTTTTAAATAAATAAATTTAAATAAAATAAATAAATTTTAACTAGAAAGGAAGGTCCTACATTTAGGCAAGAAAAACCAAATGCACAGGTACACTATGGGTGGTACCCGGTTCAGTAATAGTAATTGTGAGAGGGATCTTGGAGTCCTAGTGGACAATCACTTAAATATGAGCCAGCCGTATGCTGTAGCTGCCAAAAAAGCCAACGCAAGGAGAGAAGCAACCTAACACTAAGGAGAAACTTCCTGACAGTTAGAACAATTAACCAGTGGAACAACCTGCCTCCAGAAGCGGTGAATGCTCCAACACTGGAAGTTTTTAAGAAGAGACTGGACAGCCACTTGTCTGCAATGGTATAGCAGGGGTCTCCAAACTTGGCAACTTTTAAGACTTATGGACTTCAGCTCTGAGACAATTCTGGGAGCTGAAGCCCATAAGTCTTAAAAGTTGACAAGTTTGAAGACCACTGTGGTATAGAGTTTCCTGCCTGAGCAGGGGGTTGGACTAGATGACCTCCAAGGTCCCTTCCAACTCCGTTGCTCTGTAAGTAAATGCAGCCCCCCCTCCCCCTTTTCTGGGAATCCAACCTACTACATTCTGCCACATGGCCACAGGTCAGGGCTACTTTTACGTGAACTAGTAGGGGTGTTTTCCGAGACATTTTTCTCAAGTTACTTTCTTGGCTGTGCTCTGGTCCCTCTTATCTGACTGTGTCTTAGTAGTGGCTCTTCCTCCTGCCCTTCCAGGCCATTCCTTCTTCCCTCTATTACAGGGGTCTCCAACCCCCAGTCTGTGGACCAGTACTGGGCCGTGGCATGCCAGCAACACACAAACAAGCAAAGCCCCATTCACATGATGCAGGCAGCACACAAAACCACACGCTTTCCGGTCCACGGAGAAACTTCTCTCCGTGGAACCCGTCCCTCGTGCCCCAAAAGTTGGGGATCTCTGCTCTACCACATCTAACTCAGCCTGGGGTGGAGGGTGATTATGATGCTTTGTACAGGTAGTCCTTGATTTACAACCATTCATTTGGCGACCGTTCAAAGTCACAGTGGCCCTGGGAAAAGTGATTAATGGCCAGTTTTCATACAAAAAGGACCGCTGCATCATCCCTTGGTGGAGCAGTGGGCTAATGCCTCCTTAAGTAACACCAGCTGCCTGCAATTAGTGCAGGTTCGCATCCCACCCGGCTCAAGGTTGACTCAGCCTTCCATCCTTCCCAGGTAGGTAAAATGAGGACCCAGATTGTTGGGGGCAATTAAGCTGACTTTGTAATAATGCCGCTTGGTGTGTGTGTGAAAGCCCTAATAAGCAGGCATATACATAGAATGAAGGCTACTGCTAAGCTTGCAAGCCGCCCTGAGTCTTCGGAGAAGGGCGGGATATAAATGGGATTTTTTTTAAAAAATCCCCATGGTCATGTGATCAGAATTTGGGTGGTCGGCAAATTGTAACCTTCCCAGCCGGCTTCTGATAAGCAAAGTCAATATGGGAAGCCCGATTCGTTTAACAACCTCATGGGTCGCTTCACAACTTCAAGTGATTCACTTAACAGCTGTGGCCCCAAGTCGTAACATGGGGCACAGCCAATGGTGGAATTCAAATACCTGGACAACCAGTTCTCTTATTTGATGCAGGCCTGGGCCTCCGAGGCCAAGAACGGACTTCCGGAAGTGGCATCACACACTTCCGGCGGGCCGTTCTAGGCCTGGGAGGACTCCTCCAGGCCTCCGAGGCCTAGACTGGACTTCTAGTAGCCAGCCAGTTCTCTGAATGCAGCAAAATTTAGCTACCAGTTCTGCCAAACCAGTGTGAACCGGCTGAATCCCACCACTGGGCGCAGCACACTTAATATTTGTCTTGCTTAAGAGTGGGCATGTTGGGCTCAGCTGTGGTTGTAGCAGAAGGACGACCTGTAGCAACATTTATGTGGTCCAATTCATCCAATGTCCTCGTTTCTACTAAACCGCACAGGTCAAACAAAAGACATTGAACGATCTCTCCCACCTCCCAACCTTTTTCTACAGGAGACAAAGGGGGGCTCGTGTTTCCGGCATGGTCGTTGTTGACATCAGCCTGTTGAGTGGCTTTCAGCCTGATGAGATGGACCTTGCTCAGGTAGATCTTGGCAAAGTATTGTATTTCCCTTTAATATAGAACAAGTGTGGTTACTCAGACCAACCTCCTCCACGGCAGAAGCTCTTGGATCTGGCTATCCCTCAACTTGTCCCCATTTAGATGGGCAGAGACTGGAGGCTGAAAGACTGAGAAGGCAGGACTTCTCCATGTCTTACTGTTTTCTAGCCACCTTTGAGCTTGGCGGAAAACCCAACCCGGGGTCTCCAAACTGACAACTTTAGAGACTTGTAGACTTCAACTAAGGGACGCGGTGGCTCAGTGGGTTAGGACGCTGAGCTTGTTGATCAGAAGGTCGGCAGTTTGGCGGGTCGAATCCCGAGTGCCGCATAGCAGAGTGAGCGCCTGCTACTCGTCCTAGCTTCTGCCAACCTAGCAGTTCGAAAGCACGTAAAAATGCAAGTAGAAAAATAGGGACCACTACGGTGGGAAGGTAACAGCGTTCTTTGGCATCTAGTCATGCCGGCCACATGACCACGGAGACGTCCTCGGACGAGCGCTGGCTCTTCGGCTTTGAAACGGAGATGAGCACCGGCCCCTAGAGTTGGAAACGACTAGCACGCACGTGCGGGGGAACCTTTACCTTTACCTTTTTAGACTTCAACTCCCAGAATTCCTCAGCCAGCTCTGCGGGGCTAATGTTCCTGCCGATCTCCATCAAGTTCATCTTCCTTCTTCCCTACAGTTTGGGAGATCTGCTTGCTTCTTGTATTTCTTATGACTTTTCTGTCCCTCCTTTCTCTGCAGCTGCAAGAGGTCCCTGACCAATACATCAACCACTGGGAGATTCAAGGACAACAGCTGCTCCTGTATTTTGACCAGGTGACAAAACAGTCTATTCAGAGAGGGGCTGTTGGAGAAGGCACAGTTTTGGGGTCCTTGGTGGTTTCAGAGCTTGGTTTGCTTGAAGAGGTTCCATATCCAATCGACTAACATCACCAATTGGGAACGTCGGCAAGCAAACAGCCAGGCTGAGAGGGCCCCAAGGATTCCACAGATCAGCCCTGACCTTTATGCCGTACGGTCTCATCTGCTGAACCCAGCTGTACTTCTCCATGCCTGTGTGGGAAGGGGAGCTAAACCACACAGGTAGTCCTCAACTTACGACCATTCATTTAACAACTGTTCAAAGTTATGATGATGTTGGGAAAAAAGTGTCATAGGACTGGTCCTCTCGCTTAACAACCAGTGCAGCATCTCTGCAGTCCCGTGATTGAAATTCCAGTGCTTAGCAGCCATCATGTATTTACGATGATTGCAGCATCCGTGATCCGTGATTTGTTATTTGTGACATTCCGGGGGAGGGGTGGGAAACACGTGTGGTTATAACTTGAGGACTATCTGCAAGCCACTGATATCTGCCTTTTTAGACAATACAGTTCCTTCCAAAGGCTAGAGTCTTAATTTTGATCATCTGTGTTACCAGGGCTTTTTTTTTTTATCATAGAACGCCCAGAACGGAGTTCCGACACCTTTTTTTGGATGGAACCTTGTAGGGTAGGCAAGGCGGGTTGTATGACATGTGTGTGAGTTCCGGCACCTCTCTCTCTTTTTTTTTTTTACAAAAAAAGCACTGCGTGTTACTTTCTTTTTAAAGTTTAAAGTTTTATTGAATTTTTATACCGCCCTTTTCCCGAAGGACTCAGGGCGGTGAACAGGGCATATAAATAGAAATACAAAAGTTAAAAAAAGGATTAAATTATTGCCCAATTAAAACAATCAAAATATAAAAACATTAAAACCCTAACGTTCCCCCATCAGGCCAGGCCAGCTTGTTCGAATAGATGGGTCTTTAACCCGCGCCGGAAGGAGCGAAGATCCGGTGCCATCCGGAGCTCAACCGGCAGTTGGTTCCATAGTCCCTTTTGAAGCTCATCTTGGTTCCCTGCCCTTAATCATTGTTTGCAAAAGACCTAGCTAAACTGATGCCCAGCTTCATTTGCCTTCTCCAAACAGCAACCCACCCACCCAACCCCTAAGTTGGACTATACACCCCATCACAGCACCGTTCTTGTTTATGTTTTCTGTGAATAACTGGAATTATAGCCAACACATCCAGAGGTCAGCAAAGGGGGGGAGCTGAACTGCATGTTACAGATAGTCCTTGACGTACGACCACGACTGAGCCCAAAATTTATGTTGCTAAGTGAAACATTTGTTAAGTGAATTTTGCTCTAATTTTACAACTTTTCTTGCCACAGTTGTTAAAGGAATCTCCACAGTTGTTCGGTGAATCTAGTTTTCCCATCGACTTTGCTTGTCAGAAGGGGTGGAAAGGGGGGAATCCCGTGACCCCAGGGACATGCGACAGTCATAAATATAAATCAGTTGCCAAGCATCCGAATTTTGATCATTTGACCATGGGGATACTGCAATGGTTGTTGTGAAAAACCGTCATAAGTCCCTTTTTTCCCCAATTCCGTTGTGACTTTGAATGGTCAGTAAATCAACTGTTGTAAGTCGAGGACTATCTGTATTTGTAAAAACAATAGAAGCGGAATATAAACAAAGAAACAAACACACCTGTAAACTGATCATCCAATTTGCCCCCGAATGGAGGATTGTATCCTAGATCACAGAGGAAAGGTAGAATATAGCATTTTAAGTTTAAATATTTCTTTATGTTTCCAGGCACCAGAATCCGGTCGTGAGTGTATCGCTTTCAGGGCCAAACAGGTAGTTTCTGTGGGAAAACTGCAACCAGCCAGTGCGACCGTCTATGACTTTTACGAACCCAGTAAGTCAAAGCAAGCAACGGTTGTGGAAGGAGCTGGTAGGATGCATTTTTAATAAATAAATAAATAAATCAGTCTCTGATGGGCACAAATGATGTGTCAGACATGCTGTGATATCTCCTGAACAGGCATGACTGAATGTTTGTAAAGACTGTTTCAAAAGACATGACTAATTTTGTAGTATGGGCAGTCCTCGACTTAACAACCGCAACTGGGAGCAGAATTTCTGTCATAAATCAGGTCCCACCTGGTTTTACAACAATTTTTGCCACAGTTGTTAAATGAATCGCTGTGGTCCTTAAGCGGATCGCACAGTCTATTAGTCTGTTATTGGCTTATTTCAATGCATATGTCCTCCCATCTCAAAAGCACAAGTCGTAGTGTCTAACCACAGTTAAAAAATCCCATAAACAACCACATAGTACAGTCCATGGCAAATCAGGAGCCAAGATAAAAGCAAACAAACACCCCTAAAATCTTCATCAATATCACTGTTTCATAGACTCTGCCCTGCAGTCTGACACCCCCCCCCCCCACACACACCTGATAACACAACCATGTCTTTAAGACCTTAGGACAGAGGTCTCCAACCTGTGGGTTGCAGCCCACTACCGGGCTGTGGCCTCCTGGCCACCGGGCCATGGAACAGGCTGGCCAATGCGCTCACATGCGTGCGTGCACTCATCCCCACTCATGCTAGTACCACCGCCACTACGTCGTGCGGCGAAAACATGGCGCTGCACGGTGAAAATGGGCGGTGCTGGCAACCGTGTGCCAAAAACAGGGCAGTGCTAGCGACTGTCACGCAGACACTAGCACCGCCCCCTTTGCATCGTGCACGCTCACGGCCCCATTTGTGTCCGCACGCATGCATAAAATGCTTCCCCATCCTTTTCCCTCCAGTCCGCCAATCCAGAAAGGTTGAAGACCCCTGCCTTAGGTCGGGAATGTCAACAGGGTTGAGGCTAGTTTGATCTCTGGGAGTGGGGGAGATGTTTCAAAGAGCAAGCTGCCAGAGAGAGAAAACTTTCTTTTTCGGTCCCACCATACAGTTGTCTCCGATGGACGGGACCAAGAACACACTTCTCCTACTGGGTCTGATGGGATGTTTAGGAAGAGGCAGTTTGTCAAATAAGCTTAGCCCCTCATATTAACCCAGCTGCTGTTTATCTTTAGTTTCTGACTGTTCTACTCTCCCTTTGCAGATCAACGTTGCAGCATCTTCTACGGGGCTCCAAATAAGCCACAGTATGTCTCCGCGTTGTGCTCAGATGATGTCTGCCAGTGTGCTGAAGGTAAGGTTGCCTGGACAAGACAGTGGGTTTTAAGGGCTCTGAATTAAGGCCTTCGATTAAGGCCTGAGGCACCATGGACTGCCCTCTTCCTTCCACATCACAAGGAGAGCCCAGGTTTACTTCTGCAAGGTCAGCCAGAAAGGTGGATTCTCACGGATTGTTTAAGGTGAATGCAGATGATCTGCTCTCACTTGGAACAACCGGGCAGTTGGACAAAGGATTGTTTGAATAGCTTCTGTTTGCAATCAGGAATACGTTCTTGAGCAGGGGTCTTCAAACCTGGCCCTTTTATGACTTGTGGACTTCAACGCAGCCATTGCCTGGCTGAGGAATTCTGGGAGTTGAAGTCTGCAAGTCATAAAAGGGCCAAGTGTTCTTGAGGATGATTTTTCAGGAATGCAACTGAGGAAGGAGGAATCAAAATAATACTGAGCCTTTCTAGCAATTGCCAAACCCTACAGTGAGGCTGTTCTTCTTATGATACAGTCCTCCAACACCATGGCTGTGCAATATTAAAAGATTAGGACTTAATCGTACACAGAGAGAGACACACACACACACATTGATGATGATGCTCTATGCAAGATCTGGTAAATGCCTGTATCAGAACGGCCCTCCCAGTATTAAAATATCCATAGCCACTGGGTTTGCTCACTGTAACCACACTTCATGGTTAGCATAAAAGTTCTGATGGTTGATGCCAAAAGAACTACTACTTTCGGAAAGGCTCTTTGAGAATGTGAGGCCACTGCAAAAGTCTTGTTGTTTTGTCTACTTTCTCCACTCCTTAGCTAAACTCCCATGTGAAATTAAATTTTGTCTCTCAGCCGCGTAGGATTTAGATGCTAGATCTCCCCGTTCATGAAGGTGGTATCCAGGAACCAAACCATATTTCTTCCTTCTGCCAAACAGGCGCCTGCCCACGTTTGAAGCGTACCCTGGAGGATGCAATCACAGAAGCGAACCGGATGAACTTTGCATGCTACAGTCCCCGTGTGCATTATGGTAAGGGATGGAATGGAGACCCTCACTCTCTGCAGCCCGGATACCTTGAGCTGATGTCAATTTTCTTCCCTGAAAATTTGTTGTTGTTGTTAGTTGCAAAGTCGTGTCTGACCCCCATCGCGACCCCATGGACAACATTCCTCCAGGCCTTCCTGTCCTCTACCATCTTCTGGAGTCCATTTAAGCTCACGCCTACTGCTTCAGTGACTCCATCCAGCCACCTCATTCTCTGTCGTCCCCTTCTTCTATAGCCCTCAATCTTTCCCAGCATTTGGCTCTTCTCCAGTGAGTCCTTCCTTCTCATTAGGTGGCCAAAGTATTTGAGTTTTAGCTTCAGGATCTGGCCTTCTAAAGAGCAGTCAGGGTTGATCTCCTCTAGGACTGACCGGTTTGATCACCTTGCAGTCTTCTGCAGCACCATAGTTCAGAGGCCTCAATTCTTTGGCGCTCAGCCTTTCTTACGGTCCAACTTTCACATCCATACATTGTAACTGGGAAGACCATAGCCTTGACTATACGCACTTTTGTTGGCAGGGTGATGTCTCTGCTTTTTAGTGTGCTGTCTAGATTTGCCATGGCTTTCCTCCCAAGGAACAAGCGTCTTTTAATTGCTTGGCTGCAGTCCCCGTCTGCGGTGATCTTGGGAGCCCAGGAAAATAAAATCTGTTACTGCCTCCATTTCTTCCCCATCTATTTGCCAGGAATTGAGAGGGCCGGATGCCATGAAAATGTGTAACCATTGCTTATCCTTCCGTTCCTGGAGACCTACACCTCACAGTTCAGTTCCTTGTGTCTTTTCCTTTCCTTCTTGTGGCCTCTTTACATTTCTGCAAACATTTTGGCCAACCTCGGCACGAGGGAAGGCGCCTTGCAGTTTTGCAAAATCTCCCTCCCTCCCTCCCCTATTGTTTCCATGGAGGAGAACTTTTGAAATTAAAAAGCTGTGAAAGTAAAGAAAATTGACAGAGAGAATTTGAATGCCTAGACTTGGAAAAGAAGGAGAAGGAGAAGCAGTAACTTCAGTGGAGGAGGAGGAGGAGGAGGAGGGGGAGGGGGTTGGAGACATAATTTCAGGTGACATGTGAATTTGAAGGAGATGAAAATGGCCTGCCTTTCTCCTTCCACAGTATTATTATTGGGCCACTTGATCCATTAACAGTAATAATAGAAAGTAGTAGAAATGCCAATAGAAGCTGTGTAGTTAGCGCCCGTACCAAAAATACTGGAAAAGCTGGACACTATAGGAAGGGATAAAATCTCATTAATAATAATAATAATAACAACAATAATAATAACAATAAATCATCATCATCATCATCATCATCATCATCATCATCCATTTCTTGGAACAGTGCTATATTCCGACATTACCTTTACCCAAGATTCTGGGAGTTCTGGAAGTTGAAGTCCACGCATCTTCCAGTGGCTAAGGTTGAGAAGCCCTGATCCACGGAACACCTTACTGGCACTTTCCATCAAGCTTTTCAGACCTCATAAACCCGGGTTGAGCACTCATTTAGAAGAACACACTGCTGTTTTTTAAACATGGTTTAGTTCTGTCTTGAAAGAGCATAGGTCTATGCTGCACAGAATGTCCATTTAAGGAACAGCCATGTTGATCTATGTTTATTTTATTAGTTGTGTCTCCATTGGGTGCTAGATAGATTTTCTACTGATAATCCATTTCACCCTCCTTTATATTTTACTGTTTAGTGTTTCTTATTTCTACACTGAAAGCTTATGCACTGGAGACAAATTTCTTGTGTGTCCAATCACACTTGGCCAATAAAGAGTTCTATTCTGTTGTGTTCTGTTCTGTGTTCCGTACTGTTCTGTTCTGTTCAATTCTGTTCTGTTCTATATTCCATTCTGTTCCGTTCCATTCCATTCCATTCCACTCTTTGCTATTCTGTTCTGTTTTGTTCTGTTCTATTCTTGTACACAGCAGTATAATGCTTCCCTTAACTGGTTATTAGTTCTTGTGGCTTTTTGCCCAATATGCCACAGTTACATATGTGCATAGGTGGTAGACCAGCACTATTTCCTATTCCTTTCTGGCTTTGATAACTGTTCTTAGGTACACCCCAATCACAATTCCTCCATGGCTATCACTGACTACTTTGGGTTCCGCCAGCCACAAGGTCAGAACTGGGCTCCTTGGTCACTCTCATGGAGGCAAGTGTGTAGTGGGGTGCCCCAGGGCTCTGTTCTGGGCCCAGTGCTCTTCAACATCTTCATCAATGATTTGGACGAGGAGATAGATGGGGAACTCGTCAAATTTGCAGATGACACCAAGCTGGCAGGAATAGATGACACCCCAGAAGACAAGCTTAAGATACAGGAGATCTGGACAGACTTGAACACTGGGCACTATCTAACAAAATGAAATTCAGTGGTGAAAAAAGTAAGGTTCTACATTTAGGGAAGAAAAACCAAATGTACAGGTATAGTATAGGGGGTACCTTGCTCAATAGTAGTAACTGTGAGAGGGATCTCGGAGCCCTAGTGGACAATCACTTAAATATGAGCCAGCCATGTGCTGCAGCTGCCAAAAAAGCCAACACAGTGCTAGGCTGCATTAACAGAGGGATAGAATCAAGTTCACGTGAAGTATTAATACCACTTTACAATGCCTTGTTAAGGCCACACTTGGAATACTGCATCCAGTTTTGGTCACCAGAATGTATAAAAGATGTTGAGACTCCAGAAAGAGTACAGAGAAGAGCAACAAAGATGATTAGGGAACTGGAGGCTAAAACATATAGGGAACGGTTGCTGGAATTGGGTATGTGTAGTTTAACGAAGAGAAGAGTGAGGGGTGACATGATAGCAGTGTTCCAATATCTCAGGGGCTACCACAAAGAAGAGGGAGTCAAGCTATTCTCCAAAGCGCCTGAAAGCAGGACAAGGAGCAACGGATGGAAACTAGTCAAGGAGAGAAGCAACTTAGAACTAAGGAGAAACTTCCTGACAGTTAGAACAATTAACCAGTGGAACAACCTGCCTCCAGAAGCAGTGAATACTTAAAAACACTGGAAGTTTTTAAGAAGAGACTGGACAGCCATTTGTCCGAAATGATATAGGATTTCCTGCCTGAGCAGAGGGTTGGGCTAGATGACCTTCAAGGTCCCTTCCAACATTATTATTATTATTATTATTATTATTATTATTATTATTATTATTATTATTGTTGTTGTTGTTGTTGTTGTTGTTGTTGTTGTTGTTAGTTATTGTTATTGTTATTTATTATTATTATTATTATTATTTGAAGCCCATTAATTATCAGTGACTTCCTCCTGCTTTACCCCCAGCTCCCTTCCACTCCTCTTGTCAGCTAGGATATTTTGAATGCAGATTTAGTGCACTCTCAGAAGAGCCCATGCTCAGAAATAGCCTCTAAGAGTTCGTAGGTGGGGTTGACTGGTTTCACCAAGAATGAGATCTTGTAGCACTTACCACCTATTAGCTGGGAGATTTGGCAGGTGGCCCAACCTATTCTTCTAAGATTCCATCCAAATTTGACCCATCTCCTCCAAATTAAAGGAAGTGGTTAGTAGTGTTTCCCCCCCACACACACCCCTTTGCTGGTCAGTGATGTTTAAGTGGGAGAGAAAACAAAGCCAGGGGAATCCGCCACTCCCTTTGGTTAACTTGACCTCAAAAAAATAAGTCAGCACTGCTTGCTAGACTCATTACTTTAGCTGAAGAAGGATTGGCATTGAAGGCAACACTGTGTGTGCCAACTACTTTCCTGCTGCCTCAGGGATCGGTGGAGAAACATCCCTAATTCTGCTCATTAGTAGGGCAAAAGATGACAGCTTTTGTCCCCTCTTCACAGCGTTCCTGGTTCGAGTGGAGCGTGAGAGCCAAGAAAGTGCCTTCCGGGTCTACGAAGCTAAAATCAAGGATCTCCTGCAATTCAGTAAGTAGCCTTCCTTTCACGGGGTTTTTGTTGCATCAATTTTACTACCGTAGGAGATGATGGGGCTGAGCCTGAGGGAGGGATCAAACGCGTCCTCAGTCTTGAGTCCCCTCGCGCTAACAAGAGATCTACATCCAGTCCACCTTGAATTCCTTTGACTCTTATCGAACGCCAATTTGTTTTGACCGTTAGTAATTCAGCTTCTTGTGGAGAACTTTAGCATATAATGAACCTATATATTCATGTGAATGGCCTGGACCCGATTACCCGCACTTGACAACTACCTGTTGTATTATGTGTGTATGTATTAATAGAATAGAATAGAATAGAATAGAATAGAATAGAATAGAATAGAATAGAATAGAATAGAATAGAATAGAATAGAATAGAGAATATAAAATGAATAGAATAGAATAGAATAAAATAGAATAGAATAGAATAGAATAGAATAGAATAGAGAAGAGAGAATATAAAATGAATAGAATAGAATAGAATAGAATAGAATAGAATAGAATAGAATAGAATAGAATAGAATAGAAGAATAGAATAGAATAGAATAGAATAGAGAAGAGAAGAGAATAGAGAATAGAAAATGAATAGAATAGAATAGAATAGAATAGAATAGAATAGAATATGAATAGAATAGAATAGAATAGAATAGAATAGAATAGAATAGAATAGAATAGAATAGAAAATGAATAGAATAGAATAGAAAATGAATAGAATAGAAAATGAATAGAATAGAATAGAATAGAAAATGAATAGAATAGAATAGAATAGAATAGAATAGAATAGAATAGAATAGAATAGAATAGAATAGAATAGAAAACAAATAGAATAGAATAGAAAATGAATAGAATAGAATAGAATAGAATAGAAAATGAATAGAATAGAATAGAATAGAAAATACAGAATAGAATAGAATAGAATAGACTAGAATAGAATAGAATAGAATAGAAAATACAGAATAGAATATGAATAGAATAGAAAATGAATAGAACAGAATAGAATAGAATAGAATAGAATAGAATAGAATAGAATAGAATATGAATAGAATAGAAAATACAGAATAGAATAGAATAGAATAGAATAGAATAGAATAGAATAGAATAGAATAGAATAGAATAGAATAGAATAGAATAGAATAGAATAGAATGTTATTCTATGGGAAGGGACCTTGTAGGTCATCTAGTCCAACCCCCCCACCCAAGCAGGAGCCCCTACGCCATTTCTGACAAATGGCAGTCCAATCTCTTCTTGAAAGCTTCCAGTGACGAAGCTCCCACAACTTCTGAAGGCAATCTGTTCCATTGGTTGATCGTTCTCAGTGTCAGATATTGACCAAGTTTCAGAAATTTAAGGCTAGGATGCCACTAGGATTTTTAGCATGCCTTGGTCAGCTGTGTCGCAACATGACCATGTGATGTTGTGACCACTGGGCTGTACAGCCAACAATTTTTTAACTCAGGAGAAATGGCTGCAAACACAGTTCTGCCACCAGATCATTGAGGGGGTCAGTGGAAGGGCACCCTAGTAGGAAGAGGATTAATTTACAGGTAATTTAATTTACAACTGTTCATTTAGTGACTGTTTGAAGTTATAAAAAAGTGACATGACCATTTTTCATATTTACAACTATTGCAGCCTCCCCACGGCCCTGTGACCAAAATTCAGATGCCTGGCAACTGACTCATATTTATGTCAGCTGCAGTGTCCCGGGGTCATGTGATCATTTCTCATGACCTTATGACAAGCTAAGTCAAGGGGAAAGCCAGATTCACTTAGCGACCAAGTTGCTAACTTAACAACTGCAGTGATTCACTTAACGATCATGTCAAAAAACATCGTGAAATGGCATAAAACTCACTTAATAACTGTTTTGCTTAGCAACAGAAATTTTGGGCTCAACTGTGGTCCTATGTCAAGGACTACCTGTGGATGTTAGGGCAGCAGAAAAGCACACCGCCTTGTTTGATGCCTTTATATATTTTTTCCAGATTTCCAACCTTAGATTTTTTCTCTCTCTCTCTCTCTCTCTGTAGCTGCAGACTCCAGAATTGAAGTCGGCCAAATCCGTCGCTTTGTGGTTCGGGCTGCTTGCAAGACCCGCTTGGCTGCAGGCAAAGAATATTTGTTGATGGGACACGACGGGGAAACTCGTGACTCAGATGAGCGGTAGGTTGGGAAACAAGACAGGGAAATTCGGTGTGTGGTATGTCGGCAGACAGACAGGAAGACCAAATGCAGAAGTGTGCAGTTAGAGGTCCTTGACATGTATGACCATGGAGAAGGGAGTTCAGTTAAGTATATAACAACAACACAAGAACAACAAAGGAATTCACATCAAAGTTTGTTATAAAGTAATAGTTACAATCTAATATTAAGATCACCATTGTGCGGTTACTTTTGCGTGCGTGTGTGTGTTTATATATCGATAAAAGGAAATGAGACAAAGCAAATTTAATAAAAAATAAAATCTTAAAAACAGAAAAGAAAAAAGGAAATAATAAGAAAAACTACTGACTCCCCACTTTCGTAGGATAGATAGATAGATAGATAGATAGATAGATAGATAGATAGATAGATGATAGATAGATAGATGATAGATAGATAGATAGATAGATAGATAGATAGATAGATAGATAGATAGATAGACAGACAGATAGATACATACACACACACATACATAGAGAATGGATGGATGGATGGATGGATGGATGGATGGATAGACAGACAGACAGACAGATAGATGATGGATGGATGGATGGATGGATGGATGGATGGAGATTAAGGTAGATATAGATGATAGATAGGTGATAGACAGACAGAGATAGATAATAGATAGATGATATATATATTTAATTTAATTTAATTTAATTTAATAACATTTATATACCGCCCTTCTCCCTGAGGACTCAGGGCGGTTCACAGGGCAGAATAAAATAACCAATACAAACATTAAAAACAGATTAAACAATTGCCCTAGTTAAAAACAATATAAATACAACGCTAAAAACCCCCAGAAAAATTAAAAAACAAAAGATAAAACAACCCCAACACTCCCCCTCAGGCTAGGCCGGCTTGTACAAACAAAAATGTCTTGAGATCGCGGCGAAAGGAGCGAAGATCGGGCGCCATCCGGAGCTCTACCGGTAGCTGATTCCACAGCTCCGGAGCGCCCACAGAGAAGGATCTCCCCCTGGGGGCCACCAATCGACATTCTCTGATCGGTGGCACCCTGAGGAGGCCCTCTCTGTGGGAACGCACAGGGCGCAGGGAGCTTGATGCCGGCAGCAGATGTTCCCTGAGGTACTCCGGCCCCATGCCATGGAGTGCTTTGAATACCGTTACCAGTACCTTGAATCTCACCCGGAAGACAACTGGCAACCAATGCAGCTCACGGAGCAGAGGTGTAACGTGGGAGTATCGGGAGACTCCCAACACCACTCTCGCGGCTGCATTCTGTACCAGTTGGAGCTTCCGAGTGGTCCTCAAGGGCAGCCCCATGTAGAGAGCGTTGCAGTAGTCCAGACGAGAGGACACGAGCGCATGAGTGACCGTGCACAGATCATCCCGGCTAAGATAGGGCCGCAACTGACGCACCAGGCGAACCTGTGCAAAGGCCCCCCTAGTCACGGCTCCTATATGATCTTCCAAGGTGAGCCGTGAATCTAGGAGGACCCCCAAGTTGCGAGCCCTATCTACGGGGGGTAATAATTCACCCCCCATAGTTAGAGGTGGAATGTCCGAATAAACCCGGGATGAAGATATGCAAAGCCACTCAGTCTTGTCGGGGTTGAGCTGGAGTCTGTTCCTCCCCATCCAGACCCGAACCGCCTCCAGGCAACGGGACATCACGTCGAGGGCATCACTGGGGTGGTTTGGGGTCGAAAAGAAAAGTTGGGTATCATCAGCGTACTGATGATACCCAACTCCAATGCCACGAATGATCTCACCCAGCGGCTTCATGTAGATGTTGAACAGGAGAGGCGAGAGGACCGACCCCTGAGGAACTCCACAAATGAGAGACCTCGCGGTCGACCTCTGCCCCCCTGCCAACACCGACTGCGAACGTCCCAAGAGATAGGAGGAGAACCACCGTAAAACTGTGCCTCCCACTCCCAATCCCCTGAGATGCCGCAGCAAGATACCATGGTCGATGGTATCGAAAGCCGCCGAGAGGTCTAATAGGACTAGGACAGAGGAATGCCCCCTGTCCCGAGCCCTCCAGAGATCATTCACCAGCGCGACCAATGCCGTCTCCGTGCTGTGCCCGGGCCTGAAACCCGATTGGTACGGGTCTAGATAATCCGCTTCATCCAGGACCAGAGGGAGCTGATGCGCCACCACACTCTCAACAACCTTCGCAAGAAAGCGAAGGTTGGAGACAGGACGAAAGTTATTCAATACAGCCGGGTCCAGGGCAGGCTTCTTGAGGAGAGGCCTCACCACCGCCTCCTTCAAGACGGCGGGGAAGATACCCTCACTCAAAGAAGCCGATATAACTGCCTGGAACCAGCTGCGTGTCCTCTCCCGGGCTGCATAAACCAGCCAGGAAGGGCACGGGTCCAATAAACATGTGGTGGTGCTCAGCCTCCCCATGATCCTGTCCACTTCCTCCGGAGTCACAGAATCAAACTCCTCCCAGATGATATCGACAAGACCACCCGTGTCCTGATCGATATATATATATATAGAGAGAGAGAGAGATGATAGATAATAGATAGGTATACAGTATATAAAAGATAGATAGATAGATAGATAGATAGATAGATAGATAGATAGATAGATAGATAGATAGATAGATAGATAGATAGACAGACAGACAGACAGACAGACAGGCGAGTGGGTGGGTGGGTGTGTGGGTGGATGAGAGACACACAGAGAGAGGGGAGGGGGATTTTAAGAAGACAGAATGTTATGCCGTTCATCGGTGGACACAGAGGTGGCTGTGCACAGAATCTAGCCCATTCTTGTAGTAACTGGGGGTGTTATTCTATGATGCCGCTCATGGTTTTCTATCAGTGTTCATAGCGCCTGTCCTCAAAGCCTGCAGAGGCTTCAGAGCATACAGCTCACCAGTGGGTTCTGTCAGCAGCTGCAGCTTCTAAGTCCCTTGGGTGGATCTCACAGGGTTTCTTTCACAGGGCCTTCCTAGCGCTTGTTGTGGTCCACCTCACGGTCACTTCCCTAGATTCCAGAACACTGTAGAGAGCAACGGTGGTCCTCCATTCTGATGACATGTCCCATCCATTTCACCTGGGTTCTGATCATCAGGGACTCAAATGCTGCCTCTCCTAGCCCTTCAGGGAAGGGGCGTCATGCCAGACTTGCACTCAGTGACCTCTCTTTCTGCAGCCCCCAGTACCTGCTGGATAAGAACTCCTGGATAGAAGAGCAACCAGATCCTCGGCGTTGTAAAGCCACCCAGTATCGCAACACTTGCTGGCAACTTCAGTCTTTCACCACCTCCTTTGGTATAAACGGCTGCCGCATCTGAGACAAATAACCCCCTGCGCCTTTGACTACTCTGAGGCACCAGGAACTGCACCTCTTTTATGGAATACCGCACACACACACACACACACCCGGGCTGAAAACCTCCTCTTCACTGCTGTGTTGTGAGTCACTTAAAGCTTTGTGATGAGAGGATCTGAAGACGAAGAGTCTGTCAACATCAGAGCAGAATAACAGAGTTGGGAGGGACCGTGGAGGTCTTCTAGTCCAACCCCCTGCTCAGGCAGGAGACCCTAGAGTGTCTTTCCAGACAAATGGCTGCCCAGTCTCTTCTTAAAAACCTCCAGTGTTGGAGCATTCACCACTTCTGGAGGCAGGTTGTTCCACCGATTAATTGTTCTATCTGTCAGGAAGTTTCTCCTTAGTTCTAGGTTGCTTCTCTCCTTGACTAGTTTCCATCCGTTGCTTCTTGTCCTGCCTTTGGGTGCTTTGGGGAATAGCTTGAGTCCCTCCTCTTTCTGGAAGCCCCTCAGATATTGGAACACTGCTATCATGTCACCCCTAGCCCTTCTTTTCACTAAACTAGACATACCCAATTCCTGCAACCCATGGTGGCGAACCTATGGCACGGGTGCCACAAGTGGCACACGGAGCCCTCTCTGTGGGTACACGTGCCATCATCCCAGTCCTAGGCCTTCAGCTGAGTTTTATAAAACCTTTTCGCTTTAGGCCTCCGCTGCCATGTGCAAAAAAAAGGAGGTTCAATCAATCAATCAATTTCAACTTCTCACGGGGAAAAAAATGTTCTCACAGAGTTGGAATTGATTGATTGAACTTTTTAGTCCCACCCAGTCTGCCGTTACCGCCACAGCCATGCCTACCCAAAGGGCCACGCCCATCCGGCACCCAACGATACATAAGTGGGTTTTGGGTCGCAGTTTGGGCACTCGGTCTCTAAAAGGTTCGCCATCACTACGACAACTGTTCTTCGCATTTTTTAGCCTCCAACCCCCTGATCATCTTTGTTGCTCATCTTTGCACTCCTTCTAGAGTCTCAACACCTTTTTTTTTTTATATCGTGGCAACCGAAACTGGATGTAGTATTCCAAATCTGGTCTTACCAAGACATTCGGTCAGGCAAACTGAAGTAATTTTTAACAGAAAACAGCCAGATATTAAATTACCTCTAAGTTGGGATGTCTTGTAGAGTTTGGCTCAATGTGACAACCATTCCTTTGAAAGTCTTTCATTCTCTTCAGAATGATTGTTGCTACAGAATCATTTTTGTGCTGATGTGAATTTCGGAGGGTGGGGGTTTCCTAGCCAAAGCCCCGTTTCACACCATTCGCTGCATTGATTATTTATAATCTGAAGTGCTTTCCATCCGAGAACAAATTCTTTTCTGAAGCCCACCTTTTCTTGGGGGGGGGGGGGAAAGAACCAAAGCAAATGAGGGTCTCTTGTTACTAAAAATGAGGATGCCCCCCACCCCCTTTCCTTCTTCCCTAATTTTGGATTTCCCAGGGACTTATCACTATGCATTCAACTTTCTGTTTGGCTGGACAGACCTCCGAGTTTCACATTCTCCCAGGTTCAAATGTTTACCATCCAACAGTCTTTCTGTCTGTTTCTGAAAAACCTGAATTTTGGTAAGTCCTAATCAAATAAAAAAAAACTGTATAAAAATTCCCAGGGTTTGCAATTTCACAAACTAAAATTTTCAGTCCTCTCCCTGGGCAGCACCTACCTCTGAATAGTCTAATCACACACACACACACACACACACACACACACACACATACACACACACCTCACAAAAAACAACAACCCTTGAGCTATCCCTTTCAGTAATCTGCTTAGCCATGTTGGTTAGGATTTAGGAATTCATAATCCCATGTATCTGGATTAGTTTTGACCAAATAGGTATGTCTGACAATGAGTTGGCAATGTTTTGCACTATTTTTTTCATGCAATAAAATAGTTTACTCTCATTTCGTTTCCCCTTGCCATTTGTTAATTCTTGATTCTGCTAAGGACTTAGCCACTCAGTTCTGATCCTTCTGTAATGGCAGCTTTTTTGTATGTAAAGGCTGGAAAGGTAGAGGTGGAAGGGAAATTTTGTCCAAGATTGTCTCCAGATTTGCATTTCCTCAACCGATAGGCTAGCTCTACACAATTCCTAGTGGGAAAAGGGCCAGATGAATAACTTAAAAAATTATAGGTCACAAAGGAATACAGGGAGTCCTTGACTTACCGCCACCATTGGAACAAACATTTCTGTTGTTTAGCAAGGCAGTTGTTAAGTGACTTTTAGCAATAGCACTTATATACAGCTTCTCTGTGCTTTACAGTGCTTTTCTAAGCAGTTTACAGAGTCAGCATATTTTCCCCCAACCATCTGGGTCCTCATTTTACCAACCTCAGAAGGATGAAAGGCTGAGTCAACCTTGAGCCGATGAGAATCGAACTGCCAAACTGCTGGTAGCCGGCAGTCAGCAGAAGTAACCTGAAATAATGCATTCTAACCACTCCGCCACCACCATGGCATGGAAAAATGGAGTTTTGACCCGTTTTACAACCTTTCTTGCCAGAGTTGATAAATGAGTCACTGCAGTTAAGTTAGTAACACAGTTGTTAAGTAAATCTGGCCTCCCCATTGACTTGAAGGTCACAAAAGGTGATAATAACACTGCAAATGTCATTCAATATGAGTCAGTTGCCAAGATTTCTGAATTTTGGTCACATAACCGTGGGTATGCTGCCACCGTCACAAGTGTGAAAAACTATCCTGCAGAAACAGGAAACCAGACCTAGCAAAGTTGGAAGGGACCTTAGAGGTCTTCTAGCCCAACCCCCTGCTCAGGCAGGGAAGCCTATATGTCCTAAGTCACTTTCCTCAGTACTGTTATAAATTTGGTCACTAAACAAATGGTTATAAGTGGAGGACTATCTGTAGCCGGTACACCAATCAGCTGTTCAGTGGCTTACCAGGTGGGGTGACAATGGAGCTGGCAGTGGCTCTCAAGTCTGGAGGTAATTGGTACCATGTATTCTAGAATGGAAGAGGTTGCAAAAATCTAGACCAGGGGTAGGCAACCTTGGCTCTTTTATGACTCGTGGACTTCAACTCCCAGAATTCCTGAGCCAGCCATGCTGAGGGGAAAGGGAGAGGTTTCCAAGCTGAGCCATGCTGGCTCAGGAATTCTGGGAGTTGAAGTCCACAAGTCATAAAAGAGCCAAGGTTGCCTACCTCTGGTCTAGACAGTGGTGGAACAATGTTTACTGGCAGTTTATTAGTTTTTGTTTAAAAAACAACAACAACACCGCTGAATCACACAAGGTTTACATGACAGATCACATGTTCCAACTAGAGTGGACTACAGGTAGTCCTCACCTTACGACCACAACAGAGCCCAAAATTTCTATTGCTAAGTGAGACAGTCGTTAAGTGAGTTTTGCCCCATTTTATGACCTTTCTTGCCACAGCTTAGGTGAATCGCTGCACTTGTTAAGCTAGGAACACAGTTGTTAAGGGAATCTGGCTTTCCCCCTTGACTCTGCTTGTCTGTCAGGAGGTCGCAAAAGTTGATCGCATGGCCCCGGCAACACTCGCAACTGTCATAAATATGAACCAGTTGCCAAGCCTCCGAATTTGGATCACATGATCATGGGGAAGCTGCAAAGGTCACTGTTGTGTAGTGAGTTTAAGCCCAATACATAACAGTCACAACTGTGAAAAATGGCCATAAGTCACCTTTTTCAGTGCCGTTGTAGCTTTGAACAGTCACGAAATGAACTGTTGTAAGTCGAGGACTACCTATACTAGCATCACAATTCCTGCTGTGGTCTATCCCAACCTAGAAGGCCACCCCTTGGAGAAGCTAATCCACAAATCAGCTAGAATAAGGGTCCACCAACTCCCTGGTCGGTGGACCAGCACTGCGGCATGCCAGAAACCGGGCCGCAAAGCCCCATCCATGGGATGCAGGCAGCATGCAAAACCACACCCCCTCCGGTCCGGGGAGAAACCTCTCTCCACGGAATTGGTCCCTGGTGCCCAAAAGGTTGGGGGCCGCTGAGCAGGAATGTCCAAGTGAGCTAAAAGCAACATTTCAACTTTGGTGGTGGCGATGGTGATGTTCTCAACAGACCAATTCCACTTGGAAATATCTTCAGCCGCCAGTTCCAAAATAATGGAACAAGCCGCTTTGATGTTCCAACCCCAGAGGGTGGATTTGGGGAACGGGAGGGTCTCAGGAAAGGAGAGAAGAGCTTTACAAACCACATTAGGCCCACAAACCAGAATCTGTCCAATTCGGTCCTAGGATGTTGCTTGCCAAGAAAAACAACTTCATATTTGGGAAGGAAAAAAAATTGCAGGTCTGGAAAGATACGATCCTTCATGGTTCATATAGCGGTGGGGTTGTTGTTTTTTTTACACGTTTTAACTTTCCTGCAAAAAAAGAAACGAAACTGAGGCATAAAAAACTTGGCTGTGGTTGGGATAGCATCCTCTGTGCTGACAAAATGAATACGAATTACCACTGCCCCATAAACATTATTGCAATGAACATTCTGAAAAATATGACTTTAAAAAATACGAATGAGGGGAAAAAATGAATATATATTGAATATATTATCACTCTCATTGATGTCTTTATAAATATTTTTTCCCTCTAGGGACAGGAATTTCAGCTGGAAGTTGTAGTCATAAATCGAGACAGCTCCATTTTCTTGAATAGGGTTTAAGGGGGGTGTTTGGCCAAAAACAGAAAAAGAGCCACAAATTATAGTCATGTGATGGGATGCAGCAACTGGTCGTAAATATAAGTTGCCAAGGACCTGAAATGTAATCATGTGGCCATGAGTGGGCAGCATAAAGCACCCTTTCCAAGGCAACAGTAACTTCAAATGGCTGTTAAACAATTGGCTGTAAATTGAGGATTATCTGTGTCATGCCTTCATCCTATGTATCTCTGTTACATCTCACCCATATTAGTGCATGTGATCAATTCAACAATAATTTTGACAGTTTTGAAAATAGGGAGGGGAAACTTCCAACTTCTATATCCCCCCTCCCTCCAGTAATCCATTTGCACCACAAAAATCACACTGAGAAAACGGCTGAATTCATACGATGCAATAATAATGCTGTTTTTTCAAAAGCCTGGGTATGGGAACAGTTATCCCTCAAAAGCATCCTCCTTCCATCCTTCTCTTTAAAAAAAGGAGGGGCTGAAAACTCTAGGCCTGACCACTTATCCAGGGACATTAGATGACCTTCAGTTCTCCAGAAGATTGAAAAGAGACCAATAAAAGAGAATATTTGTAGGTCAGGGTTGAAATGGGGGGGGGGTCCTTGGTGCTCTCTGAGCTTGCTTGTTTACTTGCAGACGTTTCATTAGCCAAACTGGGCAACATCATCAGCGCTAGTAAGGAAAGGGGTCTGCTCTCATTTTATATTCGTGCTAGAGAATTTCTAGAAGCCTGGCACTCTGGCATAGTATCCCTCAATAGACACATAAGACATAAACAATATCTACATTACTCTGCAAAAGAGATAATCAATGAGCCAAAAAGGAACAAAAAAACCAAAACACTTCCCCAGCAGCAATCAGTACCAGATCATCATAGACAGTGCTTTTTTTGTAAAAGAAAAAGGTGCCGGAACTCACACATGTCATACAACCCGCCTTGCCTACCCTACAAGGTTCCATCCAAAAAAGGTGCCGGAACTCCGTTCTAAGCGTTCTATGAGAAAAAAAGCCCAGATTAATACCAGACTAACAATCAAGAAGCAAACAATGCTCAGTCAAGGAACTGCCAAACAAGTTAACAGCAAACAGCGCAGCCAAAGAACTACCAAGGTCACTTCCATCCACACTGACAGGAAAAGGCACTAGAACAGACATGTCAAACACAAGGCCCGGGGGCCAGATCCGGCCCGCGAAGTGGTTTCATGTGGCCCGCGAAGCCATCCTGGAAACAGTGAGGGACCGGCCCCCACTGCCTTGGCCCTGGCCCAGAGACCCTCCTTCTGCCAGAGACCCCCAGATCTGTCCCACTCCTGCCCAGGCCCCCATAGGCACCCTTGATGCGAACGATGTAGAGCTGGCCACGCCCACCCAGTAGGCCATACGCACTCTAGCCACGCCCACTCAGTAGGCCCCGCCCACCCTGGCCATACCCACCCGGCCCCCTGAGGGCAACTGCAATGCTGATGCGGCCCTCAATGAAATTGAGTTTGACACCCCTGCACTAGAATATAAAATGAGAGAACACCCTATTCCCTTCTAGCACTGATGATGTTACCTAGTTGGGTAATGAAACGTCTGCAAGAAAACAACCAAGTTCAGAGTGTACCAAAGAACCTTTACTGAGAAGAGAGTTGGCGGACCAATTTCTCCAACAGCACCCACTCAATTTTAAGCTATTTTTGTATCCAGATTAAAAAAAAACACATTGCTTTAAACTAAAAACACCTTTCATTTATTCATACCTTATTCTGCAATTATTTTCATCCTCTATTTAAACATTCTCTCTTCTGCTCCTGTTACAGAGCATTTGCACGTAAACAGCCGGTCGAATATCTAGGCTGCATTGGCAGCCGGAAAGAAACAGGGCGGGTTGGGTTAATCAGTTTCAAAATGATCATTATAATGCCATATTAGTCAGTCAGTGGAGTGCCACAGCAAAAAAAAAAAATTTCAGTATCTGCAGAATGCAGCCATATACAAATTTTGGAACTAATTAAAAGTTGTTGGCTTAAGAACACGGAGGAAACAGTCGTTCCCTTCCAGAAAGATAAAATAGTCTGATCACAGGCTTGCTTGCCAATGTTACTGCAGACATGTTGAAACCATGTCTCTAGTAAAAAGACAGAGGCACGCTCCTAAAGTAATTGTGCTAATCTATTCTGTGTTTTTTTTTTAAAAAAATGGATTTTCTAAGATAAATAAGATGAAAGACACAAGAGAACAACCATTGCAGTTATCTAAAAAAAAAAGGTTAAATCATGGCATCTGGAACAACACTTGTTAATCTGAGATATTTCGTGGCTCATTCAAGCAACTTCATCAGTCAAAATTTTAAAAAAAAAGTGGATAGGCAGCGGGTTAGAGAGGCATTGGAACGTACCAACTCTTGTCATATCAACTTCAGGGGTTTCTCCCCAAAATGTATTGTGCTATGTCGATGAAGACGCAATCATCCAGGCCAAAAGTATCTTAAAAAGTTAAATCGTGGCAACTGGACCAGAATTTGTTAAATCTTAGATCAGGGGTAGGCAACCTCGGCTCTTTTATGACTCATGGACTTCAACAAAAGAGCCTTGGTGGAGCAGTGGGCTAATGCCTCCATACCGTCAGCTAGGCAATGTCGGCTGGCGACCCCCAGGGGGAGCGCCAGTCCTATGGAATCAGCTCCCCCCTGAGCTTCGGATGGCCCAAAATCTCCAATCCTTTTGCCGCGGCCTCAAAACACTCCTATTCCACCAGGCTGACCTGGACTGACAGGCATTTTAATTAATTATATTTACAATTTTTAATTTATTTTTAGTTTTTTTAATTGTAATTTATTTCACAGATGATTTTAATTTTATTTTTATCTTAATTTCTGTACTTATTATATGTTTTGTTGTTAGCCGCCCTGAGTTCTTCGGGAGATAGGGCGGGATATAAATCCCATTAATAAATAAATAATAAATAAATAAATAAGTAACACCAGCTGCCTGCAATTAGTGCAGGTTCGAGTCCCACCAGGCTCAAGGTTGACTCAGCCTTCCATCCTTCCGAGGTAGGTAAAATGAGGACCCAGATTGTTGGGGGCAATAAGCTGACTTTGTAATAATGCCGCTTGGGGGGGGGGGGGAAGCCCTAATAAGCAGGCATATACATAGAATGAAGGCTATTGCTAAGCACATTGATTGTGCTTAGATTGTAAGCCGCCCTGAGTCTTCTGAGAAGGGCGGGATATAAATGGGATTAAAAAAAAGAAAAACTCCCAGAATTCCTCAGTCAGCATAGCTGACTCAGGAATTCTGGGAGTTGAAGTCCATGAGTCATAAAACAGCCGAGGTTGCCTACCCCTGTCTTAGATTTATTTATTTATTTATTTATTTATTTATTTATTTATTTATTTATTTAATACTAATTCTATACCGCCCTTCTCCCAAAGGACTCAGGGCAGTGAACAGGGCAAGAATAAAAATACAGATGTTTCATTGATCATCCAAGCAACTTCATCTATCAAAATAATAATAAAAAAAATAGATACCACCACAGATCATCTCACTCTGGAAGATGGAAAGAAAGCGTGGAGAGAAAAAACACTTGTAAGAAAGTATTCTTGAGGCTGGTGCTTGTAGAAAAAAACAGTGATACACCTTAGTTAGGAAAAGGGCCTAACTCAAGCCTAGGGACAGATAAGATCTTGCATGAGCTCTCCGTCAATCAGATTGGTACCTTAGCTGAGCGAGTGAAAATTAGCAAAGAGGATGGAATCAAAAGAGGAAGTAAGTACTGAACACCCAAAGTTCAATCTAACCAACCGAATACCTACAAACATGCCAAATCAGTCTTTGAGACAAAGCTAAAACCGCAGAATCCCGCCGCCCTCTGGGGTCTGCATCTGTTGCTCCTGAGGATTTATTGTCACTCACACAGGTCCCTGCTAATCTTTTCTGCATTGTTCCAATTTTAGTATGTATGCTAGTGAGTGAGCACAGTCAATAGACTTACACGTACAGAAAGCTGGTGTGGGCAAAGATGAAGGCTGATGAAGGAGGAAGAGGAAGAGGAAGGAGGAGGGAGGAGGAGGAGGAGGAGGAGAACCCTTAACTTGGGTTGTTGTTGCTGTTGCTGTTGTTGTTGTTGTTGTTGTTCTTCTTCTTCTTCTTCTTCTTCTTCTTCTTCTTCTTCTTCTTCTTCTTCTTCTTCTTCTTCTTCTTCTTCTTCTTCTTCTTCTTCTTCTTCTTCTTCTTCTCTTCTTCCTTCTTCTTCTCCTCCTCCTCCTCCTCCCCATTGTAGATTTCTCCTCAAATGACTGCTACGTGCTATCTGAAAGTACTGTGGTTCCTTCCTGTAATTCACAGCATTTCTTTAAGACTAGAGGAGATCCTAATCTACCACAAGGAACCCATGATACAAGGTTGTGATGTCTGGTGGCTGGCTAGGAAGCTTGTCTCTGAAGAAGAGTATTGTGGGATGGGCATCCTACTTCATCCCTTCAACGTCTAATTGCTATTGTGCCTTCAAAGAAAGGCTTCATTTTTGAACAGAAGAGAGTGAGAATCAAAGGCCCATTGCCTGGGAGAAGAAGACATCTTCTCCTGAAGGGTTGGAGAAATGTTAATATGAGTGTGATGAGCTGTGTACCTGACTTTAGTGGATGCTTTTTGTTGCAATGCAAATGTCCAACTTCCAATTTCACATTGTTTTGTTTTTTTTAAAGAGAAGCCAGAAGCATTTGCAGAAGAAACAGCCCAGCCCCCAACTCCGTCTTTTCCTTTTTTAATCTCTCTTTGCTTCCCTCCCCCCTTTCAGCTGAAACCCACTAAAAGCTGCTTTGTGCAATCTGGCTTTACCACAGTCATCTCTTGTGGGAAGAGAAATAGTTCCAAACAAGCTCTGGAAAATACAGCAATGAACAGAGACGCCATTACACAGCTGGGCAAAGAAAGGAATCCTCGATTCGGCTCGGATAAAAATAATTTTGCTTACTCCAAACCTCTTTTGCCTTTCACCCCCTTTTGACTTTCTCCTCACAGATCTCCCCTGGCCTACAAGTTCCATCACCACTTGCTTTCTTGGCTGCCATGTTCATCAGCTTTTTATAACCTAGATTGTGCCCCAAACTGTCATTGCGTTCAGGCGAGACTTCCAAAAGGGGGCCAGACCTTTGACAGCTATGTAGAGCCTCTGTCACCAAAGTATATTTGATAGGTAGGTAGCTAGAAAGTACAGAGAGAGAACATAATCCAAGCCTGTTGTTCCTTCCTAAGCTGTTTGCTTGGTTTTCTTTCGTTTGCTCAGTTCTAGTCAAGAAATATTACCTTCACCATAGGAGAAAGTAGAAGAACTCACAATACAGGTAGGCCTTGACTTACAGTCATTCATTCAGTGACTGTTTGAAGTCGCAACAGCACTGGAAAAAGTGACTTGTGACGGCTTTTCACAATTACCACCATTACAACACCTCCGTGGTCACGTAATCAAAAATTGGACACTTGGCAACTGGCTCATATTTATGATGATTGCAGTGTCCCAGGAGCATATGATCACCAACTGCAGCCTTCAGACAAACAGAAATAATAATAATAATAATAATAATAATAATAATAATAATAATAATAATAAGAAGAAGAAGAAGAAGAAGAAGAAGAAGAAGAAGAAGAAGAAGAAGAAGAAGAAGAAGAAGAAGAAGAAGAAGAAGAAGAAGAAGAAGAAGTAGTTGGAAGGGACCTTGGAGGTCATCTAGTCCAACCCCCTGCTCAGGCAGGAAACCCTATACCATTTCAGGCAAATGGCTGTCCAGTCTCTTCTTAAAAACCTCCAGTGTTGGAGCATTCACCACTTCTGGAGGCAGGTTGTTCCACTGGTTAATTGTTCTAACTGTCAGGAAGTTTCTCCTTAGTTCTAGGTTGCTTCTCTCCTTGGTGAGTTTCCATCTGTTGCTTCTTGTCCTCCCTTCAGGTGCTTTGGAGAATAGCTTGACTCCCTCTTCTTTGTGGCAGCCCCTGAGATATTAGAACACTGCTATCATGTCACCCCTCACTCTTCTCTTCGTTATCCAGGTTCACTTCACAACTGTGCCACTAACTTAAAAACTGCAGTGAATCACTTAACAGCAGTGGCAAGAAAGGTTGTAAAATGGGACAAAACTGACTCAACAACTTGTCTCGCTTAGCAACAGAAATTTGGGGCTCAATGATGGTAATATATGCTGGTTCCCACCTGTTTGTGTCCTTTAACATGGTGTTTTGGTTTTGAGCACTTAGATTCCCACTTTAGGTCTACTTGTGTTGTGATTTTTTTTAGTTCCAATTTACAGATTATCTTTAAAATCCGTGTGCAGTTTTCATTGTCAATAACATCACTTCCATACAAGAAGCAACAGGTTGAACCTCATCACCTGGGATACAAAACACAGCAGAAGTCTCCAAACAAGCTCTCTAGCTGTATTCGACTGATAGACTTACTATCCTAGCACTTTATCCAGTGGGATTCTATTTCAGTCTTGAATATATTCCCTCTCTATTGCAATTTACAGATGGTTGAAATCTTCTTGAAAAGTAAAATTGCACAAGAATATTATATACCCTATTTAACTTGTCCATTTTGAACCCAGGTGATGGATTTGGGAATTATATGCTGGAATCAGCTTGCTGGGGGGCAGCTTATAAACTCTGCAAATCAATCAATGTCAATTAACCCATGTCTTCTGTAACCTCTAAAATCGTCTGCCTGGGGCAATTGTGTCATTTTGTTTTATATTAGGAATTTCCCTAACAGGGTGGAGCTACTTGGCCAAATATGTGACTATCCCACACTGTACTCCACATTATTGCTTCATTTATCTGGCTACAATTAGCAATAGCGATAGCACTTAGACTTATATACCACTTCAAAGTGCTTTACAGCCCTGTCTAAGAAGTTTACAGAATCAGCATATTGCCACCCCACACAACAACAATCTGGTTCCTCATTTTGCCGACCTCAGAAAGATGGAAGGCTGAATCAACCTTGAGCCAGTGAAAATTGAACTGCTGGCAGTTGGCAGAATTAACTTGCAATATTGCATTCTAACCACTGCGCCACCATGGCTCTTAATTGACCTTCTATGGGCTTTGATTCCCAGAATTCCCCAGCAGTGCAGCCATTGTTACAGTGGATATTAGGAGCTAAAGTTCATTCTTCAAGAAGACCACTTGGAGAAGGTTGCTGTATCACACCCACTTGCTTCTCTACAGAGAAAAAGTATTCCTTTTTCACATTAGCTGGCTGGGAAATTCTGGGAGTCGAAGTCCACACATCTTAAAGTTATCAGGTTTGAAAAATACTGTAAGGGATAAGAGACCCTAAGAGATTTTTATGACCTGGAAAAGTATTTTGCAACATTGGCAACCTTAAGATGTGTGGACTTCAGCTCCCAGAATTCCCCAGCCAGCATGTTGGTTAGAGAATTCTGGGAACTGGAAGTCCACACATCTTACAGTTGCTAAGTTTGAAATGCCCTATATTGCACTAGAGCGGGGGTTTTGGGAGTTGAAGTCTATGAGTCATAAAAGAGCCAAGGTTGCCTACCCCTGCAATAGAGGGATTTTGCTGGCTTGGGAACTCTGGGAGTTAAAATCCACACATCTTAAGATTGCCAAGATTAAGAAACATTTTTGTAAAGCTATTGGGTTGTAACTCCAATCTTGCATGACCATTGGCCATACTGATTTAGGGCTGGTGAATGTGGTAGCCTAATACTTGGAAGGCCACCTCAAGCTTCTCTCCTGTTCTTCAGATCTGAGATGAGCAGACTTCTAGACTGGGACCCACAAGGGATGACTATCTATCATACTGAGGACAATTCTTCAAAAGGTTATAGCCGGAGATACCACAAAAACTACGTTTCTTAATTTGCCTACATTCAAATGGACTTCAAATTAAATATTGCTGACAAAATTACATTTTATCATGGCAACTAATAAATATCCCCTTCTGGGAGTTATCTGGGGCTTTCCAGAGCAACGAGGACCTTTGGTTTTGCACCTTAATTTAGATCAGTGCTTTTCAAACTTGGTGAGGGAATTCTGGGAGTTGACGTCTACACATCCTAAAAGCTGCCATGTTTGAAAAACACCGATCTAGCTGGTCCCCTTTGCTTCCTAAGAGCATAACAGCAATATGTTTAATATTCAAGATAATTTCAGACAAGTTGGCTCTTTCTTCTCCCCCACCTCCAGTTCACTGATAACCTCAAAGCATTGCCTGTTTCTTCCCCAGCAAACTTCACAAAACACATTAAACCCTAATGGGAATAATATGGTTTTGGCTTCACGTGTTGTTCGAACCCAGCCAAGTATAGTTTATTCAATAATCTGCTATTATGGAAACAAAAGTTTAGTTCAAAGCCCTGAATCAACCGTGTGTAAATATGCCGTGATGTCAAAGCAACTTTTTATACCTACCTTGGCCAGAGTCTCTCAGTACATTACATCAAAACATGATCTGTTTCTTTCTGACTTGCCCTTTTGAGCTAAATCATTCATCATGATTTCTAAAGTTTGGATTATATTTTGGGGTAAAAACAATACTTCCTATTTTATTCAATAAACCATGGTTCAATAAACAATGGCTTAGAATGTTTGAAAGTAGATAGAATGTTTGTATTTCATTGTCTCATAGCAGCCTTCTCTGCATTTATATTCCAAAAAACAGTTGTTAGCTGTAGTTCTTAATATCTGGGGTGGATTTCTATCTTACCTACCGGTATCCTGCAAATAATTTGATTGGCTTTTTCTTACAAACTTATCAGATCAATGAAACTGCAAGGAAACGTCTAGTAGCAGACAGCAAGCCTGCAATCTTCCAGATTTTTTTTTAAAAAAACCCATAAATTTCAAAAGGTGTCATAATTCTCAAGAGATAGACTGGATCATACCATTTTGGAAAGGAGGCAGGATATACCATCTTAATGTTCCCTGTAGGTAAAACGTTCCTACCCACAGGTGGAAAAGTGAAATCCAGCTAGTTGCAATTTTTTTCTAACATTTTTTCCCCTTATTTCCTATAAACTACCTTTCACAAATACAACACCTCCTCCATTCGTGCTCTGAAATATTCTACTACTCATTTCTGGATTTCCACCACATAAATCCTTGCTGAATTTGTTTTCCAGCCTGCAGGGGAAATGACTACAGTATTTTATGAGACCTGTTAAAAAATATGATCCCTGACTGAAGTGACATTTGATGTTCTGTTGCTCCCAATTTTGCTGCAAGAGAATATATATATCTTACTTAGACTCAGGAACTGAGAGGCCCATCAGCATTCTGAAACAGCTTCTATTCCAGTATTTCTCCACCGTGGCAACTTTAAGATACATGGACTTCAACTCCCAGAATTCCTCTGCCAGCCATGGCAGCTGAAGAATTCTGGGAATTGAAGTCCACATATCTTAAGTTGGGAGGAGAAGAGAGAGAGAGAGAGAGGGAAAGAGACAGGGGGAGAGGGGGGGGAGAGAGAGTCAATTTGTATACAGGTAGTCCTCAACTTATGACCACAATTGAGCCCAAAATTTATGTTCCTAAGCGAGACATTTGTTAAGTGACTTTTGCCCCGTTTTACAATCTTTCTTGCCCCAGTTGTTATGTGAATCACAACAGTTGTTAAGTTAGTTACAGGTTTGTTAAGTGAATCTGGCTTCCCCATTGACTTTGCTTGTCAGAAGGGTCACAAAAGGTGATCACATGATCCCAGGACACTGCAACTGTCATAAATGTGAGCCAGTTGCCAACTGCCTGAATTTTGATCACGTGACCATTGGGATGATGCAATGGTCGTAAGTGTGAAAAATGGTCTTAAGTCACTTTTTTCAGTGCCATTGTAACTTTGAATGGTCGCTAAGTGAACTGCTGTAAACCTGAGGACTATCTGTATTAGTTAAAGACACCAGGAGATGGTGAGTTCTAGTCACATTTTAGGCAAAAAAGCCAGCTGGATGGTTTGGGGACAGTCCCTCTCTTTCAGCCCAAGGAAGAAGACAGCAAGAGCAAAACATTTCTGAAAATCTTGCCAAGAAAACTACAAGGAAATCCAGGTAGCTGCTAGGAGCCAAAATTGGGAAACCCAGACACACACACACAAAGCTTTTCGGTACTTTCCTTAGGGATATTTTGGGCCTGATTTTACGCTATTTTTTTTAAAATTCCATTTATATCCCGCCCTTCTCCCAAGACTCAGGGCGGCTGACAAGCTTAGCAGTAGCCTTCATTCTATGTATATGCCTGCTTATTAGGACTTTCATACACACCCCAAGCGGCATTATTACAAAGTCAGCTTAATTGCCCCCAACAATCTGGGTCCTCATTTTACCTACCTGGGAAGGATGGAAGGCTGAGTCAACCTTGAGCCTGGTGGGACTCGAACCTGCACTAATTGCAGGCAGCTGGTGTTACTTAAGGAGGCATCAGCCCACTGCTCCACCAAGGCTCTGGGTTTGGGTTTGTGTGGGTGTGTATGTTAGTGGTTCAGCAGTTTTAAGAAAAGACAAAAAGGAGAGCCTCCGGCAACACCCTTTTGGAACCAAATCCAAAGTGCTATTACAACCGTTTTCCTTATAACAATGCTAATTTATTTTTTTTAAAAAAATAAATTTAAATGTTAAAATCCTGGTCCCCACGCTTCAGTTGTGAGAGCTCGTTTTTAAAGATCATTAGAAAATGTCAGTGCCACACGCCTCTATTTTGGGGGGAAATGGGTTATGTGATTTAAAAACAAAACAGGAAATAAATAAAGGAGTAAGTTGCAATTTTGTTAGCACCTCTTAGTATTAGCACCGAGTGTTTGGGGCTGAGTTTAAGCTAATGTGAAAAATTATCAATACAACGGCAAATAGATGGGGAAGAAATGGAGATAGTGACAGATTTTATTTTCCTGGGCTCCAAGATCACTGCAGACGGGGACTGCAGCCAAGAAATTGAGCCTTGGTGGAGCAGTGGGCTAATGCCTCCTTAAGTAACACCAGCTGCCTGCAATTATTGCAGGTTCGCATCCCACCAGGCTCAAGGTTGACCCATCCTTCCGAGGTAGGTAAAATGAGGACCCAGCTTGTTGGGGGCAATTAAGCTGACTTTGTAATAATGCCGCTTGGGGGGTGTATGAAAGCCCTAATAAGCAGGCATATACATAGAATGAAGGCTACTGCTAAGCTTGTAAGCCGCCCTGAGTCTTCGGAGAAGGGCGGGATATAAATGGAATTAAAATAAAAAATAAAATAAAAATAAAAGACTCTTGCTCCTCTGGAGGAAAGCCATGGCAAATCTAGACAGCACACTAAAAAGCAGAGACATCACCCTGCCAACAAAATTGCGTATAGTCAAGGCTATGGTCTTCCCAGTTGCAATGTATGCTTGTGAAAGTTGGACCATAAGAAAAGCTGAGCGCCAAAGAATTGAGGCCTTTCAACTATGGTGCTGGAGAAGACTCCTGCGAGTCCCTTAGACTGCAAGGCGATCAAACCGGTCAGTCCTAGAGGAGATCAACCCTGACTGCTCTTTAGGAGGCCAGATCCTGAAGTTGAAACTCAAATACTTTGGCCACCTAATGGGAAGGAAGGACTCACTGGAGAAGAGCCAAATGCTGGGAAAGGTTGAGGGCAAGAGAAGAAGGGGACGACAGAGAATGAGGTGGCTGGATGGAGTCACTGAAGCTGTAGGCGTGAGCCGAAATGAACTCCAGAAGATGGTAGAGGACAGGAAGGCCTGGAAGAAACTTGTCCATGGGGTCGCGATGGGGGTCAGACACGACTACGCAAATAACAACATCAATACAACTCTAAAATCTTGATTATATTTTTAAAAGTATTTAAAGAGCTTATATAAAATAGCCTTTTTCTCCAAAAGGATGAGCATTGTAAGAATCTTTTGATACTTGTACTTCTTTTAAAAAAGGAAATATTAAAAATAATTATTTATTTTCTAGAGACTCCTGATAACAAATACTGTACAGTACAAGCAGGAATCCCAGACTGTTAACTTCTTCCTTTGCTCATGCTGGGTTCCTAGTGGAGATCTGGTGATTTCTTTAAATTTCCAGGAGCATCTTTTCACATCTGGATTATGTTTTTTCCAACCACGTCCATAATTTCGACTACTGATCAACCATCCAGAGAAGGGCTTTTGGGGGTAGAAGACAGCAGCTGGCATTTTGAGCAGAAGACAAGTCAGCATCAGCATCAGATTTAAGGTGCTGGTACTTACCTTTAAAGCCCTACATGGCCTAGGCCCGGGATATTTGCAGGACCGTCTGCTGCCGGGGACGACTTCCCATCGCCCAGAGCGCTCACACAGAGAGGGCCTCCTCAGGGTGCCGTCGGCTAGACAATGTTGGCTGGCGACCACCAGGGGGAGGGCCTTCTCTGTGGGAGCGCCAGCCCTGTGGAACCAGCTCCCCCTTGAGCTCCGGATGGCCCCGGATCTTCGGTCCTTTCGCCACGGCCTCAAAACTTTCCTTTTTCACCAGGCTGACCTGGATTGATGACGGGTTTTTTAAATGTTTTAATTTTTAATTGTTTAGTTAATTTATTTTGGGGCTGTTTATTTAATCTCTTTTAACTTTTGTATTGTTGTTTTTATGGTTGTTAGCCGCCCTGAGTCCTTCGGGAGATAGGGCGGCATATAAGTCCCAAAAATAAATAAATAAATAAATAAATAAATAAATAAATAAATTGCTACTGTAGATCTACCAATGTTCTTAGTACAGTAGTCCTCATCTTAAAACAGTTCGCCTAGTGACCGCTCATCAAAATGGCACTAAAAAAGTGACTTATGAGCATTTTTCACACTTATGACTGTTGCAGCATCCCCTTGGTTATGTGATCAAAATTCAGATGCTTGGCAACTGACTCATATTTATGACGGTTGCAGTGTTCCAGGTCATGTGATCACCTTTTGTAAACTTCTGACAAGCAAAGTCAATGGGGAAAACAGATTCACTTAACAAGCATGTTATTAACATAACTGCAGTGATTTTTTAAAATTTTTTTATTTATTTTAATCCCATTTATATCCCACCCTTCTCCAAAGACTCAGGGTGGCTTATAGTCTATGAAGCACAAATCAATGTGCTTAGCAATAGCCTTCATTCTATGTATATGCCTGTTTATTATTAGGGCTTTCAGGACACACACCCCCAAACGGCATTTTTACAAAGTCAGCTTCTTGCCCCCAACAATCTGGGTCCTCATTTTACCTACCTTGGAAGGATGGAAGGCTGAGTCAACCTTGAGCCTGGTGGGATGCGAACCTGCACTAATTGCAGGCAGCTGGTGTTACTTAAGGAGGCATTAGCCCACTGCTCCACCAAGGCTCAAATAACCGTGGCAAGAAATGTTGTAAAATAAGGCAAAATTTGCTTAATAAGTGTCTCACTTTATTCCGAGTTCAGAGTTGAATAGTGATCTAAACTAACCCCACTGTCTGGTAACTGCAGTTTTTTGCATGAACTCAATCACAGGCTTTTGAAAACAACTAAGTAAGACAGTCTTTTTCAACCTGCTTCCTCCAACTCATGCCTCTGAACTACAACTCCCATCACCCCAGGCCAGCATGGCAATTTTTTTTTATTTCTTTCCCAAAAGAAGCAGGGTGAAGATTGGCAGGCAAAACACTTTGGCCTGCAAGGCCTAGTCGTGCCCAAATGGGACACATTCCAGTCCACATAGAGGCTGGACCACCCACAGAATAAGCTTACATTTTGAAAGGTTTTGGTGCTACATAAATATGTAGCAACAAGAGGAGCAGCCACACACTGGAACAAATAGAAAAGCTAATGTAAACAAGCATTTTAGGAAGGAGATTAAATATCTGTGATTTATGAAAGGAAGAAAAAAAGAAAGTGAAAGAGAGAAAGAAAATAAAGAAGAAAAAAGACAGAAAAAGGAAGGAAGGAAGGAAGGAAGGAAGGAAGGAAGGAAGGAAGGAAGGAAGGAAGGAAGGAAGGAAGGAAGAATGAATTTTGGCAATGTTACTGAATTCTGCTCTGCTTCTTTTAATTCCAGTAAATTGCATAGGTGCCTATCTTCTCTCTGCACATGTGGTTTTGTACCAAGGCCTGTAGGCCAGTGTTTCTCAAACTTGGCATCTTTAAGATGTATGGATTTCAGCTCCCAGAATTCCCCACCCAGCATGTGGAGTTGAAATCCACACATCTTAAAGTTGTAATGTTGAGAAACACTGCTTCGGGCAAAACTGACAAGTTCACAGCCCATTCAGAAAGATAGAATGAAAGAGAAGGGGCGGGGGGGGCGGAAACAATCATGTGCACAAAAATAGATAAAGACCACAACTTTCAATTCTGCCTTGGATGGAAACAGAATAACAGAGTTGGAAGGGATCTTGGAGGTCTTCTAGTCCACCTCCCTGCTCAAACAGGAGACCCTATACCAGGGGTCTTCAAACTTGGCCCTTTTATGACTTGTGGACTTCAACTCCCAGAATTCCTCAGCCTGGCTAAGGAATTCTGGGAGTTGAAGTCCACAAGTCATAAAAGGGCCACGTTTGAAGACCCCTGCCCTACACCATTCCAGACAAGTAGCCATACAGTATCTTCTTAAATTAGGGACGCGGTGGCTCAGTGGGTTAGGACGCTGAGCTTGTCGATCAGAAGGTCGGCAGTTTGGCGGGTCGAATCCCGAGTGCCGCGTAACAGAGTGAGCGCCTGTTACTCGTCCCAGCTTCTGCCCACCTAGCAGTTCGAAAGCACGTAAAAATGCAAGTAGAAAAATAGGGACCACTACGGTGGGAAGGTAACAGCGTTCTGTGCGCCTTTGGCGTCTAGTCATGCCGGCCACATGACCACGGAGACGTCCTCGGACAACCGCTGGCTCTTCGGCTTTGAAACGGAGATGAGCACCGGCCCCTAGAGTCGGAAACGACTAGCACGCATGTGCGGGGGGAACCTTTATCTTCTTAAAAGCCTCGAATGATGGGAGCACTCACTTGTGGAGGCAAGCCATTCCACTGGTTAACTGATAGAAAATTTCTCCTTAATTCCAGGTTGCTTCTCTCTTTGATTACTTTTCATCCATGATTTCTTGCCTTGCCTTCTGGTCCTTTGGAAAGTAGGTTGACACCACACCACCCCACCCCGCCGCCTTCTTTGTGGCAGCCCCTCAAATATTGGAAAACTGCTATCATGTCACCCCTAGTCCTTCTTTTCACTAGACTGGACATCAACAATTCCTCCTCCTATGTTTTAGCCCAAGGGTAGGCAACCATCATCATCATCATCATCATCATCATCATCATCATAATAATAATAATAATAATAATAATGAGGAGGAGGAGGAGGAGGAGGAGGAGGAAGAGGCGACCTTGGAGGTCATCTAGTCCAACCCCCTGCTCAGGCAGGAAACCCTATACCATTTCAGGCAAATGGCTGTCCAGTCTCTTCTTAAAAACTTCCAGTGTTGGAGCATTCACCACTTCTGAAGGCAGGTTGTTCCACTGATTAATTGTTCTAACTGTCAGGAAGTTCCTCCTTAGTTCTAGGTTGCTTCTCTCCTTGACTAGTTTCCATCCGTTGCTTCTTGTCCTGCTTTCATGTGCTCTGGAGAACAGCCTGGCTCCCTCTTCTTTGTGGCAGCCCCTGAGATATTGGAACACTACTATCATGTCACCCCTCACTCTTCTCTTCATTAAACTACACGTACCCAATTCCAGCAACCGTTCCCTATATGTTTTAGCCTCCAGTCTCCCGAACATCTTTGTTGTTCTTCTCTGTACCCTTTCTAGAGTCTCAACATCTTTTTTACATCGTGGTGACCAAAACTGGATGCAGTATTCCAGGTGTGGCCTTACCAAAGCATTTTTTCCAGAGTCTGAAACATCTTTTCTATAATATGGTGACCAAAACTGGTCAGGTGACCAACTACAGGTACTCCTTGACTTACGACCACAATTGAGCCCCAAATTTCTGTCGTTAAGTGAGTTTTGCCCCATTTTACCGCCTTCCTTGCCACAGGTGTTAAGTGAATCACTGCAGTTGATAAGTTAGTAACCTGGTTGTTAAGTGAATTCTGGCTTCCCCCTTGCCTTTGCTTCTCAGAAGGTTGCAAAAGGCGATCCGCATGATCCCTGGACACAGCAAAGGTCTTAAATATGAACCAGTTGCCAAGCGACTGAATTTTGGTCGCGCGATCATGGGGATGCTGCAAAGCTTGCGACTATGAAAAACGGTCAGAAGTCACATTTTTCACTGCCGCTGTGACTTTGAACTGTTGTAAGTCGAGGACTATCTGTATTCTAAATGTGGTCTTACTCAGGCTTTATAAAGAGGTACTAGTACTTCCCTGATCTTGATTCTACCCAGCACATTAAACAAGGGGCAAGGGCACATCTGCAGCCGAGAGGAGCCCCCTGCCTACCCAGAAATGTATCCTGCCCCGGCCTTGGTTCCCTTCCCTGCTCCAGAGCTGGCGGGTTGCCTTGCGAACCGCAGGTGTCACTAGCGCTCCTCCTCGGCGTTTCTCCTTCCTCTTGGAAGCACCTGCGAGCATAGAGTTAGGAAAAGTCAAGAGTTATGTGTATCTTTCGCATCACGTTAGGCCCGTTACGTTGGTTAAAAGGAGAGGAAATAGGAAAATGCAGCGTTGGAGAGCGGCCGTCGGCCGCTTTTTCCATGATCCCCGGGTTGCTCCCGTTACTCGACGAGTCCCACGTGCAAGCGATCCCACGCATGTTTAATCACTGCAGTTGAAACATTATAGGGGAGCCAGCCTCCATGATGCCCCCAGCCAAGTGAGGACCTGGGTGAGGGTGGGGATATGCATCTACTGTCAAAAATACAGTTCCTTGATGGGTAGGCTACTGAAGTTACACCGAAAGCAAACGTTCGACTTGACAACTACGAGCGAAGCTGTATCTTCCTCCGCATTATTGATTTTGGAGGAAAACAGCGTTTTTCGCCATTTAGCAGGTTGAACCTGGCCGGAGAAGGAGAGGATTTAACTTAAAACGCGACGATTTTGAGCCGGATATAGGAACCACCGTCCACTTTTGCGACCTACTCCCGCAGTCCGTCTTAGAATCCACAGGCCGAAGTGGCTTTAACCCATTGTTCTTTTCCCTCTAATTTGGAATTGAGGGTTGCGTGTGGAACTTTACTAAAGGATTCCTCAAACTCGAAAACGTTGTTGCAATTAGGACGGGGCTTCCGAGACTCCTTCAAAGTTGCAATTTATTTTTTTTTCATCCGCATTCCCAACTCCACCCCAAACTTTTCCTCCTTCGCCCGCAGACTGCACCTATCTCGGGATTTCCCCGGTCGGAACCTTCCCCAAGCGGGCGCCCTCCAGATGTGTGCAACTGCAACTCCCAGGGGCAGATGGGAGGGAATTGGGGATGCACCCGCTCTGGAGGACAAGAAGCTTAGAAGGTAGAGAAGGACCCGAATTCCTCCCCCCACCTCCTTATCTCTCTCCTCTCTCTCTCTCCTCCAGATGTGTGCAACTGCAACTCCCAGGGGCAGATGGGAATTGGGATGCACCCGCTCTGGAGGACAAGAAGCTTAGAAGGCAGAGAAGGACCCGAATTCCTCCCCCTCCGTATCTCTCTCTCTCTCTCCTCCAGATGTGTGCAACTGCAACTCCCAGGGGCAGATGGGAATTGGGATGCACCCGCTCTGGAGGACAAGAAGCTTAGAAGGCAGAGAAGGACCCGAATTCCTCCCCCCCCCCTCCGTATCTCTCTCCTCTCTCTTTTTTTTCCCCCTTTAAAAATAAAAAGGCTATCTCCCAACATAGGGAGAGAAAAAAAACAACAACACCCAACAGCAACCGGGAGTTGGGGGGGGGGGCTTTCGGGGAACGTAAATTCGCGCCTTCCCATTCGACCCCAAGGTCTTTAGGGAGCTGTAGTTTTCTCTGACCCAGAAAAAAAAACTACACTTCCCGCTCCCCTGCGTGCCCCATTCATCGCCTGGCCAATCAGCGAGGCGGGTCTCCTCCGCTCTCATTGGCCCGCGCCGAGCGGAGGGGGGGGAGGAGCAGGAAGAAGAGTCCTCAACCTTCTCGCGAGTTGCACTTTGAGGCCTTTGCTCCCTTGTGCCGCGAGCGGGCGACCCGGCGGCGGCGGACTTGGCGGGCGAAGGGCGGAGAAGGGGGGGGACCGAGGCTCGGGCTCCGGCCCCGCGCGCGGAAGTGCCTCCCCGCTGGATTTCGGGGTCCGAAGCGGCAGCTCTCCCGGCTAGGGAGGAGACGAGGAAGGCGCTTGGAGACCAGCTTTCCCCCCCCCCACCCCCGGAGCAGCTCTGGACTCCGGAGCCGCCACCGGCTTCCTTCGTAAGGGTGTTTCTTTGTCCAGCTTTCTCGCCCGGCCTTCTCCAAAAGCCGGCGTCTTCCGGGAAGGGCCGGACTCCAGCTCCCATCGTTCCCCGAGCCGCTCGGGCTGGGGATGATGGGAGCTGGAGTCCGGCTTCTGGGAGAGATTAGGCTCCCCGACTCGCTCTTTCCCGCTTTTGCTGCCCCCTCTCTTTTCTTTTTTTTTTTTCTCCCTGCCCGGCATTGCTTGCTTGCTTAAAACCAAACCCAACAACAACAACAACAAAATCCCAGCTGCTTTCGTGTCTTGCTCCGGCTCTTGTTTTCCCGGAGTGCATGCAGACGATCGCTGGAACCCGGGTCTTGCTCGCCAGGAGGGGAGATCCCTCCTTGGAGTGATTGGCGGTCCCAACTTTCCTTTTGGAAGAGAACTTTTCCGGAGGGAAGGAAGGTCGCCTCTTTTGTCGTCTCTGTCTGTCTCTCTCGGCTGGGCCACCGGCTGCTCCTTAGCCGGGGGTGGCGATACAATTAAGGCGTGCTTGGATTAAAAAAAATTTTTACAAAAAAAGAAAAGAAAAGCTGCCATGAGGATCAGTTGTCGGGTAACCCGAGGCGGAGGGAGGCTTTGCAGGCGTGTTTGGTGTTGGGAAGCTTTTTCTCACGGGCATCTGGTTGGCTGCATTGGCAAACAGGATGCTGCATAAGGTAGGCCTTTGTCTGATCCGGAAGAGGAGGTCTCCTTTTTAATTTATTTGTTGGGTTGGGTATCTTACCTTGACTTTTAGCAGCATGGAATCATGAATATTTTTTTTCTTAAAAAAAAAATGCAACCCCATACATAGTCCAGGGGTAGGCAACCTCGGCTCTTTTATGACTCATGGACTTCAATTCCCAGAATTCCTGAGAGTTGAAGTCCATGAGTCATAAAATAGCCGAGGTTGCCTACCCCTGCCATAGTCCATAATTGCTTAGACGCAGGGGTGTCAAACTCAATTTCATTGAGGGCCGCATCAGCATTGCGGTTGCCCTCAGGGGGCCAAGTGGGTATGGCCAGGGTGGGTGTGGCCTACTGGGTGGGCGTGGCTAAAGTGCATATGGCCTACTGGGTGGGCATGGCCAGCTCTACATCGTTCGCATCAAGGGTGCCTATGGGGGCCCGGGCAGGAGTGGGACAGATCTGAGGGTCTCTGGCAGAAGGAGGGTCTCTGGGCCAGGGCCAAGGCAGTGGGAGCCGTTCCCTCACTGTTTCCAGGATGGCTTCGCGGGCCACATGAAACCACTTTGCGGGCCGGATCCGGCCCCCGGGCCTTGTGTTTGACATGTCTGTGCTAGATCAATGCTACAATATAGTTAAAGGTATAAGCAGAATTAGAGAACTTCTAATGTGGGGAACCTAGATTAATTGGCTAATTGATTATGTGCCATCAGGTTGTCAACTCTTAATAACCACATGGAAGGATATTTACTTAGCCTAGGTCTGGGGTAGGTAACCTTGGCTCTTTTATGATTCGTGGACTTCAACTCCCAGAATTCCTCAGCCAGCCATGCTGAGGGAAAAGGGAGAGGTTTCCAAGCTGAGCCATGCTGGCTCAGGAATTCTGGGAGTTGCAAGTCCACGAGTCATAAAAGAGCCAAGGTTGCCTACCCTAGGCCTAGGCCACTTTATGATTTGTGGATTTCAAATCCCAGAATTCCCGAGCTAACCACGCTGAGGGAAAAGGGAGAGGTTTCCAAGCTGAGCCATGCTGGCTCAGGAATTCTGGGAGTTGCAAGTCCACGAGTCATAAAAGAGCCAAGGTTGCCTACCCCTGGCCTAGGTAATGGACACAGAAATGCTTTTTAAACAAAAAAGTTAAAAAACCAAGTCTTTCCTGCATGGGGTGTATATGGTGGAAGTAACGGTATTCTTTCACGACGGTTAGGATTTCTGTCCAAAGCTCAAGGCGCTCCCGTTGAATTCAATGGGTTTTTTATAGATGGTTGCAGTCGGTTTTAAAAGCAAGCAGTATTGCGCTCAGTAGGATTTCTTAACACCGTGGTTTTCCAGCCAGTGTGTTTTGTTTTGTTCACACAGAATGGTAGGTCTTTCATAAACAATGTAGGGCACTAATTCAAAAGGCGTATGTGCTGAGGTCATTGATACACTGTGTAAAGAAAGATGTGTGCGTGGTGGAAGAGCCACTCATGGAGCTAAATCCTGGTTTTGACACACTACTACGTGTGATACCAATGGCAGTGTCACTTAATGGTTGTGATGCCCCAGAAATACGTTGGAGCATCACATTTTTAACTGTACTCTTGCTTAGGACAATTATATAAACTTGATCACAGATAGTCCTTGACTTACGACCGCAGTGGAGCCCGAAATTTATGATACGTGAGTCTTGCCCCCATTTTACCATTTTTCTTGCCACAGTTGTTAAAGGAATCACTACAGTTAAGTTAGTAACACAGTTGTGAAGTGAATCTGGCTTCCTCATTGACTTTGCTTGTCAGAAGATCACAAAAAGTGATCACATGATCCTGGGACACTGCGGCCATCATAAATATGACCTAGTTATCAAGTGTCCGAATTTTGATCACATGACCATGGGGATGCTGCTGTAGGTTGTAAGTGTGAAAGACTGTCACAACTCACTTTTTTTAGTGCTGTTGCAACTTCGAATGATCACTAAATGAATGGCTGTAAGTGGAGGACTACCCGTATTTTGCATGTTTGACTATATAAAAAAGCCTTCCCCAACTTCACTTGTTTTGAATATGATGTGGCTACAATTCCAAGCCTCCCTTTGTTATAGTTGATTGATTAGATTAGGGGTCCCCAACCTGTGGGCCATGGACCAGGCCATGATGGCCTGTTAGGAACAGCAAGCAAGCGAATCCAAAACCATCCCCATTCCATAGAAAATTGTCTTCCACGAAACCCGTTCCTGGTGCCAAATAGGTTGGGGAAATGCTGGATTAGATATCTTGCTTTTGTCAGAGACGATGGTGACACGAGAAGAATGGAAAAAGATACCATTCTGTTCAATCTTTCATTTTTTTTCACACATGCTTCTCACTATAAGGGGGAGCACATTTGGAAATCCTACCCCTCACCTAGCCTATAGCTGTGAGATTCCCCAAGGTCCAAGTACACTAATAGTAGCAGGCCTAGCCCTGCTTAGTTCTGAGCCCAGACAAGGTCAGCTGGGTGTAATCAGGAAATAAATTGCTTTCTATGTTTACAGGGTGACTTATAATTACCAATACACTTAGGAGCTATTAGAGTATGGAGCTACATAACCAGCCACATTAAATTACAGCATACAAAGCACTTGGAATTTTTCTGAAAGTTGATCAGAACAAGTTCAATGGTGTAAGTGTTGTTTGGGGGGGGGGAGGATGTAGGTCTATTTCAAAGGGATGGACTAAATGATCCTTAACAATCTTTTCCAATGTCACAGTCCTATGATTTTAAGAAAAGCTTGAGGGAATCTTCTAATCACCTATGGGAAGGTTGGCACATCACCCTGGGTGTGATGGGGTGCTAGCATAAGAGATTATCTTTCTTTGGATTTTCTCTGATCTGAATAGTATTCTCAGCCATTCCTTTGTAAAGGAAATTGCTAGTTAATGGCCCAAGATGCTTAGTGGATGTTCCCTCTATAACAGCAGTGCAGAAAAGTTTCTTCTATTTCTGAATGAAGCCCCCCTTCAAAGCCCAGAGAAAGTGATCCTGCTCTAAATAAGGGAAGGGGAGGGAGGGGCTGCAGACGGGGGGGGGGGGGGGGTCTGGAGTTTTCCAGCTGGAAAACTAGAGGAACCAGGGGTAGAATTAATTGCAGGTATACTAGTGAAACTCCAGAAGATTGAAATTGCTATTTATTTATTTTTCCTTTAAAGATCTGAGTTGTTGAAACAGACACCTTGTGGATGCACTTGTTGGCTCTACTTATGAGTTGGCTGGTGGAAAAAGCTTGCATGTGGAGTCCTTAGTGCTCTCTGACCTGTATGTTTTGCTTGCAGACATTTCATTAGCCAGCTAGGTAACAACATTAAAGCTAATGAGTGCGGGATTTCCTCCCTGTTTATATACAGTGCCTGTCTGCGTTGTTGTGCGAGGGAGGCCTGGTTTTCTCCTTGGTAGTTCCTTGAGTATTGTTCTTTTCTTGAAACAGAAAACTGGAGCAAAAATAAAAAAACCAGTATCCTAATCAAGGATCTACCAAGGAGAACACCATACCTCCACTAATATGGAGGGTCTTCAGCTTATGACAAGTTGCTTAGTGACCATTTGAAGCTATGATGGACCTCCTCAGGGTACCTGCAGTCCAGTTCTGAAGTTCCAACCTCCATTCCCGCATGGTCATTTTGGGCCTGCATTTATAGCTGTTTGCAGCGCCCTATGGTCACGTGACCACATTTTAGGAAGGTTTTCAGCAAAACTGGTCCATAGCAGATCATTGGTTCACTTAGCAACTGCTACAAAAAAGGTCATAAAATTAGGTGGGTCACGTAGGTCAGAGTTCCCCAACCATTCGGGGTTGGCGGCCTGGAGCTGAGGGGGGGGAGAAGGAATGGTTTTGTGGGGCCGTAAACGCCTGTGACACTTGCACGAGTGGGGCCACAAACACCCATGACGCTCACACGAGTAGGACCACAAATGCCCATGGCACTCGCACGATTGGAGCTGCGAACTCTCGTGCGAGTGGACTGGGCATGCATGTGCACACACACGCACCACCCAGCCACACACACAGCCTGGTGTCCAGTAGGCTGTAGTCCACAATGTGGGGACCTCTGACATAGGTGACCCAGTGTACTACCATTGCAACCTACAACTATGTTGGGCAGGTTCCATTACAGTTGTAAATCGAGGTCTATTGGCAGAGCAAGCTACTGTATATCAGTAGGGAGTAAACCCCACACTTGCACAGATTATGTTACCTAGTTGCGTAATGAAATGTCTGCAAACACAACCAAGCTCAGCACCGCCGTCTCCGCACGTTTCAGCCCTGTGCTACGGAGATTGTTTTCTACTGAAATAACTACCTGTGTACTCTCCAAGCTTGTTTCCATATAGTTTCTGAGCATTTCGTTACCAGACTAGGTGACATCATCAGCAGGATTTTCTCGTCCTGTTCTCCTCAGCTTCTAAATGTCCTGTGTGCTGGTGTGGTCCGTTAGTCATGCGATTGGGTTGTTTGTTTGGAGCTATATTTAAATTCCGAGCAGCTGATTGGTTCAGGAACTATTTTGAAACAAACTGGGAGAGCCAACCAGTGCCAAAATCTTAAAACCCGAGCTACAAGTATTTTCTATTATTTCAAAGCCATGTGTGTAGTTTAATTGAATACGTTGTGTAGGATTTTGAGAAGCGTCTTGTCAGTTCCATTTTGGCTTACTTGAGATGCTTAGCTTGAGTTTGCCTCATGACTGCTATTAAAAGGACAGTCTAAGCCTCTGTATCTCAACCTTGACGACTTTAAGGTGGGTGGACTTCCAACTCCACAGATTTCCTCTTCCAGCGTGCTGGAAATTCTGGGCATTGAAGCCCACACATTTTAAAGTTGCCAAGCTTCAGAAACACTGAAATCAACTCTCATTTCTGGGACCAGCTGGTCAGATTTAATTTTGGTATATAAAAGTGACTAAACGGTCTCGCGGGTTAAGGAGTGATCTGTGTCTTTGGATCATTTCCAAGAAACCCCTGAATATTGCAAGCTATGATTCCTAAGGGCTGATGAAAAAAGGATAAATATGGATTATCATCTACTGCCTGGACAGGCCCTTTTCTTTAAAAGAACTCTCCCCCAACCTAGTGCTCTCCACGTGTATTGGACCACAACTCCCATCAGCCACAGCTATGGGATGGTTCCCCTGCTTGTTTCCAGATTTTTTCCCACGTTGTAGGGAAAAGAAACAGAAAACCAATCTGGCAAGGGATTATTTGCATCTAGATATAGGAGCAGGGGAAAGGGACGCGGTGGCTCAGTGGGTTAGGACACTGAGCTTGTCGATCAGAAGGTCGGCAGTTTGGCGGGTCGAATCCCGAGTGCCGTGTAGCAGAGTGAGCGCCTGTTACTCGTCCCAGCTTCTGCCAACCTAGCAGTTCAAAAGCACGTAAAAATGCAAGTAGAAAAATAGGGACCACTACGGTGGGAAGGTAACCGTTCCGTGCGCCTTTGGCGTCTAGTCATGCCGGCTACATGACCACGGAGATGTCCTCGGACAAACGCTGGCTCTTCGGCTTTGAAACGGAGATGAGCACCGGCCCCTAGAGTCGGAAACGACTAGCACGCATGTGTGGGGGAACCTTTACCTTTACCTGTAGGAACAGGGAGTAATATGTTGAAGGGAGGAAAACTCTCTTATACACTCTTCTACCCGTTTAACCTCTAGTTTTGGAACAGGCCATGGTGGACTGGTTGACCTGGAGTGTGAAGCCATGGACCACAGTTTACAAAGAACAATGGGTGGCTTCACACACTGCATTGTTCTGAAGCTGAACAAGTCACAATGTGGCTTGGCATGCTATGGAAACTCAGTCCCCATCTGAAGAAACTGCTTACGCCAAGAGCTGATAGACTCTGGAGTTCCGGTGTTCTTCGTGCATGATTTTACATTTTTAACTAGGCTGTGAGTGACGTCTTTTTTCTGACACCTGATTAGTTTTTACTTGAGACAGAAAGGAACAGAGCATTGCGCTCCCTTGTCTGCTTGCAAGCTCTTGTTTGATTTTAATCAAACTTGAGCCGGTAGATCAACGGCTACTTTTTCTTTGTCTGCTGACGCTTCAGAGAAAATGGAGCTATTCCATTTATTTCTGCAGAATGCAAACAAAACCATTCCAAACACGAATAATAAATATTTGTGGTTCTAGATTTCTAGGGATGGCCAAATGATCAGAGAGCCAGTTTGATCTAGTATTTAAAGCACCAACTGCGAGACTGTGACTTCTAGTCTTCCTGCCTTAGACATGAAAACTCAGCTGGGTGACTTTGGGCCAATCACTAGGAGATGGTGAGTTCTAATCCCATTTTGGGCATGAAAGCTGACTGAATGACTTTGGGCCAGTCCCATTCCTTCCACCCAATTTACCTCACAAGAGTTATTGTTGAGAGGAAAATAAGAGGAAGGAATGTTAGGTATATCTGCCTCCCTGTGTTACTTATAAAGTAATAAAGGTGGGATTACAAAATCTAAATAAATCGGAGATCGGGGGGGTAGGAGAAGTAGTGCGTTGAAAAGCAGAAATATAGAAAGGTGTGGAGAAAAGGTGGCTTTTTCAAGAGGCGTGGACTTTCTTTGTTTTTTTTTTCCTTGAAGACATTTCGGTTTTCATCCAAGAAGCTTCTTCATTTCAAAACTGAAGTGAAATGTCTTCAAAGATAAAACGAAGGAAGTCCGCTAAAAAGCGCCTCAGGGACAACCATGTCCTTGATGGCTGAGAATCTTCATAGACAAAAGGATTGTAGTTTGCTAAGGGCGAAGATGGGGGGAAAATGGAATAGAGGTGCTTTTATATATGCTGAGAAAAACAAGGGTCTTTTCGTGTGCAGTATTCTAGTGAGTTCAGATAAACAACTCATAACTTTTTCTTTACTTCTTTTCATTTTAGGAATATCGGCAAATTTACAAGATTTGCACAGCCTATTCCTGAAGGACCTAAATCCTGGTGTTGGACCTACTTCCGTATCGGTGCCTCAATCACTGTGTCCCCAAAAGGGCAAATTTCTAAGTAAGCTTGCATAAAATTACAGCTGCTGTGGATTGATTGCTTAAGCTTTTGTTGATTTTGAGCACAGAGTTGCTTATTTTATGAAACAGTGATGCAAAAAAACCCCAAACCCCAAACAACCCACCCCAGCCCATTGGATGACTTTTATCTGTAGTGGCCCTCAGATCTTTCTACCATCAGAGGGTCCAATGGGGTTGGCTTCCCCCTCCCCATTTATGCAAATGTGAGACCTTTAAGGGGCAGAGTGGGTCACATATGATGCTTAAAACAACTCTTTCACCCCTGAAAGCTGGTGGACTATCATTGTAAACCAGATCTTGGCTCTGCCTGCTTTGGGATAGCCCATAAAACATAATTTATGGTTCAGACTGATTGAAGTTAAATGTTCCTAGGATTAAATCCCCATTGTTTTGTAGGGAATTTTTTTTTCACCTTGCTTTGTTCCTCCTTCTGCTTTTGTATTGATGAGATATTAATGAGAAATAATATATATATACCTCTGCAATGAATATGTGGAGCGGTCTAAAGGCCGTTCATTTTTCCACCTCTCTTCAGAATACAGATTTGTACTCTGCTGGATTTATATTTGAATTTTATCCAAATGTAACTTGTGTTTGTGGCGTGGGTTATTACTTTGAATGTATAGATCAGTGTTACTCATGCCCAGCAACCGTAAGATAATGTGGACTTTTTAACTCCCAGAGTTCCCCAGCCAGCACGGCTGGTTGAGAAATTCTGGGAGATGGAAGTCCACACATTTTAAGCAGGCATATACATAGAATGAAGGCTACTGCTAAGCTTGTAAGCCGCCCTGAGTCTTCGGAGAAGGGCGGGATATAAATGGAATTAAAATAAATAAATAAAATAAATTTTAAAGTTGCCAAGATAAGGTACACTGATATCGAGAGTACAGCCAAAGCTCCTGACGCTTCGTTTCTGTTCATAGCAAAAGGGCCTTCATGCTCTCAGCAGCAGCTGGTGCTTTGTGGGCCTTCCTGGAATGCCCGTATGACCACACAATGTTGCAAGGTCACATGGTCAATCCAGGAAGTGTTTGAAGGAGAATTGCTCTGAGGGAAACCTATGAGAAGTCCTGACCCACTGTAATGAGTTGGATGGTATTTCACCCTTTTGGGGAACAAAAAAATAGGATATTAAACTAGACTTTGCTTCTCTTAGTGTTTATCCTACCATGGTTTCCTAGAAGTGAGAAACCTTTGTTTGTTTGTTTATGGCATGATTCATGGGTCAATTCCTGTATAGTCCAATTTCACATCTCATATTATGCCCCTTTAGTTCGCTGTATGGCCAATTTAAAACCGATACGTCTGGATAAATAAACGCTAGCCGATTAATTCGCTAGCGAAAATAGAACCGGTCAGCTCTTTATACACCTTAAATAATGAGGGCCAGGAGTTCCAATGGGTTTTGTTTCTTTTTCTGGTTGTTGATAGTTTCGGAATAGCGTTGGGTGGTCTTAGGCTCCAAAGGCCTTGAAGGTGACCCATTCAACAGAGACTTCCCAACGTTGTTCCCAAGGTGACATGTTTTAATTTAACAGCAGAGGGAAATGATTAATACAGGTCTTGATTGTGATTATATTCATAACTAGATGTACTTTCTGTATGAGGGAGACGGGTAGTTCCTAAATATGATAAATAAATAAAAATAAATAAAGATGGAATAGAACGGGGTAGGCAACCTTGGCTCTTTTTTGACTCGGGGACTTCAACTCCCAGAATTCCTGAGCCAGCCCTGCTTAGGGAAAAGGGAGAGGTTTCCAAGCTGAGCCATGTTGGCTCAGGAATTCTGGGAGTTGAAGTCCACGAGTCATAAAAGAACCAGGGTGGCCTATCCCTGGAATAGAAGAACATTTATGGTGATTCCAACCATCATCCATCTTGCCTTGAGTTAGATCTTGAATTGCTCTCATTTCTCCCCCCACTCTTCTCCCGCTCCTGATTTCCAGGGCTTTGTGTCGTCCCATGATGCAGTCATATGTTTCTCAGAAGCAAAGTGAACTTTGTTGAACGGGCGCAAAGACCCCTCCCAAAAGAAGCCATGCAGGACAGCTATCAGAATGTCATGGCGCTGGGTAAGAACCAATAGTCCCCCACACAAGGACCTTTTCCTTCTTCTCCTCTGGCATGAAAATTGCCCCGTGCCACCCGCTGTTTTATACAGGTAGTCCTCGACTTATGACCACAATCGAGCCCCAAATTTTCTATTGTTAGGTGAGAAATTTTGTGAAGTGCATTTTGCCCCATTTTACAACCTTTCTTGCCACAGTAGTTTAAGTGAATCCCTGCAGTTGATAAGTTTGTAATCCCGTGTCATGGTTCCGACAGGTGAAACTCTTCAAAAGAACTTCAAGGCATTGTTTACCTTGAAGGATCTTTTATTTGAATAGCATAACATCGGCACTTACGTAATCGAGGCTAAAAACTGAATTCCCCTTCCCTGGGCACATAGTATCAAAGCACAATTCCCTCCTCCGATTAACAGTCATAAATCACATTCCCCAATTAGCTTGAAGCGAGGGCTTCCTCTCCAGCTCTCCAGTTCTTTTATCAGCTCTGAGTTCAGTAACCTTGATTCTCACCCTACGTTTTAGTGTTGTTATCTCTAGCTGGACTCTCATTCGCATCCCCCCCACTCCCAGCATCATCTAGCCGTAAAAGCGAAAGCGAAAAAACTACATTTCCATCTGTTGTCAATGCAAAAACATTCAATGTTAGCAGCGTTGACACCCGGTTGTTAAGTAAATCTGGCTCCTCCATTTTGACTTTGCTCGACAGAAGGTCGCAAAAGGGGATCACATGACCTTGGGACACAGCAACGGTCATAAATATGAATCGGTTGCCAAGCCTCTGAATTTTGATCACCTGATCGTGGGGAAGCTGCAGAGATCGTAACTGTGAAAAACGGTCGCAGGTCGCATTTTTCACTGCCGTTGTAACTTTGAACGGCCACTAAATGAACTGTTGTAAGCTGAGGACTACCTGTACATCCCTACCTGCATGCATAATCTTAGGAAATAGTCTGCACAATGTGATTGGCCCCGAAAGCCGGGTATAGCGTTGCATGAGGGGTATGGTGTTATACTCCCAGGAGTACAAATAGGGCACTATTAAGATAAGACTCAAGGATTAACTCCTCTTAGTGTGGTGTTTTTCAACCTTGGCAATATTAAAAGAGTCCCCTGTAGGTTTTACTCCGCTAGTCGTTGCCAACTATAGGGCTCAGCGCTCATCTCTGTTTCAAGGCCATTGACCCAGCACTGCCCGAAGATACTTCTGCAGTCTTGTGGCCAGCATGACATCACAGAGTGCTATTACTTTCCCACTGAAGTACCTATTTATCTACTCACGTGCATGCTTTCAAACTGCTAGGTTGGCAGGAGCTGGGGTGAGGAAGGGAGTACACCCTATCTTGTGGCGCTTAGGTCTTAAACCCGGACACCCAGCTTTCTAGCTGACAAGCCCAGAGTCTTAACCACTGAGTCAGGGCACCACCCCAATATTAAGATGAGTGGACTTCAGCTCCTAGAATTCCTCAGCTGGAGAATGGTGGGAGTTGAAGTCCACCATCTTAACATTGCCAAGGTTCAGAAACTTGTCTTAGAACGTTCTGGTTTCTTCCAGAATGCTTGTCAGGAAGGATGAGAACAGAGCCTCCACATTCTGGAGGACTATGGCTTCCTTAACTCTAGATCAGAATCCCTGAGACAGAAATTGCATTTAGGTCTTTATCCCAAAGAATGGAATTATCTGCAGGATCTGTTTTCTTCAGTTTGGGCCTTCTGTCTTCCCACACAAGCCTTCCCAAACCTTTGAGATGCTAGTAGGGGACTTTGCACTGGGTTCCTCTGCTGGTGATACAAGAGAGGATCTTCTGAGATTGTCTAATGGCCTTGTGGTATTTTGTAATTTAACATGTTGCGTTTAATTTAAATGGTTTGTTCAAACCAGGTTTTGGAATTGACTTCTGAATCCTGACTGGCATCAATCAGAAATTGACGCAGCTTCTTCCGTTATATTGGCTTCACCTGAGCTTTCCTTCAAGTCATGTCCAGTTTCTGGCAGTTTCATAGACTTGTCTCCTCTCGTCCTGTTTTCTCAGCACTGTTCCCCGACCCCCAGTTTTCTAGACTAGTCTATAGTTCTGGATTTTCCCTCCATATACTGACAAGGCCAGACCCTGCATAGCTTCTGAGTTCAGACAAGGTCAGCCTAGTGCTCCCCCCCGCCCCCGGTTGAGAGCTGCCAGCAGAAACAAAGCACTTCATGGGACAAGTCCCACCTGGAGGGGGTTATTCAGAATTTCTGATTTTCCTTGGCAGTAGAGTATTCTTCCTGGGTTTTTGATCCTCATTCATCCATCAGTTTCCTGGGAGACAATTAGAAAATTTTCTCACAGTGTCTAGCAATGTTTCTTAATTTTAGCAATGTTAGGATGTGTGGACCTCAACTCTTGCAGTTTCCTAGTTTCGGAGGTCCCCAACCTTTTGGGCACCAGGGACCGGTTAGGTGGAGAGAGGGTTTTTTCCCTGTGGACTGGAGGGTGCGTGCTTTTGTGTGCTGCCTGCATCCCGTGAAATGGGGTTTTGGTTCTTTGTGTGGACCGGTTGCTGGCATGCTGCGGCCCGGTACCGGTCCATGGACCGGGGGTTGGAGACCCCTGCCCTAGGTAGTATGCTGGCTGTGGAATTCTGGGAAGTGAAATCCACACATCTTAACACTGCTAAAATTGTGAAACACTGATGTTCGGGCTTTGGGGGGAACAGAAAACTGGATGTTAGCATGAGGTCCTTGGAGGAAAGGGATGCGATACAAAAAAAGAAAAACCAACCTTTGTCCTAGACCAGGGGTAGGCAACCTCGGCTCTTTCATGACTCATGGACTTCAACTCCCAGAATTCCTGAGTCAGCATAGCTGACTCAGGAATTCTAGGAGTTGAAGTCCATGAGTCATAAAAGAGCCAAGGTTGCCTACCCCTGTCTTAGACAATTTATCCCAAATGGCAGTTGAGAAAGTACTTCACATGTAGCCAAATATTGATTTAACAGACTGGGGGGGGGGTGCTATCCATTAAATATGTCATTTTCATCATTTATAAATCATATCATTTATATGAAGGAAAATCTGATGATAGCAAAAGAGCTTTTGATTAAATGTGAGTTGGCATCCAAACTAAAAATAGGTTGGGTGTATTCAGAGTCTGGGACGCGGTGGCTCAGTGGGTTAGGACACTGAGCATGTCGATCAGAAGGTCAGCAGTTTGACGGGTCGAATCCCAAGTGCCATGTAACAGAGTGAGCGCCTGTTACTTGTCCCAGCTTCTGCCCACCTAGCAGTTCAAAAGCACATAAAAATGCAAGTAGAAAAATAGGGACCACTACGGTGGGAAGGTAACAGCGTTCCGTGCGCCTTTGGCGTCTAGTCATGCCGGCCACATGACCATGGAGACGTCCTTGGACAAACGCTGGCTCTTCGGCTTTGAAACGGAGATGAGCACCGGCCCCTAGAGTCGGAAACGGCACGCATGTGTGGGGGAACCTTTACCTTTACCTTATTCAGAGTCTTCTAACGCTTCTGAAGCTTTACAATAATCATAATAACCACAATATCTGCATTTGTGTTCCTGTGGCAGGCCGGACGCCCCTGTTGCCAAATTACCCTGCAGTTGCAAAAGACACTCAGGAGTCGCAGAGGCAAAGGGCCAAGTTTTGGAGCAAAGAAGAGATCGGGCTCTTTGTTGACCTCTGGATCAGCCCGGAGGTCCAGAACGAACTCCAGAACACTTATCACAACGAGGTGGTCTTCAACTGGCTCTCCAATGAAATGGGCTTGCGAGGCTTCAACCGCTCAGCTCGCCAGTGCCGTGAGAAGATGAACGCGCTGAAGAAGAAATTTAAGGAGGTCACCACTCACAACAAATGCCCCGGGGCTGGCGAAGTGCGGACCATGCCCTTCTATGACAAGCTGGCCACCATCCTCCTTAGCCGGAGGGACGCCAAGCACCCTTCAAACAGTGGCGATAAGGGCCAGTGGTCCAGGCAAGCTTCCTCACCGGCTCCAGGCACATCTGGGCAGGCGGCTTTGCTTGCCAGGCCATCTTTAATTAGTCCGCCGGGGCTGAGGTCCGCTGGGGCAGCCGGCCAAAGCAAATCCCACTTGCAGCAGCCTCCTCAAAAGCAGCCTCGCCTTCTCCAGGCTGGGACGGTGTCTCCCACTCACTGCCACCGGCCCCTTTTGCAGCCCAACCGGAGTTTGGCTATGCAAAAACACAGGGGGCATTCCTCTCCGTGGCCTGCCCCCAACCAACTGGCAGTCGTCACTCCAAAAATCGAGGAACAGTCGCCGGAGGGAGACGACCCGCCCAACTCGATGTGCTCGGTTCTCCAAGGAAGCCACCTCCCCATGGAGGTGCGCGTGATCGATGAGAATGGCATCACGGTCACGTCATCCATGTGCGAGGAGGTCAAGCAGGAGGAGGAGGAAACGGCTCATGATCCTGAATTAGAGTTTGATGCCAAGTTTGAAAGAGAACTTGTGGATGACAGTGACCCTCCCGAGGCGACTGGCACCCGTCTTGACCCAGACGTGCTTTCAGAGTATTCGGAAGAACCGTATGATGAGACCGAAGGGGTGGATGACTTGCCCGTGGATTTACTACAATGTTTTGGAGACCGATTCTCCTCCTTTGGTGGGGTGGAAGAGAGCAACCATGACCAGGAAAGACCAAAACATGAACATCCACTATCCAGGGCTTTATCTACAGGTAAGAACCCTTTAAGGGACGCGGTGGCTCAGTGGGTTAGGACGCTGAGCCTGTCGATCAGAAGGTCGGCAGTTTGGCGGGTCGAATCCCGAGTGCCGCATAGCAGAGTGAGCGCCTGTTACTCGTCCCAGCTTCTGCCAACCTAGCAGTTCGAAAGCACATAAAAATGCAAGTAGAAAAATAGGGACCGCTCCGGTGGGAAGGTAACAGCGTTCCGTGCGCCTTTGGCGTCTAGTCATGCCGGCCACATGACCACGGAGACGTCCTCGGACAAGCGCTGGCTCTTCGGCTTTGAAACGGAGATGAGCACCGGTCCCTAGAGTTGGAAACGACTAGCACGCATGTGCGGGGGAATCTTTACCTTTACCTTTACCTAAGAACCCTTTGAGTTGGCCATCGATACTGGGATTATTGTGTGCTGCCCTAACTTATTTCTTCTAAGTCTGTATTCTCTTGGAAGTGTGGTCCCGGGGTCTAAGCACTAGACAACACTCCGGATTTAGCTTTTAGAGTCTGTAATTATTTTCCATTTGGTTTGTCAGTCTTTTTCCTCTTTTTTCCAGCTGTTAAAAATCAGTTCCTCATTAAGGATTGCATTTTAAAAACATTGGAGCTTTTTCCTTCTAAAAGTGGGAAAATTAAGTCTCTTGTTTCATACTCCCAGCAAATCTCAGGAGAATTCTTGAGCAAAGCTAAAATCCATACGTTGCAAGAGTGCTCCCATTCTGTAAGGCTGGAAGGTGGCGTTTGTTTGTTTGTTTTGAAGGCCTTTGAATTAGTCTTTGGCTAATTATTTATTTTATTATTTATTTTATTTTATTACATTTATATACCGCCCTTTCCCGAAGGACTCAGGGCGGTTTACAGGGTGATTAAAAAACCAAGATACAAAAGTTAAAAGCAAATTTTTTAAAATATATTTGTCCCTGCATAAATAAAACCCCAGTTAAAATAAGATTAATCCTCAGCCTGGGCCAGAGAGCTCGAAGAGCCAGGTCTTCAGGCCCCGGTGGAATGAACGGAGGTCGGGGGCAGTCCTCAGCTCCACTGGCAGCTGGTTCCAAAGGGCAGGCGCCCCCACTGAGAAGGCCCTATCCCTGGGTGTCGTCCGCCGGCAATCTCTTACTGGTGTCACCCTGAGAAGACCCTCCCTGTGGGAGCGCACTGGACGAAGGGAACTTGATGCCGGCAGCAGGTGTTCCCTCAGATATCCCGGACCCAAGCCATTAGTCTTGGCGAAAGCAACAGCAGTAGCACTTAGAGCTATATACTTCTTTGCAGTGCTTTACAGCCATCTCTAAGCAGTTTACAGAGTCAGAATATTGCCCCCGACAATCTGGGTCCTCATTTTACCAACCTGGAAATGATGGAAGGCTGAGTCAATCTTGAGCCTCGTCAGAATCGAACTCCTGGCAGTCAGCAGTGAATTAGCCTGCAATAGTGCAATCTCACCACTATGCCACTCCAGCTCTTCTCTGCCTCCGCAACTGCCTACACAAATCCCTTCAGCCCTCTTGGAGACAGTTTCAGAAGGTTTGCCATGCCACTTTCTTCCTAAGGCTGGAAGAGAGGGGCCAGCCCAAAGGTGCCTCAGGCAGGACTAGTGCTCACGTTAGCCTGTTGTACCTTGGTGTCTCATCCTCTGGTGCAAATGTGGCTTCAATGCCAGCCACAGCTTTTCCAACCCAAATTCATGTAGTTACTGGATTTTTAGCCATCTTTTCTGGTGAAGAGCCCAAGAATTCCAAGCACTGCACATGCTGCTCTTTGTGCAAAGCCCTGGCGGCGCAGTGGTTAGAATGCAGTATTGCAGGCCAATTCTGCCCACTGCCAGGAGTTCGATCCTGACCGACTAAGGTTGACTTGGCCTTGGGGGACAATATGCTGACTCTGTAAATCGCCTAGAGAGGGCTGTAAAGCACTGTGAAGTGGTATATAAGTCTAAGTGCTATTGCCATATTGCTATAATGCTTAAATGCCAGTTTTGGCCAAACTGTTGTAAAATGCAGTCACGTGACCACAGGACACCGCAAGCAGCCATAAATGTGAGCCAGTTACTTGAGCACTCTCACTTCTGTTTCTTTTAAGAGCCACGGTGGACCAGTGGCGAGAATGCGTTACTGCAGGCTAACTCAATGCCGAAAGCCAGGAGTTCAAGCCTGACCGGCTCAAGGTTAACTCAGCCTTCCATCCTTCTGAGGTTGATCAAATGAGGACCCCGGTTGTTTTTTGGGGGGGCTGGGCAGGCGATATGCTGACTCTATAAAACTGCTTAGATAGGAGTGTAAAAGCACTGTGAAGCGGTATATAAGTCTAAGTGGTGTTAATATAGTGATATTGTTGGGCTAAATAAAGGATGCCTTGTATTTCTGAACCCTGACATTCTCCTCTCTCCTCTTCCTCAGCTGAAAGTCTCATTCAGGAGCAGGAAGGGGAAGCACTTGACAATTCCGACATCATCTGTGCTCCTTTGGGCAACATTGGACGGAAGGATCTGAACGCCAGCTTTGAGGGTAGCGTAGGGCCGCCAATCGACCGTCTTCCGCCTGCTAGAGGTCTGGGAGACGACGCTCCACTGACCAGTGCGCAGAGAACCGCCCGGTTCAGGAACAAGAGGAAAATTGAGCGAGTCCAGCTGGCGAAGGAGCTAATTAACGCCACCCGAGAAACGGGGGAGAACATCCGCGAGGCTTTGTACGAGCTCGACAGCAAAGAGTCGCAGCGGCGGGTTGACGATCGCAAAGTTGCCGTGTGGTGCGCCAAGCACATTGCAAAAAGCATCCGGGTCTCCAGCCAAACCATGGCCGCCGCTATGCGCGATTCGGATGCTGCCTTCCAGAGGTGCATGGAGAGCTACACGGTGGCCCTGGAGAGGCAGACAACTCTGTTGGAGAACATTGCCGATTCGCTAAACGCTCGCGTGTCGGCTCCCCAGCCCTCCCTCCCCACTTCCCTTCCCGCCGATGGGACCCGTGGGACCTCCGTGTGCACGAGCCCTATACCAGCACCTTCGCCCCTCATCCCCATGGAGTCAGAGAAGACTCCCCCCTCCCTAAGAAGCCAGCCTGGAAACGAGGAAGAGTCTCCTGGTGGGGCAGACTCCAATAGCAGTAGCCGATAATAGTCCGAAGAGCCCTTCCCCAATTTGGTGCTCCCTCCCCATGGTGTTGGGACCACAACTCCCAGAATTCTCAGCCGGAGGGCACCACGCTGAAGAAGGTTGGTCTTCACAGAACACTTGAGTTGCTGCATTGTTCCTCTTGTCAACACAGCAGATCACCAAGCCTTCTCGAACGTTGACAAGGTTACCTCAGTACTTCCATTTACTCCTATACAATCGTTCAAGGTTTCTTCTGTTACGTTACTTGAGAGAAAAAAAAACGGTGCTATTTTCTGCACCTTATTCTTGTTTACAAAGCTCTGTTAAACCTGCTTTTTTTTCTAGCACTGTATACAATGCCCAATATTTACTAGACGGCACAGCCAGCTTATGCCATAATAAATTTGTTAGTTTTTAAGATGCCACAAGGCTGCTTGTTGTTTTTGCTGCCAGAGACTACACACAATCCTTGACTTACAGTCAGTCGCTTAGCAACCGTTTTAAAGCTGTGGTGGAACCCCCCAAAAGGTGCTTAACAACCCGGTTCCACAAGTTCTGACAGCTGGCCCCACATGACCGCATTTCAGGCACTTGACAACCTGCCCTCATTTGCAGTGTGTGGCAGTTGCTTGACAACAATTTGTGGTGTTTGCGCTGGAAATAGTTCTTCCGGTTTTGGACAAAGGCGTCTCGTAGTGAACAGTGGGGTTAGCTTAACTAACATGGCATTTGTTTACTGACCATGGGGCTTCACTTAACAACCGCCATAAAAGTAGTAAAACGGGGTCAGTCGTATATTGTCCCACTTTAAGACCACCACAACGTACGTCAATAATGGGCAGGCTCCATTACGATTTAGAAGTCAAGGAATACCTGTACACTGTTTTAAATTTTGAAGCAACTGAAAAATACATTTTCTGTTTCGACAAATGCAGTTTTACACACTGCTTCTCCCCCAAAGTGCACACAGGTAGGTCCTCGATTTATGACCACAACTGAGCCCCAAATTTCTGTTAAGTGAACCATTTGTTAAGTGAGTTTTGTCCCATTTTGTGACCTTGCCACAGTTGTTAAGTGAGTCACTGCAGTTGATAACCCGGTTGTTAAGTGGAACTGGGTTCCCCATTAACTTTGCTTGTCAGAAGGTCCCAAAAGGGGGTCACATGACTTTGGGACACAGCAACGGTCATAAGTATGAACTGAATTTTGATCACAGCATCCTGGGGATGCTTCAAAGGTCATGACTGAAAAATTGTTACACTTTTTTCAGTGCTACTGTAACTTTGAACGATCACTATATGAACTGTTGTATGTCATGGACTACCTGTAATTGCAATGCTGTGTCATTCTAGAGATCAGCATTATTCACTCTTTGTGTACAAAGTTTTATCAGCTAGGTAAAGGTAAGGTAAAGGTTCCCCCGCACATGCGTGCTAGTCGTTTCCGACTCTAGGGGCCGGTGCTCATCTCCGTTTCAAAGCCGAAGAGCCAGCGCTTGTCCAAGGACGTCTCCGTGGTCATGTGGCTGGCATGACTAGACGCCAAAGGCGCATGGAACGCTGTTACCTTCCCACCGTACAGGGAGTGCAGAATTATTAGGCAAGTTGTATTTTTGAGGATTAATTTTATTATTGAACAACAACCATGTTCTCAATGAACCCAAAAAACTCATTAATATCAAAGCTGAATATTTTTGGAAGTAGTTTTTAGTTTGTTTTTAGTTATAGCTATTTTAGGGGGATATCTGTGTGTGCAGGTGACTATTACTGTGCATAATTATTAGGCAACTTAACAAAAAACAAATATATACCCATTTCAATTATTTATTTTTACCAGTGAAACCAATATAACATCTCAACATTCACAAATATACATTTCTGACATTCAAAAACATAACAAAAACAAATCAGTGACCAATATAGCCACCTTTCTTTGCAAGGACACTCAAAAGCCTGCCATCCATGGATTCTGTCAGTGTTTTGATCTGTTCACCATCAACATTGCGTGCAGCAGCAACCACAGCCTCCCAGACACTGTTCAGAGAGGTGTACTGTTTTCCCTCCTTGTAAATCTCACATTTGATGATGGACCACAGGTTCTCAATGGGGTTCAGATCAGGTGAACAAGGAGGCCATGTCATTAGATTTCCTTCTTTTATACCCTTTCTTGCCAGCCACGCTGTGGAGTACTTGGACGCGTGTGATGGAGCATTGTCCTGCATGAAAATCATGTTTTTCTTGAAGGATGCAGACTTCTTCCTGTACCACTGCTTGAAGAAGGTGTCTTCCAGAAACTGGCAGTAGGACTGGGAGTTGAGCTTGACTCCATCCTCAACCCGAAAAGGCCCCACAAGCTCATCTTTGATGATACCAGCCCAAACCAGTACTCCACCTCCACCTTGCTGGCGTCTGAGTTGGACTGGAGCTCTCTGCCCTTTACCAATCCAGCCACGGGCCCATCCATCTGGCCCATCAAGACTCACTCTCATTTCATCAGTCCATAAAACCTTAGAAAAATCAGTCTTGAGATATTTCTTGGCCCAGTCTTGACGTTTCAGCTTGTGTGTCTTGTTCAGTGGTGGTCGTCTTTCAGCCTTTCTTACCTTGGCCATGTCTCTGAGTATTGCACACCTTGTGCTTTTGGGCACTCCAGTGATGTTGCAGCTCTGAAATATGGCCAAACTGGTGGCAAGTGGCATCTTGGCAGCTGCACGCTTGACTTTTCTCAGTTCATGGGCAGTTATTTTGCGCCTTGGTTTCTCCACACGCTTCTTGCGACCCTGTTTACTATTTTGAATGAAACGCTTGATTGTTCGATGATCACGCTTCAGAAGCTTTGCAATTTTAAGAGTGCTGCATCCCTCTGCAAGATATCTCACTATTTTTGACTTTTCTGAGCCTGTCAAGTCCTTCTTTTGACCCATTTTGCCAAAGGAAAGGAAGTTGCCTAATAATTATGCACACCTGATACAGGGTGTTGATGTCATTAGACCACACCCCTTCTCATTACAGAGATGCACATCACCTAATATGCTTAATTGGTAGTAGGCTTTCGAGCCTATACAGCTTGGAGTAAGACAACATGCATAAAGAGGATGATGTGGTCAAAATACTCATTTGCCTAATAATTCTGCACTCCCTGTAGTGGTCCCTATTTTTCTACTTGCACTTTTACGTGCTTTCGAACTGCTAGGTTGGCAGAAGCTGGGACGAGTAACAGGCGCTCACTCTGTTACGCGGCACTCGGGATTTGACCCGCCAAACTGCCGACCTTCTGATCGACAAGCTCAGCGTCCTAAAAATGCCCTAACCCAGGGGTCTTCAAACTTGGCCCTTTTATGACTTGTGGACTTCAACTCCCAGAATTCCTCAGCCAGGCACACTGACTGAGGAATTCTGGGAGTTGAAGTCCACAAGTTATAAAAGGGCCAAGTTTGAAGATCCCTGCCCTAACCAGTCTTGAGAAGATTGAGCATTATCAAAACAGCCTGAATTGATTGCTTTTTTTTAAAAAAAAATCTTTTTTCTCGCCCAGCAGGGTCTATTAATCTTGCCCCTTCCTAAGTGCAATGCCTCACTGGATATTTAAAAGTGTTGAGTATCTGAACTGATGCTACAAAAAGGCCATTTCCAATGAAAAACGTTTTTAAAACACCATTTTTTTTTAAATGAAGGCATCAACAATCCATCCATATGAGTAAAATGGTAGATGTCACTGCTCTTTTCCTGTTCTGTTCCTCTATACGTTTGCTGTTGGAGAAGAATGGAATTCCTTCCCAAGGAATTGTGCTTCTTCAGTGCAATTTTACACATTTTGGATTGGAAAATTGCTGAAAGCACCCTTCCCACTAGTTTTCTTTCTATGTGCTGGAAACTCCTTGGAGGTTTTTCAACTCCATGGAAGTGAGGCTGGACTTCAATCTCCGTCTTGTAACAGCCAGTAAGGGAAGGGAACTTGAATTGCAGGACTGAATAATTCCCAAGTCGTGCATCTTTCAATTTTGGGAATATCGCTGTGTTGCATTTGTATATTCATTAGTAGAGTAGGGGTTTTTTTAACTTAAAGCCTGAAAAATAGTTTAGTGTATATGGCATAACAAACATGGACTGGCAATGTATGTTAATATTTCACCTAAATTAAAACACAGTAAAATATGAATGTTATAAAGATCTATATTCAGATAGAAACATCCAGGGGTAGGCAATCTTGGCTCTTTTATGACTCATGGACTTCAACTCCCAGAATTCCTGAGCCAGCCACGAGTCATAAAAGAGCCAAGGTTGCCTACCCCTGGTACTAGACCAGGGGTCAGCAACCTGAAACAGTGAAAGAGCCACTCGGAACCGGTTCCCTCACAAAAGGAAAAACTGGGAGCCGCAAAAAATGTGTGCGCACATGCGCAGAACAGGGTTTGACTGAAGAGTGGAGCCAAGGCGAGATATGCACCTACCCTGCATATTTGAATTGGTTGGTTGAACTTTTTTAGTCCCACTTTTTTTTTGGACTGCACATGGCAGAGGACTGGGAGCCGCAGGAGATGGCTGAAAGAGCCGCATGCGGCTCCGGAGCCGCGGGTTGCCGACCTGTGTACTAGACCATCTAACCATGAGAGGTCCTTGGTGCTCTCTGAGCTTGCTTGTTTTCTTGCAAACGTTTCAGTTCCCAAACTAGGTATTATTGGTGCTAGTGAGCACTGACGATGTTACCTAGTTTGAGTAATGAAACGTCTGCAAGAAAACAAGCAAGCTCAGAGAGTACCAAGGATCCCTCATGTCAACCCTGAGCTACAAAGATTCTCCTTTATTAGGACCATCTAATAGAAGCACAGCATTGTTCATCTGAAAGAAATCAGAAACTGGACCAGTATATGCCTTCAGTTTACAACCCATTCACAATGTGATCTACAGCAGAGTTCCCCAACCTTTCTCAGGCGGCGGACCGGAAAGAAAGGGTGGGGGAACATTGTACGTGCACGTGCATGCACGGGGCCGCGAGCATGCGTGTGATGCAAACGGGGTGGGGCTAGTGCTTGCGTGATATTCGCTAGCTCTGCCCCGTTCTTGTGTGGTTCTGTGCCCCGTGGTGCATCGGCCCAGTTATCGCACTCTTGAGGTATGGCATTGGCCTGTTTTTGCACCCCGAGGTGCGGCGTCCTGTGTTCGCGCCCCAAGGCGTGGCAGTGGCCCATTTTTGCACTGCACAGTGTGGCGTCCTGTTTTCGTGTCCCACAGCCACGGCGTTAGCATGAGCGGGGGTGTGTGTGTGCCAGACTGTCCCGCAGCCTGGTGGTCAGCAGTCCACCGCCTGCTACCGGGCCACAGCCCACAGGTTGGGGACCCCCGATCTACAGTATGACATTGGACCCCACAGTCAGACCAAGGGGAGGATGCTATATCCCAGAAGTCTGCATTTTAATTGGGCATGGTTGGCCGAGAAATTCTGTAATTTGAAGTCCCCAAGTCTTAAAAGTTGCCAAGGTTGGAGACCCCTGCTATACCCCATTTATACAGTGAATCCCGACAGATACTGTGAGGTGCAAATCCTATTCAACTAAAATTTGATATCCATATATCTATATATATCATCTACACACGAAATGAGCACTCCTAAGATTTTTTTAAGGTTCTGCTTTCTGTTGGGTCAGAAGTATCCAGTTGTCTGGTCTACATTCATTGGAAGCCTGAGTTTTATCTGTTTTGTATGAGTGACTACCGGTATCTTCACCCTCAGGTGAGAAAGTGACTGACCAATTATGACACACTTAAAAAACAAATGGGGCAAAGTGCTTTTTCGCTTGGCGAGTTGTAGGAAATCCATCTCATTTGTCATGGGTGGGTCATGAGAATGCAGAAAATTGAGTTAACAGAAGGATCTATAGGAAAGTTAGACACACCTGCAATATGTGAAAGCAGTCAAGACATATCAAGAAAAAATGAAATTCTGCCTCTTGGGATTCATTTGGATGACTTTTATTATAGTATTCCATGGTGTGAATGACTAGTGCTAAAACAAATGGTAAAGTCTTGGAGTTGAGCTCAGACATTTGACTTTGAGATACTTCCATGTTGTTTTTGTAATGACAACAGAAAGCTGATGTGCCATTTCTTTTTTCTAGTATTATATGGTTTCTTTTGATTTACCAGTCTGAGTATTTCCTTCTCTCCCAGGGCTAAATGTAGGGTGTTTTTTTCTGAAATCAGCCATGGGCAGGTAAGTCTTGTCACCAACTTGGGTCATTGCAAAATACAGTGAATTATTCCTATAAGTTAAAGCTTTGGTTCTGTCAACTCCGCCTACGGCTGTATTGTATTTGCCTTTCCTACAACTATTGCACACTCCAAACTTGAGTCGGGCTTTCAGTCAACTGCGTATAATTAACCATGTCAGTTATTTTAAAATTAAATTGGATCAAGTCAGATATTAAAAGCTGAATTGGACCAAATCGGGTAATATAAAAGTGACCTCAAGTAAATTTGTTTTCAAATTAAGATACTGTCCGTTTCACTCACAGAATGACTGGGCAGTTTACAGCTAAAAATATAAAACACTATATCAAAATACAATATATCGGGTATATGATGTATATACATATGTATGTACATAAATCAGGTATTATAAATTGGATGAAATCAGATGCAGATAGTCCTCAACTTACAACAGTTCATTTAGTGACCGTTCAAAGTCATGTCACTGGAAAAAAAAGTGACTTACCGACCATTTTTCACACTCACACAATCATTGCAGCATCATGATCAAAATTCAGAGCTCATAACTGACTCATGACGGTTGCCACGTTTCGGGGTCATATGATCCCCTTTTGTGAGCTGAGGAGCAAAGTCAATGGGAAAACCAGATTCACTTAACCTTGTTATTAACAACTGCAGTGATTCACTTAACAACTGTGGCAAGAAAGGTCATAAAATGGAGCAAAACGTACTTAACAAATGTCTCACTTAGCGACATAAATTTTGGGCTCAAGTGTGATTGCAAGTCGAGGACTACCTGTATTATACGTTGACCAGATAAGGTATTTTTGACAAAAGGGGACTAAATCGGGTACTGTGAGTTGAATTGGGCCAAACCAGGTATTGCCCCATCGGAGGAAGCCTTCACACATTGGCGCTTAGGCTGCAGAAGAATCCAGTTTCTGGCGCCTGCCCGCGTTAAAGAACTCCGCACCCTCAGCCTTTCTTCAATCGGGAGCTTCAAGCTAGCAGCTCAGGGGTCTTCAAACTCGGCCCTTTTATGACTTGTGGACTTCAACTCCCAGAATTCCTCAGCCAGGCACACTGGCTGAGGAATTCTGGGAGTTGAAGTCCACAAGTCATAAAAGGGCCAAGTTTGAAGATCCCTGTGGCAGCTAGTCCAGGAGTAGGCAACCTCGGCTCTTTTATGACTGATGGACTTCAACTCCCAGAATTCCTAAGCCAGCTATGCTGGCTTAGGAATTCTGGGAGTTGAAGTCCATCAGTCATAAAAGAGCCGAGGTTGCCTACCCCTGAGCTAGTCAGACGGGCTGGCGGTGGGCGGAGCCTTGTCACTGCTGCCCTCGATGGATCGAACTTGCCGGGCGGTCCGTGAGGGCATTTGCCCAAACCCCTCCGCCTTTTCCAGGCCTTTGGCTCGGCGTCAGTCACGTGACGGGAAGCGGAAGAAACCAAAAGGAAACCCGTCCGCAAAAGCAGCAGGGAGAGTCCGGGTGACGCGCCTCGCCGTTCCTTCCCATTCACTGCTCTTCCTTTCATCCGGAGCCTGACCCGGATCTTTTCCTGTTCAAGGTGCTCTGCGGGTCTCTCTCCCCCACCCCGCCCCCTCCGAAACAACCCTCGGAGCTCTGGGACGTGGCGGGAGGCTTCCTCCCGGCTGATCTTCGCGCCGAGGCGTTGCAGCCTCCATGCCTAGCAGGGAGGGTTGCGGTGGGAAGGGAAGCCAGTCGTCCCCGGCTGCCCGCCCCGCTGAGCTGGACGGGGGTGCGGCTCGTCTTGAGCCCGGAGACGAGCTTCAGCGGATCTTCCGAGCGGGCAGCGACCCGCTGGCTAAACGGGTGAGAGTAAGACAAGACGCAGACTTCTTTCTGAAGCCAGCATCTCTAAACGGGTGAGAGTAAAACACACAAACAAACACACCTCTTTCTGAAACCAGCACCTCTCTCTCTCTCTCTCTCTCTCTCTCTCACACACACACACACACCTCTCTTTCTGAAGCCAGGATCTCTCTCTCTCGATCTCTCTCTCTCACACACACACACACAGACAGACACACACACCTCTTTCTGAAGCAAGGATATATCTCTCTCTCACACACACACAGAGACACACACCTCTTTCTGAAGCCAGGATCGATCTCTCTCTCTCTCTCTCTCTCTCTCTCTCACACACACACACACACACACACCCCTCTCTTTTGAAACCAGCCCCTCTCTCTCTCTCTCTCTCTCTCTCTCTCTCTCACACACACACACACACACACACACACACACACACCTCTTTCTGAAGCCAGGATCTCTCTCTCTCTCTCTCTCTCTCTCTCTCACACACACACACACACACACACACCTCTCTTTTGAAACCAGCACCTCTCTCTCTCTCTCTCTCTCTCTCTCTCTCTCTCTCTCTCTCTCTCTCTCACACACACACACACACACACACACACACACACAGACAGACACACACCTCTTTCTGAAGCCAGGATCTCTCTCTCTCTCTCTCTCTCTCTCACACACACACACACACACAGACACACACACCTCTTTCTGAAGCAAGGATATATCTCTCTCACACACACACACACAGACACACACCTCTTTCTGAAGCCAGGATCTCTCTCTCTCTCTCTCTCTCACACACACACACACACACACACACACACACCTCTCTTTTGAAACCAGCACCTCTCTCTCTCTCTCTCTCTCTCTCTCTCTCTCACACACACACACACACACACACACACACACACAGACACACACCTCTTTCTGAAGCCAGGATCTCTCTCTCTCTCTCACACACACACACACACACACACCTCTTTTGAAACCAGCACCTCTACCTCTCTCTCATACACACACACACACACACACACCTCTCTTTCTGAAGCCAGGATATCTCTCTCTCACACACACACAGAGAGAGAGACACACACCTCTTTCTGAAGCCAGGATATCTCTCTCTCTCTCTCTCTCTCTCTCTCTCTCTCTCTCTCTCTCTCTCTCTCTCTCTCTCTCTCACACACACACACACACACACACACACACACACACCTCTTTTGAAACCAGCACCTCTCTCTCTCTCTCTCTCTCCCTCACACACACACACCTCTTTCTGAAGCCAGCATCTCTCTCTCTGACACACACACACATATCTCTTTCTGAAGCCAGCATCTCTCTCTCACACACACACACACACCCCCTCTTTCTGAAGCCAGCATACCCCCCCTCTCTCTCACACACACACACACACAGCTCTCTTTCTGAAGCCAGCATCTCTCTCTCTGACACACACACACATATCTCTTTCTGAAGCCAGCATCTCTCTCTCACACACACACACACACCCCTCTTTCTGAAGCCAGCATACCCCCCCTCTCTCTCACACACACACACACACAGCTCTCTTTCTGAAGCCAGCATCTCTCTCTCTCACACACACACACATATCTCTTTCTGAAGCCAGCATCTCTCTCTCTCACACACACACACACACCTCTTTCTGAAGCCAGCATCTCTCTCTCACACACACACACACCCCTCTTTCTGAAGCCAGCATACCCCCCCCTCTCTCTCTCTCACACACACACACCTCTTTCTGAAGCCAGCATCTGGATCCCCCTCCTGTTTTCTACAGCCCCTACCCAGAGGTTCCTGGGTCACAGGTTGGAAATACGGTAATCTAGTGTGTTCAAAGTTGAGAGAACTAGAAGCTGATGGAGCTCTGCTTGGCAAGAAGGTGACCTCTTGACCACTCCAGTTTAGGAAAAGATCAAATAGCTGGATGTGGGGGGGGGAGTTTAAGGGTCATTATTGGACCATTTCCTTAACTTTCCTCTTGTTCCTTACATATCAAAAGGAACTTTTTTTGTGATATTTTTTGGCATTTTTTTTCTAAGTCTTAGCTCATTTTGAGCCTTAGCTTTCCTCTGTCCTTGCAGTTTTGGGCTATTTGCTGATTATTCTGCTCTGGTTACAAGCTGATCTATCCATTTTTTATATTTGTCCTTTTTCTCCCTCAGCTAATAAGAACTTTTTGCACAACCATGACTTTTAAACCTTGATTTTTTTTAATCAATCATGCATTAGGATAAGTTATGAAACATGGCTTATTAAAAAAAAGATTGGATTCATTGCTGAAGCCAAAACACATAAATTTGCTCCTGCTGCAAAACTGACCTGCTGCCTCAGTAGTTTTCTGCATTATGAACTTTTCATCTTACATATTTTTTGAATGGCCACAACTCATCTTTTCATTCTGATGCTCTTCTCTTACTCATTTCTGTCCACATTCATTCATTCACCATAACATGTTCCTTTATTTTATTTATTTATTAAATTTGCTTGCCACCCATCTTGCTTCAAAGCAACTCTGGGTGGGTTATGGCATAAAAAACATTAAAATCATTAACAATATTCCTAACCCAATAAAATAATACCATCAAAATAAAATTTCTATCTATCTGTTTGTCTATCATCTTTATCATATCTATCTATCTGTCTGTCTATCTATCTACCTCTATCCTATCTATCTATCCTACCACCCATCCATCCATCCATCTTAACCACCCACCTCTCTCACATGGGTGGTGAATCATAGTAGTCGCAGGATGGGGAAGAGCTGGATGCATGGGGGGCGGGATTAGCTGTTAATTAATCAACCACCTCCAGTGTGGTGCTCCCCCATTGGGTCTTGAAGCCATCTGACAGAACCAGGTCTTCAGGCTCCTGCAGAAGAGTGGGGGTCAACCTCACTTCGGGGGGGGGGTAACATGTTCCAGAGGGCTGGAGCCCCAGAAGAGAAGGGTCTTCTGGATCCCGCCAGCTGAAATTCCTTAACTGATAGGATTCACAGTATGCCTCCTCTGACTGCACAGGTGTGGAGGGGCAGTCCCATCAGGGTGAGACAGTTCCTCAAGTAACCTGGTTCCCTTTCAGATGTGTTTGACATCTCTAGCTAGCTGGGGTAAACGAGGCATCCGGAGCACACCAGATTGGGAAAGTGGCATTCATCGTTGATCTGGTGGAAGATCTCGGTAGCTTTGATGACGCTGCCAACTTAAACCAGTAGGAATGTGAATTTTGGGTAGGTGCTAAGATGGAAAAAAGATGGGTGAAGGGGGACTGGGACTCTGCGGGCGTGAGAAAGAGCACGTGATAAATATGACTCAAGTAGTCCTCGATTTATAATCGTTTGATATGACAACATTGAAAAAAGTGATTTATAACCGATTCTCAACGTTACTGTTGTATCACCCTTGCAGTCATATGATTGAAATTTGGTCGCTTGGCAACTGGCTTGCCTTTATCCCTGGTTGCAACGTCCTGCAGTCCTGCAGATGGCAATTTTCAATCTTCCCAACTGGCTTCCAACGAGCAAAGTCAATGGAGGAAGCTGGAATTCGCTTAGTGACCATGTGATTCATTTAATGACCATATGACTGGCTTAACAGCTATGGTGATTCGCTTAACGATCGTACAATCGGGTCTGGTCACATTCTGACCTCTTAGCAACTGCATAACTTAGCAAAATAAATTCTGGTCCCAATTGGAATTTCTAAGTCGAGGAATACTTATAAATGACAAACAAATTTTCCTAAACTCAGGAACTCTGAAATCCAATCCTGAAGGTGAGAGCAGCAAAGCTCTTCCGTATTTTTACCAGAGATGCTGAGTAGACAAAGGTGAAACATTTTACCTGAGTTTGGATGCCAAATGATGAGATCAAGACGATTGTATCAGATGTTCTCTGATTCTAAAAAAGTGTTGAACTTTCCAAGGCTAGTCTCAAATTTCTTTGCAGTCATCTGGTCATTAGCCTTGTCTGTGACAGCCGTTGAGGCCACTTTGGGGATTCCTTTCCCACCCCCACCCACCCCTGTCCTGTCAAACTAAGCCTTCCATCTCCCCCACCATTCTGCCGGAACCGATGAAGCTTCTTGAATGAGAAGTGAAATGCCTTCAAGGAAAAACAAAGGAAAAAATTTCCAGTTGCCTTTTGAAAAAGGCACCTTTGAGACAACCACGAGCTGGATGACTGAGGACCTCCACAGACATGCCGGCGGGTAACACCCAGGGGTAGGGCCTTCTCAGTGGGTGCGCCTGCCCTGTGGAACCAGCTGCCTGCGGAGCTTAGGACTGCCCCCACCCTCCGTTCTTTCCGCCGGGACCTGAAGACCTGGCTCTTCGAGCTCTCTGGCCCAGGCTGAGAATATTTTTAATTTTAATTTTAACTGGGTTTTAATTTTCTCAGGGTTCTATTTAATCTCTTTTAATTTGTTTTAACGTTTGTATTGACTGTTTTTTAAATGCCCTGTAAACCGCCCTGAGTCCTTCGGGAAAGGGCGGTATATAAATCTAAATAAAATAAATAAAATAAATAAAATTTTACCAAGGCTAGATATGAAAGTGATGATACAGCCAGACCAAAATTGAAAACCAATTCTTCCCCGTTGCCTAAAATTGCAAGGGGGAAAAACCCCCGAGAAGGGATGATAAAGGGATGATACTGCTAAGCTTGTAAGCCGCCCTGAGTCTTCGGAGAAGGGCGGGAGATAAATGGAATAAAAATAAATAAATAAAATAAAATAAAATCAGGGTTGTAAGCAGCCGTTGGGGTTATTAAATCTCACCACCAGGTTTAGTGCAGGAATCAATATTAAATCATCTCTAAGATACGGCTGACTAGTTTCCACACGCTCTCTCTCTCTCTCTCTCTCTCTCTCTCTCTCTCTCTCTCTCTCTCTCTCTCTCTCTCTCTCTCTGGGTAAATGAGGAGGAAGACTTTAAAAGGAGGCAGAAAGGTAAAAGGAAGACTTTTCTAACATTCCTCTGGAATCTGCCTTCCTGTAATTTAAGTCCATTATTCTACATCTTGCCTACTGGATCAAAAGAGAAAACCGCTTTCATGAAATGTCCTTTCGGGAATTTGAAAATTGCTAGCATATCATAAATTATATCATAATCATAATAGTAAAGTTGGAAGGGACCTTGGAGGTCATCTAGTCCAACCCCCTGCTCAGGCAGGAAACCCTGTACCATTTCAGGCAAATGGCTGTCCAGTCTCTTCTTAAAAACTTCCAGTGTTGGAGCATTCACCGCTTCTGGAGGCAGGTTGTTCCACTGGTTAGTTGTTCTAACTGTCAGGAAGTTTCTCCTTAGTTCTAGGTTGCTTGTCTCCTTGATTAGTTTCCATCCGTTGCTTCTTGTCCTTTAGGTATCTCAATCCCTGGAATGGCACCTACTGGCCAGAATACACATTATTTGCCACAGGATAGGATACACAAATTCTGACAAATCTTTTATGTTAAAAACAGGTGCTGTTTTTGTTTCAAGGACATCAGGCGACTTCTGAAGATGCGGCCTTGTGCATTTTGTGAAGGAGGAACCACGAACCTCTGAACCCAAATCCATGAAACTGATTCCGGGTGGATATGCAAGAGAATCCCAGGAAAATGTCTTCATTGGGTAAGGATGGTCATTCTACACCAGGGGTATCAAACTCAATTTCATTGAGGGCCGCATCAGCACTGCAGTTGCCCTCAAGGGGCCGGGTGGGCATGGCCTATTGGGTGGGTGTGGCCTACTGGGTGGGCGTGGCTAAAGTGTGTATGGCCTACTGGGTGGGCGTGGCCAGCTCTACATCGTTCGCATCAAGGGTGCCTATGGGGACCTGGGCAGAAATGGGACAGATCTGAGGGTCTCTGGCAGAAGGAGGGTCTCTGGGCCAGGGCCAAGGCAGGGGGGGCCGTTCCCTCACTGTTTCCAGGATGGCTTCGCGGGCCACATGAAACCACTTCGTGGGCCGAATCCGGCCCCCGGGCCTTGTGTTTGACATGTCTGTTCTACGCTAATGGATTTGAAGGGTATTGTTTCCGTTGTTTTGTAGGCCCACACTGATCACGTTTTTGAAATCACGTTTTTGTTTATGCTTTTACCTGAATTTTACTCTCAGAGTAAAATTGGCTAATCAACCATTACTTGAAGTTGGAGTTACTTCAAACAAAAGTCCCTGCAGGCTAATGGCAGCATCTTTGTGCTTCTGAAAAAGGGAGAGAGAAGCCTTGTGCCCAAAAGATTTGGAACACAGGTGGTCCTCAACTTATAACCATTTGTTTAGTTAACAACGGCACTGAAAAAAGCGTCTTATGACCGTTTTTCAAGCTTATGATTATTGCGGTATCCCCATGGTCAGGTGATCAGAATTCAGACGCTTGAAAGCTAGCATGTACAGTGAGTATAATTTTAACGGTGGGTTTATTTTAACAGCGAGAGACAGAATGACAAGAACAAACATCCAGAAAAATACATTTCAAAAAAAGTTATCAATTGATTTGCATTTTAATGAGTGAAATAGGTATTTGACCCCTTCACTAAACATGGCACTTGGGGGCAAAACCCTTGCTGGCAATCATAGATGTTTCTTGTAGTTGGCTGCCAGGTTTGCACATATCTCAGGAGGGATTTTGTCCCACTCCTCTTTGCAGATCCTCTGCAAGTCATTAAGTTTTCGAGGCTGATGTTTGGCAGCTCGAATCTTCAGCTCCCTCCGCAGATTTTCTATGGGATTAAGGTCTGGAGACTGGCTATCCCAGGGGTAGGCAACCTTGGCTCTTTTATGACTCATGGACTTCAACTCCCAGAATTCCTGAGGCAGCTGACTCAGGAATTCTGGGAGTTGAAGTCCATGAGTCATAAAAGAGCCAAGGTTGCCTACCCCTGGGCTAGGCCACTCCAGGACCTTAACGTGCTTCTCCTTGAGCCACTCCTTTTTTTTGCCTTGGCCGTGTGTTTTGGGTCATTGCCATGCTGGAATACCCATCCACGACCCATTTTCAATGCCCTGGCTTGAGGCAAGGAGGTTCTCACCCAAGATTTGACGCAGTGAAATTATCCTGTCCCCTTAGCAGAAAAACACCCCCAAAGCATAATGTTTCCACCTCCATGTTTGACGGTGGGGATGGTGTTCTGGGGGCATAGGCAACATTCCTCCTCCTCCTCCAAAAATGGCAAGTTGAACTGATGCCAAAGAGCTCAATTTTGGTCTTACCTGACCACAACACTTTCACCCAGTTCTCCTCTGAATCATTCAGATGTTCATTGGCAAACTTCAGACGGGCCTGTACATGTGCTTTCTTGAGCAGGGGGACCTTGCGGGCACTGCAGGATTCCAGTCCTTCGCGGCGTAGTGTGTTACCAATTGTCTTAGTGACTGTGGTCCCAGCTGCCTTGAGATTATTGACAAGATCCTCCCATCTAGTTCTGGGTGATTCCCACTGTTCTCATGATCATTGAAACTCCACGAGGTGAGATCTTGCACGGAGCCCCAGACTGAGGGAGATTGAGAGTTATTTTGTGTTTCTTCCATTTGCAAATAATTACACCAACTGTTGTCACCTTCTCACCAAGCTGCTTGGCAATAGTCTTGTAGCTCATTCCAGCCTTATGTAGGTCTACAATCTTGACCCTGACATCCTTGGACAGGTCTTTGATCTTGGCCACGGTGGAGAGTTTGGAATCTGATTGATTGATTGATTGCTTCTGTGGACAGGTGTCTTTTATACAAGTAACAAGCTGTTATTAGTAGCACTCTCTTTAAGAGAGTGCTCCTAATCTCAGTTTGTTATCTGTATAAAAGACACCTGGGAGCCAAAAATCTTGCTGATTGATAGGGGATCAAATACTTATTCACTCATTAAAATGCAAAACAATTTATAACTTTTTTGAAATGCGTTTTTCTCGATTTTTGTTGTTGTCGTTCTGTCTCTTGCTGCTGAAATAAACCTACCTTTAAAATTATAGACTGATCATTTCTTTGTAAGTGGGCAAACACACAAAATCAGCAGGGGATCAAATAATTTTTCCCCTCATTGTTCATATGATGGTTGCAGTGTCCTGGGGTCAACTGATCCCCTTTTGTGACCTTCTGCAAACTCAATAGGGAAGCCTGATTCGCTTAACAACTATGTTACTAACTTAACTAACTGCAGTGACTCACCTAACCGCCGGGGTACAGTGGGGCACACTCACTTAACGACTGTCTCGCTTAGCAACAGAAATGTTGGGCTGAATTTGGTCCTACGTCAAGGACTATCTGTACTCTGCAAGGTCGACATCAACCTTGAAAGCCTGAAAATACATTTGCCATGCCTCCATTGCATCTACACGCCAGGTTGCCTCTTCTCTGACCCTTGTCTAGAGTGCGACTCTTCTTCCCACCTCCCAGATGGGGACATCTGCAACTCTTATTGCCCTCATAGGCTTTCCTTGTGTTAAGATGTTATTTGCAAATGGTGGAGGCGAGCAATATCGTAATTATACTGTATCCCTCCACCAACATAAGCGTCAGTAAGTTCTTCTTTTTCAATAACTTTTCCCTCTCTTAATTAGAATTCCCTAACGTGACAATAAAGTTAGAAGACAAAGAAGACCTCTCGTGGCTTCCGAATAACCAGGGGGCAGAAGCAAGCCGGAGCTTCTCAGTTGATGATTCAGGTACGGAAAGAGTATCCTAGATTTGTGCCCAATGCTTTTTAAGGTCCACAGAATGGAGCTAGGCAAATTAAGGAATTAAATATCCTTAAACGCCAACCTAGCAGTTCGAAAGCACGTAAAAAATGCAAGTAGAAAAATAGGGACCACTCCGGTGGGAAGGTAACAGCGTCTTTGACGTCTAGTCATGCCGGCCACATGACCACAGAGACGTCCTCGGACAAGCGCTGGCTCTTCGGCTTTGAAACGGAGATGACGAACCGGTCCCTAGAGTCGGAAACGACTAGCACGCATGTGCAGGGGAACCTTTACCTTTTACTTTACTAGTGGAGGACTGAACCATGAGCTAGGTTGTGTACAGCTTGTATTTATTACCTTAGCCCTGGCAAACTGCCGTATTCCAGCTTCGGTGCTCTTCTCCGATATTTGGGATAAGTATGTAACATTAGCAATTTTGCTTCTAGAACAATTATTATAAATTTCATTGAGCCAAGAACACTCCCAACCAACACTGACAGGGCAAATTACTTATATATAAAGAGAAAGCAAACCTCACTCCCTTCCGGCACTGATGTTGTTACCAGGTTGGGTAATGAAACGTCTGTAAGAAAACAACGAAGCACAGGGAACACCAAGAACCTCACAGTTCCACTTTGAGCTAGAAATAATTCTCTCGTAATTGTGCAGTGCATCTGTTTGTTTTCTTCCTATGTAGGATTTCCTGTTCCCAAGTCTGAAGTGATCCATGGGGGAGATCCATGGATTCCGGAGCCTATTTCACAAGAAAAGGAAATCCAAGTAGATTGTGGTTCCGGTAAGAATAACTATTGAGGGAATTATTGTGGTTAGCGTAGAGTTCCCACGTCAGGAGTTCCTTAATTGGTGCACCACTGAAAAGGACCAGGTTATGGAGAAAGTCTTTCCATGTGGTTATTAAGAGTTGACAACCTGATGGCACATAATCAATTAGCCAATTAATCTAGGTTTCCCACATTAGAAGTTCTCTAATTCTGCTTATACCTTTAACTATATTGTAGCATTGATCTAGCATTTAGGAAACCCAAGTTCAGTTTTCACCATGATTGTATTTTGAAGTATGTTAAGACAAAATTACTCTTCCTTCCCTCCATATATGCCCTTAATGTTGTGCTTGGTGAAATATTCCCATTCTGAAATTACTCTGTGTGTGTGTGTGTGTGTGTGTGTGAGAGAGAGAGAGAGAGAGAGAGAGAGAGAGAGAGAGAGAACTATCATTCACAGTCTGGTTCTAAGCCAGGCTATTGTCCTCCAGAATTGTTGGAATTGCAGTTCCCAGCATTCCAAGGCACCAGGGCAAAGAGAATTTTGGGAGTTGAAGTCCCAATCCACCTGGAAAATGCCAGGTTGGGAACAGTTGTTCTGAATTATTGCATAAAATCAGTGCTTTTTTTCTAAAAAAAAAAAAAGGTGCCAGAACTCAGAGGTGCTGTCACTGGGAGCGATGCTGGTGTCTTTGCAACCCTGTCCCTGCGGCTCGGAGCCACATGCTGTAGGGATTCTCCTCCCTGCAGTTGCCACGCCGCGGCCTGTGCTGAGCCCCCACCCAGAGCTGCTCCGAACCCCGACCCAGAGCTGTGTTCCTTGTGGCAGTGGTCTCCAGCGCCACACAGGCTCTTTCCAACCACATCCAGAAAAATTTGTAACAAACATTGGAATTCTCAAGGCCATGTTTGGTATTTCCCAGCAATCTGTTACTGGAAGGAAAAAGCAATCCCTGCTGCGTTACTGATCCCTGAGAAGCATTTGCATGTATGCAGGTATCCTTAGGGTGCCATAGTTATGGAAGAGAAATATTGATTGCAAAGTTGGCATTTCTGGATGTAATACAGATATTTTGGACTTATTTTGTTTCTTTGCATGTTTGATATTTTTAAAAAGGCATATGCTACTGACTACACTTATGCACATATGTAACATCTTTTGCTAGGATACATGACCAATGCTTGTCCAGAATGTGAAAAGTGAAAGATTGTGACTAAACAAAATTTTAATGTACAGATAATACCACCAGAAATTATTTTTGCCTTTTTAATGTTATTGACGTTAAGCTCACCATGGAAAACATTATATATTGTTATGTATATATGTGCAACATAACTAGATTCTAAGTAATCTATTTTTCAAAACACACAACAGTCCAAACAGTAAAAGTAAAGTCCATATTAAGAATATTTCATTCTTAAGAATTGTTTAATTTAAAGTGGTTTAGTTGTAATAGATGGTTAGATTCAAAACGGTTTTCAAGAGTATGTACAAAAGATACTCTTTTTTCTAGCATCAGCTAAATTAGACATATTACATTGAGAAAAATGTTTCTTATTTCTTTCCTGTTACATTTACTGATTTCATTGCAGATATGTTAACACAGGAAATAGATTATTTTGTTATCTAATTTTACCTTCCAAAAGACAGAAGCAGATGAAAAATGTGAGGTTCTTTCCTGTTGGCTTTTTTGAATTAGCTGTTTCAGATTCTAAAAGTTTAGTTCCTAAAGAAGTAACCCTGTAAATAATTTTAATGTCCTCCTCTAGTGCAGGGTAGGCAACCTTGTCTCTTTTATGACTCAAGGACTTCAACTCCCAGAATTCCTGGGCCAGCATGGCTCAGCTTGGAAACCTCTCCCTTTCCCCTCAGCATGGCTGGCTCAGGAATTCTGGGAGTTGAAGTCCACGAGTCTTTTTTTTATAAGGGCCAAGATTGCCTAGCCCTGCAATAGGCTTTCAGAGGGAGCTTTTTTTTTTTTTTGCAAAAAAAAAAGGTGCCAGTACGGCATTCTGAGCGTTCTATGAGAAAAAAAGCCCTTCATAAAGTTCTGGGATTTGCCTGCAAAAATTTGTTGCAAGTTATCAAAATAGCATTTCTATCCTCTCTCATTTCTTCCGATCAGAGCTTCCAGATGTAATAATAAAGCTGGAACAGGAAGAGATCCCGTACGTTCCCTGCCCCCAGGTTTCAGAAACAAGTGTGACATACAAAACAGTCCAGTCAGGTAAGTGAGATTACTCCCCTTAAGTTTTATCACTAACAAGAAAGGTTTGTGCTGATCTTACCTCAGATCCCTACTAGGAGGCAGTTTGGTCTAGGGTTGCAGGTTAGAAACCTGGTGACAGTGAATTTTAGTCCTATCTTAGGTGTGAAAGCTAGCTGGGCGACTTTGGATTAATCGCCAGGAAATGGTGAGTTCTAGTCTGTGCTTGGGAACGAAAGCCAGGTCAGTCACCCTCTCTCGGCCTAATCTACCTCACAGGGTTATGGTTATTGTGAGGAAAAGAGAAAGAAGAAGGAGTATTAGGTATCTTTGCCACCTTGAATTATTTATAAAGATAATAAAGGTAGGATAAATAAATAAGGAATGTAATCTTCCCTCTCATCAAATGCTTCTTACCAACGGAGACTATTTGTAGCTCAGGGTTGAAATGAGGCGTCCTTGGTGCTCTCTGAGCTGGCTTGTTTTCTTGCAGGCGTTTCATTATACCCAAACTAGGTTAACATCGTCAGTGCTAGCAAGGAGTGCAGTTTGCTGTCTGTTTATATTGTGGTATCTTGCCTGTCTGAGTGGGGGTGGGGGGGTCATATTGTTGTTCAGACCAACAATCAAGTAAGCAGTACCCCAATCAAGAAACTGCCACAGAGCTATTAGTAAAGAACCCAACCAAAGAATTCCTAAGACCACCCCCATCCACCCAAATAGGCAAGACACCAGAACAGGGGTCTTCAAATGTGGCCCTTTTATGACTTGTGGACTTCAACTCCCAGAATTCCTCAGCCTAGCTGAGGAATTCTGGGAGTTGAAATCCACAAGTCATAAAAGGGCCACGTTTGAAGACCCCTGCACCAGAATATAAACTGACAGCAAACAGCGTTCCTTACTAGCACCAATGATGTTACCTAGTTTGTTTAATGAAGCGTCTGCAAGAAAACAAGCAAGCTCAAAGGGCGCCAAGGACCCTCAAATGCTTGCTTTCCTGCTTAATCTATTTCTGGTATGCTGGAGAAAGACCTTGATCTGGGACGGGAATTACAGTTATGGCTTAACACAACCTATGTAAACTGGAGCACCACCTGGGGAGATTGTAATGATCTTGTTTCCATGAATTAGTCACGATGTAGACTGAGGCGGTCTTCCAAGAGATACCTGAGGATAATGAAGAGGTCAAAATCCTGTTGTCAACGCTGCAAACATTGGGTGTTTTTGCTTTGACAATATGAGGGGCAGCCTTTTCCTTTAAATTGTTTTGCTCTTAGAATTAAATGAAGCTGGGGGGAGGAGGAAGAATGTTCCCTCCCCCCCAGTTATTAATAAGATAAGAAATGGCGCGTTACAGAACGGAAGGGAAGCTTTGCCGTTCAAACTGATTGGAGAATGTGATTTATGACTGTTAATTGAAGGAGGGAATTGTGCCAGATATTAGGTGCTGAAGGGAGGGGAATTCAGATCTCGGCATCCCACCATGCCGTGCCGACACGTTGTTCTCATTATTATAGACTTTTTAGAATGAAACAATGCCTGAAAGTTCTTTGAAGTGTTTCATTAGTCAGAACCATGACACCCATCACAATTCCTCCAAACATCTTGATTCCTTCCCCCCCCCCGCCCCAAACACAAGATGTCCCTGCTGAAAAATGTAATCCTGGCTTGATTAAAAATGAGCAATTCTTTGTTTATCCCAATAGGAGGTGGCCATGGCAAAATGTTGCAGAGAGAAATACCATTTTATTCCGGCTGTGTGAGAACTTTCCCTGACAAACCCAACCGCATCAAACAAGAGAACCAAAACATAGTGGAGAAGCCCCACAAGTGCTCTTGCTGCACCAAAAGTTTCATGAAAAGGTCCAACCTTCGTACCCATGAGAGAATCCACACGGGAGAGAAGCCATTCCGCTGCTCCGAATGCGGCAACAGCTTCAGCGACGGTTCCAGTCTCATCAGGCACAAGCGGAAGCACACCGGGGAGAAGCCCTACAGTTGCTCCGCGTGCGGGAAGCGGTTCAACCAGAGCTCCAGCCTCATCAGGCACGAGCGGAGTCACACGGAGCACAGACCCTACAAATGCTTGGAGTGTGGGAAAAGGTTCAACCAGAGCTCCACCCTCGTGCGGCATGAAAGAATCCACCGAGAACAGAGACTCTACAAATGCTCGGGCTGCGAGAAGAGATTTATTCAGAGTTCAAGTCTTCTTGCTCACGAAAGGATCCACCGGGGAGAGAAACCTTACAGCTGCACAGCTTGCGGAAAAGGCTTCGTCCAGAAATCGAACCTTCTGATTCACGAGATGAAGCACACCGGTTTGAAGCCGTTCAAGTGTCCGGACTGCGGGAAAGGCTTCAATCAGAATTCAAGCCTCGTCATACACCGGAGAATCCACACGGGGGAAAAACCGTACAGTTGCTCGCACTGCCGGAGGCCTTTCAGCGACAAGTCAAGCCTTAACAAACATGAGCGAGCCCACCGAGGGGACAAACCGTACAAGTGTTCCAGCTGTGGGAAAAGTTTTGTGCGGCGGTCTCACCTCTTGACTCACGAAAGGATCCACACGGGAGTGAAGCCATTCAAATGCTCGGACTGTGGGAAGAGCTTCAGTAGCCGGTCACACTTGATCAGACATGAGGGGACGCACACGGGGGAGAAGCCCTATGATTGCTCTTTCTGCGGGAAGAGCTTCAACCGGAAGTCCAACTTAACGAACCACGAGAGGACCCACACGGGGGAGAAGCCTTACAAGTGCTCTGATTGCGGGAAAAGCTTTAGCGACAGGTCCAGTCTGATTAAACACGAGAGGATCCACACCGGGGAGAAGCCGTACAGTTGTGCGTCCTGCGAGAAAAGCTTCAGCGACAAATCGAGCCTCATCAGGCACGAGCGAATCCATACGGAAGAGAAGCCGTACAAATGCTCCGATTGTGGGAAAGGTTTCAACCAGAGTTCAAGTCTCATCGTGCACGAGAGAACCCACACGGGGGAGAAACCCTTTAAATGCTCTGACTGTGGGAAAGGCTTCATTCGGAGGACGATTCTTAATAAACACGAGAGGACCCATGCTGGGGAGAAACAATAAAAAACCTGGGTTAGTGGATAAGGCCCAGATTCCGTTATGAACTCCTAGATTTTCTGATTTGACAGTGCACTGCTTGAAAGAAGCTGTATGGAGCTAACGTAGGCTAGTCATTGAGCTGTGCAATGAGAAATTCATTACTTCTGTGATGATAGCTAGCCTTAGAGCAGAGGTGTGGCAACTTTAGGATCTGTGGACTTCAACTCTCAGAATTCCATGCTGACTCAGGAATTCTGGGAGTTGAAGTCCATAGATCCTAAAGTTGCCATACTTGCCACCCCTGCCCTAGAGAGAGATCTCTGTCCTTGCCTTCAAACCCTCTCCTGTCATTAAGTGGCAAGGGGATTTACACATAGGCCACGGGGCGCACAGAATTGTCTGCTGAAAGGCATTAGAGCAGGGGTCCTCAACCTTGGCAACTTTAAGACTTGTGGGCTTCGACTCCCAGAATTACTCAGCCAGCTGGGATCATGGTCCTCGGATCATGGCTGTCTGAGGAATTCTGGGAGTTGAAGTCCACAAGTCTTAAAGTTGCCAAGGTTGAGGACCCCTGACTTAGAGTGAATTGTAAACATGCTCAATTCTACTGCTGGAATGTGATCCTGATATTATTCCTTTATGGAGATCTGTCAGTGTATGGCATAGAGAGAGGATGCGCAAGAGAGTCTGTCATGGTTAAGGGTAGACTGGAGGCTTGTGGGCTTGATACGTCAACTGTGTGAAATTGTTCTTTCTCCAGAAAATAAAACAAGTGTGTGTGACAGGAAAAATAAAACATGGAATGTAAAGAATTAGGAACCTAGTTTTGGAAAAGAAACAGCTGCATTAATAATGATAAAAAGTACCTTTTTAACGTTTGAGTGTTGTTATCTGTGTCAGAGTTCCCCAGTCTTTCCGGATTGGCAGCCCGGAGCAGGGGGGGGGAAGAGGGGATGGTTTGTGGCAGGGGCAGGCGTATGAGTGGGGCCGCAAGTATCCACAATGAGGCTCGCGCAAGTGGGACTGGGAGCAGCTGTGACGACGCTCATGCGAGCGGGTCCACAAACACCCACGATGATGCTTGCACAAGTGGGACCACGAGCGCCCTCAACGCTCGCGCAAGTGGGCCAGAAACGCCCTGACACTCATGGCGCTGTTCGCGTGCATGGGGCTGTGCACGCAGATGTATGTACACCAGCCAACCACTCATGCGGCCCAATGGCGATTAGGCCATAGCACGGCAGTGGGCCGCGGCCCATAGTTTGGCGACCCCTGATCTGTATCATAATGGATAATAATCCCTGGTGGAACAACGCAATCTTACTCCTCTTTAAGTGGGGGACTGAGGCATTCTGGCTTTCCAAAATAGATTAGCAGCCATTTGGGTATATGGAGTTTAACATCTGAAATTAGATTTCTTTTTCCTTCTTCTCCCCTGTACTCCATGTCCTTGCTGTAAGTCTTCCGTAAGACTAAGACTCAGTATGGTAACAGTCTATAGCTGGGGTGTTAAACTGCCGGCCAGTGGGCCGGATGCATCAGGGCGAAATCACCCCCACCCCATTGCCGGCAGTGGAAAAAATGTTGCGATACGTCTCAACACGTCACATGGCGTCATGAGTTTGACACTCCTGGTCTACAGATAGAGGTAGCGCTTGTCTTACAGCTACAATTAGGATCAGGATTTCCTTTGCTCAGCAAAGCGATTATTAAGTGAGGCGTGCCTGGTTTTACGACCTTGTTTGCCATCGTTCTTAAGCGAATCACCGCAGTTGTTCAGCGTACCACACGGTTCGTTAAGTGAGTTCAACTTCGCTTGTTGGAAGCTGGCTGGGAAGGTCACAAACAGTGGTCACATGAACCCCCCCTCCCCGGGACATTGCAACCACTGGAAATACGTGCCAGCTGCCTAGCTTCCAGTCACGTGATCACGTGACCCTGGGGATGCTGCAACCACGGTAAAACGCAAGGACCTTTTTTCAGGGCCGTTGCAACTTTGGTTGCTAAATGAACGGTTAAATGGAGGACTGCCCGTATCTAAAAGGCCCGGGTGGAGAATAAGGTTTCAGCATATGGACCAAGAGAATGAGCTGAAAAACAAAGGAGATTCAGGCTCAGTAATTTCAGTTCAGCAGTTGTATTGTGAAGACCAGAACTAGACACAGTACAGGTAGTCCTCGACTTAACAACAGTTCATTTAATGACCGTTACATCACCGAAAAAGGAAATTTATTACCCTTTTTCACTCTTAACGACCGTTGCAGCATCCCCGTGGTCACGTGATCAAAATTCAGGTGCTTGGCAACTGACTCGTATTTATGACGGTCGCAGTGTCTCCGTGGTCATGTGGCCAGCATGACTGGACACCAAAGGCACACGGAACGCTGTTACCTTCCCACCGTAGTGGTCCCTATTTTTCTACTTGCATTTTTACGTGCTTTCGAACTGCTAGGTTGGCAGAAGCTGGGACGCGTAACAGGCGCTCACTCTGCTACGCGGCACTCGGGATTCGACCCGCCAAACTGCCGACCATCTGATCGACAAGCTCAGCGTCCTAACCCACTGAGCCACCGCATCCCTTTCCTTTCCCATAATCTTGATCAAATATTCCTCTTGATGCAGTCCCACCTTGCATTGGCCCTTAGGGCAGCAGCAGAACTGGAATTAGGCACAAAATGTGTGTGTGTGTGTGTGTGTGTGTGTGAGAGAGAGAGAGAGAGAGAGAGAGAGAGAGAGAGAGAGAGAGAGAGAGAGAGAGAGAGAGAGAGAGAGAAACCAAGTGACTTTTGCCCTCCCATGGCTGTGCACGTAGGTCATACAGAGAGGACCTTAATAAACACCCATTGAATTCCAGGAGTTGTTGATCAGGAATTCATTAGCACATATTTGTGTGTATGCTTTGGGGGAAAGGGTTCTTTTTTTTTAAATTAATGTTCCTTGCCAGTCCTCAAAGTATAAGTAATCCTCGGCTTAAGATCACAATTGAGTCTCCAATTTCCATTGCTAAGCAAGGCCGTTGTTAAATGAGTTTCACTGCATTTTACGACATTTTATGTCACAGTTCCCAAGCAAATCAGAGCGAACATTAAGCAAATCCAGCCTCTTGCCAGAGGCTGGCTGGAAAGGTTACTACAGATGGTAGCCACATGGAGAGTGTGCGGTTGTCATAAATATGCGCCAGTGCCTGAATTTTGATCACGCGACTGAGGATGCCACAACTGTCGTCAGTGTGAGAAACAGTCACAAGTCACTTTTTTCGGTGCTGTTGCAACTTTGAAGTCACTAAATGAATGGTTGGAAATTGAGGACTGCCTGTACTCTTCAACTGACTACTTGATGTCAATATACTTTTTGCCTCTCCATGTCATTAGCTGCCCTAGCTGATACCTGCATATCACAACATAGATCAATTTCAGTTGTGATCCGTAATTCTTTTCTCCTTCCCCCATCTTCAACATGGAGATGGGCTCCGTGGAGCAAAACTCTCAGTAAAAAAAAGTGCTTTGATGATGGAAGAAAGCTATTTTGTGTGAAAAGGGATATAGCAATGACACTTAGATTTATATACCAATTCAAAGTGCTTTACAGCCCTCTCTAGGTGGTTTTACAGAGTCAGCATATTGCCCCACAACGATCTAGGTCAGGAAAGATGGAAAGTTGAGTCAACCTTGAGCCGGTCAGGATCAAACTCCTGGCAGAGCCTTGGTGGAGCAGTGACCTAGATGCCTCCTTAAGTAACACCAGCTGCCTGCAATTAGTGCACATTCGCATCCCACCAGGCTCAAGGTTGACTCAGCCTTCCATCCTTCCGAGGTAGGTAAAATTGTTGGGGGCAATAAGCTGACTTTGTAATAATGCCGCTTGGGGGGGGGGGCTAATAAGCCCTAATAAGCAGGCATATACATAGAACGAAGGCTATTGCTAAGCTTGTAAGCCACCCTGAGTCTTCGGAGAAGGGTGGGATATAAATGGAATTTTTAAAAAATGCTTGCTTGCAACCTTGGTGTCCAAAATAAAAATTGCCTTCATCTTGAGTAAGCATGCCTCCATGTGTTTCTTGATCTCTGCAAGCAGCAGCTGTTGTTCTTTTTAATTCACTGGTGATATTTCAGACGGATTTTTAAGATCAAAAGAGTTTGGGGAACCATTGCACTAGAGGTTTTCTAATCAAAGAGAAAAATTTAAAAAAATCTCACCACAGATAGGCCTCCTGAATTCTGGTTTGTGCGTGCATGCACACATCCCTATATGCATACATATATATAAACATAAACATGCAAACCAGGATATAGAGAGCTTATCAACTATTGGATTTTTTTTTATTTTATTAAGGTAAGCACATGATGCAAAAATCCAGCTGTCTGGAAAAGGCTCTGATGCTGAGAAAGGTGGAAGGAAAGAGAAAAAAAACATGAACAGCAACAAGATGGATGAACTCAGATACTGCAGCACCAGTGGAAGACCTGAAGGACCAGGTTAGGGCCACATTATTGGGAAAAAAAAATCCCTCTATGTGGTTCTTAAAAAATAAGAAACTCAATGGCACATAATCATGTTTATCATAGCAGACATGTTGTGAGTCAGTACGACCCACTGAAATAGCTGTTTTGGGGCAGTGTTTGCAACAAGCTTTTAAAGGTAAAGGTAAAGGTTCCCCCGCACATGCATGCTAGTCGTTTCCGACTCAAGGAACCGATGCTCATCTCCATTTCAAAGCCGAAGAGCCAGCGTTTGTCCAAGGACGTCTCCATGGTCATGTGGCCGGCATGACTAGACACCAAAGACGCACGGAACGCTGTTACCTTCCCACCGTAGTGGTCCCTATTTTTCTACTTGCATTTTTATGGGCTTTCGAACTGCTAGGTTGGCAGAAGCTGGGACGAGTAACAGGCACTCACTCTGTTACGCGGCACTCGGGATTCGACCCGCCAAACTGCCGACCTTCTGATCAACAAGCTCAGCGTCCTAACCCACTGAGCCACTGCATCCCTCTAACAAGCTCTTAGTTTTGGAATTGTAATTCTCATATTACCTGTGGAACTCCGGACTGCCCCCGATCTGCGTTCATTTCGCCGGGACCTGAAAACCTGGCTTTTTGATTTATCAGGCCTGGACTGAAGGGGTTTTAGCTTTTTAAATATTGTTTTAATTGTTGGACTTAATTAATTTAATTTATTTTAATTTTATATTATTTTTTATATTGTATTTTATGCTGCCCTGTAAACCGCCCTGAGTCCTTCGGGAATAGGGCGGTATAGAAATCTAATTAAATAAATAATAAATATTTAGAATTGTGCCAAATGAAATAGGCACCAACACAATTTCCTAGTAGGCTTGAGATTGTAGAATGCTACGGCTGGTGAATTCTGGGAGTTGAACACCGCACCACACATCTTAAAGTTGCTGTCCCAAGAACTGGAATTAGAAGAACTATCCTGAAATTCGATAAGTAATGCTTAATATTTCCAAAAGTGCCACTGCTCCCTCTCCCAAATTGCAACCATTCCTTTAAAAAAATACATTGTTTGCCAGCTTTAATGTACCTGAAATATATCTGAAGGTATGGGGGGAAACGATCCTTCAGCACTTGCAAGCTATAAAACCCAGAAACATGTTCTTTTAATGTTAAATATATTAAGTTTATTCATCAACAATATTTTTGACTCCCATTGCAGCTGACAATGACAAAAACTAAGGAAAGCAAACTTCTACTAATTTTAGAATAACATCACTACCGTACAAAAGTTCTAGCAACCCATCAAACATGAGAGCTGAAAGTAGGGAATGAATAGAATAGATATACTCCATTTCTACTTCATTCCCAAAATGGTGGCATTGACTGATCTCTAAATATGGGATTAAAGCAATGTTTCTCACCCTCAGCTGCTTTAAGATGTGTGGACTTCAACTCCCAGAATTCCCCCAGCCAAGCCCACACATCTTAAAGTTGCTGAGGTTAGATTAAAGGTCAAATTGAGATTGTGTCTCTCCTTCAAGGCAAACCTTCTAATCTAGATCAAGAGAAGGAAAAACTGATTATCTCAAAGAAGGCTTTCTCCATTCTTGCCTTTCTCTCATCATGGCTAGGACCCTCTTCAACGAAAGGATTTGGGGGTGAATTCAATCGAACTGTTTTTTAACAGGATCCCCACTGCCCTGCAACTAAAATATTGAATGTGGCATTCCACAGTAACCAGTATCTGAAAGTGGCTAATAATTTTATTTAGTTAATTTAATATTTGTAATCTTATTACTAATGAGAGGAATTCCTCTGCTCCCAAAAATTATCTTTGCTCCGTTTCTTCCGTCATCTGTCTCAATGTCTGGAGTCATCCAAATCAAATATTATCATTTGTGAATTTTCTCTAACATTCCATGTGGATAACTGAACTTCTAGCAGCCCTAATGTTTTCTTTCTGGGAAATTAGTTAAGTAAAAGGGATAGCCAAAACAAAGGTAACTAATGCAGGGGTTAAGATGGTGTCCCAAATTCAGAATTAAGGATAAGCTCTGTGATAGATCCAGAAATTACACAAATAAAGCATTAGTACAGTACTTCTGTTGGAGAATACTTTGTTCCTTCATACATGACCTGCAAGTAGAAAAAAAAGGGAGATTGATTTTCAATCAATCAATTTCAATTTCTTATGATATTTAGAGAAAATCAATCTCCATTTTTTCCCCACATAATCAAAAACAAACCTGTCTTAAGAGCCCAGCATGACATTTTTTGTGTGGTAAGGTTTCATCAGTCAGCAAAAGTTTCCCAACAATGTGAGCGTAGAAAAAAAGGGAGATTGATTTTCAATCAATCAATCAATTTCAATTTCTTATGATATTTAAACAATCTCCATTTTTTCCCCACATAATCAAAAACAAACCTGTCTTAAGAGCCCAGCATGACATTTTTGTGTGGTAAGGTTTCATCAGTCAGCAAAAGTTTCCCAACAATGTGAGCGTAGAAAAAAAGGGAGATTGATTTTCAATCAATCAATCAATTTCAATTTCTTATGATATTTAAACAATCTCCATTTTTTCCCCACATAATCAAAAACAAACCTGTCTTAAGAGCCCAGCATGACATTTTTGTGTGGTAAGGTTTCATCAGTCAGCAAAAGTTTCCCAACAATGTGAGCGTAGATCATAGAATCATAGGGCTGAGGTCTTCTAGACCAGGGGTAGGCAACCTTGGCTCTTTTATGATTCATGGACTTCAACTCCCAGAATTCCTGAGCCAGCGTAGCTCAACATGGAAACCTCTCCCTGTCCCCTCAGCATGGCTGGCTCAGGATTTCTGGGAGTTGAAGTCCACGAGTCATAAAAGAGCCAAGGTTGCCTACCCCTGGGACTCTAGGCCAACCCCCTGCTCAAGGTCTCCTGAAATAGCTGTCCGGCCTACTTTTGACCCACAACTCCAGATGTCAAGCCCCATATGGGTGCTCTTGTGTGCAAGCAAACTGGTTGAATCACATACTTTTTTTTTGTTATCCTGCATGAGTTCTCTCATGTCTCATCAGGCTGGATTTGTACACAAATCTCTTCCCGCAACCCAAACATGAGTAAGGATTTTCCCCTCCATGGATTCTCTTATGGGCCATGAGGACTGTTTTTTCACTGAACGTTTCCTCACAGGGGTTGCACTGGTTTGGGGTTTTTTTTGCACGCATCCCTGAATTTTTCATCAAGGTCATGGGCAATCTGGAATTTTCCCCACAATCCGAGAACAGATTTTCTCGTTTTCCTTTGTGGGTCTTCTCGTGCCGGAGAAGGTTTGATTTCTGGATGAAGCTTTTCCCACATTCTGAACAGATGTGGGGTTTCTCCCCCGTGTGGATCCTCTGGTGTTTGATCAAGCTGGATTTGCTGGTGAAACCTTTAATGCAGCTGGAGCGCTGGTACGGCTTTTCACTGGTGTGAGTCCTCTGGTGTACGACGAGAGTTGATTTATTGCTGAAATTCTTCCCACACTCAGCGCAGTTGTAAGGCTTTTTTTCTCCTGTGTGGGTCTTTTGGTGTTTTAAGAGGTTCCACCAGTTGTTGAAGTATTTCCCACAGCCAGCACACTTGTGTGGCTTTTCACCCACGTGGGTCCTCTCATGCACAATAAAATTGGACCTCTGGCTGAAACTTCTTCCACATGCTGGTTTATACGGTTTCTTTCTTAGATGGACTCTCTCATGTATGGCAAGCTTGCATTTCAGGCTGTATCCTCTTCCACAGTGGGAGCAGGTGTGCAAATTTGGTGTGTTACGGAGCCCCTTGTGGGCTGCAAGAAGCATTAATTTGGGAATGATGCTTTTTCCACAGGGAGGGAACCAATATGGCTTCCTTCCCACTTGAGGTCTTTTGTGTCTGAGGAGAGCTAACCTATAACTGAAGTGTTTCCCACAACCGGAGCAGGAATACAACTTCTCCCCTTGTTGTACCCTTTCGTGTCTGGTAAAACTCGTTTGATCAACAAAGCTTTCCCCACAAATTGGTTTCTCTCTTGTGTGGCTTCTTCGGTGGATCATCAGGCTTAAGTTGTGATGGAATCTCTTCCCACACTTTGAACACTCATGGGGTTCCTCTTTCTTATGCGTCGTCTCATGGATGAGAAGATGCGACCTTTGAAGGAACTGCTTCCCACAGTCTGCGCATTGATAGGATTTCTTGCCCGTATGGATCTTCTCGTGTATCAGGAAGTTTGACCGCTGAATGAAACCTTTTCCGCACTGCGAACACTGATAGGGCCTCTCACCTACTTCCATCTTTTCGTGCCTGAGGAGCGCTGATTTGTGACGGAAACTCTTCCCACATTCGGAGCAGGTGTATGGTTTCTCTCCTGTGTGGGTCCTTTCATGCCTGGTCAAGATGGACCTCTGGTTGAAACTTCTCCCGCATTCTGTGCATTTATACGGCTTCTCTCCCGTGTGAGTTTTCTCGTGTCGAACAAGACTGGATCTTTGCGTGAAGTTTTTCCCGCAATTGGAGCACTGGTGAATTTTCTCCCCCATGTGGCTTCTTTCGTGGATGAGAAGGCTTAAGCTGTGATTGAATTTTTCCCCGCATTTTGAACATTCATGAGATGCCTCCTGCTTATGGGTCATCTCGTGGACAAGGAGATGCCACCTTTGGACAAAGCTCTTCCCACAATCCGAGCACAAGTATGGTTTCTCACCGGTGTGGATTCTCTCGTGGATGAGAAAGTTTGATTTCTGAATAAAACCCTTCCCACAGTGTGAACATTCATAGGGTCTCTCTCCAGCCTCCATCTTTTCATGCCTGAGGAGTGCTGATTTGTGGCGGAAGTTTTTTCCACACTGAGAGCATTTATATGGCTTCTCTCCCGTATGGGTCCTCTCGTGTCGGGTCAAGATTGATCTCTGACTGAACCTTCTCCCACACTCCAAACACTGGTACGGCTTCTCTCCTGTATGGGTCTTCTCATGTCTGACAAGGCTGGACCTCTGTGTGAAGCTTTTCCCGCAATCAGCACATTTATTCTCCTTATTTCCCGCGTAGCTCTGTCTCAGCTCCTGTTCTGTGGGATAAACGGAAAATCACAATGTGAAAACAGGCAAAGGAAATTGCTGCAAACAAATTCAGGACACGGCGTTATCACATGCCTTTTACTCTCTGTAGTGTGAGGAAGAGAAAATTATAGTTACAGTTAGTCCTCAACTTATGACAATCGTGACCAGACTTTCCACTGCAAAGAGAGCCTGTTAAGTGAGTCGCATCCAATTTTATGACATTTTATGTCACAGTTGTTAAGTGACTCACTATGGTTGTTAAGTGTATCATTCATTTCTTAAGCGAATCCAGCTTCCGCACTGCTTGCTAAAAGCTGGCAGGACTTTAAAATACTCATAGGGATCCTCTTCCTTATGCACTGCCTCACGGATGAGAAGATGAGACTTTTGAAGGAACCGCTTCCCACAGTCTGCACACTGATAGGTTTCTTGCCCATATGGATCCTCTCACAAATGGTGATCATGTGACACCACAACATTGCAACCGTCTTAAAAACATGCCAGTTGCCAAGCACTTGAATGTTGATCACATGACTACGGTGATGCTAAGTGCGATGACCAATTAGTTGCTTTTTTCCAGTGCTGTTATAAGTTTGAATAGATGTTAAATGAATGATTGCAAGTTGAGGACTACCTGTATATCCTTTTACACTTTACAATCTGGTCTCTTTTATTTTCCAAGTTCACCAAGTAGAAAACTTCAGGGGTCCTCCTTAAGGGCGAAGTACGGCCTAAATTTACATACACGGTGACTCCAGCAGTGTACAACATTAAAAATCCACAATTTTACCCTGTGGTAGTAACAACACAATTATGTTTCTCTACTAAGCGCAGAAGTTCAAAATTAGGCTGATCAGTCTTACAGTTTTTCTCTCAGAGAGAAATGTTCCAATACCACCTACATGTAATAATATCACCTTCACATTTGATGAATAATGAACTTGGGTACAAAAATTAAACTCAGAATAAAACCAAATCAGGCAGATTGGAATCTTGTGACGAAGCAAATAGAAAACGTTAACAGCAATACAATTTGTGAATATTTGGGATCCAAATGGATAGAATGATAATTTTATAATAACTCTGAACTTGAATTACTTGCTAGTTCTAACAGCCACTGCAGATAGCCAGTGCTAGAAAATGTTCCTTCAGTCTTGACCTCAGTTCATAGTGACAATAAGACAGGCAGTAATAGAAGCAATTTTTTTTGCATATTCCACCAAATTTTTATCCAAAAAGCCTTAACCTTTTTACAGGTCCACCATATGTGAAAATATGTTGCATCTTCGCCACCACACCTCCAGCATTTTGGCTGATAATTCGGATACATACTTGCAAGCTTCTTAGGATCTAAATGCCATCTATAAAACATTTTATAAAAGTTCTCTCTTAAATTTTGAGCTTGTGTAAATTTTACGTTCCTCACCCAAATCTTTTCCCACGTATCCATTGTAATAACTTCTTGAATATGCAGAAGATCTTCAAGCAAAGGATAAAGTTTTCTCCGCAATTTTTTTTGTTGGGTATAATTACAGAAGCTACTGTGGTGGACACTAAGTTGATGTTGAATTTAATTACAGCAGCAAGACTTTTAATAGGTCAATATTGGAAGAAGGAGGAACTGCCGACTATAGAAGAATGGACTTTTAAGGTTTCTGACCTGGCAGAAATGGCAAAGATCTCGGCTTATTTGAAAGATCATTCGCAAGAACGTTATCTAATGGAGTGGAAAAAATGGATAGAATATATCCAGAACAAATATGGGACTAAAAAGTTTCATTTAGCATTTGAATAAGTCTTCCTTTCTATTTTCTTTTTTTAAAATGGAATATTAGTATTGTTTGTAGTTATCTTATATGAGCTAGAGAGTGATAGATTTAAGAATTTATTGTTGGTAGCATATGGATGTTTATGATTGTTCTTTGTTTTTATACCCTGTACTTAGCTCTGGGAAGTCGGGGGCGGGGGGGAGGGGGGAAAGGGGGGGAGGGGCAGGGAGGGATAGGGAGGGGGGGAAGGGGGGGATTGTTAAAGATAAAATGTATTTTAAAACTTTTCAATAAAAAAAAAAGCAATTTTTACTCCAAGTACTGGAAATTCAATAAAAAAACCCGTTGAATTGCTTCTCTTCATAGTGTTTGTTATTGCAATCTTGGAAGCTGATGTTTCATCTTCCTTCCTTCTGATGACACAATGATGCATTGTTTCAGGATGTAGCTGTCTTGTGAAATAAACATTCTTACCTGAATGAGCAGGTGGGAAAACCCCATTTCCTTCAGAGGTCTGCTGATACAGCACCCATCGATCTTCCTGTTCTTCCTTCTTTATTATCACAGCAGGAAAATCTGCTCAGAGAAATGAAACAGTCTTATTTTACAGTGATCAGACACTTGCCAAAGTCTCCTCCTCTTGAGTAGCCTGGCTGGCCTCTGTTGCTCCTGCCTTTTCTCTGCCTTGTGTGTTCTTGGATCAGGGGCAGAAGGCAGTTTTTCCTCCTCTTCGCTGGCCGTCTGCCACTGCAAACCTTCCCCGTCTGAAGCCTCCTCCAAATCTCTTTCCGACGGCCGTTCAGAGCCATCAGTAAACCTAGTTCCTGAGGTGCCAGAAATGGGCTTCACCTCCCTGAGCTGACCAATGAGGAGGGATCTGGGGAGTTGCCCAAGGGAGACATCACACAACCCGTACTTCTTGCGTACCCTCCCTGACCTGTGCCACACCTTACAGGCCCCCTCGCACCCTCTCCATGTTCTACCAGCAGAAAGATCTGACTGCTGGCCTAGTGATGGATTGTATTGCAAATCAGGGCTGTTTCCAGAGGAGGCAGAGGAGGAGAGGACCTGGAGCTTACGGAGCGAAGGAACTGGATGAGGCTGTCGGCAGGCCCAGAAGGAAGAGAGAGAGGCTTTTGGAGGAGTTGGTGGCGGCGGCAGCGTGCTCCAGGGGCGAAAAGAAGCAAGGCCTCTTTAAGGAAAAGGTGGAAGAGTCAGGATCAGAAAAAGGAAAGAAGGTGAGGTTGTCAGAATACAAGCGAATTTGAGGGCTAATCCACATGGAGCCCCATTTCCATCTGTCCTGTTTGCCATCGTTCACTCCCTAGAGACTAAAATGGACAATGTGAAATTTGAGCGGGCCCCGAACAAGGAGTATATATCGGAGGTGGTGACCCTTTGAGAGCTGTATGCAACGAAATTTCATTTTGATGTATGCCGATTGGTGTGCATTCAAAGTGACAATAAAGTTATCATTATCATTACCCACACCACACATCTCATGTGACCTCTGGGGTGCTTCAATAATTGTAACCCCAGGGGCTGGTATAAGTACCGCTTATTCAGCACCATCATAATTTTGAACACCTATTGAACAAATTGTTGTTAACCAAGGTCTACCTATATATCCCTTCCATACAAGACTGAATAATTTGCTTTCACTTTCCTTTTTATGCTACTACAGGTAGTCCTCAATGTACAATTGTTCAGTTAGTGACCCTTTAAAGTTACAACTGCATGAAACACTTACAACCATTGCAGCATCCCCATGGTCATCTGATCAAAATTCAGATGCTTGGCAACTGGTTCATACTTATGACGGTTGCAGTGTCCCGGGGTCACGTGATCAACCTTCTGACAAGCAAAGTCAACGGGGAAGCCAGATTTATTTATTTATTTATTATTGGGACTTATATGCCGCCCTATCTCCCGAAGGACTCAGGGCAGCTAACAACAATAAAATACAATGATACAAAAGTTAAAAAGAATTAAATTAACAGCCCCAATAGAATAAATTAAAATTGTAGTTAAAAATTAAAAAAACATTTTAAAATCCCTGTTGTCAGTCCAGGTCAGCCTGATGGAAAAGACGTGTTTTAAAGCTGCGGTGAAAGGACCGGAGATCCGGGGCCATCCGGAGCTCAAGGGGAATTTGGTTCCATAGGGCTGGCGCTCCCACAGAGAAGGCCCTACCCCTGGGGGTCGCCAGCCGACATTGTCTAGCCGACGGCACCCTGAGGAGACCCACTCTGTGTGAGCGTACTGGGCAATGGGAGATCATTCCCGGCAGCAGACGGTCCTGCAAATATCCCAGGCCTAAGCCATGTAGGGCTTTAAAGGTAAGTACCAACACCTTAAATCTCACCCAGAGGACAACTGGTAACCAATGCAGCTCACGCAGGAGGGGTGTAATATGGGAGTATCGGGATGCTCCCATCACTACCCGCACGGCCGCATTCTGAACCAGCTGAAGCCTCCGGGTGGTCTTCAAGGGCAGCCCTATGTAGAGAGAATTGCAGTAATCTATAAAGGAGGTAACGAGTGCGTGAGTGACCGTATGTAGGGCATCTCGGTCCAGATAGGGGCGCAACTGGCGCACCAGGCAAACCTGGGCAAATGCCAACAACCACGTTACTAACTGAACAAATGCAATGATTCACTTAACAACTGTGGCAAGAAAAGTTGTAAAATGGGGCAAAACTCACTTAACAAATGTTTCGCTTAGCAACACAAGCATAACATCAATTGTAGTCATAACTCGAGGACTACCTGTATGTGTTCTGCGCCAAACTACTTTGTATGTATTGGACAAGAGTTCTTTCTCTTCCTCATGTTCTGATTTGTTTATTGCCTTCCTTAGAACTGGGAGAAAATATCCTGGTCATTCAACTTTCAACAATTACCCCATGGAGTTTTGCAGTGCTTGAAGACTTTGGTCTTCCAAAAAAGCTGTGGTGTGCGGCGCAGTGGTTAGAAGTGGTTAGGCTAACTTACTGCCCACTGCCAGGAGTTCGATCCTGACTAGCTCAAGGTTGACTCAGCCTTTCATCCTTCTGAGGTCGGTAAAATGAGGACCCAGATTGTTGGGGGTGCAATATGCTGACTTTGTAAACCGCTTAGAGTGGGCTGTAAAGCGCCGTGAAGCAGTATATAAGTCTGAGTGCTATTGCTATCTTGCCTCTTTGTTCATTTATACCATAGAGCGCTGCCTTTGCAATGAATCAAAAGGGAGAAGATTTCTAATGATTTGACATGAACTGGACTTTCCTTCTTACCTGAAGTGTTGTACATTGTGGTTTCGCTTTCTTGGAGACGTGAGAGCAACGCTTTTCTTTCTTGTTCCGCAGTTACTGGCAGCCACTGCTCCTCTCCTTGTTCCATTTTTATTATTACATCAGGGAACTCTGGGCAAAATAATAATAAAATAATATACGTGGCTCAATGAGTCAACAGTGTTATATTCTTGGGGTAAGGTAAAGGTAAAGGTTCCCCCGCACATGCGTGCTAGTCGTTTCTGACTCTAGGGGGCGGTGCTCATCTCCGTTTCAAAGCCGAAGAGCCAGCGCTTGTCCGAGGACGTCTCTGTGGTCATGTGGCTGGCATGACTAGATGCCAAAGGCGCACGGAACGCTGTTACCTTCCCACCGTAGTGGTCCCTATTTTTCTACTTGCATTTTTACGTGCTTTTGAACTGCTAGGTTGGCAGAAGCTGGGACGAGTAACAGGCGCTCACTCTGTTACGCGGCACTCGGGATTTGACCCGCCAAACTGCCGACCTTCTGATCGACAAACTCAGCGTCATAACCTACTGAGCCACCGCGTCCCTTATATTCTTGGGGAGAGGAGGCCAAAAAAAGAGTTCTTCATCATTCGGTATGGCAGTTTCTATTTTTCCCCCCCTCCAAGAAAAAAAGTATTTATTAAACTGTCACTAAAATGTGCTAAGTTTTACAATGTCTTAAATATTTAATTCTAAGACTTTGTGAGGCAACATCGGCTCTCTCACCTAAGCCATTCTCCAATGGAGTCTCCTCTTCGTTTGCAGTTGGATGAGCTGAGATCTGTGCTTCTTTTCCGCTCTTGAGCTGTGATATCAGGTCAAGCTTGGGGCCTGATGACAATAGCGGAAAAAAGAGAATCAATCCAAATATAGTCCTCGCCTTATGACCAGTCCTTAGTGACCGTTTGAGAGGATTTGGGAGGCAGAGATGCTGATTTGATATTGGAAACTAGCTACAAAGTTTGGCCTAGACCAGGTTTAGGCAACCTTGGCTTTTATGACTCATGGACTTCAACTCCCAGAATTCCTGAGCCAGCAAGTCTCAGCTTGGAAAGCTCTCCCTTTTCCCTCAGCGTGGCTGGCTCAGGAATTGAAGTCCACGAGTCATAAAAGAGCCAAGGTTGCCTATCCCTGGCCTAGACTAGAGCAGCCTCTGGTTTAATGACATGCAGAAGATACAAGTCCATATTAACAACCGTTCGCTTAGTGACCGTTCAAAATTACAACGGCATTAAAATGTGACTTAGGACCGTTTTCCACACTTATGATTGTTGCAGCCTCCCCGTGGTCATGTGATCAAAAGTTCAACACTTGGCAATTTATGACAATTGCAGTGTCCAGGGGGTCATGCGATCACCTTTTGTGACCTTCTGACAAGCAATGTCACTGGGGATATCAGGTTCACTTAACAACTGTGTCACTAACTTGGCTGCAGTGATTCGCCTAACAACTGTGGCAAGAAAGATTGTAAAACGGGGCCAAACTTACTCAACAATTGTCTCGCTTAGCAACAGACAACTTGGGCTCAGTTGTGGTTGTAAGATGAGGATTATCTGTATTCGCTTTTTGACCCTGTCATTCTTCTGTTACCACATATCCTAAATTGTCTCTGCTTGTCCCATTAAGATCCAGCAGAAATAGGCAGGCTTCAAAGCCCTTCCATAAAGCAAACGGGAGCCAGAGAAGGGCCTTCTCTGTTGTGGCATCAATGTAATTCCCCTCCCAAAGTTTGAATGGCCCCAAACCTTTTGTCATTCTTCATTTCACATTTGATAGGCTCAGTTAATACAGATAATACAGATAGTCCTCGACTTACAACAGTGACCATTCAGAGTGACTTATGACTGTTTTTAACACTTATGACCCTTGCAGCATCCCCATGGTCACGTGACCGGCTCATATTTATGACGGCTGCAGTGTCCTGGGGTCACGTGATTGACCTTCAGACAAGCAAAGTCAATGGGAAAGCCAGATTCACTTAATAAGCATGTTACTAATTTAACAACTGCAGTGATTCACTTAAGTGTGGCAAGAGATGTCGTAAAACAGGACAAAATTCACTTAACAAATGTTTCACCTAGCAACAGAAATTGTGGTCATACGTCGAGGACTACTTGTACTCTTGCCATCAGCTATAATAAAAGATCAGCAAAGAGCTGGCGAAATGACAGGCAAAACAGAAATATTCTTCCAAGAATGGAAAAAGTGCGGAGAAGAGCAACAAAGGTAATTAGGGAATTGGAGGCTAAAATGTACAAGGAACGGTTGCTCGAATTGGGTACGTCTAGTTCAGGGATCAGCAACCTGAAACAGTGAAAGAGCCACTCGGAACCGGTTCCCTCACAAAAGGAAAAACTGGGAGCCGCAAAAAATGTGTGCACATGCGCGTACATGTACGCATGCGCAGAACAGGGTTTGACTGAAGAGTGGAGCCAAGGCGAGATATGCACCTACCCTGCATATTTTAATTAATTGGTTGAAATTTTTTAGTCCCACTTTTTTGGGGGGGGGGACTGCACATGGCAGAGGACTGGGAGCCGCAGGAGACGGCTGAAAGAGCCGCATGCGGCTCCGGAGCCGCGGGTTGCAGACCTGTGGTCTAGTTTAATGAAGACAAGGATGAAGGGGGACATGATAGTAGTGTTCCAATATCTCAGGGGCTGCCATAAAGAAGAGGGAGTCAAGCTATTCTCCAAAGCACCTGAAAGTAGGACAAGAAGCAACGGATGGAAACTAATCAAGGACAGAAGCAACCTAGAAGCAAGGAGAAATTTCCTGACAGAACACTTAACCAGTGGAACAATTTGCCTCCAGAAGTTGTGGGTGATCACTGGAGGTTTTTTAGAAGAGACTAGACTGCCACTTATCTGGAATGGTATCCAGTGTCCTGCTTGAACAGTGGGTGAAGACCTGCAAAGTCCCTTCCAATTCTGTTATTCAAGCAAAAGCAGTCCTCCAGTCAAGCCAAGACTAGGTTGTTTTAGCAGCATTCTCTTCGCCCCTGATGCAACTACACATGTCTTGCCTCTAAATGCCATTTTGGGACAGCTGTTATCTTTTGGGTGCTACAGAAAACTAAAACTGAGAGCAGGTGGGGATCCAAAACTATTGCTAAATTGTGTTTTTTTTGGGGGGGTGAGGGGAGGATGCAGTGGGCGGGGTGATAAAGCAAAGTGGGTGAATCATGATTCCAAGATTTTTATTTTCCCCGGATTTGGGTGAAGGGAAGACGCTTTTAAAACAAGTTCTTAAAACTTGTTGGGGGATACATTCGTTTGCATAGGTTTTCTGTTTCAGCGCGGCAGGAAACCTGATCGCCAATTGATAAGGTGGGTGCCTTCTGAAAATAGTAATAATAATCTGAACTTCTGGATGACTGCGATGAATAACAACAACAGCAACAACAATAATAAAAAGCAGAAAATCTTTTAAAAACACACAGACACCTCGGGTTTCTAGCGCCAGTAATCTCCCCATGCTCCCCAACAATGCAATTCTTCAGCAATGAACGCCAACTCGAAATCGGAAAACTTATGCATTAATTAAATTAATCCTTATGCATTAATTCAGCATCGCTTCGGCTGAGGCTGCGCTGCAAAGGAAACCGGCCCCCCCCCCGGATTCCGCCGAGGGGTTTTATGCCTCTTTTTTGCAAACCTCGCTCGCTTCTTATAATAATAAGTTGGAAGGGACCTTGGAGGTCATCTAGTCCTTTTCTCGTTCCTCCCGTACATTTATTCTCTCCCCCACCCCCACCCCCGGCCCCCTTCTCTCCAACTCACCCGCTCGTTGCAACCTCGCCATGACCGGATCCGAAAAGCCCAGGATTCTGCAAGATCGCGCAAGCCGGATCCAAAACCTCAAGCGCTGCGCGGACGCAGGACAGGAAAAAGCTCTCTCTTTTTTTAGCACCTTTTCCCCACCTCTCAGATCTTTGCGAGTCTCGTCCGCTCTAGGATTGCCCGCTCGCTCCGTTTAACCCCTTCATTGTTTATGAAAGGCAGGGACTGGGAGAGACAACGCTTCTTGCGGGCAAAGACAAGAACGGGAAAGAGGGAGAAAGCGAGGCTGTGTAAGTGAGTGTCCCCACAGCATCTCCCGTGAGCTCAGTTCGGTAAAAATATATATATATATATTTAATTTCTTTGCATCCATCTCATCAGGAGATAACTGGGTGGCTTTCAATGTTAAAAGAATTTTAAAAAAGGAATGATACAACAACTTGTATACAATAAAACCATACACACACACAAATATAATCATATATTAATTCTTTAATTCTTTGTTAGTAATTTACACACACACACACACACACACACACACACACACACACACACACACACACATATATATATATATATATATATATATATATATATATATATATATATATATATTTGTTTTCTGAGGTTTTCGCGGGTGCCTGTATGTGGATCCTTGGTTTTTCGGGTTTTTCCCCGCGTAGAACTAAAGGTGTGGGCGCAACGTTTCGACGGAGTCCCATCCGTCATCATCAGGCTTTAGCTTCCTTCTTCTTCCTTCTCCCAGAAGGAATATATATTATATATGACTCTTTAGTCTTCATCAGTCAGTCATACCCTTCTGAGATTCGAACCTGGGCTGATTGCATATTAGGCAGTATTTTTACCTCTTGAGCCACAGGTTCTCTCTATATTTACATACATATATATATAATATACATACATATTTACATACATACATATATAATATACATATATATTTACATACATATAGCATTCAGAAAGTATTCAGACCCCGTTCACTTTTGTCAGTTTTGTTATTGTAGTGTATACGTGAGGGGTCAGTGAATTAAGGAGGCGCAGAGCTGGACACACAGGAACAGCAAGCAGGAACAGCGTTCGGCAGGAAGCTGGAACAAAGAGACAGCGTTCAGCGGGAGAGCCGGATACACATTGACTACGCAGGCCCCCTGCACAACCAATCATTCTTGATAGTAGTAGACAGCCACTCCAAATGGTTGGAGGTGGTGCCAGTCAGTATCTTGACCACATCAGGGACTGTCCAGGCGCTCATGGGACTCTTTGCCACTCACGGCCTTCCTGATGTATTGGTCTCTGATAATGGTCCACAATTTACCTTCTCGGAATTCCAGGCATTTTTGAAGACCAATGGGATTAGACATGTCACCTCGGCTCCCTTCCACCCCTCCAGTAATGGCTTGGCTGAACGGGCAGTGCACACCACAAAGGACGCATTGAAGCGCATCATCCATGGAAATTGGAAACAACGTTTGGCCAAATTCCTGTTGCACCAACACACCACTCCCTGCACCACAACCGGGAAGAGCCCAGCGGAACTTCATTGGGGAAGGCGCCTCATAACCACTCTCGACAGACTATACCCAGACAGAGTGGCGGCAGATATGGAACACCCAAAGGTTCCCAGGGAATTTACAACGGGGGACCTCATCTGGGCTAGGAACTATAGCTCCAGGGATACATGGGTGCAAGGGAAAGTAGTTGAGCGGACGGGACCGGTATCTTACATCGCTAGGGTGGAGGGGGGTTTACTGTGGAGGAGACATGTTGACCAACTCAGGCATTGAGCACCTGAGAGGGGCCCAGCTAATAATGGGCAAGAGGCCTCACTCCAACCTATAATGACTTAGAGTGACCAAAGAGACACCCAACCTGTAGTGATTCAGAGTGACCAAAGAGACACAGCAAACAGGGAGATAGTTCCCAACTCAGAGGGGTTGGAACTGCTCCGACCTCATCAACAGCTGGATCAGAGTGAGGGACTGACGTCACCTGGGGCCAGTCAAAGGAGGCCACATAACCCAGGGGCGACCACACCTGAAACCCCATCATCTTTTTCACTAGCACCGGGGGAGCATAACCAAAGAAGCATAAGCTCAAAGGACAATATCAAGCCTGTGGGGGGGATCCCCCTAGGCCAGGGGTCGGCAACCTAAAAAAGAAAAAGAGCCACTGGGAACCGGTTCCATCACAAATTAAAAAAAGAGGGAGCCGCGTGCGTGTGTCCATGCACGTGCATGCGCAAAAAGGTTTTTTGCGCATGCGCGGACGCACGCGGCTGCCATTTTTTAAAAAAATGAGATGGAACCGGTTCCCGGTTGCCCGACGGCGACGGCCCGTCTGCGAAGCTGCCGCTTTCGGCAGCTTTGCAGACGGGCCGTGGCAGCTTCCTCAAAGAGCGGCGCCCCTGCCCATTCCGAGAGGTGCGCGTGCACCTCTCCGAACGACCGGAGGTGTGCGCGTACCTCCGCGCGAATGGGCAGCGGTGCCGCTCTTTGGCCATGTTCCTCAATAAAGCAACGTAACTCCTGAACCTGTGTCATCTCTGATTCGTGAACAACATAACAGTTATGCTGCAGCCTGATTCTACAGTTGTTCAATTTTTTTCTCATTAATCTACACTCAGTACCCATAATGACAAAGTGAAAACAGAAGTTTAGAAACTTTAGAAATGTCTGTAAATGTATTGAAAAATATATTTAAAAATTTCTATATTGTGACTTTTATATCCAAATACATTCTCTACACCTTGCCGCTAAATGCAAACTGCTTTGCTTTTAGGAATAAATATTTCATCTGTCCTCACAGCTGTCTGGATCTCATTTTCATTTATTCTTGCACAGAGTGAACCCCAAATTATTCTTCTGACAATATATATTCTGCCTTGGTGGAGCAGTGGGCTAATGCCTCCTTAAGTAACACCAGCTGCCTGCAATTAGTGCAGGTTCAAGTCCCACCAGGCTCAAGGTTGACTCAGCCTTCCATCCTTCCCAGGTAGGTAAAATGAGGACCCAGATTGTTGGGAGCAATAAGCTGACTTTGTAATAATGCTGCTGGGGGGGGGGGGGGGGGCGAAAGGCCTAATAAGCAGGCATATACATAGAATGAAGGCTATTGCTAAGCACATTTGATTTGTGCTTAGATTGTAAGCCGCCCTGAGTCTTCGGAGAAGGGCGGGATATAAATGGGATTAAAATAAAAATAAAATAAAATAAAAAATGTGTGTGTGTGTGTGTGTGTGTGTGTGAAATACATATGTGAATCTATGTCTCATATTTCAAATATATATTTCACACACACATACACATACACGTACACATACATATATATATGTGTGTGTGTGTGTGTGTGAAATATATATTTGAAATATATATATAGTTAGAAGAATAATTTGGGGTTCCAACTACCTGCAAGAATAAAAATTAAGATCCAGACAGCTGTGAGGAAAGATGAAACTTTCATAAACAAACCAAAGATTCTTTGGTAAAAGCAAGGAAGCGGTTATTCGTAATAAAAATGTCTCAAAGCAACGCGCGATCGAAAGATTCCCATTTATTTCACGCACCCCCACGCCCCCCCCCATGCAAACACAGTAGGAGGAGGAGGTGGGGGGCACGTGACCCAAACAACAAAGGGACAACTGTGGGCAAAGGAAGGGCGCGCGGAGCTTCGGTGGCGGCCCGCGAGCATGCTCGGAGCGAAAGAGGTGGCGCGCGCCGCCCTATCGCAATAAGACCCCTCATTTCCCCTCCCCTCCGCTTCCCTTTCTTCTCCCCGCGCCGTTTATTCGCCCAGCCTGGCCTGTCTGCGCCGCCGAATAGCCTCGGCGGAGCGCTGCCAAGGCGAATCCCCGCGAGCGAGGTACGGACTTTTCTCTCTCTCTTTCCCTCCCCCCTCCCACCGCTCCCCCCAAAAAGTCACTTGGCGGGAGATTGACGCTGCTCCGGGATGCCTCGGGGGGAAGCGGCTCCTCCGCCTCCAACTCTTGCCCAGTGCACGAAGCCCCTGCGCCTTCCCTGGGGCTGGGCTGGGGTGGGGTGGGGGTGGACGGGGAAATATCAGTTGCCCCCCTCGCCTTCCAATTTGTAAAATTGCAAAGCAGTTTTAAGCAATTCCGAGGCCGACCTACAAAAAAGTAGTTCGCGTTCCTCGGGGACGATTTATTTTTATTTTTATTTTAATTCCATTTATATCCCGCCCTTCTCCGAAGACTCAGGGCGGCTTACAAGCTTAGCAGTAGCCTTCATTCTATGTCTATGCCTGCTTGTTAGGGCTTTCACACACACACACCCCCAAGCGGCATTATTTACAAAGTCAGCTTAGTTGCCCCCAACAATCTGGGTCCTCATTTTACCTACCTGGGAAGGATGGAAGGCTGAGTCAACCTTGAGCCTGGTGGGATGCGAACCTGCAATAATTGCAGGCAGCTGGTGTTACTTAAGGAGGCATTAGCCCACTGCTCCACCAAGGCGAATGGGGGGGGGGTTGATTTTTGCTTCCTTCTTGCCAGTGCTTTTTTTTTTTTTTTTGCAAAAGACAAGGTTCCATCCAAAAAAAGGTGCCGGAACTGCGTTTTGGCCGTTCTATGAGAAAAAAAAAAAGCCCTGCTTCTTGGTATCTGGGGTTCGGTCCTTTTTTGCTCGTTTGCGTTCTGTTCCCCACGTGGATTTGGGCCAGACTCGCAGGGCTAGGCAATCTTGGCTCTTTTATGACTCCTGCATTTCAACTCCCAGAATTCCTATGCTGGCTCAGGAATTCTGGGAGTTGAAGTGCACGAGTCATCAAAGATCCGAGGTTGCCTACCCCTGGACCAGAGGAGACAAAGCGCCCCCCCCCGAATCTGCACCCCTGACGGTGCGATTTCCCCTGTCTTTCCTCCCTAACCTCTGCAGGGATTTTGGGAAATGGGCAATGTAGTCTCCGAGCAGGTGTCTTGGCTCTCCCGAGGAGTGGACTTCATATCCCATCAGCCCTCTCCTCCTCTTGCATTCCTTATCCGCTTCGTTTGCGCTTGATGATTTGGTTTCAGAAACGCAAATTCGCTTTTATTACTTTGATAGCAAGTCCCGGGTCAGTTTCTCACGTTCTGGAATTAGCAACATCTTGTAAAATCCCAGTTTGCAGGTCTGCAACAAGCGGCATTATAAATCATCTAGATGTTTGCCAGTTCGGTAGATTAATCTTTGATGTCCAGTTAATCAGGGTAGTTGTTTGATTTGCTGTGGAATGCTCTAATTTGTAGAAATTTCCCTTCCCCCCCCCGCCCTAAAACATGGGCCAAAAAATGCAGGTAGTCCTTGTCTTACGATCATAATCTGAACCAGAATTTCTGTCATAAATTAAGATGGTTGTAAACTGAGTATCACGTGACTGGACCTGATTTTATGACTGTTTTTACTGTGGTCATAAAATGCATCACTTCAGTTAGGCAAATTATTTGGTCATTAAACTAATCCAAGTTTGGATGAAAATAGCTAAAAAGTTGCAAATTGCAATCTCTGGATTGCAGGATGTTGCAGCCAATCATAAGCTTGATGCCAAATGTTTGAATTGTGATCACATGACTCACAGGGGGACGGGTTTATAATGGTCATATAAGTGCAAGATTTCTTTTTTTAGTTTTGGGAGACTAGTATAGTACAAGGAAATGTGATTTTGTCAAAGTGTTTTACTAGGCCAAATTTTTAGACAAATGGTCAGATGCCCGTACTTAACTCTATATGCTAGATTTTTTTTCCTCCTGAGCAGGAAAAATGCTACTAAACACAGGTAGTTCTCCACTTACAACTGCAATTGAGACCAACATTTCTGTCGTTAAGCAAGACAGTTGTTAAGTGAGTTTTGTCCCATTTTACAACTTTGCTTGGCACAGTGGATAAATAAATCACTACAGTTGTTAAGTTAGTAACATGGTTGTTAAGTCAATCCGGCTTCCGTATTGACTTTGCTTGTCAGAATGTTACAAAGGGGGGAATCATAATGACCCCCAGGATGCTGCAGTCTTCATAAATATGACCTAGTTGCCAAATGTCAGAGTTTTGATCATGTAACCAAGGGAATGCTGCAACGGTTGTAAGTGTGAAAAACAGTCATACGTCACTTTTCCCAGAGCTGCTATAACTTCAAGAGGTCACTTAATGAACTGCTGTAAGTTGAGGACTACCTGTATTCCCTAGCTATTTGGGCAATTGACCCAACTGCGCATAGACTTTAAATGAACGAGGATGGAATGCTTGCAACGTAGCTACAGAGATTTCATCCTTGCTGAAATAGGAGGTTTCTCTTTCTTATTTCTGTTTATTTTAGTAGATTGCTATCTATAGCACTATTCTAAATACCAGGACTATTGCATTGCTAACTCAGTCTCTAAATGTAGATCTTTGTGCAGCTGAAATGACATCACCCGCGTACAGAAAAGAGCATCATTAAATCTGGAAAAAACCAAGAATCTGAGGGATGGTGGGGAAATGGAGCAATGTGAGCCATATTTAATAGATTAAAAGATTGAGCTCATTTCTCTATGAGAATTACAGAGGCTTTTTTTCCTTTTACATTTATTTTAATAACTTTATGCTGTAGATACTTTATATTGTATTATGAATGCTGTATTGTTATTTCAATTGATTACATCTCACTGAAATAATTAAAAGAAAAGGTGTGCAGTGGAATTACTAAGATACTTCTGGGAGTGATGAAGACATGATTTTTATGTATTCATATTTCACCTTTATTATTTTGATAAATAATTCAAGGTGGCAAACACAGGAATTCAATATCTCCTAGCGGTCGGCCCAAACCCAGCCAGCTTTCATGCCTAAGGTGGGACTAAAACTCACAGTCTCCTGGCTTCTAGCCTGGTGCCTGACTCACTAGACCAGGGATAGGCAACCTTGGCTCTTTTATGACTCGTGGACTTCAACTCCCAGAATTCCTGAACCAGCCACGCTGAGGGAAAAGGGAGAGGTTTCCAAGCTGAGTCATGCTGGCTCAGGAATTCTGGGAGTTGAAGTCCACGAGACATAAAAGAGCCAAGGTTGCCTACCCCTGACCAAACTGGATCTCTGATGATGATGATGATTTATAGCAGTGCTTCCCAGATGTGGGTAAATTACTCAAAGTAAAGGTGACTTTTCTTTGGGTAATGACCCAAACCCATTCCCCATCACAATAGGGATGTTCAAATTGACCTAAAGAATGCCACCTGTGGTTAGCTGTATTGAAAAGTTTCCCAGTTCATTCCTATTGGGACGAAAATTGTTGAAACAGCCCGTTGTAATCCCAAAGATGCTTTTTCCAAAAGTGGTAATTATTGAAATCACACAAAGATCTGTCAACAGTGCTAACATCGGATGTTTTTGCATTGATAAGACTGATAAGCGATTTTGGATAATGAAGTGAGTTTGGGAAGCCCTCATTTACAGCTGTCCCACTCCAAGAAATTCCAGGTGGTTTGCTATGTCCGACATACATTTTAATCCCAGACCTGTGAACAGAGCCGACTTTTCAAAGTCTTGTGAAGTAACTGCAGTTACTTAGAATTCATTCTCCAGTAACCATGGCCTGAACCTGTCAACGCTGCTAACATCGGATGTTTTTGCATTGACCACAGATGGAGATGCAGCCATTTTCTTCTTTTTGCTTTTAGAGTTAGATGATGCTGGGAGTGGGGGAAATGTGCACGAGAGTCTAGCTAGACATAATAATACTGGACCTAGTGTGAGAACCAAGGTTTTTGAAATAAGAGATGATAAGGAATTGGTGAGCTGGAGGGGAAGCCCGTGCTTCAAACTAATTGGGGAATGTGATTTATGACTGTTAACTGGAGGAGGGAATTGTACTTTGATACTATGTGCTCAGGGAAGGGGAACTCAGATTTTGGCTTCGATTATGTTAGTGCCGATGCTATGCTACTCAAATAAAGATTCTTTAAGGTAAACAATGCCTCAAAGTTCTTTGAAGAGTTTCACCTGTCGGAACCATGACAGAATCTTATAAAGGCAAGTGGATCTCAACTTGAGACATGGTTGAAAGATTGAATGGATGGTGCCTTTTGTCTTTCAGATGCCGGTGAATTTCAAAGAAGTTGCAATGTTTTTCCCAGAGGATCAAGGACTATTGTTGGATGTAGATCAAAGGAGTCTCTATGAAAGCAGCATGCAGGAGAATGGTAGGTGATACTACCCACCACTCAAGCAAATGCAGCTGCAAGTGCATTAAGTACTCACACTTAAACATTCCCTCTCCCCCACCCACTGCCGGTTTGCAAAGTCGGAAAAGTTAGGGATTGCTGCTTTAGAACAGGGACTTTCAACCTTTGGCTACAAGATGTGCAGACTTCAACTCCCAGAATTACCCCAGCCAGCATGAGTTGAAGTCCACACATCCTCATGTGGCTGAGGTTCAGGAACATTGAACTATAGCAGCGCCTCCCAACTCTTTTGGACACCAGGGATTGGTTCCGTGGAGAGAGGTTTTTCCACAGACTGGAGGGGGGGGGGGCGTGTAGTTTCACGTGCTGCCTGCATCCCAAGGATGGGGCTTTGCTTGTTTGCGTGGCCCAGTTTCTGGAACCAATGAGCCGAATTTCTGTGGAACTAAAATACAGGATGAAAGTTAGTACTGGCAATAGACGGAATGAAAAAACTATAATATCCAAACTTGGAAAATCAGTGTAACTGTTCTACAAAATGTAAACCACGTGATAAATGTCCTGGGGAACACATCCTGAAATAGGATGATGAGGATGATGTTATCCATTCGGTCGTGTCCAACTCTTGGCGTTTCCATGGGCCAGGTTTCTCCACATCTTCTAATCTTGCACTGCTTCTTTGAGCTTTTCTGTGCTCTGGCTGGTGTCAGCCTGGATGATATTCCTGAAACAGCAATAGCGCTTAGACTTATATACCGCTTCACAGTGCTATAACATTTGCAGAAATCCGTTAGCAAAAAATTCATCCTCCTAAAAGTATTTTCTTTTCCAGTCCACTGAGATCATGTCCGTATCTCAATACTTGTTTGTTTTTGTCTAACAGGTGATGGACAGACACATGAGAAGGAAGGTGTTCTAGGGAAAAACTACGAACACCATCAACAAACCGGGACATCCTCAAACGTGGCCGGCGAAGTGGTTTCCCTGTGTTTTCAGGAAGGAGAGCCAACCGTGAAACATCTCAACCCAGAGAGGCAGCGGCAATACCATTTAGCAAAACGGAAGGGTAGCTCTGCCGCTTATACCCAGGTCCCCCAGACTTCAGGCCAAGGTGCAGCTAAAAAGACCCGGCGCCGATCCAAGATCCCAAGAACCTGTAACGAATGTGGGAAGACGTTCGCTCAGGCCTCTAACCTCTTGGCCCATAAACGGATCCACACCGGCGAGAAGCCCTACAAGTGCATCCACTGCGGGAAAAGCTTCACCGAAAGGTCGAATCGTAACCGGCATCAGAGGACTCATTCTGGAGAAAAGCCCTACAAGTGCCTTGACTGCGGAAAGAGCTTCAGCTTCAGGTCCGACCTCATCCGACATGGGATCACCCACACGGGAGAGAGGCCGTACAAATGCTCGGACTGTGGGAAAAGCTTCAGCCATGCCTCGACCCTCATTCGGCACGAGAACATCCACACGGGGGAGAAACCCTACTCTTGTGCGGAGTGCGGGAAATGCTTCACTCAGAGCTCATCCCTTCTGGCGCATAAACGGCTGCACACTGGAGAGTCGCCGTTCATCTGCCCCGTTTGTGGAGAAAGCTTCAACTGGAAGTCACACCTGGTGACGCACAGGCGGACGCACACTGGGGAAAGGCCGTATAAGTGCGCCAAGTGTGAGAAAAGCTTCATTGAGAAATCCAAACTGAACAGGCATCAGAGGACCCACACGGAGAAGGAACTGTACGAATGTGGGGAGTGCGGGAGAATCTTTAGCATCCGATCCAACCTGCTGAGGCACGAGACCACTCACCGAGGGGTGAAATCCTACAGCTGTTTGAACTGTGGGAAAAGTTTCAACCAGTCATCAAAGCTGATGCGGCATGAAAGGATCCATACAGGAGAGAAGCCCTACTCCTGCTCAGGCTGTGGGAAAAGTTTCAGCCAGACCTCCGAACTCCTGCGCCACGAAAGGATCCACACCGGAGAGAAGCCATACAAATGTTCGGTGTGCGGGAAGTGCTTCAATCGCAAATCACACCTCAGCACTCATGAGGCAACCCACTTAGCTGACCTGCCGTGTGGAGGACTACAAAGCAGGGCACTCTATGATAGCAGCTCACTCTTTATCGCAGGGCTGAGTCCCCACCAGCAGACTCAAGCAGAGGGCCAGGCATATCTAGATGCGGAAAGTGAAAAAGATTACAGCCATAGTTCAATCTTTATAGCAGGGTTGAACCCCAGCAGGCCCACACACATAGGTGACCGGCTGTATGAATGGCCCAACAGTGAAACAAGCTATGGCTGTTGTTCACTCCTGATCACTGGAGTGAATCCACAGGAAGGCATCCAGGCAGAGGAGCCCCTGCTTCAATGTCTGGACAGAGAGACCAGCTATACTCGTAGCCCGTTGTTTAAAAGGATCATGCATGCACGCCAGGTGGTCCTTTCAGGAGGCCGTCCGATGGCCTGCCTGGACCGTGAGAAAAATTATGGTGACCCCTTGCTTTTCCAGAAGGAGGAGAAACTGTTTAAGTGTCTCGAGTGTGGAAAGAGCTTCAACTGGCAGTCTCATTTCACCCGGCACAAAAGAATTCACACGGGAGAAAAACCGTACTGTTGCACGGACTGTGGGAAAAGTTTCAACCGCAGGTCACACCTCATTCGACACGGGAGAACCCACAGTGGACTAAGCCTCTACTCTCAGACTATTGAAGAGTCCTCGGTTCAGGACCTCGTTTTCTTAAACCCGAGTGAATCAAGGCAGGAGAGGACTTTGATTAACACACAGAGTGTTGGGTCTTCCTTTATGCCTCAAACAAGGTTACAGCCTGGAAACCTCACAATCCTGTCCGCTGAAACCTCTCAGGAATAAATCTTGCGAAGGTGCAAGTACAGGATGAAGTATTAAAGAACTCATCCCGAAGAAATGCCGTGCATTGGGCAACTTCGTAGTAGAACATCAGGTCTCTCTAGGCCAGGGGTAAGCAAGCTTGGCTCTTTTATGACTTCGTGGACTTCAACTCCCAGAATTCCTGAGCCAGCTAGGAATTCTGGGAGTTGAAGTCCACGAGTCATAAAAGAGCCAAGGTTGCCTACCCCTGCTTGACTAGGCCCAAATGCCTGTGCAAGGGAACATCGCCTTAGCTCTTACGAATAGTAGATGTGGTAAAACTGTTCCTAGCGTGAGGGGGTCACGTGGATGTTCTTCCATAAAATAATTCCAGATCTCCGTGCTCACTGAAAAGTAGCATGTCAATAAGATAAATTAGCAGTCTCCCGGAGGTGCTTCTTCTATACACTTAAGGGTTGTTGTTTTTTTCATGGATATACAATTCCTGTCTTCCGATCTCATTCATGTTCAGAAGAAGGCTATTAAAATTTTAAATCCAAAGCCAAGAATTCGTGGAAGAATTCGTGCCAAGAAGGTTTGCTCTCTTCACACCTTTGCAAATTCTTCCGGTAGAGCTGAGAGGGGGGAAATTTGGTCTCTCCAGTTGCTGCTTTATTGTCACTTATCATTCACCTCAGGCAGTGAATGTCGAGGATGATGGGGATTAGAGTCCAGCAGGGTCTGGAGTGGTACAGGTGCTCAGTCTCAACTGTTAGTGAAATGGCTGAACCACTCAAGATAATAATGGGTTGTAGAGCTGAATTATAGTATTAGAAAACTCCTTCCATTAAATTAAAAAAAACCTTCCCCCCCCACCTGTGGTTTGTGTTTAGAGAAGCAAGTTCCACTTAGGCTAGTAACTGTTTTCCTGCTTTCTGAAAACTAGATCTTAAAGCCATTTCCACGTGTTCTATATAGCTAGCAAAGGTAGTCTAAAAGAAATTGCATGAACTGGTAAATTTAGATGGTAACATATTAGGATGACAGTGCAAGCAGCCTTCGACTTATGACCGTAATTGAGCCCAGAAGTAAATCAGGCCGGTTTTTAAGCAGGTCACCATGTAGCCCCACCTGACTTTACAACTGTTTTTGCTGCGGTTGTTAAATGAAAGCTGCTGTTGTAAAGCGAATCCTCTGTGTGTGTGTGTGTGTGTGTGTGTGTTTGCTGGAAACCGGAAGTAAAAACTGGTTTCTGACAAAAAATTTAAAAAAGATAAAATGGTAGTCATGTGACCTCTGGGACACTGCAAACAATCATAATTGTGAGCTGGTTGACGAATGCCCAAAATGGGATTGTGTTACTTGATGGTGATTTGTCGGAACTTTGAATCTGGATGATAAGTAGTCTTGGGCAGGTGCATCAGAACTTTGAATGGTTGCTAAGGAACCAGTCATAAATTGAGGATTACCCATAGCCATAGTACCGGTAGTCCTCGACTTACAACTGAGCCCAGAATTTATGTTGCTAAGTGAGAAATTTGTTAAGTGAGTTTTGCCCCCATTTTACGACTTTCGTTGTCACATTTGTTAAGTGGATCACCACAGTTGTTAAATTAGTAGCACGGTTGTCAAGTGAATCTGGGGAATCTTCCCCCTTGACTTTGCTTGTTAGAAAGTCACAAAAGATGGTCACATGACCCTGGGAAACTGCAACCATCATAAATATGAACCAATTGCCAAGCATCCGAATGTAAATAATGTGACCATGGGATGCTGCAACGGTCATAAATGTGAAAAATGGTCATGAGTCATTTCTTTCCATGCCGTTGTAACTTCAAAGGGCCACTAAATGAACTGTGGTAAGTCGAGGACTACCTGTATATGCCAGGAAAACATGGGATCTCTACTTGCAAGAAAACTTATTTATAGCAGAACATATGAAACATGGAAAGCAAGAACCCTCTTCCTAGAAGGAGATGAGAGACAATTGGGACTGGATTTGAAGAAGGGCGAGCTGAAAGTTCTGGAACAACCTTTGCAGTAGTTTGCAATGGCTACTTTTTGAATTAAAATAAAGGTGTTAAATGAATTCTCTGACCCAAAACACTTTTTCCCTCGGTCCATATCACAGCTCTTCAAGAAAATCAGGATGTATTGTATTTCTTTCTTGCATATTACTCCATCTTTTGGAATTTTAACTTTCCTCCCTAATCTTTCAGATTTTACTCAAAAGATGGCCAAGAGCAGTTTAGGCACAACCAATGTTGTGTAGATTTTGTGGGCTGGTCAGTAATAGAAGACATTGTTTCTTAGTTGTGTGGTTTCTCCCTCTCATTGACAATTTTATTAAACTTCTTTCAGATCGATTGCACTAAAAATTGGTTCTGTGTATTATTCCAATAATTTCCATAAATCACACTTCTCCAATTGATGTCAAAATTAATTACGGCAAATTCGGCAGGCTTTGAATATTTCTTATACAAGTGGTCCTCACTGAGCAATTGCCTGCTTAATGACAGTTTGAAGTTAGAACGGCATTGGGGGAAAAAAACAACTTTGTGGCCTGTCTTCAAACTTTACAACCATTGCAAACGTCCTTGCGATCACGCGATTGAGGTTCAGGCGTTTCACAATGGGCAGGCGTTTTGCCACCATTGCAGTGTCGCGCAGAGATGCGATTGCCATTTTGCGCACTTCCCAGCGAATTTGCAAGAGAGTCGATGAAAAAGCCAGCGGTAAAATCGCAAACGGCAGCCACGGTAATATTTCATTTTAAGCAACCGCCGGGGAGTCGCTTAGCAACTGCAACCGGTTATGAAGTCGTTAAGGTCGGACAAGCGTGAGTTTTCAGCCTCGTGTCGCTGGATGGCGCTCTAAAGATCAGCAACACCGACGCCTAGAAAGTCGCCGATATAAGCAGCGGCTTGCTACAGAGGAGTTGGAGAAGGGCAGAGGAACTTCCTCTTCCGCCCCCCCCCCCGTAAGAGGATGGTGTCGTTGGGGGTTCTTCTCCTGCTGTTCGCGGGGTCCAGGCAGCCGCTGGAAGGTGAGTTGTGGGCAGGTCGGAGGAGAAGCCGGGAGCAAGTAGTAGGCCTGCTCGGTTTTTCCTCCGCGGGGTGGAAGCAGCGAAGCAACGAGGCTGAAACATTCTCAGCTTCTACGTTTTCATGCCTTCCCCAAATTTTGTTCTAGTGGTGCTGCATGATTTAAAATTTGTTGTTCAGTTGCTAACTCGTGTCTGGCTCTTCGCATCCCCATGGACTCCATAGCATGCCGGGGTGAGGGGCTGTCTCCCGGAGTCTGTCCAAATTCATGTTCATTGTATCGACTGACTATCTATCTATCTATCTATCTATCTATCTATCTATCTATCTATCTATCTATCTATCTATCTATCTATCTATCTATCTATCTATCTATCATCTATCTGTATCTCTATGTATATCTATCTATCTATCTATCTGTATCTCTATGTATATCTATCTATCTATCTATATCTATCTGTCTGTCTGTATCTCTATGTATCTCTATCTATCTATCTATCTATCTATCTGTATCTTTATGTATCTCTATCTATCTATCTGTATCTATGTATCTCTATCTATCTATCTGTATCTTTATGTATCTCTATCTATCTACCTATCTATCTATCTATCTGTATCTCTATGTATATCTACCTATCTATCTATCTATCTATCTATCTCTATCTCTTTCTATCTATCTATCATCTCATCCTCTCCCGTCCGCTTCTCCCTTTGCCATCCATCTTTCCCAGCATCGGGGTCTTTTCCAAGGAGTCCTCTCTCCTCATTAGGTGGCCAAAGCATTTGAACTTCAGCTTCAATATCTGTCCTTCCAAAGGACAGTCAGGGTTGATTTCCTTTAGGATCGACTGATCCGATCTCCTTGCAGTTCTAGGGAGACTCAAGAATCTTCTCCAGCACCACGATGTGAAAGCATCAATTCTTCAGCACTCCACCTTCCTTATGGCATTTTAAAATTGCTGCCTTCAACTTTCTGCTGGTTGAGAGATTTAAATTTCTGCTTTACCTTGTGCTTTTTTTTAATTTTTAATCGGCAAAACTGGTGCTTTAAATCTTGCAGAGGCTTTGGCCACCTTTTCTTCTGTTAAAAGCCCACCCCCAATTAGACCAAAAAGGCTTGAGTGTACCCACAGTTGGGACATTTGTCAGGTTGAAATGCATATAGATTTTTGACCTGACATCACCCTGTCAACAAAAGTGCGTATAGTCAAGGCTATGGTCTTCCCATTTGCAATGTATGGCTGTGAAAGCTGGACCATAAGAAAGGCTGAGCGCCAAAGAATTGAAGCCTTTGAACTCTGGTGCTGGAGAAGACTCCTGCGAGTCCCTTGGACTGCAAGGCGATCAAACCGGTCAGTCCTAGAGGAGATCAACCCCGACTGCTCTTTAGAAGGCCAGATCCTGAAGCTGAAACTCAAATACTTTGGCCACCTAATGAGAAGGGAGGACTCACTGGAGAAGAGCCTAATGCTGGGAAAGGCTGAGGGCAATAGAAGAAGGGGACGACAGAGAATGAGGTGGCTGGATGGAGTCACTGAAGCAGTAGGCGTGAGCTCTAGATGGACTCCAGAAGATGGTAGAGGACAGGAAGGCCTGGAGGAACATTGTCCATAGGGTTGCGATGGGTTGGACACGACTTCGCAACTAACAACAACAACATATGCACATAGATTTTTGACCTGTGTTATATGCATTCATTTATAGGTGTATCCACCTTTCTCTTTATATGTGTGAATATATTTGTGTTTGTGTAACCTTTGCTCAGCATTTCCAGTTTGATTTGATAACAATTTTTAATGTAAGAATTTGTGATTTGCTGAAGTCCAAAAGAGAATTTCATGACTGAGTGGATATTTGAACCTGGATCTTGCTAGTCTTCTGTGTTTAAAATGAATCACAGTGTTAGAGATTAGATTGACTTTTGATTGTAATACATCATTTGTTCCTTGTTTTCACATGTTGTGCACCCATTTTATATGCAGCCATTAAACTAAATGTTTTATGTGATCTTGCAGACAATGAAGACGCCAAGAAGGGCATTCTGACGAATTGAGAATCACAAGCAGCATTAAAAAACAAAGCAAATCTATCCAGCAATCAAAATGTATTCCATTTCTTCAAGAAAACCACAAAACCTTTCTCCTTCCACAGCAGGTGACAGACAAAAGAGAGAATAACAAGAAGAGAGTTTTGTGCTGGAAATAACTGAGGATGTGAAACTCAAACCATTCTACAAAAGATCAGAGTGGATCGTTTCTAAATTCAGAAAAAGGAGGAAATATCTAGAAATCAGCAGAGAAGGAGTCACTTGTGAAGTCACGTAGGCCACATGATCATGCAAGCTCCGCACTGTGAAGAAACAGAGAGTAGCTTGATTCAAAACAGCATCCAAGAAGGGATCCAAAATATTTTTGACCTCCAGAATCCAGGAATATCATTGGTGGAAAAGCACCACAGGTGTGCATATTGTGGGGAAAAGACAGATTGCAAATCAGAGCTGATTATGCATGAGAGGAACCACACTGAAGAAAAGTTCTCCCAGTGCCCTCAATGTGGCAAAAACTTTACGAAGCATGCTACTCTAGTGATACACAAGAGAAGTCAAATGGCGGAGAAGCTGTACGAGTGTCTGGATTGTGAGAAAGGTTACAGTACTAATTCAAGCCTGTTGATACACCAGAGGACTCACACAGGAGAGAAACTGTATTTTTGTCCGGACTGTGGGAAAAGTTTCACTCGGAATTCCCACCTGGTGATACACCAGAGGACTCACACAGGAGAAAAACCATATGAGTGTCCAGATTGTGGGAAAAGTTTCAGTCAGTATTGCCACCTGGTGATACACCAGAGGACTCACACGGGAGAGAAACCATATAAGTGTCTTGATTGTGGAAAAAGTTTCATTCAGAATTCTGACCTGGTGATACATAAGAGGATTCACACTGGGGAGAAACCATATGTATGTCTGGATTGTGGGAAAAGTTTCAGTCGGAATTCCTACCTGGTGGTACACCATAGGACTCACACAGGGGAGAAACCATATGAGTGCCTGGAATGTGGAAAGGCTTTTAGTCGAAATTCCGAGCTGATGATACACAACAGGACTCACACTGGGGAGAAACCATACGTATGTCTGGATTGTGGGAAAAGTTTCAGTCAGAATTCTCACCTGGTGGTGCACCATAGGACTCACACAGGAGAGAAACCATATGAGTGTCCGGATTGTGGGAAAGGTTTCAGCACTAGGTGTAAACTTATAAATCATGTAGGTTTACACACAGGGGAGAAACCTTTTAAATGCCTAGAGTGTGGACGGTGTTTCACGCATCATTCTTGTCTTACTGCACACAAAAAAATTCATATGAGACAGAAAGTGACTGGTGTAGAGAAGGCTTGAATTTCATTTCTGATCTTCTATTGGAAATGCAGCTGTTTAACTTCTGGCCTGATTGTACTTTAGTCAAAGATGTCTCAGTATTAGATATGAATGAGGAGGGAAAAGAATTGGAAAATGTTAGTTTGATAAGGACTAACTACCTCTATGTGGTTATCAGAAGATGTTACTGTATAGTTACTTTTCAAGAAATAGTACAATTGCTGCAATGAAGTTGTGTTTTTTTCAGTATTGATCATAGAAATGCAACATGCAGCATTTCAGCTTTCTACCTCAATGTCTTCCAAATTGCGAGCCCCAGAATTCCTCAACCAGGTTATCTCTTGGATAAAATATTTTAAAGTATAGTCAACATTTCTAATTGGCCTCTGAAATCTGCTACAGATGCTAAAAATACATTACAAAAAATCACAGCATTCATATTTCCTTAAGAGATAGTGAAACCTCAAATATGACAACAGGAATAAAAGAGGTTAAAGTATGTTCAAAGAAATTCAGTGTTAGGAGAATCCCTGTTCAAATTGTGGCTAGGATGAAGTGCAGAATGTAGAAGATCTGAGGGAAGCATTCAGTGCCCAAAGGCAGGACAAGAAGCACCAGATGGAAACTAATCAAGGAGAGAAGCAACCTAGAACTAAGGAGAAACTTCCTGACAGAACAATTAACCAGTGAAACAACCTGCCTCCAGAAGCAGTGAATGGTCCAACACTGGAAGTTTTTAAGAAGAGACTGGACAGCCACTTGTCTGAAATGGTATTGGGTTTCCTGCCTGAGCAGGGGGTTGGACTAGACCTCCAAGGTCCCAACTTTACTATTATGATTATGACAAAAGCTCTGTAAAGTTTGCCATTTGATGGCTATTAAACATGATGGATACGAACTGTAGGTATATTGAGTTGTGGAGAAAAGGGGTTGTGGTTTTGAACATAGAATAGTCAAGGTTTATTAGCAACTCTTGGCTGTAATATCGTTTGCTTGGAGGGACCTGCTTGTTAGCCTTTAGAGTGATACCGTGCCAGTTTGCTGACATTTTTGCTGCTTCCCCCTGGCTGATCAAGATCTGAGAAAAACAATTGTAGAGTGTTAAATATTTAATATCTAAAACAAATTCTGCAAAATCCATGAGTAGATTTTGACAAAGAAAAAATGGGTAGTGTCAGGATTGCTGCAAACAGTGGGGCAAGGCTAATTCAAAGCTCTCTTCCCAACACATGGGAGATTTTTCAATTTCTTTCACTCACTGTATGTGCTCCATATTCAACCTTATCCTAACTTTTGTCAAAGCCTTCTCCTGCTGTTAATGAAAGATGAATTATAGTTGTGGAAAATGTGGCTTAAACCTCTTGGTCGCTTATAATAGCAATAGCACAGACTTATTTACTGCTTCATGGTGCTTTATAGTCTTTAGTGGTTTACAAAGTCAGCATATTGCCCCCAACAATCTGGCTCCTCATTTTACCGACCCCAGAAGGATGGAGGGCTGAATCATCAGGATTGAACTACTGGCAGTGGGCAAAGTCAGCCTGCAATACAACACCGTAACGACTGCACAACCAGTGTATAATATACAAAAAGCAATTCTAAAGGCAAAATTGGAGAAAAGAAAATCAGCCTTGTTTCCTTAACAATCATGATACTATCTTCATCCCCCTCAAAACAGGTCATGGATAAGGGCAGCAAACTTGGGAGGAAGTATTGAGTTGAAGTGTTTGAAGCATGTGGAACTCAATGAAACATTACAGAAGAAAGCCAAAATCCCCATTTTGGGAGGAAGGAGACAGTGGTTTGATTGAAAAGGCCATTCAGCAGGGAATTGAGCAGATCTTTGATCTTTTTTGAAAATCTAAGAAGGTCCGTGGTGCAGAAGCCCCAAAAATGTTCATATTGTGAGAATAGCCATGAGAGGATCATGAGAGAATCCACACTGGAGGAAAAAAAAATGTGTAGATGCTCTTGAGTGTGGCAAAAGATGCTCTTGAATGTGGCAAAAGGTTTGGTCAAAAACAGCTCCCTGGTGGTTGACTGGTGGTTCTCCCGCCTCCTTCATTTTTTTAGTTTCCGCTTTCCATAAATATTACTTTCACATGTATGCAGTGCTTTTTTTGTAAAAGAAAAAGGTGCCGGAACTCACACATGTCATACAACCCGCCTTGCCTACCCTACAAGGTTCCATCCAAAAAAGGTGCCGGAACTCCGTTCTGAGCGTTCTATGACAAAAAAAGCCCTGCATGTACAGTATGTAAATTGTGGGGCACTTCAGAGCCTACTAACTCCACTCCTGCAAATGGATGATGCTATTCTTTGACTTTTTTTTAAAAAGGGAGAGTAGATGCCCCAAACGTGGAAGGGAACCATCGGGGAGCACAAATTTGGGTTTGGATCAATCCTTTTGAAATTGAAAACTGCTCAATAAAAGTTTTAATGCCAGGCATTTTTTTCCCCTGCACCTGCTCTCAGTTATCAAGCTACTGGGTTAAAGGAACCCCCTTGACACGGCATCCAGGGAAAAGAAAGGATGAACATTCAGGGGAAAATGTTAGGATATGATACATAGAAATCCTACTATGCTGTATTATTCTTCCTATTTTACAACATGCTTTCTGTGGGATTGGAGGGCATGGTGCCCAAAGTTCTCTCCAGCCAAAGCAACCACAAGTTGAAACAGATAGATGACAGATAGATTAGAGAGAGAGGAGGGCTCTCCAGTCTTAAAAAGGGCCCTGCATTTTGGCTGCCTCAGATGGAATTGGGCAGCAGGCAGAGGAAAAAAACACTGGTCTGTCGATCCCGTCTCATTCCCAGTGATTCCATCTGGACCACAGAGTTCTGAAATGAGATCAGCCTTGAGGATCTGGTTACTACTTGCTACCTGTGCATAGAAAAAAAAAATCTCCCTGTTTCCTCTGCACAGAGATGAGCAACGTGGAAGGCAAATGTTGGTCTGGATTTCACTGGGGAACGGAGTTCAAGCCAGGGGTCCCTTTCCACGAAGAGAGAATTCCCAAATAGGAATGTAGGGATGTATGTTGACAATTGCTCAGTAGAAAGAAGGGCAGAAGGCACGGTTGTATGGTTTTTCTTTTTTTGCAATTCCTTTCCTGTTTATATTTCCTATATTTGATTTGTATTTTTGTATACTTAACTACATTTAACAATTTCCAATAAAAAAGAACGTGTGTCAGACAAAGCCTGGCAATATTTCTAGACTTGTGTGTGTAAATGCATAATACGACCCTTTCTGCAACCCTTTGAAATGTTTACCAGTTTATAATAATAAAGTTGGAAGGGGCCTTGAAGATCATCTAGTCCAACCCCCTGCACAGGCAGGAAACCCTAAACCTTTCTTTTCATGTATATAGAAGTAACTTCCTCTTTTTCAGCTCCAACCCCCCCTCCCATTTTCTAGGCTTTTTATGTGTCTCTTGCTTTGACTTTATGGCAGGGGTGTCAAACTCAATTTCATTGAGGGCTGCATCAGCATTGCAGTTGCCCTCAGGGGGCCGGGTGGGTGTGGCCTGGGTGGGCGTGGCCTACTGGGTGGGTGTGGCTAGAGTGTGTATGGCTTACTGGGTGGACGTGGCCAGCTCCACATCATTCGCATCAAGGGTGCCTATGGGGGCCTGGGCAGGAGTGGGACAGATCTGAGGGTCTCTGGCAGGAGGAGGGTCTCTGGGCCAGGGCCAAGGCAGTGGGGGCCGTTCCCTCACTGTTTCCAGGATGGCTTCGCGGGCTGCATTAAACCACTTCGCGGGCCGGATCCGGCCCCCGGGCCTTGTGTTTGACATGTCTGCTTTATGGAGATTTCTGTATAAGCGAACTTACAGTAGCACATGGCATTTAGCAGATTTAAAATCTCCTCCTTCAGGAACAAAGTGGGCTTGCTGGGAACGCCAGCTTCAAGACACTGGATGCAACCCTGGCCAGCCCAAGTGAAGCTGGTTCCCTTGGAGCCTCTGTTGTGCTGGTGATTCTCTGTCTTACATCCTTGGAAGCCACAGGAAATCAGTCATAAAGTTTCAGGATGTAAAGAGGTTTTGATCTCCACTGCCAGCCACTCCTGAAAAGCACAGGAAACTACATCAGCTTTCTGCAAAGAGTTTCCTCCAAGTCTTTTCCCCAAGAAGCATGGGAATAATAAGACTGAAATCTACCTACTTTAGAGAGTGGGAGGGTTCCTCAGAGCAGTTCTTTCTAGTGAAATGTAGACACCTATAATACAGATATAAGGGACGCGGTGGCTCAGTGGGTTAGGACGCTGAGCTTGTTGATCAGAAGGTCAGCAGTTTGGTGCGTCGAATCCCGAGTGCCGCGTAACAGAGTGAGCGCCTGTTACGCATCCCAGCTTCTGCCAACCTAGCAGCTCGAAAGCATGTAAAAATGCAAGTAGGGACCACTACGGTGGGAAGGTAATAGCGTTTGTGCACCTTTGGCGTCTAGTCATGCCAGCCACATGACCACGGAGATGTCCTCGGACAAGCGCTGGCTCTTCGGCTTTGAAACGGAGATGAGCACCAGCCCCTAGAGTCGGAAACGACTAGCGCGCATGTGCGGGGGAAACTTTACCTTTATAATACAGATACAGTGAGGGGAAAAAATATTTCACATACACCCGGTTGATTTTGTACGTTTGCCCACTGACAAAGAAATGATCACTCTAATAAAATTAAAGACTGATTTATAACTTTCTTGAAATGCATTTTTCTGGATTTTTTGTTGTTATTCTGGCTCTCGCTGTTAAACATACCATTACAATTATAGACTGATCATTTCTTTGTCAGTGGGCAAACATACAAAATCAGCAGGGGATCAAATAATTATTTCCCTCACTGTAGGAAGATCATATATACCTCCTATTTACATGTGATTCAGGGGCAATGCCAGTGAACACTTCCGGGTTTGTCCCGCTTTATTATTCTATTAAGAGGAAGCTAACAAGCTCATAATCACTTAGGGATGGATCACACACACAAGAACATAGAATAATAGGGGTGGAAGGGGCTTGAATATGTTGTAGTCTAACCCCTGCCCATGGCTGGAGATTCTAATCCAGGGCTTTTCAACCTTTTCACTCATTGTACCACTTTTAGGATATGGCAACATACAAGTACCACCAGTCGCCTAGTCAAAAACTTGATGACCTCCCCCCCCAAAAAAAGGAAAAAAGTGATGAAGTACAGGTAGTCTTTGAACTTACAACAATTCGCTTAGTGACTGTTTGAAGTTACAATGGCACTGAAAAAAGTTCCCCCCAAGCCACAGCTGAGGAAGACACCTACCTGCCTGGCCAGCGGCGCTCTTCCCCCTGTCCAAGGTTTTCATTGTTGTGAGGATTTCTGTTGAGGATTGGCAGCAGGGGTGGGGTGGGGTGGGTGGGAGTTTGGTTTTTATTCCCCCCCCCAATGGGTGGTTGCAGCAAGTTTTGGTCACTTCACATGACCCTGGGACACTGTGACCATCATAAATATGAATCAGTTGCCAAGCATCTGAATGTAAATCACAAGACCCTGCAGATGCTGCAACATTCCAGCTGATCGGCGCTTCTTCTGTGCTCAGCAGAAGCACCAGGATCAGTGCTGAGCTCCAGCTGATTGGTGCTTCTTCACGGCTCAGCAGAAGCACCAGGATCAGCGCCGAGCTCCAGCTGGAGCCTGGTGCTGATCCTGGCGCTTCCATTGAGCCCTGACAGCCCTGAAGAAGCGCCGATCAGCTGGAAAGCGGCACTGATCCTGGAGCTTCCACTGAGCCCTGACAGCCCTGCAGCTCCAGCCATCTTTTGCTCAGGCTTGTGCGGTGCTGCCACCAGTTCAGCTCATTCTCCTCCCCAGCTACCACTTTTCTAGGATGGTCGCGTACCACCTGCCAGGTGCAAATGTACCACAGATGGTACCCGTACCACTGGTTTAAAAGCCCTGTTCTAATCTATACCATTTCAGTCAAATGGTTGTCCAATCTCTTCTTTAAAACTTCCACTGACGGAGCACCGATAGCTTCTAGAGACAAGGAACTGATTGACAGTTCTCACTGTCAGGAAATTTCTCTGTAGTTCTAGTTTGGATCTTTCTTTAATGATCTTCCACTCATTACTTCTTGTCTTGCCCTCTAGTGCTTGAAAGAATAGGGTGCCCCCCCATCTTTGCAACAGCCACTCAAGTACTGAAAGACTGCTATCATATCACCCCTCGGTCCTTATCTTCATTACACTAGACATACCTAGTTCCCTCAACTGTTCATCGTATGGTTTAGCTTCCATGCCTTTATAATCTTTGTTGCTTTTCTCTGCGCTCTTTCTAGAGTCACAGCATTTTTATTGTACATTTTTCTATTGACCAGAACTGGATACAGTACTCTTAAGTTTGATACAGTACTCTAAGTGTGATCCTGACAGAACAATTAACCAGTGGAACAACCTGCCTCCAGAAGTGGTGAATACTCCAACACTGGAAGTTTTTAAGAAGACACTGGACAGCCATTTGCCTGAAATGGTATAGGGTTTCCTGCCTGAGCAGGGAGTTGGACTAGATGACCTCCAAGGTCCCTTCCACATCATCATCATCATTATCATTATATTATTATTATTATCATTATTGTTATCATCATCATCATCATCATCATCATCATCATCATCTCAAACGTATCCCTTCACGTCACCTTGATTCCATGCCTTTGTTGATGTAACCTAGGGCTGCATTAACTTTGTTGGCAGCTGCAGCACACTTTGTCTTATATTTAAGTAATGGTCTAATAGGGTATCTAGATCTCACAGTTGCTACTGTTGAGCCAGGTACTATGTGCTCTATACCTGTGCCCTTTGGGTTTTTGCCTATGTCTAGGACAGTGGTGATGAACCTATGGCACGCATGCCAGAGGTGGCACCCAGAGCCCTCTCTGTGGGCACGCTCGCCATGCCCCAAAGATGGCAACCGTCCCTCTTCAAGCAGCTGCCCACTAACTTGCCGAGGTCCCACGTGGCTGAATATATCCCGGCACGTCTGGTTTTCCTCCCCCCCCCATCCCATCCCTCCTGGCCTCGCATGCTCTCCTTTTCCTGGACATGATCCCCTGCATCACCTCCTCAACTGTCGGCCCTGCTATCCAACTCAGAGGCGGCTTCTTTGAACTGCTGGCAGCAGGCTGCGGAGCCCCAGAGTGTGCCGGTTGACGGGCCGGCAGGCTGTGGGTGCTGACGGACACCATTGGCCCTCATGCATTCGCTGGCCTCTGTGTGTGGGGAGCTGATGGTGTCAGGCAGTAGCCATCCTGGCCCTTGCCTTGTCCCATGGCAATGGCACCCCCACCCTGCCTTGCCTCACTCCACAGGACGAGCCTCCTGCCTACCGCCCCACCTGCCAGAGACCCCCTGGATCTCCTCTGTCCCTGCCCACCCCTCACAGGCGTCCCCACGAGCAACATTGAGGTGACCACGCCTACCTTGGCCACACCCACCCAATCTGCCATGACCACCACAGTCACGCCCACCTGGCACCCGGCGATAAATAAAGGTTCGCCATCACTGGTGTAGGATTTTAACTCTTCTCACCACTGAATTGTATTTTGTTGAGTAGGCCCCAAGATCCTTCTGAACCTTCAGTCTATTTAAAGTGTTGGCTATTCCTCCCACCTTGAAATTAATGAATTTTTAGGGCCCAGCACCTGGCTAATTTTCTGCAGTTAAGTTTTGTTCTTCAAGCTTCCCTCAGTTGCAAAGGTAGGTTTTGAGGAGTTATCCTGCACCCCCGAGATGAGTAACTGGCTGCAACAGTATTTACTGATCCCGAAGAGAGGTGCACTTTGTTTGCTGGTATTTCTATTCCCCCCCACACACACACACTTCCTTAGTTCTCACTTCTTTCAAATGAAGCTTCTGGTTTTGATTGATTGATTCATTCATAAAAATGTATATTTTTAATTTTTATTTTAAAATTTTTAATTTTAATTTACTGTACAGAGACCTTTAATTTTTGTTGTTGTTAGCCGCCCTGAGTCCCATTAAGTCCAATAAATAAATAAATAAATAAATAAATAAATAAATAAATAAATAAATAAATAAATAAAGCAAGCCACCCAATGCACTCATGGTGACTCCAGCCGCCTAATAAAGCTCCTGCCATACAAAAACTAATGAACTAAAATAAATAAATAAATAAATAAATAAATAAATAAATAAATAAATAAATAAATAAATAAATAAATAAAGCCACCCAATGCACTCATGGTGACTCCAGCCGCCTAATAAAGCTCCTGTCATACAAAAACTAATGAACTAACACCCCACTGGTTACAGTGCAGTTGCAGTGACGATGAGTGCTCCTCGGGAGACCAAAAAGAACAGCTTAGTGACAGCCCGTCCTGGAGAGAAGCGATCAGTGTAGTCGGTGGTGTTGAAAACCACTTCATGGCACGTAATTAATCAAAAATCTAGCAAACGCCTTACAATAGAATATAGACAAAACGAACGTGCTTTTCAGGCTTCTGTCGCTAGATGGCGCGCTATAGATCCGCAACAGCGGTGCCTAGAAAGCCGTCAACACAGCTGAGTATAGACATCCAACAGGAGGGTGAGAGGCGAAAGGCGTTGAAACAATCGGGTCTTGCTAGAGAGGACGCGAGAGGGAGCATAAGGGAAGAAGAACTTCCTTTTCCGGCTCACCATGGGAGGATGGTGGGACGGACAGTGGATCTCGCGCTCTTCCCAGGGTCGAAGCAGCAACTGGAAGGTGAGTTGAGGGCTGATCGGAGGAGAGTCCGGGAGCGAGGAGGACTGCTTGGTTTCCTCCATGGTGTAGAAACGGAGAATCAACTAGGCTGAAACATGTCAGCTGCTACTGCACGTTCCTGCCCTCTCCAAATTAAATTCCACGCGTGCCGCTTGCATTAAAAATGGTGCCTTCAATTTCTGCTGGTTGGGAGATTGAAAAACTCTTCTTCAGTTTAGAGTGGACTCTGTGGGCTTTTCGTGAGCATGTTGTTTTCTTGGCCAAGAAAGGAGTGTGATTGGCAGATCTGTTGCTTTAAATCTTGCAGAGGCTCTGGACACCATTTCTGCTGGTTGAAGCCCCTCACATCTCCAAAATTAGACCAAAACATTTGAGTATACCCATTTCTGGGAAATGATTAGGCTGAAATACACATGGATTTTCAATATGCATACATTTGTAGGTGTGTGTATCTGTATTTCTCTCCGTGTGCATGTCTGTATATTTTATCCTCAGTATTTCCAGATATATTTGATGATAACCCTTTGTAGTGCTAAGAATTTGTGATTTAGTCAAATCAACCAGAGAGACTCACAATTGTGTGGATATTTGAATCTCGCTAGTGTTCTATGTGTCAAATGAATCATAAGTAATGTTAGGGGTCAGTCAAACTTGTGGCTTTTCAAATGTTGGGCCCCCATTTTATAAACAACCATTAAACTTAAGTTTTTATGTCAATCTTATAGACAAAGAGGATGCCAAGAAGAGCATTCTGGACAAGTGAAAATCACAAGCAGCATTAAAAAAGAAAGTGAATCCAGTCAGCAATCAAAATCTTCCAGTTTCCTCCCAAAAACAACAAAATTCTTCTTCCCTATCAAGTGGCAGAGGAGAATAACAGGAACAGAGTTTTGAGCTGGAAAAAAATTGAGTCTGTGGAACTCCAGGAAACACTTCACAAAAAAGTCAAGGGGGAATCATATCCAAATTCAGAAAAAAGATGGAAATATCTGGAAATCGGTGGGGAGAAACCTGTGACTTGGATAGTTATGTAGGGCAGGCAGTCATGCGAACCTTGCCCTGTGAAGAAATAAAGAGTAGCTTGAATCCAGGCACCAGGCAAGACGGGATCCAAAATATTTTTGACCTCCAGAATCCAAGAATATCATTGGTGGAAACGCCCCACAGATATGGAAAAAGCACGGATTGTGGATCACAATTGATTATGCACAAGAGTTTCCACACTGGAGAAAAGCCAAATGAAAGTTCCGAGTGTGAGAAGGTTTTTTGTTACAGCTCCTACCCTTTTGAGGATAAAAGGACTTACACCGGAGAGAATCCATACCAAAGCTTCCAGTATGGCGGAAATTTTAGCAAGCACACTCCTCTAGTGTTACACCAGAGGACTCCTACAGGTGAGAAACCGTATGAGTGTCCGAATTGTGGAAAAGCTTTCAGTCAGAATTCCCACCTTATAAACCATCAGAGAACTCATACAGGGGAGAAACCGTACGAGTGTCCAGATTGTGGGAAAGGTTTCAGCCAGAATTCCAATCTCTTGATACACCAGAGGACTCACACAGGGGAGAAACCATATGAGTGTCCAGAATGTGGGAAAAGTTTCCGTCTTAATTCCCATCTGGTGGTACACAAGAGATCTCACACAGGGGAGAAACCATATGAGTGTCTGGATTGTGGGAAAGGTTTCACTCATAGTTCCCACCTTGTGATACACCGGAGAACTCACACAGGAGAGAAACCTTATGAGTGTCCAGATTGTGGGAAAGGTTTCCGTGTTAATTCCCACCTGGTGGCGCACCAGAGGATTCACACAGGAGAGAAACCATATCAGTGTCTGGATTGTGGGAAAAGTTTCAGTCAGAATTCCCAACTAGTAGTGCACCAGAGGACACACACAGGAGAGAAACTGTATGAGTGTCCAGAGTGTGGAAAAAATTGCACTCACAATTCCGACCTCATGGTACACCTGAGGACACACACAGGAGAGAAACCGTATGAGTGTCCATATTGTAGGAAACGTTTCAGTCACAATTCCAACCTGGTGGTACACCAAAGGATACATACAGGAGAGAAGCCATATGAGTGCCCGTACTGTGGGAAAAGTTTCAGTCGGAATTCTTACCTGGTGATACACCAGAGGACTCACACTGGGGAGAAACCATATCAGTGTCTGGACTGTGGGAAAGGTTTTAGTCACAGTTCTGAACTGGTGAGACATCAGAGGATACATACAGGAGAGAAACCATATGAGTGTCCAGACTGTGGGAAAAGTTTCACTCAGAATTCCAGTCTGGTGATACACAAGAGGACTCACACTGGGGAGAAACCATATGAGTGTTCAGATTGTGGGAAAACTTTCAGTCAGAACTGTTACCTGATTATACATGAGAGGACTCACACAGGGGAGAAACCATATGAGTGTCTGTATTGTGGGAAAAGTTTCATTCGGAATTATGCCTTGGTGATACACCAGCGGACTCACACAGGGGAGAAACCATATGAGTGTTCGGACTGTGGGAAAAGTTTCCGTCTCAGTTCCCACCTAGTGGTGCACCAGAGGATTCACACTGGGAAGAAACCATATGAGTGTCAGGATTGTGGGGAAAGTTTCAGTCAGAATTGTCTCCTGATATACCACCAGAGGGCGCACACAGGAGAAAAACCATATGAGTGTCCAGACTGTGGGAAAAGTTTCAGTAACAATTCTCACCTGGTGGTGCACCAGCGGATTCACACAGGAGAGAAACCATATGAGTGTCTGGACTGTGGGAAAAGTTTCAGTCGGAATTCCCACCTAGTGGTGCATCAGAGAACTCACACAGGGGAGAAACCATATGAGTGTCCCGATTGTGGGAAAGGTTTTAGTACTAGGTCTAAACTTGTAAATCATGTAGGTTTGCACATAGGAGAGAAACCTTTCAAATGCTCAGAGTGTGGACGGTGCTTTACGCAAAATTCCTCCCTGACTGCACACAAGAAAATCCACATGAAGCAAAAGGTGTTGAATATAGAGAAGGCTTGAATTTCCTTTCTGAAGTCCTTTGGAAATGCAGTTGAGAAATTAGCTATTTAATTTCTCAGCTCATTCAGTTTATTAAAATGTCTTAGTATTAGACATGAGGGCGGAGAGAACAAAATGGAAAATGTTACTTTGATATTCACCTTTGCAGAAATAATGGAATTCTGCAAAAAGGCTCTTGGGGTGGACGTTTTTTTGCATATTCATCATCATAGCACATAGAAATCCAACATACAAAATATTAACCTACCTAAATGTCCTCCAGATTTTCGGACCAGAATTCCTCAGCCAGCTTACTTATTGAATAAAATATTTTGAACATTTCTAGTAGGTCCCAGAAATCTGTGGCAGGACTTAAAAATACAGTGTTAAAAAAATAGGAGCCCTCAAACTGTAATTCCTCAAATAAGACAGGTAAAGACGATTTAGAGTTCATCTTTTTCTAACATTTTCAGAATTTTAGGTCAAGGAGAATCATATTTAGATTATGGGTAGGCTTAAGGACAGAATAAAGAATATACAGAATAGGGAGGGCTTAGCGACAACGCATTGTAAAATTTTACAAGTAATGGCTGTTGAACATATTAAGTGCTGTAAGAATATTGAAGAGAAATGATTGTGCTTTTGAGTGTAGGACCTTCATGTTTATTATTAATCCTCCTATGATCTTGTGCTGTGGTGGCACAGAGGTTAGAATGCAGTACTAGAATGTAGGCTACTTCTGCTGACTGCCGGCTGCCAACAGTTAGGCAGTTCGATTCTCACCAGCCTCAAGGTTAACTCAGCCTTCCATCCTTCCGAGGTCGGTAAAATGGGTACCCAGATTGTTGTGGAGGGCATTATGCTGACTCTGTAAACCACTTAGAGAGGACTGTGAAGCAGTATATACGTCAAAAATGCTATTGCTATTACAGGTACCCTTTCATGTATGGTAGGTGATATTAATGTCAAGATGCTGCCCTTAGTGGTGGAGATCTGAGAAAAACTGATATATGTTTCATTTGTAAACATTTATAAAAGTGCATTGTGTAAGAACCATAACTTTTGACAAGGAAAATAAAAAGGCAGTATCAGCATTGCTCTGAACATGGGGCAAGGAAATGCAAACCTCTCGTCTTCAAGACAGGGGAGATTCTTTCAAATCTTTCATTCCAATCTCGGGGCTCGTCTTAAATTTTTCCCAAAAAAATCCCTACTAGTAAAGAGGAAAATTATTTGGAGCAGCTAAGTGGCATTTTAGTTATGCAGATGAATAACTCTTATTGTGCTGTGTTCAAAAGACTCCAAAGAATTCACGATTGGTTCGTTACATTAACAATTCAGAGGTCAGATTATAATATAGGGCCTCTGTGACTCTGGATACGCAGAAACAACAAAGCATGTGTCTCAAAGCTGCTTTTTCAAAAGACAGCTGGACAAGAAGCGGAATTGGTTCTGGCCAAGTCTGGTGAGGGATAACAATTTATGCCATGCTTAAGACTTAAGTGCAGAACACTAATCAAGGATATTCATTTATTTTATTCATTTATGTATCAGGCTTAACTGCCTCCCTCCCTCACAGAGGGGTCTGAGCAGTGTACAAATTAATCAGTACAATAAAATATTAAAAACCGTATAATTTAAGATTAAAAATGTAAAACACTATAAGTGTATTGATTTTAATATTGATTGAATTTGAATATGCAAAATACAAAGTGAAATCATTGAAACTGACGCTAATAATGGAACAGACCGCACAAAATCTAATATAGAACGAATGAATTCAAGCAAAATTAACCAATCCTCTTAAGATATACACGGTGGTATGTCATTTTCTGTAAACTTCCATACTGCAGTTACCAGTTTTCCGTTAAAAGGTCAGATATCAATTCTCTCCACATTTGTCCTGTTAATTGAAGATAGATCGATTTTATTAAAAACATGCCCTGCCTTTATGATGTTCCATTCTTATGATTAAAGAAACAAAAAGGTGCTTTGTTTTCTCTTTGTTTAGGAACCATTCTACAATTTCATTTCTCTTTAATGTTGTTTTCCCTTTTAAAGTCATATTTTCCAACAGTAGATGTTCCAAGTGGTGAGGAAGCTTTGACATTCACCAGAGATTTTGAGGATAAGGTGCTTCTCCCAAGGGTTGTGTTTGTGACACTCAGAACTACAAACAGCGGGGAATTTCAAAGAAGACTCAATTAGGAGGAGAGCCGTATGAGTCTCTGGTAGCCAAAAATCGGAAGGCATCCAATAGCAGCTTCTCAGTCTACCATATTTTATAAAGAGGGATATAACTGTGTCAGCTATGCATTCTAATAGAATTGGTTAGACAGGAAAGGTGGTAGAATCCTGACATATCTCAGAAGGGGTAAAAACTAATTTTTCTTATTCACTTTTTTTTCTTTGTACAGTACATTTCATTACATTAAAATTTCTGACTGTCAAAAATGCATGCTTCACACAAAGCACGGTGACACACACTTTGCATGCAAATGTATAAGTAGCACACATTTTAAAAACCTTTAAATGCTTCTGGGTCCTGCTGTGTGTCTCTTGATTTGACGTAATGGAGATTTCTGGGCAAGCAATTTTACCGAAGCAGATGGCATTTGGCAGATTTAAAATCTCTCTTCACGAACAAAGCAGGCTTGTTGGGAATAGCACATTCAAGACACTCTGTGCACTTGGATGCCATCTCTCACCAGTACAAGTGAAGGTGGGACCTTTGGGACCTCTGCCTTGCCTTGTCCTAAATCCATGGGAGCCCCAGGAAATCAGTCAAAGTTTTGGGATGTAGAGAGTTTTTGATCTGTCCTGAGAACCAGCCCTGTGAAAGGACGGCTTTTTTTGAGGTTTTTTTTTCTTTCCCCAAACTACTCCCAAGTCTTTTGCCCAAGCTGTTTGGGAGTAATAAAGCTGAAAACTAACTCCTCTGGGGATTGGGAAGGCTGCTCAGAGCAATTCTGCCCTCTGGTGAAATTTAGGCTTCCCAATAACAGAGATAGGAAGATCAGATGCATCTCCTACCTAGAAGTGGTTTGGTGGCAATGCTTATGGAAGCTTCCAGGTGTGTCCCATGTTTCATTATTAATTGGGTCAAGCTGGCAATCATTTTAGAGGCTGTAAAGTAAAGGTAAAGGTTCCCCCGCACATGCGTGCTAGTCGTTTCTGACTCTAGGGGCCGGTGCTCATCTCCGTTTCAAAGCCAAAGAGCCAGAGTTTGTCCGAGGAAGTCTCCGTGGTCATGGGGAAAAACCATATGAGTGTCTGGATTGTGGAAAATGTTTCAGTCGGAATTCTCACTTAGTGATACACCACAGAACTCACACAGGGGAGAAACCATACAAGTGTCTGGAATGTGGGAAAAACTTTAGTCGAAAGTCTGAGCTGGTTATACATCAAAGGATTCACACACGGGAGAAACCAGTCAAATTACACCCTGGTGATACACCAGAGGACTCACACTGGGGAGAAACCATACGAGTGTCCTAATTGTGGGAAAACTTTCAGTCGGAATTCTGAGTTGGTGGTACATCATAGGACTCACACAGGGGAGAAACCATACGAATGTCCGGATTGTGGGAAAAGTTTTAGTACTAGGTCTAAACTCATAAATCATGTAAGTTTACACATTGGGGAGAAACCTTTCAAATGTCCAGAGTGCGGACGGTGCTTCACACAGAATTCTTCCCTTACTGCACACAAGAAAATCCACATGAAGCAGAAGGTGATGAGTGTAGGGAAGGCTTGAATTTCATTGCTGCCTTTAGACGTATGGCTGAGAAATTAACTAATTTCTGGGCTTGTTCATTTAGTCAAATGTGCTTCAGTATTAGAGATAAGGGAGAAAAGAAAATTGTTAGTTTTCTAAGGGCTAATTTCCCGTATCTGGCTACCAGCAAAAGTTACTGGATATTCACTTGTTCAGGAAATGTGCAATTCTGCAAAAAACCTATTAGGGTGTTTTTTGCTTATTGATAATCATAGGTAAAGGTAAAGGTTGCCCCGCACATGCGTGCTAGTCGTTTCCAACTCTAGGGGCCGGTGCTCATCTCCGTTTCAAAGCCAAAGAGCCAGCACTTGTCCGAGGACGTCTCCGTGGTCATGTGGCCGGCATGACTAGGTGCCAAAGGCGCACGGAACGCTGTTACCTTCCCACCGTAGTGGTCCCTATTTTTCTACTTGCATTTTTACGTGCTTTCGAACTGCTAGGTTGGCAGAAGCTGGGACGAGTAACAGGCGCTCACTCTGTTACGCGGCACTCGGGATTCGACCCGCCAAACTGCCGACCTGATCGACAAGCTCAGTGTCCTAACCCACTGAGCCACCGCGTCCCTTTAGAGGCTGTACACAAATACAAAACCTTTGTGAACTTCTAGAGTCCAACACCTGGCTAATCTTATGAAGTTAAATAGGGTTAAGCGTCCGTCTTCAGGCTTCCCTCAGTTGCAAAAGTGGGTTTTGAGGAGTTATCCTGCATACCACCCCCAAGATGAAGAACTGGCTGGAACTGGCTGGAACTGACTTCACCAATCCCCAAGGGAGTTGCACTTGAACATTGCCTGTTTTCCCACAGTTCCTCCCACTTCAAGGATGTTTTCCTTGGTTTGCCTAACGGTGCTTTTTCAAAAGGCAACTGGACTTCCTTTGTATTTGCTTGAAGATGCTTCGCTTCTCATCCGCGAAGCGTCCTGAGTAACTGAAAAAGCTTTGGCTGATAAGCGAAACGTCTTCAGGCAAAAAACATAGAAAGTAGTCCTGTAGCCCTTGGAAAAAAAGCACCTTTGGGACAACCGGGACCTGGGTGACTGAGAATCTCCATAGACATTCCCTTGGTATAATAATTATAATAATAATAATAATAATAATAATAATAATAATAATAATAATAATAATAATAATAATAAGGTAAAGGTAAAGGTAAAGGTTCCCCCGCACATGCGTGCTAGTCGTTTCCGACTCTAGGGGCCGGTGCTCATCTCCGTTTCAAAGCCGAAGAGCCAGCGCTTGTCCGAGGACGTCTCCGTGGTCATGTGGCCGGCATGACTAGACGCCAAAGGTGCACGGAACGCTGTTACCTTCCCACCGTAGTGGTCCCTATTTTTCTACTTGCATTTTTACGTGCTTTCGAACTGCTAGGTGGGCAGAAGCTGGGACGAGTAACAGGAGCTCACTCTGCTACGCGGCACTCGGGATTCGACCCGCCAAACTGCCGACCTTCCGATCGACAAGTTCAGCGTCCTAACCCACTGAGCCACCGCGTCCCCTAATAATAATAATAATAATAATAATAATAATAATAATAATAATAATAATAATAATAATAATAATAATAATAATAATAATAATAATAAGAAGAAGAAGAAGAAGAAGAAGTAGTAGTTGGAAGGGACCTTGGAGGTCATCTAGTCCAACCCCCTGCTCAGGCAGGAAACCTTATACCATTTCAGGCAAATGGCTGTCCAGTCTCTTCTTAAAAACCTCCAGTGTTGGAGCATTCACCACTTCTGGAGGCAGGTTGTTCCACTGGTTAATTGTTCTGTCAGGAAGTTTCTCCTTAGTGTTAGGTTGCTTCTCTCCTTGACTAGTTTCCATCTGTTGCTTCTTGTCCTGCTTTCAGGTGCTTTGGAGAATAGCTTGACTCCCTCTTCTTTGGGGCAGCCCCTGAGATATTGGAACACTGCTATCGTGTCACCCCCCTCGTCCTTCTCTTTGTTAAACTACACATACCCAATTCCAGCAACCGTTCCCGATATGTTTTATTCTCCAGCCCCCCAATCATCTTTGTTGCTCTTCTCTGTACCCTTTCTAGAGTCTCAACATCTCACTCCTTTCAAAGGGATAGATAGATCCGCCCTGGAGAGAAAAGGTCGGCAAATGTCGATTTGAAGGCACATGATCCAAAAAAACATCGGGCAAACGCCTCAGGATGGAGATCGGACGAGCGTGTTTTTCGGCCTTACGCCACTCGATGGCGCTCTAAAGATCAAAAAGAGCCGCCGCTAGAAAAAGAGCATCGGAGGATTGGATTGCTAGAGAGGACGTCGGAGGAGAGGAGAGGAGAAGCGTAGGGGAACTTCCTCTTCCGGCTCACCCACCGGAGAACAGGAGCGGGGAGGGCGGCTCTCGTGCTCTTCCCGGGGTCGAAGCCGCCGCTGGAAGGTGAGTGGAGGGAAGAGGCCGGGAGCAAGTAGTGGGGGGCTGCCTGGGGTGCAGCCGATTCTTTTCTTCCCCGATTTCTAATCCAGTAGCACAGCACGCCTGAAAAGTGTGTGCCTTTAAAAGTGGCACCTTCCATCTTCTGCCGGTTGGGAGATTTAAAAAGTCTCTTTCCCTTATATCAGGGGTAGGCAACCTCGGCTCTTTTATGACTCATGGACTTCAACTCCCAGAATTCCTGAGCCAGCCAAGCTGGCTCAGGAATTCTGGGAGTTGAAGTCCATGAGTCATAAAAGAGCCGAGGTTGCCTACCCCTGCCTTATATCCTTGTGCTTTTTTATGAGCGGGTTGTTTTCTTTGCAAGTGAGGAGCTTCATGGGGAAACGGGGGGGGGGCTGTAAATCTTGCAGAGGCTTTGGGCACAATTTCCTCTGTTAAAGAAACCCCCCCCCCCCAATATCTCTTAAAATTAGACAAAAGTTGAACGTATCCAATTCTGGGACATTTTTCAGGCCGAAATACACACGAATTGTAACCTACCTACCTTTATAGGTGTGTGGGTTTGTATTTTTTTTTTGCGTTCGTGTATTTGTATAAACTGTACAATTCCAGGTGTATTTGATGGTAATGATTTCAGTGCTAAGAATTTGTGATTTTCCTTGGATCCTGCTAGTCATTTATTTGTGAAATGAATCATAATTAAGGTTGGAGGTTAATCTAGACTTTTGGACTTTTGTTTGCTTTTTTAAAGAATTTTATTAAATTTCAATAAATAGGGGAAGAACAAAGGAAGTTTAAAAATGGGCATAAATAATGAGAAAAAAAACAAAGACCTAAAGTAACATTTTAAAAATGGTTCCTTCCAAATCTTTTCAAGATATCAATGCATAAAAGTACACTTGTGCTTTTGAGAACACAATAAAATAAAGCTAAAAAATGATAGATAGATATATACTAATCAGATGACAAAAGCAAAATACATCTCAATCTAAATAAAACACGTAGCCCATAAATGCATCATATCAATTCAGAAAACATGTGTAAATAAAACATTTCTTTAAAATAGATATGTTTAGACATATCTAGATAAAACATAGCCCATAAATGCATCATATTATCAATTCAAAAATATACATATGACTAGATTCTTCTACAGTAAAAATTCTGTAGTAAAACATCCTATACTTTAAAATTAGACAAATGCATAAACCTAAAAATGTATATCTGTTAAACTCCCAACAGTGCACAATATTTCTATTATCAAAACATACCGATAACTTTGGCAAAGTATCTGCTTTGGCCATCCTATTAGCTAAGTTCTTTGAAAGCCATATTCTAGCGATTCTTGAAAATGATTTATACTTTTCTGAGAAAAGTGTATTTTCACTTTCAGAGTTACTTTTTGTGTCTTCAAGAATCTTATCAGTGCCAAATTCTCCATCAACCCAAAGATGGATTTTGGAAGTTGCCCTGGTTTGGCTTGATTTCTTAGATAAATGTCTAAGAGATTGTTATACCATTCTAATCCCTCAACATATGCTAATTCTGATATGAAAATGGAGACAGTGTTGTGTCATTGTGTGACACACAAAGTCCAATAATAATAGATTTAATCCTTTGGGTCACAGTTTCCATGGCCACATATCTACCAGCTGATTAACAGAATTGAGTTGGAAGAGATCTTGGAGGTCTTCTATCTAGTCTAACCCCCTGGCTCAAGCAAGGTGCTGGTGATGACCTATAAAGCCCTAAATGGCTTGGGTCCGGGATATCTGAGGGAACACCTGCTGCCGGCATCAAGCTCCCTTCGTCCTGTGCGCTCCCACAGGGAGGGTCTTCTCAGGGTACCACCGGTAAAAGATTGCCGGCGGATAACACCCAGGGGGAGGGCCTTCTCTGTGAGTGCGCCTGCCCTTTGGAACCAGCTGCCCGTAGAGCTTAGGACTGCCCCTGACCTTCGCTCATTCCTCCGGGACCTGAAGACTTGGCTCTTTGAGCTTTCTGGCCTGGACTGAGAGTATTAACTGGGGTTTTAAATTGGATTTTAATTGGGGTTTTATATTGATTCAAGGTCTAAATGTAATTATTTTAACTGTTCTTAATTTTTGTAATTGTTGTATTGTTATTTTAAAAAACCTTGTGAACCGCCCTGAGTCCTACGGGAAAAGGGCGGTATATAAGTCTAATAAAGATAAGTCTAATAAAGATAAAGAGACCCTATACCAGACAGATAGCTGTCCAGTCTCTTCTTAAAAACCCCCAATGATGGAGCACCCACAACTTTTGGAGGCAAAGCTGTTTCACTGATTAATTTTTCTCACTGTCAGGAAAAGTTTCCTTATTTCTAGGTTAGATCTCTCCTTGATTATTTTCCATCCATTATTTTTTGTCCTGCCTTCAGGTACTTTGGAGAATGGTTGATAACCTTTTCTTTGTGGCAACCTCTCAGGTTTTGGAACACTGCTATCACCTTACCTCTAGTCTTTCTTTTAATTAAGCTAAGTAAAGGTTCCCCCCGCACATCCGACTCTAGGGGCCGGTGCTCATCTCCGTTTCAGCGCCAGCGCTTGTCCGAGGACATCTCCGTGGTCATGTGGCCGGCATGACTAGACGCCAAAGGCGCACAGAACAATGTTACCTTCCCACCATAGTGGTCCCTATTTTTCTACTTGCATTTTTACGTGCTTTCAAACTGCTAGGTTAGCAGAAGCTGGGACGAGTAACAGGTGCTCACTCTGTTATGCGGCATTCGGGATTTGACCCGCCAAACTGCCGACCTTCAGATTGACAAGCTCAGCATCCTAACCCACTGAGCCACCATATGTCCCTTTTTTCATTAAACTAGACATACTCATTTCCTGCCACCTTTCATCATATTTTAGCCTCCAGTCCTCTAATCATCTTTCTCTTCTCTGCACTCTTTCTAGAGCAGAAATGTCAAACTCACGACGTCACGTGACATCGTGCAATGTATCAGAGCTTTTTCGCCATTGCTGGCAATGGGGTGGGCGTGGTTTCCTGATGACGTGTCCGGCTTGTGGGCCGGCAGGTTGACACCCCTGTTTTAGAGTTTCAGCATTGTTTTTTTTATCATAGTGACCAAAACTCAGCACAGTATTCTAAGTGTGATCTTATCAAAGGTCTATAAAGCAGTACTATCACTCCATGTCATCTTGATTCTATCCCTCCTTTTATGCAACCTAGGACTGCATTGGGTTTGGGGGGTTTTTTTGGCAATTGCAGCACATTGCTGATGGCCATTAAATGAGGCAGCGCCCCTTAACACCTCCTCCACCTCTGTTCTCCCTGATGTAGCCGTTTAACAAATGGGATCATTAAGGGTACCTTAGATGGTGCAGTGTCAGGCTCGCTTGCCCTGGGTCTCCTAAGGTTACTCCCACTTCTGAGGCACTCCATACTCCACTTCTCTCCCCTTGGGGCCCCTGCAATCGGTTTATCTTCCTTCCCACCCAGTGATCTTGGGGAGGTCAAACCATCTGGAGTTTGCGGTGGCTCAGCGGGTTAGGACGCTGAGCTTGTCGATCAGAAGGTCGGCAGTTTGGTGGGTCAAATCCCGAGTGCCGCGTAACAGTGAGCGCCTGTTACTCGTCCCAGCTTCTGCCAACCTAGCAGTTCGAAAGCACGTAAAAATGCAAGTAGAAAAATAGGGACCACTATGGTGGGAAGGTAACAGCGTTCCATGCGCCTTTGGTGTCTAGTCATGCCGGCCACATGACCACGGAGACGTCCTTGGACAAGCACTGGCTCTTCGGCTTTGAAACGGAGATGAGCACCGGCCCCTAGAGTCGGAAACGACTAGCACGCATGTGCGGGGGAACCTTTACCTTTACTTAGCAAGCAAGGGGAAATTAGGCTGTATCCTGGAAGCCTTTAGTTGTCTTCCCATCCAGGGTCTTCTAGGAGTTAGCATATCTTCAGGACTCAGAACCATCCAGCGTAGGTTTCTGCTTTTGCAGCTTCCTAGAGGAGGTGCCTGGCTCATTACAGGATCAGCTTCCTGACAGAGCCAGCCTTCTGGCAAACTCATGCTATTCCGAAACAGGTGATGTCCTCACAAAACTGTAGAGGGCTGCCTTTTTCTTTTTAATGAGGCTCCATTTCTTTCTGGAGTTTATAGAGCCTCCTTAAAAAGAGTGCCTTACAGGCTCATGAGATTTGATCTCCTCACTGACTGGAGACTTGCAAACTCCACCCCATTTGTATGGTACAACTGGCCTAATGCCAATAGCATAGTCTCCCTTCGGTGGATGAGTGGCTGCAGGAACAGGACAGGGCAGGATGGGTGGGTGGGTGGGTGGGGACTGCAGCATCCCTGCCATCAGTATCCCCACCACACTGTAAAACAAAGCTGTTGAGACTCTAGAAAGAGTTCAGAGAAGAGCAACAAAGATGATTAGACAGCTGGGGATTAAAACATATGAAGAATGGTGCAAGAACTGGGCACGGCTAGTTTACTGAAGAGAAGACCAAGGGTGACATGATAGCAGTCTTCCAATATGTGAGGGGCTGTCGCAGAGAGAAGGGGATCAACTTTTCCAAACCCCCCCCCCCAAGGCCAGACAAGAAACAATGGATGGAAACTGATCAAGGAGAGATTCAAACCAGAATTAAGGAGAAATTTTTTGACAGTGAGAACAATCAACCAGTGAAACAGCTTGCTTTCAGAAATTGCAGGTGCTCCATTACTGGAAGAGACTTGACAGCCACTTGTGAGAAATAGTATAGGGTCTCTTGCTTGATGACCTACAAGGGGGTTGATGACCTACAAGGTCCCGTCCAGCTTTGTTATTCTGAAAGTTGCACGAGCAAATGACTATGGGGGTGGTACGGTGGCTATAACTTTGAAACTAGTTCATAAATAGCTGGGGGAGGGGCTGGTGTAACTTTGAATTGTTACTAAGTGACCCATCATAAGTTAGCTAATTGAAGCAAAGGATATCCAATCCATATAAAGGAAGATCAGCCAAAATAAACATTCCCTCAGAGTATTAAGCAAAAATAAATAAATCCATAATTCCAAACAGTTTGAGCAAGTATGTTCAAAATATTAATGTTTCTTTAAAAAAGCTTATAGTTCAATTCCCAGCAGCAGCAACAAAAAGATCCTTTAAAATTTACTTCGTTTTCTTCGTTGATAGTCCAATCCACCATCCAAAGTAATTGTAATAAAAGTTATTAATAATTAATACATAAGTCCAGACATATTAAAATCTCCAAGAAAAGAAATAGCTCGTATCAAAAAGGGAGCCTCTCTTAAATAACAAATGAGTACCAAAAAACCCACAAACTGTTAAGAAATGAGGAAGTCTAAGTTAATTGCCCCGTTAGAACTGTGCTACAGCATCGCAAAAGAGATTTCCCTGCCTCTTAGTTGGTCACACACCAAACAGTGGGAAAAACCACTTCCACAATCTGCTTGCCCATACTGATTATCCAAAGGACAAATTGAGTGATTCCTGGGTTGCTTTTTTATTGTAATGTATGCTGTTTTTTCCCTTGGGGTTTTCATTTGTTGTGCATCGATTTTATATAGAACCATTACACTAATCCTTTTCTGTGAATCGTTTAGATGAAGAGGATGCCAAGAACAACATTCTGGACAAGTGAGAATCACAAAGAGCATTAAAAGGGGAAAGCAAATCCAGCCAGCGATCAAAATTTTTTACCTTCCTTCTCCAGGAAAAAACAAAACTCAACAAAGCACTCCACGAAAAGGTCAAGGGGAAAATCAGATCCAAATTCAGAAAAAAGATGGAAATATCTGGAAATCACTGGGGAGGCAGCTTTCACATGGATAGCCACATAGGGCAGGCAGTCATGCAAGCTTTGCCCTGTGAAGAACAAAAGAGTAGTTTGATTCAAAACACCATGCAAGAAAAGATTGAAAATATTTTTGACCTTCAAAATCCAGGAATATTAGTGGTGGAAAAGCCCAGCAGATCTACATACGAGAAAAGCATAGATTGCAGATCACAACTGATTATGCCTGAAGGGATGCACACCGGAGAGAAACCGAATGAATGTTCTGAGTGTGGAAAGGTATTTTGCTACGGTCCTCATCCTTTTGAGGATAAAAGGACCTACAACAAGGGGAATGCATACCAGTGCTCTGAATGTGATAAGGGTTTTCACCAGAACACACCCCTAATGATACACCATAAGACACACACAGGAGGGAAACCATATGAATGTATGGATTGTGGGAAGCATTTTACTTACAATTCCCACCTGGTGAAACATCAGAGGACTCACACAGGGGAGAAACCTTACGAGTGTCCAGATTGTGGGAAAAGGTTCCGTACTAATTCACACCTCGTGGCGCACAAGAGGACTCACACAGGGGAGAAACCATATGAGTGTCTGGATTGTGGGAAAAGTTTCAGTCGGAATTCGCAACTAGTAATCCACCGGAGAACACACACAGGAGAGAATCTATATGAGTGTCTGGACTGTGGGAAAAGTTTCAGTCAGAATTCCCATCTGGTGATACACCAGAGGACTCACACAGGAGAGAAACCGTATGAATGTCCATATTGTGGGAAACGTTTCAGTTACAGTTCCAACCTGGCAGCACACCAGAGGATTCACACTGGAGAGAAATCAAATGAGTGTCCGGATTGTGGGAAAAGTTTCAGTCGGAATTCCTACCTCGTGATACACCACCGGACTCATACTGGGGAGAAACCGTACGAGTGTCCAGATTGTGGAAAAAGTTTTATTCACAGTTCTGAACTGGTGAGACACCAGAGGACGCACACGGGAGAGAAACCATATGAATGTCCAGATTGCGGGAAAACTTTCAGTCAGAGTTCCAGCCTGGTGTCACACAAGAGAACTCACACTGGGGAAAAACCATTTGAGTGTCCAGATTGTGGGAAAACATTCAGTCAGAGTTGTTACTTGGTTATACATGAGAGGACTCACACAGGGGAGAAACCATATGAGTGTCTATATTGTGGGAAAAGTTTCATTCGGAATTACTCCTTAGTGATACACCAAAGGACTCACACAGGGGAGAAGCCATATGAGTGTATTGATTGTGGGAAAAGTTTCCGTCTTAATTCCCACCTGGTTGTCCATCAGAGGACTCATTCTGAGAAGAAACCATATGAGTGTCAGGATTGTGGGGAAAGTTTCACTCAGAATTGCCTTTTGGTATACCACCAAAGGCGACACACAGGAGAGAAACCGTTTGAGTGTCCAGATTGTGGGAAAAGTTTCAGTAACAATTCCCACTTGGTGGTGCACCAGAGTATTCACACAGGAGAGAAACCGTATGAGTGCCAGGATTGTGGGAAAACTTTTAGTCGTAATTCTCACCTGCTGATACATCAGAGGTCTCACACAGGAGAGAAACCGTATGAGTGTCAGGAGTGTGGGAAAACTTTCAGTCGGAATTCCCACATGGTGATACACCAAAGGACTCACACAGGAGAGAAACCGTTTGAGTGTCCTGATTGTGGGAAAGGTTTTGCTACTAAGTCTAAACTTGTAATTCACGTAGCTTTACACATCGGGGAGAAACCTTTCAAATGCTCAGAGTGTGGACGTTGCTTCACACAAAATTCCTCCCTTACTGCACACAAGAAAATCCACCAGAGGGAGAAAGTGATGAGTCTAGAAAAGTCTTGAATTTCATTTCTGACCTGTCTTTAGAAGTGAGGGAGACCTAGAGACCTCTAATGGAAGCATGAGCCCACCTGCCTCAGACCTTCCCCACCCCAAGATACACAGCCAATGGCACAGCTGTCTTGCCAGTGAGAATCAGCGGGGGAAGGAAAATTGAGTATGCCTGCCTTTCCTAATTCTGCCTCTGCCCTTCCTGCTGCCAAGGTGCCCTGCCTTTCTGGGACAAAAAAGGAACCAGTTCCTCAGCTTTTTGGAGCTTTCCTCACTAATCAGCAGTCCACCCATTAGCTGTCCATGGGGATGCTGCAAAGGTCTCCTGCCTCTAGGCTTTGGGAAGAGGGCCCTTGCTGAAAGGGCATCTTCAGGACAAGCTTCCCAAACCTTTCCCTTTCTTAAATCCCCCCTCCTCCCCTCAAAAAAACATTTCAATAAAAAAACAAAAGGAAAAAAACTGGGAAGGATGTATGTTGATCTTTCCTCACCTTGTCCCAGTTAAGTGCTAAAATAAATTCTTCCTCTGCCCTCTAAACAATATCCTTTTTAAAAACTTTACTTTGATTGGAAGAATGAAGCCAACAAGGAGAGAAAATCCCCAGCTTTTTTCTCCTGAAGTTAAAAAAAATCTAAAAGTTGTGCCAGAAAATGGAAGACACTGGGTCTTTGCAAGCTTAAGCTGTCTGACTGCCTGTAAAGTCCAGCTAGGAGTTAAAGTAAAAAATGTGGCTTTCTGAGGGAAGGGGGGGGACGTTAAGGAAGGGAAAGGTTTGGGAAGCTTGTTCTGAAGCTGCCTTTTGTGAGCATAAATTAGTCTCAAGAAGTATTCAGCTTATCATACTAGGCTTTGGGCAGTGATAGATTTTAATCTGCCACATACTAATGATTATGCTCCCTAAACCCATCTAGTGTTCTTTTAGATTCCATTTAAACTTTTTTATATATGCATTCTCTTTTATATCTTTTCATTTTTTATAATATATTTTAACAATTATTCAGATTTTCTTTTTAATTAAATGTACCCAGAAATCCTTATGCTGGTCTTTTGGCATAATAAAAATTTGATTTGATTTCACCAGGTTATATAGTATTTTTTTCCCCAGTAGATCACATTGCATATGAATTCTTTGCAGAAGGACATCTAACAACCAGGACCAGGCTGGGGGTGAGGAGGAACCAAAAGGCTCTTGTAACTCTAGGTGGCTTCAAATTTAAACATGCGCAAAGTTTTTAAAATTTAAAAGAACCAAATTACATTTAATTTTCTCTACTTTTCTCTCTTTTGGTGCCATTTTTGGGGTTGCACCCATTATCACATGATATATTTAGGAGATGAAAATGCTTGAAATGGTTCAAAAGCCTCTGGATCTTTTGAGAGAACCATACCATAATGCAAACTGTTAGTGACTATGGTATTCTGATATCTTTGGGGAATAAAATGGAACATTAGGACAGAAGGAATGGAAAGGAGGAACTTTGCCAACCGTATCCTTTTTACAACCATTTAAAATGTTTCTTTGAAAAGTTTATTATTAAACAGTCCCACCCTCTTTCTAAGCCCTCTTTTTCTACGCCCTGCTAGTATGTATATCTCTCACTTTGACCTAGTGGAGACCTTTGTGCAAGAGAATTTAAAAGAAGAATATGGCATTGAGCATTGTGGTGGCCCAACATTGGAGGCTTAGAAAGAAGAGACTGGACAGCAATTTATAGCCTCTCCTACTCGAGCAGTGGGGTTGACTAGATCAATAGATGACCTCCAAGGTCCCTTCCAACTCTGTTATTCTATGTTCTAGCTAGATTTAAAATATTCAGGAACAAAGTTGGCTTTGCTGAGAATAGCAGATTGAAGACATTGGGTGTGGTTGGACACAGCCATGGCCAGCACGAATGAAGCCGATTCCCTTGGAGCCTCTGGCCTGCTGGTGCTCCCAAGCTGGTTCCTCTTGTGAGCCACAGAAAATCTGTCATAAAGTTTTGGGGTATGTAGAAAGGCTTTGGTTTCCACTGAAAAAGACAGGAATCTGAATCAGTTTTCTGCAAACTAGTTTCTTTCAAAGTCTCTCGATCAAGTTGTTTGAGAATAATACAGCTGAAATCTAACTCCTCTGGAGATTGGGAAGGCTGCTCGGAGCAATTCTGCCTTCTTAGCAAGATTTAGCCTCCTCAATAATACAGATAACAAGGTCATATCAATCTTGTATCTAGGTGTGAATCAGGCAATACCGATGGCTACTTAGGTTTTCTTCTATATGTCATTATTCTATTAATAGGATGAAGCTGGTGATCATTGAGGGGCTTTACGAACTTCTAGGAGACTTCCAAGGTCCCTTCCAACTCTGTCATTATTATTGTTGTTGCTGTTATGGAAGCGAAAGGTCTTCAAAGAAAAACGAAGTCCAGTTGCCTGTTGAAAATTTTTGCCTTCTAGCAAGATTTAGCCTCCTCAATAATACAGATAACAAGGTCATATCAATCTTGTATCTAGGTGTGAATCATAGGCAATGCCGATGGCTACTTAGGTTTCTTCCATATTTCATTATTCTATTAATAGGTTGAAGCTGGCAATCATTGAGGGGCTTTACGAACTTCTAGGATTCTTCCAAGGTCCCTTCCAACTCTGTCATTATTATTGTTGTTGCTGCTGTTATGGAAGCGAAAGGTCTTCAAAGAAAAACAAAGAAGTCCAGTTGCCTGTTGAAAAAGCACCTGGATGACTGAGAATCTCCATAGACATTTGTCGTTGTCTGTTTGCACATTGTTTCTCCCCGCCCCTCTGAGGATGTTTTTATTTATTTCGGTTTATTTCTGGTTTCTTACAAACAAAAAACGGCTGGCTCAGTCGCAGTGGCCATGAGTGAGCGGCTTTGTCTGGAAAAACAAAGGGAGACTCCAAAGAAGAGATTAAAGATAAACCATCCTGGAGAGGATGGTTTATTGACCGATGTGGTCAACAGATGTCGATTTGAAGACATATAATCAAAATCAAAATCTAGCAACCGCCTCAAGGTAGAGCTCAGAAGAGGACCTTTTTTTTCAGCCTTACGGCGTTCCATGGCGCGCTAAAGATCAGAAACGCCAAACGGTAGCCGCTTGTGAGGTAGAGCATTCGAGGATTGGTTTGCTAGAGAGGACGTTGGAGGAGAGGAGAAGGGCAGGGGAACTTCCTCTTTCGGTCCACCCATGGGCGGAGAGAAGCGTGGAGGGCGACTCCCGTGCTCTTCCCTGGGCGGAAGCAGCAACTGAAGGAGAGGCCGGGAACAAGTAGTGGGGTTGCCTGGTTACCCCTAGGGCAGGGGTAGGCAACCTTGGCTCTTTTATGACTCGTGGACTTCAACTCCCAGAATTCCTGAGTCAGCTATTCTGACTCAGGAATTCTGGGAGTTGAAGTCCATGAGTCATAAAAGAGCCGAGGTTGCCTACCCCTGAACTAGACCGAAACGTATCAGTTGTTATTTATTCCTTCCCTTCTCAAATTTTATTCCACTATTCCTGCATGATTTGAAACCGGTCCCTTCGGTTGTTTTTTTTCCCCCGGTTGGGAGATTTAAATACCTTTCTTCATATTCCAGTGGTGCTGCACGCTTTAAAAGTGGTGCCTGCAATTTTCTGCTGGTTGGAAGTTTTAAAAAGTCTCCTTCCCTTTTGGATCGATTCCTTGTGTGTGTGTTTTTTTACGAGCGTGTTGTTTTCTTGGCAAGTGAGGCGTTTCTTGGGCAAAACTGGTACTTAAATCTTGCAGAGGCTTTGGGCACCATTTCCTCGGTTGAGCGCCCCCTCCTAAAATTAAGACTAAAAAGTTTGTGCCCAGTTTGGGGACATTTTTCAGGCTGAAATACCACGTGGATTTTTGACATTGGTGCATTTGCAGGCGTGTGTCTGTATCATCTTATGCTCATTTCCAGATCTATTTGATGAAAATTATTTGCATTGTTAAGAATATGTCATTTACCTTGGATCTTGTTACTCTACTACGTGAAATGACTTAAAGGATAATTTAAAGATTAACCTAGCATTTTGATGCGTTTGCTTTTTAAAAAAGAATTTTATTAAATTTTAGAAAATAAAAAGATTTAAATACAAAATGAGAACCACAAAAAGGTGGACAAGGGGAAGAACAAGGAATGTTTAAAAAGGACATAAACAGACACCAAAAATATTAAAAGGAGTGTTACTTCCAACTCTCTTTGCTATGGAAGTAGTTAAATAATAAAATCCATTCTTGTTTTAGTTTAACACAAAATCAATGCAAAACTGAAATTCCTTGAAATCTCAAACTTAACTCTTCTGAGCTCTAATTGGGCTATATATCCACTCCTCTTTCAAGTTCCAGATCTCTATTTCCCATTCTGTTTTCCACAGAATCTATCCTATCATTAAATTGACATCAGCAATCAACTTAGTTATTTTTAAATCCATCATTTTCTCCAAAGCCCCTTCAGCAAATATGTAAAATCTACTAGTGCTTCTTAAAAAATCTGTAGCTCAACAACCAATAGCAAAAACAACAAGAAGTCCGTACAAATTGCACTTTCTTTTCTTTCCTTCCAAAGACTAATCCACCTTCCAAAAATTTCTGCAAAAAAACACCTTTTTTGTTTGCATGTTTTATCATCATAGCTCATAGAAATGCAACATGCAGAATTTTAGCTTTCTCTCTGGCTGTCCTGATTCCCAACCCCAGAATTTCCTAGCCAGCAGAGCCCTTGCAGAATATTACTGGGAATGATAGTCAAGACTGCTTTGATGCCCTAGTAATCTGGTGCAGGCCATTAAAAAAAATGCTACTGTACAAAAGGAACATTCACATTTACATAGAAATTGTGGGTTGCAAATATGAAGAAAGGGAGAGGAGAGGTGAAGAGGGTTCAGAATTCATCTTTTTCCAACATCTCCAAAACACTGGTTCAAGGAGAACCCGCTTGTGATTCAGTGTCAGCCTGTGCTGACCCCTGTAACAAACCCCTGTAACACTTGTCGTTAGGATGAACCACATAATGAAAAATATATGAAAGTTTGGGGCAGTGATAAAAGCAGTGTAAAAATTTCATGTGTAAAGGCATTTGAGCATGATGTAAGTGCTGCAGGAATATTGAGTTTATGTGAAAAGGGATTTCAGCTTTTGAGTTGAGATATGAGGGGGGAAAAAGTAAGGGACTCAGTGGGTTAGGACGCTGAGCTTGTGGATCAGAAGGTCGGCAGTTTGGCAGGTCGAATCCTGAGTGCCGCATAACAGAGTGAGCGCCTGTTACTCGTCCCAGCTTCTGCCAACCTAGCAGTCCAAAAGCACGTAAAAAGGCAAGTAGAAAAATAGGGACCACTACGGTGGGAAGGTAACAGCATTCCGTGCGCCTTTGGCATCTAGTCATGCCGGCCACATGACCACGAAGACGTCCTCGGACAAGCACTGGCTCTTCGGCTTTGAAACGGAGATGAGCACTGGTCCCTAGAGTTGGAAACGACTAGCACGCATGTGCGGGGGAACCTTTACCTTTACCTTATGAGAAAAAAAAGATAATCGGCTTGGATCTGGATCTGAGGCGTCCCTCAGCCTCGGATCCGGGTGGCAGCATTAACCACGGCAGAGAAGAGACAGATCTTTTCAAGGTGAGTCCGGCGCAGCATGAAGGGAGGGGTAAGCATGAGGTATCTTACTGGGTTGGGGAGACCTTTGGGACCTGTTCCATCACTAGGCCCTCCATGGCCTTTCCCACTCTGAGATACCTCATGTTCATTTAACGAGCCGCAAATGGTATAGGGTTTCCTGCCTTAGCAGGGGGTTGGACTAGATGACCTCCAAGGTCCCTTCCAACTTCTTCTTCTTCTTCTTCTTCTTCTTCTTCTTATTATTATTATTATTATTATTATTATGTGTTAATAAGCAGGGAACGATCTCATTGGAGGTATGAGATTCAATCCCATGAGTTTTTGAGTTACGAATGGAACGTGCAGGCTCCATTACACTCATATCTCGAGGACTACCTGTGCTGCATAAATACTCCACAGGTCCCTGCTGCTTTCAGATAGGAAACCGAGTAGAACACAAAATGTCACAGGTTCTGTGGAGCAGCACTTAAAATTTGTCAGAAGATGGATAACCTGTGCCATAAACTAGTCTTGATGAGCAACCAGGTGTTCATGCTAGCTAGTTGCTCTGTACAATGATAGATTAAGTCTATCACATACTAACCTTTATGCATTTCAAAAAAGTTATAAATTAATTTGCATTTTAATGAGTGAAATAAGTATTTGACCCCTTCGCAAAACATGACTTAGTGCTTGGTGGCAAAAGCTTGGTTGGCAATCACAGAGGTCAGATGTTTCTTGCAGTTGGCCACCAGGTTTGCACACATCTCAGGATTTAATCAGGTTGCATTTGATCAGGTTACATTATGAACCCTTTACAGAAGGATGCCCAACAATCCAGAGCAGGTGAGGAGGAACTCACCGGCTTATTTGGCCTGAGCCTCAAGTGCAAAGTGGCTTCAAATTTAAACATGTGCAAAGTGTCAGACCCGCCACAACTTAAACATCTTAGTAAAAACTATCTTCTGTTGCCATTCCATCTTCCATTGTTCCTCACATCTCATCCTCACAGCTACTTCCAGGGCAAAAGGTAAAAACTTAAAAGTAAAACAAAAGTTACAGAATTTGAGAAAGAGGTTGAGACTGGCCAAAGGTGATTGCCCATTTAGGTAAACACTTTTAGCTGCCCAGAATTGTTTGGTATGACATTGGAGGGGGGGGAGAGAGGGGCAAATACATCAATAAATAAAATAACAATTCCTTTCCGAATACACAATACATGCTTGGCTCCCCCTTTTGGCCATCCAGCCAATTGCAGTTTCCAATAATTCCTCCTAGAGGGCTGGCTGTATCCCTGGGAGAAACAAAGGAAAGATTTCTCTATAAAAATAACCACCTCAAATTTATAATTTTGTTGCAACCATCCATTGTCTTCTCCTCATTGCCCTGTGCACTCTTTGGATAATCCTGCCTGCTTTCAGACCCAGGACTTTCTTCTAACGGAAGCCATGAAATCGACCATCCTACTCGGAACAAGGGACTGTCCGTATGTTCAGGAGAGCCATGTGCATCTATAGTAGCCAAAAGTCAGAAGGCATCCAATAGCATCTTTGCAGACTGACAAATTTTGTTGAAAGGGCATTCGCTTGGTTTAGCTATGGCTCAGTGGGTTAGGATGCTGAGCTTGTCGATCAGAAGGTCGGCAGTTTGGCGGGTCGAATCCCGAGTGCCGCGTAACAGAGTGAGCGCCTGTTACTCGTCCCAGCTTCTGCCAACCTAGCAGATCAAAAGCACGTAAAAATGCAAGTAGAAAAATAGGGACCACTACGGTGGGAAGGTAACAGCGTTCCGTGCGCCTTTGGCGTCTAGTCATGCCGGCCACATGACCACGGAGACGTCCTCGGACAAGCGCTGGCTCTTCGGCTTTGAAACGGAGATGAGCACCGGCCCCTAGAGTCGGAAATGACTAGCATGCATGTGCGGGGGAACCTTTACCTTTACCTTTTGATGCAATCAGTAGACAGAAAAGGTGTTCCCAGACTCCTCCTGACATCCTGTATAGATATTGAACAAATCCCGGCATTCCAGCCAACAACAGAATAACAGAAGGGACATTGGAGTCATCTGATCCAACCCCCTGCTCAACTGGTTGATTGGTCTCAGGGTTAGGAAATTTCTCCTTAGTTCCGAGTCATTTCTCTCCTTGATTAATTTCCAACTGTTATTTCTCCTCCTGCCTTCAGGGACTTTGGAAAATAGGTTGACCGCTTCTTCTCTGTGACAGCCCCTCAAATGTTGGAACACTGCTATCACCCCTACTCCTTTTTACTAGACTAGACATACCCAATTCCTGCAAATTATTCTTCATATATTTTAGACTCCAGGTCCCTCTAATTATCTTTGTTGTTCTTCCCTGCATCCTTTCCAGAATCTCAGCATAGCTTTTTAGAATGTGGTGACCAAAACTGAATGCAATATTCCAAATGGTCTTACTAGGGCTTTATATAGTGGCACTAACACTTCACGCAATCTTGATTCTGTATCCATCTGTTCATGCAACCTAGAACTGCATTGGCTTATTTGACTGCTCCCACACACACTGCTCGCTCACATTTGTCCGCTAGGACTCCAGGATCCCTCCGACAGTTACTGTTATTGAGCCAGGTTTCACCTAATCTGTACCTGTACATTTGGGTTCCCCCTCCCCAAGTGTAAAACCTTGGATTTATATGGCCCCGGACCTCCGGTCCTTTCACTGCGACCTCAAAACTTTTTTCTTCCATCTGGCTGACCTGGATTGATGATGGGTTTTTAAATATGTTTTAATTTTTAACTGTGTAGTTAATTTATTTTGGGGCTGTTATTTAATTCTTTTTTAATTTTTGTATTGTTGTTTTTTATTGTTGTTAGCCGCCCTGAGTCCTTCGGGAGATAGGGCGGCATATAAGTCCCAAAAATAAATAAATAAATAAATAAATAAATAAATAAATAAATAAATAAATAAATAAATAAATAAATAAATAAAACCTTACTTTCTTTATAAAGCTAGGGGTGAAGGATGGTGGGTGTTGTAGTCCCACCGCACTTGCAGGACAGCATCACTCATTTTCAATTAATTTTAATTTTAATTAAAATTTTAATCTTTTTTTAATTGTTTTTAACTTTTGTATTGATTTGGTTTTAAATACCCTGTAAACCGCCCTGAGTCCTTCGGGAAAGGGCGGTATATTTTATTTTTTTATAAATATAAATATAAATATAAATCCAATAAAATAAATAAATAAATAAATAAATTCCTAATTTTCCCCTATAGATGCAGATGAGCCCATGTAACTTGCTCTTCCAGTCTCGGTGCTCGCTTTGAGCCTTTGGCTTTGGTGATGCCCGCGACCCTCTCTGGCGGGTCCGGGCTGGGGGATTTTGGCATTGCTCAGTCAGTTCCGCCCCTTCCCTGCCCGGGCTTCAGCGAAGGGGTTAAAGGCAGAGAGTTTTTCCTTTGCGCCTAGAGAGGAGACACGATGGGGGAGGGGGAAAGGGCTGGGAGCCCAATCTCCGGCCCCTCCTGCCCCCACTTCCTGGTCTCCAGCCGCCTGCAGCGCTAGGGCTGCGGAGATCTCCCGCGGGGAGGGGCTCCAGGTGAGTAAGGATGTTGCAAGAGGGGGGGGGGACGTTTCAAGAGGAGGAGGAGGAAGAGGGGGAATCCCCAGGTGCGGGATGGGAAGGAGGGATTGCTTGGGGGAGGGGCAGCAAGGAGTTGGGCTTTCCCTAGTTGCGCCCTCTCCCCTTCCGAGTCCCCGTCTTTGCTTGCAAGGTTTTCTGCTCGGTGCACGTTGCTGCGCCGCTGCTTGTCCACCTTGATGGCTGCTTCTGCGAACGGATCTCCCGATTCCCTTAAAATGGTGCAGTTGGCCTCCCGTTTGGACTACTGCAACGCTCTCTACATGGGGCTGCCCTTGAGGACCACTCGGAGGCTTCAACTGGTGCAGAATGCGGCCGCGGCGAGTTGTGATGGGGGTCTCCCAATACTCCCGCGTAACACCTCTACTCCGCGAGCTGCATTGGCTTCCGGTTGCCCTCCGGGTGAAATTCAAGGTGCTGGTGATGACCTATAAAGCCCTACATGGCTTGGGTCCGGGATATCTGAGGGAACACCTGCTGCCGGCATCAAGTTCCCTTCGTCCAGTGCGCTCCCACAGGGAGGGCCTTCTCAGGGTGCCACCGGTAAGAGATTGCCGGCGGACGACACCCAGGGATAGGGCCTTCTCAGTGGGGGCGCCTGCCCTTTGGAACCAGCTGCCAGTGGAGCTGATGACTGCCCCCGACCTCTGTTCGTTCCGCCGGGGCCTGAAGACCTGGCTCTTCGAGCTGTCTGGCCCAGGCTGAGGACTAATTTATTTTAATTGGGGTTTTATTTATACAGGGATAAATTTAATCTTTTTTAAATTTGGTTTTTAACTTTTGTATTTTTGGTTTTTAATTACCCTGTAAACCTCCCTGAGTCCCTCGGGAAAGGGCGGTATATAAATGTAATAAAATAAATAAATAAATAAATAAATAAATAAATAAATAAATAAATAAATAAATAAATAAATAAATAAAAAATAAAATCCTTCCTCGGAGCAGCCAAGCTGCCAGCGTGTGGCTTCCTGGCAGCTTTTTCCCCCCGGAAGGTTTGGGGTGTGTGTGGGTGGGTGGGTGGGGGCCACCGTTCGCACGTCCTTCCTCTGTCGCTGCTGGAGAGGATCAGCTGCCCAAGGTCGGGAGGGGAGGAAGAGGAGGAGGAGGACTCAGGGAGATCCGGACTCAAACGGATCGTAGTTCCCAGCCCGGGAGGCTGAAGGGACTCCCCTCCGATTGAGTGACCTGCGCTAGGAAGGAGGCCAGTGGTATCTGCAAGCAGGTGGCAGAGAGCTGAGAGGCATCCCAGGCTTTGGCCAATGGGCAGCCCTGTCCATGTGGGCTTGTTTTGAGATGCAGCCCCTAAACCTGCCTCTCTTACCTGCTCAGATTCTGGTTGACTGCTGTGGGCTGCATCCTACCTAGTTTGTCTGGGTCAGCCTCACTGAAATTCAACACCTGTGGAAGCTTTCAACCTCAAGTTTTAATTCTTTCTGGAACTGCATAATTTTTTTAAAATTCCATTTATATCATGCCCTTCTCTGAAGACTCAGGGCGGCTTACAAGTTTATCAGTAGCCTTCATTCTATGTATATGCCTGCTTATTAGGGCTTTCACACACACCCCAAGCGGCATTATTACAAAGTCAGCTTAATTGCCCCCAACAATCTGGGTCCTCATTTTACCTACCTGGGAAGGATGGAAGGCTGAGTCAACCTTGAGCCTGGTGGGACTTGAACCTGCACTAATTGCAGGCAGCTGGTGTTACTTAAGGAGGCATTAGCCCACTGCTCCACCAAGGCTTTGAATGAAAAAGCAGCTTTTGACTGTTCTTTATAAATGGCCTTCCCAAGAGATAAAACGTGTTCTGTGATACATGCCAACAAGAGAAATAGAAGAGAATATTTGTAGCTCTGGGATGAGCTCTGGGATCCTTGGTGCTTTCTAAGCTTGGTTGTTTTCTTGCAGATGTTTCATTACCCAACTAGGTAACGTCATCAATGCTAGAAGAGACTGATGTGAAGGTGTTCTTGTTGGTTCCTTGATTAGGCTGCTTACAGCTTCAGAACACACAGTGCAGCCCTAGCAAGAAGGAACGAATCCTCTGAAGCCATAACCATTTACAATTTAGAGGGGTTTTGATCTCCATTGAGAACTAACCCTGCCAAAGGACAAGGATCTTTAGATCACTTTCTGCAAAGTAGTTTCCTCCCGGTCTTTAGTCCAAGTTGCTTGAGAATGATAAGGCTGCAAAACTCCTCTGGAGATTGGGAAGGCTCCTCGGAGCCATTCTGTTCTCTAGTGAGATTTAGATTCCCCAATAACCAGTGCTTTTTTTTGTAAAAGAAAAAGGTGCCAGAATTCACACATGTCATACAACCCGCCTTGCCTACCCTACAAGGTTCCATCCAAAAAAGGTGCCGGAACTCCGTTCTGAGCGTTCTATGAGGAAAAAAGCCCTGCCAATAACACAGATAGGAAGATCACATGTACCTCCTATCTAAATGTGGTTCAGAGGTAAAGCCAGTGGACACTTCCAGTTTTGCTCCCATGCTTCATTATTCTGTTAATAGGATGAAGCTAGCACTCATTTACGGCGGCAGCCAAAAGAAGAACTTCATGAACCCATAGGGCCCAGCACCAGGCTAATCTTGTGAAGCTAAGTAGAGTCAAGCTTCACTCTTCGTGTTTCTCTCAGTTGCAAAGGAACGGAGGAATTATCCTGCACACACACACACACACACACACACACACATACACACACACACACACAAACCAAGATGAGTAACTGACTGCAGCAGTCTTTACGGATGCACTTCATTTTGCCTGTTTGCATATCATTTTTCCCCAAGGATGCTTTCCGTTGGTTTAGGTCTCGCTTCCTGCAAAGAAAGCTTTCTCAGTTCCAGCAGCGATGGGACAACCAAAAGAATAGGTTTGGGATAGATTGTCCTGGAGAAAATCTTATCAATGTTATCCCCAGGAATCGAAAATGACTTGCTCGGATGTAATAATAATAAAAAATATTTTAAGCATCTCAGATTGTGTTTTTCAGCCTTATTTTAATTTGCATAGTTTTAAAAAAAATTAAATTGCTTTATCTTTTTATGAACTGTAAGACGCCCAATATCACCTTATCAGAGAGATTGAATAAATAGAAATTTATCATAGAAATTTAATAAATAAACTGTTGCTGTATGGTGCTCAACTGATCAGTAACACCCACACTTAGAAACTCATCAGTACAGTAGCAGCTCCTGAGGTATAGCTAAAAGGATTGAAACCATTGAGTATTCTTGGATTGCTAGAGAGGATGTGGAAGAGAAGAGAAGGCTATATAGGAGGTTCCAATTAACCCATAGGGCAGGAGTCTTCAAACTTGGCCCTTTTATGACTTGTGGACTTCAACTCCCAGAATTCCTCAGCCAGCATGTGTCAAATGAATCATAGTTAATGTTACTTGTTAACCTATCATTTTTGGCATTTCTTTTTAATTGTAATGTATGAATTTTTCTTGCTGTTTTCAAATCTTGTGTACCCTTTTATAAGGATTAAACTCACCACTTTATGTGAATCTTTTAGATGAAGAGGATGTCCAGAAAACCAGCCAGCCAGCAATCAAAGTTTTTTCCACTTCCTACAGAAAACCACAAAATTCTTCTCCTTCCCAAGGCAGGTGAGAGACAAAAGACAGAATAACACAAAGAGAATTTTGAACTGGAAATAATTGAGTCTGTGGAACTCACTGAAACACTTCATGAAAAGGCCAAGGACAAGATCATTTCCAAATTTCAAATAATCTGGAAATCAGGAATGGGTCACTTCGATAGATACCTAGGGCAGACAATCATGCAAGCCTCATCAGGTGAAGGAAGAAAGAGAAGCTTGAATCAAAGCACCATCGAAGAAGGGATCAAAAACATTTTGGACCTTGAGAATCCAAAAATGTAACTGGTGGAAATCTCCCTGCAAAAATTGCAGATTGTAGCTGATTATGCACGAGAGGATCCAAACTGGAGAAAAGTCCACTCAGTGTCATCACTGTGGGAAAATCTTTAGGAAGCAGGCCACCCTAAGGATACACAAGAGGACCCACACAGGGGAGAAACCATATGAGTGTCTGGATTGTGGGAAAAGATTCAGTCAGAATTCCCATCTGGTGAGCCACCACAAGACTCACACTGGGGAGAAACCATATGAGTGTCCAGATTGTGGGAAAAGTTTCAGTCATAATTCTGACTTGGTGGTACATCAGAGGACACACACAGGAGAGAAACCGTATGAGTGTACGGACTGTGGCAAAGGTTTCAGTCACAGTTCCAACCTGGTGATACACAAGAGGACTCATACTGGGGAGAAACCCTATGAATGTCCGGATTGTGGGAAAAGTTTCAGTCAGAATTATGCCCTGGTGATACACCAAAGGACTCACACTGGTGAAAAACCATATGAATGTTTGGATTGTGGGAAAAGTTTCAGTCAGAATTCCCACCTGGTTATACATCATAGGACACACACAGGGGAGAAACCGTATGAGTGTCCAGATTGTGGAAAAAGTTTCAGTCACCATTCCGATCTGGTGGTACATCAGAGGACACATACTGGAGAGAAACCATACAAGTGTCCCAACTGTGAAAAAACTTTCAGTCACAGTTCAAACCTGGTGATACACAAGAGGACTCACACTGGGGAGAAACTGTATGAATGTCCTGATTGTGGGAAAAGTTTCAGTCACAATTCTGATCTGGTGTTACATCAGAAAACACATATAGGAGAGAAACCATGTGAGAGTCAGGAGTGTGGTAAAACGTTCAGTCAGAATTGCCAGTTTGAGAGTCACCAAATGTCTCACACTGAGGAAAAAACATATGAGAGTCTAGATTGTGGGAAAAGATTCAGTCAGAATTCTGATGTGATATGCCAGAAGATTCACACTGAAGAGAAACTGTGCAGGTGTCCAGATTGTGGGAAACGTTTCACTCAGGATTCCCACCTGGTGACACATCAGAGGTCTCACACTCAGGAGGCACAATATAAGTGTACAGACTGCGAGAAACACTTCATTCAAAATTGCAACCTAGTTGTACATCAAAGGACACACATAAGACACAAACTGTATGAGTGTCAGGAGTGTGGCAAAACCTTCAGTCACAATTCCCACCTGGTGTTACACCAGAGGACTCACACCGGGGAGAAACCATATGAGTGTCCAGATTGTGGGAAAAGTTTCAGTCGTAATTCCCACCTAGTGATACACCAGAGAACACACACAGGAGAGAAACCATATGAGTGTCCAAATTGTGGGAAAAGTTTCAGACAGAATTATGATCTGGTAATACACCAGAGGACTCACACTGGGGAAAAACCATATGAGTGTCTGGATTGTGGAAAATGTTTCAGTCGGAATTCTCACTTGGTGATACACCACAGGACTCACACAGGGGAGAAACCATACAAGTGTCTGGAATGTGGGAAAAACTTTAGTCGAAAGTCTGAGCTGGTTATACATCAAAGGATTCACACAGGGGAGAAACCATATGAATGTTTGGATTGTGGGAAAAGTTTCAGTCAAAATTACACCCTGGTGATACACCAGAGGACTCACACTGGGGAGAAACCATACGAGTGTCCTAATTGTGGGAAAACTTTCAGTCGGAATTCTGAGTTGGTGGTACATCATAGGACTCACACAGGGGAGAAACCATATGAATGTCCGGATTGTGGGAAAAGTTTTAGTACTAGGTCTAAACTCATAAATCATGTAAGTTTACACATTGGGGAGAAACCTTTCAAATGTCCAGAGTGCGGACGGTGCTTCACACAGAATTCTTCCCTTACTGCACACAAGAAAATCCACATGAAGCAGAAGGTGATGAGTGTAGGGAAGGCTTGAATTTCATTGCTGCCTTTAGACGTATGGCTGAGAAATTAACTAATTTCTGGGCTTGTTCATTTAGTCAAATGTGCTTCAGTATTAGAGATAAGGGAGAAAAGAAAATTGTTAGTTTTCTAAGGGCTAATTTCCCGTATTTGGCTACCAGCAAAAGTTACTGGATATTCACTTGTTCAGGAAATGTGCAATTCTGCAAAAAACCTATTAGGGTGTTTTTTGCTTATTGATAATCATAGGTAAAGGTAAAGGTTCCCCCGCACATGTGTGCTAGTCGTTTCCAACTCTAGGGGCCAGTGCTCATCTCTGTTTCAAAGCTGAAGAGTCAGCACGTGTCCGAGGAAGTCTCCGTGGTCATTTGGCCAGCATGACTAGACACCAAAGACGCACGGAACGCTGTTACCTTCCCACTGTAGTGGTCCCTATTTTTCTACTTGCATTTTTACGTGCTTTCGAACTGCTAGGTTGGCAGAAGCTGGGACGAGTAACAGGCGCTCACTCTGCTACGCGGCACTCGGGATTCGACCCGCCAAACTGCTGACCTTCTGATCGACAGGCTCAGCATCCTAACCCACTGAGCCACCGCGTCCCTTTTGATAACCATACATAATAGAAATACCACAAACCGATTTTCTGCCATGTGTGTCCTCATTTTCAAACCCGAAAATTCCCCAGCCAGCAGAACTTTTGAAAAAAAATATCCGAGTCATACTCAATCTTTATCAGAGACCCTACAAATCTGCTACAGGTCCTAAAAAATACATTACAGAATGACGAAGTTGGAAGGCACCTTGGAGGTCTTCTAGTCCAATCCCTGAAGCAGGAGACCCTATGCCATTCCAGACAAGTAGATGTCCGGTCTCTTCTTAAAAGCCTCCATTGATGGAACACCTGGAACTTCTGAAGGCAAGCTGTTCTGCTGGTTAATTATTCTTACTATCAGGAAATTTCTCCTTAGTTCTAGGTTGCTTCTCTCCTTGATTAGTTTTCCATCCATACAAAAAAAGATAGGCACACTTAGTGATTGTGGCTTCTCAAATATGTGGTCATAGGAGAGGAGAGGTAAAGAGTATTCAGAGTTCATCTTTTCCCAACATGCGGGGAAAAATTGAGTGCAAGAAGAATGGTGAATTCATTGTTTGGGAACAGTGAAGCCCAGCGCAGTGAAGCACAGAACGGAGAACATAGGGAGGTTTGGGGTAGTGAGAAGAGCACAAAAGTTTCACGTATAAAGGTTGTTGAGTATTATATGCAACTGCTGTAATATTATAGAGAAAAGGGGGATGTGACTTTTGAACATAGGATCTGCAAATATATCAGCAACTCCTGCTATGATCTCCTTTGTGTGGAGGTGCCTCTTGTTATCTTTTGAAGGCTGGTGGGATGATAGCACTGGCCAAGATGCTAAATTTAGTCACCAATTAATTCAAGATTTGTTCATTTCAGTAACACATTTCAGGTTATAATGCAATACCCCCTTGACACTTGACACCCAGAAACAAGCAATCATGTGCTTCTCCACTGGCTGTAGTACAAAGATGTTTGTACTAGGCTCATCTCTCCAGTACTGCAGTGTTCACAGAATTCTACATCTCCCTGCTACTATCATATTGTATAATATGAGTATTGTTGAGTATTTGAGTATTGTTGAGTATTTATATAATTATATTTTTATAGTATATTCGTTGTGTTTATAGATTTTGCATATTTTTATCTTTTTAATAAGCCACCTAGAATTACCCTCTGGTAAGATGCCAGAAGATGGGGAAGAAATTGAGGTAGTGACAGATTTTATTTTCCTGGGCTCCAAGATCACCGCAGATGGGGACTGCAGCCAAGAAATTAAAAGACACTTGCTCCTGGGGAGGAAAGCCATGGCAAATCTAGACAGCACACTAAAAAACAGAGACATCACCCTGTCAACAAAAGTGCATATGGTCAAGGCTATGGTCTTCCCAGTTGCAATGTATGGCAGTGAAAGTTGGACCATAAGAAAAACTGAGCGCCAAAGAATTGAGGCCTTTGAACTATGGTGCTGGAGAAGACTCCTGCGAGTCCCTTGGACTGCAAGGCGATCAAACCGGTCAGTCCTAGAGGAGATCAACTCTGACTGCTCTTTAGAAGGCCAGATCCTGAAGCTGAAACTCAAATTCTTTGGCCACCTAATGAGAAGGAAGGACTCACTGGAGAAGAGCCTAATGCTGGGAAAGGTTGAGGGCAAGAGAAGAAGGGGACGACAGAGAATGAGGTGGCTGGATGGAGTCACTGAAGCAGTAGGCGTGAGCTTAAATGGACTCCAGAACATGGTAGAGGACAGGAAGGCCGGGAGGAACGTTGTCCATGGGGTTGTGATGGGTGGGACATGACTTCGCAGCTAACAACAACAACAAGATGCCAGCCAATGAATTTAATGAGTGAGTGAGTGAGTGAATGAATGAATTTGCCAAGTTCTGTGGATCAGCATTTAAAATTTATCAGATGATGGATGACACATGTCATAAACTAGTTTTAACGAGCATCCAGCATGTCACATTTGTGTGCTCTGTATTGTGATAACTTTACTCTGCCAAATTATGCTCCCTACACCCATCTCACCCTAGCTTTCCTTTTAGTTACATTTAAACTTCTGCTTTTATATATATTCTCTCTTCTATGTATTATCATGTTTGAACTATGATTTTTTCTGTACTTTTTAAATCAGGGGACCCCAACCTGTGGGCTGCAGCCCACTACTGGGCCATGGCTTCTTGGCCATCGGGCTGCGTGAAGGGATGGCCGTGCATGTGTGCATGCACTCACCCTCCCTCATGCTAGTACCACCCCTAGCATCGTGCCAGTGCTAGCACCACCCCATTTGTGGCACTCGCGTGTGGCCCATTTGTGCGTGCGTATGCACGTGTAATGGTGCCTGCCTCCCAGTCCAGGCCGCCAAACAAGCCAAAAAAGTTATGGACTTCTGTTTTAACTGTATGCCAGTCTTTCACTGTAATAAAGATCGATTTGATTTTATCAGGTTATATAGTGTTTTTTTCCCCCAGATCAGATTGCACATGAAGCCTTTAGAGAAGGAAACTCAGCAAGTAGGATCAGGCCAGGGATTAGGATGAACCAAGATGTTTGTTTGGCCTGAGCCTCAAGCTCCAAGTGGCTTCAAAATTAAATACGTGCCAAGTTTTTAAACTCTAAAATAATCAAATTACATTTAATTCTCTCTTCCTTCCCTATTCCCCTCTCTCTTTTTTTGGTGCCATTTTTGGGGCACCTCTGTTATCAAGTCACGTTTTATTATACTTAGGAGCTGAAAATGCTTAAAATGGTTCAAAAGCTTCTGGATCTTTAAGAGGACCATCCTGTAATGCAAACCCTTAATGGCTATGACATTTTGATGTCCTGATGTCTTTCTTTGGGGAACAAAATGGGACAACAGCACAGAGAGAAGGAAGGGAAGAATTCATGGCTGACTGGCTAGTACAAGAGTCAGCCTTGCAAAGAGCATGTTTGTTTTGATTATCATACACCGAAGACTTCATTCCCCCCCCCTTTGGGGCGTATCTCATACATACAACCAAAATGCCAAATGGAAAAAAAAGAGAGGCAATGGGTATGAATGTGAGGAGAGGAATAACAATATATGTCATGCTTAAGAATTAAATGAGCAGAAATAAAAGAATACTAATTGAATCCTATTACACAAACATTCAAAATAGACACAATGAAACGGATAAAAAGAGAATAGTGGAATTCCCAACAAGTAATCCCTTAACAGTAGAAAGAATATTTATGTATTTATTTTATTTATTGGATTTATATACTGCCCCTCTCCCGAATGACTCGGGGCGGTGTACAGGGCAATTAAAACACAATATACAGCACATAATATACAATCAAACAGTATTAAGCAACGGGCAATCTCATAGCCAGAGGAGCTGGTCCCCGGAGCCAGACCAGAAGCCACCAATCTATAACCGGAGAAACACTCCCTTTCTTCAGAAGAAAAGTTTGAGAAGCTCAGATTTAAAAGATAAAAAAAAAGATCTGTTATCAGGAGAATAATGGGGAATCGGTTTGCAAAGATGTTGACTACATCTTGAAAGATTGAAGCTGCAGGAACAGCTGAGTGGGTAGATTTTGTGGGGAAGAAGTTCCAGTCTTTCTTTCTTTCTTTCTTTCTTTCTTTCTTTCTTTCTTTCTTTCTTTCTTTCTTTCTTTCTTTCTTTCTTTCTTTCTTTCTTTCTTTCTTTCTTTCTTCTTTCTTTCTTTCTTATATTTGTATACTGCCCTTCTCCCGAAGGACTCAGGGCAGTGAACAGGGCAATACATGTTAAAAAACAAGAATACAAAAGTTTAAAAAGATTAAACAAGATTTATTTATTTATTTTAATTCCATTTATATCCCGCCCTTCTCCAAAGACTCAGGGCGGCTTACAAGCTTAGCAGTAGCCTTCATTCTATGTCTATGCCTGCTTATTAGGGCTTTCACACACACACCCCAAGCGGCATTATTACAAAGTCAGCTTAATTGCCCCCAACAATCTGGGTCCTCATTTTACCTACCTGGGAAGGATGGAAGGCTGAGTCAACCTTGAGCCTGGTGGGACGCGAACCTGCACTAATTGCAGGCAGCTGGTGTTACTTAAGGAGGCATTAGCCCACTGCTAAAACTATAACAATAAGTTAAGTTAAAATACATAAAAAACAATAAAACAATAAAACAAAATCCCCGCCTAGAAAACCAGCAACAAAATAGCAACACGGCTGGTTGTTGTGTAATAACACCCAACAGGAAGGGGAGCGACCAAGTTGAAAGGTGTTAAAACCATCGAGTATTGCTAGAGAGGATGTGGGAGGGAGCAGAAGGGAAGAGGAACTTCCTCTTCTGGATGACCCACAGGAGGATGAAGGAGTGGGCGACAGTTTTCCAGCTCTTCCAAGGACAGTGGGTGGCAGGTCAGTTGGGGACAGGTCGGAGGAAAGGCGGGGAGTAAGTTGGGCTGTTTGGTTTCCTCCACGGTGTAGAAGCGGAGGAGGAACAAGGCTGAAACATGCCATCTGCTACCTGTTTCTTTCCTCCCCCAAATATAATTTCATAGATTCTGCTCACTTTAAAACTCTGGTCCACATTTTCCTGCTGGTTGGGGAGACTTAAATGTCTCCTTCGTGCTAGGGGCGACTCCTTGTGGTTTTTATGAGCATGTTGTTTTATGGGCATGTGAGGAGTTTAATGGGCAAAACTGGTGCTTTAAATCTTGCAGAGGTTTTGGACACCATTTCCTTTGTTGACGCGCCCCCCCCAAAAAAAACATTAGACCACAATATTTGAGCATACCCAGGTTTGACCCATTTTTTCAGGCTGAAATACACATGGATTTTTGACATGCATACATTTGTAGATGGGTGTATCTGTATTTCTCTCTCTGCATATGTCTGTATAATCTATCCTCAGCATTTCCAGTTACCTTTGATAATAACAATGGTAATTTTGACCCATTTTATGACCTTTCTTGACGCAGTTATTAAGTGAATCACTTCAGTTGATAAATTGGTGTCATGGTTGTGAAGTGAAACTGGATTCCCCCTTGGCTTAGCTTGTAGGAAAGTCACAAAAGGGGATCACATGATATATATTTATATTTATATTTATTAAACTTATATACTGCCCTTCTCCCGTAGGACCCAGGGTGGTTCACAAGGCAATTAAAACAACATTACAATACAAAAATTAATAGCAATTAAAATAGATTAAATTTTCCTTGAGACACTGCAACCGTCGTAACTGTGAATTAGTTGCCAAGCATCTGAATTTTGATCACATGACCATGGGGATGCTGCAATGGTTAAGTGTGAAAAATGGGCATAAGTCCCCTCTTTCAGTGCCATCGTAACTTTGAACAAGAGAATGTAATGACTGTACGCTTATTTGAACATGGATCTCAGAGTCTTCTACAAAATGAATCATTAATGTTATAGATAAATTTAATACTTTGGCGTGATTGCTTCCTAATTGTAATTTATGCTTTTTTCTTACTGTTTTCGCATCTTGTGCATCCATTTATATTATGTGCATCGTTTAGACGAAGAGGATATGCAGAGGATCACCTTGGACATCTATTGCAGCAGATGACAGACAAAAAGAGAAAATAAGAGGGGGAGAGTTCTGAGCTAAAAAACACAGACTGTGGAATTCAAGGAAGCGCTCCATGAAAAAGTCAAGGGGGAGTGTTTCCAAATTCAGAAAAAGAGGAAAATATCTGGAAATCAGTGGGGAGGAACGAGTCATTTGGACTGCATGACTGTCTGCCCTATGTGGCAATATATTTGATTTCCACGTCCAAAACTGTTGTAGGTGGAAAAGCCTCACAGATGTGCATATTGTGGGATTGCAGACCTTATGTAATTATGAACGAGAAGACTTACACTGGACAAAAGCCCACCCAGTGCTGCCAATGTGGCAAAAGCTTTAGGAACCAGGCCACCCTACTAATACACAAGAGGATGCACACAGGAGAGAAACCATATGAGTGTTCCGATTGTGGGAAAAGGTTCAGTCAGAATTCCCACCTGGCGAACCACAACAGAACTCACATTGGGAAGAAACCAGTGTGTCTGGAATGTGGGAAACACTTCAGACACCGTTCTGACTTGGTGGTACACCAGAGGACTCACACTGGGGAGAAACCGTATGAGTGTCCAGATTGTGGGAAAAGTTTCAGTCATAATTCCGACCTGGTTATACACCAGAGAACTCACACTGGGGAAAAACCGTATAAGTGTCTAGATTGTGGGAAAAGCTTCATCCGGAATTATGCCCTGGTGATGCACCAGAGAATTCATACAGGGGAGAAACCATATGAGTGTTCGGATTGTGGGAGAAGTTTCAGTCGGAATTCCGGCCTGCTAATACACCAGAGGACACACACAGGGGAGAAACCTTATGAGTGTTCAGATTGTGGAAAAAGCTTCAGCCAGAATTCCCACCTGGTGAAACACCAGAGGACACACACTGGAGAGAAACCTTACGAATGTTCAGATTGTGGGAAAAGTTTCAGTCAGAATCATGTCCTGGTAATGCACCAGAGGACTCACACAGGAGAGAAACCATATGAGTGTCCAGATTGTGGGAAAGGTTTCAGTACTAGAACTAACCTTATTAATCACGTAGGTTTACACACAGGGGAGAAACCTTTCAAGTGCCCAGAGTGTGGACGGTGCTTCACGCAAAATTCCTCCCTTATTACACACAAGAAAATGCACATGAGGCAGAAAGTGATTGCAGAGAAGTTTTGAATTTCTTTCCTGACCTACTTTTGGAAATGCACCTGAGAAACTGCTTAATTTTTGGCCTGATTCACTTTAGTCAGATGTGTCTTAATATGAATCATGAGAGAGGAGAGAGAAGAAAAATGTTGTTTTTATAAAAGCTAACTACCTATATTTGGCTGTCAGCAGAAATTACTGAAAACCATATATTAGAAGATAAGGTAAAAGGTAAAGGTTTTCCCGCACATGCGTGCTAGTTGTTTCCAACTCTAGGGGCCGGTGCTCATCTCCGTTTCAAAGCCGAAGAGCCAGCGTTTGTCTGAGGACGTCTCCGTGGTCATGTGGCTGGCATGACTATACACCAAAGGTGCACGGAACGCTGTTACCTTCCCACCGTAGTGGTCCCTATTTTTCTACTTGCATTTTTACGTGCTTTCGAACTGCTAGGTTGGCAGAAGCTGGGACGAGTAACAGGCGCTCACTCTGTTACGCGGCACTCGGGATTCGACCCGCCAAACTGCCGACCTTCTGATCGACAAGCTCAGTGTCCTAACCCACTGAGCCACCGCGTCCCTTCCATATTAGAAGATAGGAGCACTCAAATTTACTTAAGGTTATGGTTCCTCAAATATGAAAAAAATAAGGGGTTCAGAGTTTATCTTTTCCTAAGACTGCCAACCTAGCAGTTCGAAAGCACGTAAAAATGCAAGTAGAAAAATAGGGACGACTGCGGTGGGAAGGTAACAGCGTTCCGTGCGCCTTTGGCATCTAGTCATGCCAGCCACATGACCACGGAGATGTCCTCAGACAAGCGCTGGCTCTTCGGCTTTGAAACGGAGATGAGCACCGGCCCCTAGAGTCGGAAACGACTAGCACACATGTGCGGGGGAACCTTTACCTTTACCTTTAAGACTTCCAAATATTCAGTGCAAGGAGAATGCCTGTTCACATTATGGTTAAGGTGGAAGTACAGAATGATGAATATACGAGAGAGGGCTTAACAACAGCAGCAATGTAAAATTTCACATATAAAGGCTGTTGAACATGTCTATGAAGGTTCTCAGTCATCCAGGTCATGGTTGTCCCCCAGGTGCTTTTTCCAAGAGGCAACTGGACTTCCTTTGTTTTGCCTTGAAGACATTTTGCTTCTCATCCAAGAAGCTTCTTCAGTTCTGTCTCCACCATTCGGTCAGAACTGAAGGAGCTTCTTGGATGGAAAGCGAAATGTTTTCAAGGGGAAAACAAAGTCCAGTTGCCTCTTGGGAAAAGCACCTTTGGACTGTTGAACATGATGTATAAGTGCTGTAACAATATTGAAAAGAATGGGGTTGTCATTTTGGGCGGAGGATCTTCGAGTTTATTCGCAACTCCTGCTGCAAACTTGTTTGTTTAGGGCAGGGGTCCTCAAACTTGGCCCTTTGATGACTTGTGGACTACAACTCCCAGAATTCCTCAGCCAGGCACGCTGGCTGAGGAATTCTGGGAGTTGAAGTCCACAAGTCATCAAAGGGCCAAGTTTGAGGACCCCTGGTTTAGCGGGTGCCTCTTGTTAGCCTTTGATGGCTGGTGGGTGACAGCAGCACCAAAGTGCTGACAATTTTGTTGCATCCCCTGTGGTGGTGGAGAAGCGAGAAAAAGAATTGCACAGTGGTAAATGTTTCATTTTTCAAAAACACATTGTATAAGACCCCTGAATAGCTTTTGACAAGGGAAGAAAATGGGTAACGTTGGCATTGCTGTGATCATTGGGACAAGGGAATGCAAAGCTTCTCTTCGCAAGACTTTGGAAATTTGTCCAATTCTTTCATTCCACTCTCAGGGCTTCTTTTGAACGTTCCCCCCCCCCCCCCGCTTCCCAAAAACTAACCCCTAGAAGTAAACAGAGGAAAATTATTAGGAGCAACTAAGTGGCATTTTAGCTATGCGGATGAATGGGTCTGATTTTGCTGAGTTTAGGAGACATCAAAGAATTCAGTTTTGTTCATCTCAGTAAGACAATTCAGGTTATAATACGATGCCCCCCTTGACTCTGCACACACAGAAACATCAGAGGACGTGCATTGCCAGCGATTGTTTTGCAGAGATGTTGGTACCAGGCTCGCCTGACCATGATTGCATTAATAGTCAGGGCGTACAGGATACCTTGCTGGTTTCAGATACGAATCCTGATACAGCATATAAGGTTGCCAGGTTCTGAGGATCATCACTTAAAATTTGTCAGATGATGGATGACCTGTGCCATAAACTAATGTTAACGAGCATCCAATTCGTCATACTGGTGTGCTCTGTAGAGTGATAGATTTAGTCTGCCACATATTAACCTTTATGCTCCCAACACCTCTCTCATGCTCCTAGTCCTTCTTATATAGCAGTAGCAGTAGCTACTTAGACTTATATACCGCTTCACAGTGCTTTACAGTCCTCCCAAAGCGGTTTACAGAGTCAGCATATTGCCCCTCCCAGCAATCTGGGTCCTATATTACTCAAATAACCTATATTACCTGATATAGGTAATCCTCGACTTACAACCGTTCGTTTAGTGACCATTCAAAGTTACAGCAGCACGGAAAAGAAAGACATACGACCGTTTTTCGCACTTATGGCCTTTGCAGCATCCCCAGGGTCACGTGATCAAAATTCAGCGGCTTGACAACTGACTCATATTTATGACTGTTGCTGTGTCCCAGGGTCATGTGATCACCATTTGCGACCTCCTGACAGAAAAAGACAATGGGGCAGGCAGATTCACTTAACAACCGATTACTAACTTACCAACTGCAGCGATTCACTTAACAACTGAGGCAAGAAGTGTCATAACATGGGGCAAAACTCCCTTAACAGAAATTTTGGGCTTAATTGTCGTAAATCAAGGGCTATCTGTAGTTCCATTTATACTTCTGTTTTTAAGTAATTTGTACCTCTTTTATATCTTTAAGCTTTTTATAATAATTATTACTTTGGGACATTGATTATTTTCCATGCTTTTTAATTAAATGTACCCCTCATTTTTTGGACTTTCGCTGTAATAAAGATTTGGTTTGATCTGTTCAGGTAATATCATACGTTTTTGCCCCCCAGTAGGTCACATTGCAAATGTTCTTTTTATAGAAGATGCCCAGCATTCAGGACCAGGCCAGGGATGAGGAGGAACAAAGAGGCTTGTTTGGACTGAGCCTCAAGCTCCAAATGGCTTCAAATTTAAATATATGCAAAGGTTTTAAACTTTTCAATCATCAAATTACATTTAATAAAAAAGAACTAAGGGTGACAATGATAGCAGTGTTTCAATATCTGAGGGTCTGCTACAAAGAAGAGGGGCGCAGCTTGTTTTCCAAAGCACCTGAGGACGAAAGAAGAAGCAACGAATGGAAACTAAGCAAGGTGAAAAGCAACCTAGAACTAAGGAGAAACTTCCTAGCACTGAGAATAATCGACTAGTGGAACGGTTTATCTTCAGAAGTTGGGTGCTCCATCACTGGAGGCTTTTAAGAAGAGACTGGACAGTCACTTGTCTGGAATGGTATAGGGTCTGCTGCTTGATCAGGGGGTTGGACTAGAAGACCTCCAAGGTCCCTTCCGACTCTGCTATTCTGTATTCTATTCTGTATTCTTCCCGTCTCTCTTTTGGTGCCATTTTATTTTTGTCACATTTTATTATGCTTAAAAGGTAAAGGTTCCCCTGCACATGCGTGCTAGTCGTTTCCGACTCTAGGGGCCGGTGCTCATCTCCGTTTCAAAGCCGAAGAGCCAGCGCTTGTCCGAGGACGTCTCCGTGGTCATGTGGCCGGCATGACTAGACGCCAAAGGCGCACGGAACACTGTTATCTTCCCACTGTAGTGGTCCCTATTTTTCTACTTGCATTTTTTACGTGCTTTTGAACTGCTAGGTTGGCAGAAGCTGGGACGAGTAACAGGCACTCACTTTGCTACGCACCACTTGGGATTCAACCCGCCAAACTGCTGACCTTCTGATCGACAAGCTGAGCGTCCTAACCCACCGAGCCACCACGTCCCTTTTATTTTGCTTAGGAGCTGAAAATTATTGAAATGGTTCAAAAGCCTCTTGATCCCTGAGAGGATCATTCCAAAATACAAACTCTTAGTGGCTACAACTTTCTGATGTCTTTTCTTTGGGGAATCAAATGGGACAGAGAAATGGAAGGGAAGATGTTGGAAGTGTTCGTGGCTGACTGGCTATTATAAGAATTCATTGCAAAGAGTGGGGTTTTTTTATTATTCTGTGAAGATTCCATTTTTTTTTTCTCTTGGGAGATGTCTCATGCATACCACCAAAACACCAGATGGGAAAAAAGTGGGGCAATATACTGTATATGAGTCTGAAAATAACGATAGCAATAATAATTTATGGCACACTTAAGTTTGGAATAGAACAAATATTGATTTTAATTATATATATGGGACACTTTGATATTGGCACGAATGGAATAGTGGAGTACACAAGTAACTCCTTTGCAATAAAGATAACTTAGACCCCCACAAACCTGCAAATGATATATAACTAATAAAACAAAACAAAATTAAGCAACAGGCAATCTTAAAGGAGTGAGAGTTCGTCCTACCTTAGCCATTAGAGCCAGCTGGGTGACTTTGGGCTAATCACTAGTGCTCGGCCAAACCCACCTCACAGGGTTATTATGGGGAAAATAGGTGGAGGAAGATGTGTTGGAGCCGCCTTGAGTTACAGGTAGTCCTCGACTTACAACAGTTCATTTAGTGATCGTTCAAAAGTTACAACAGTTGGATTCCAAGACATATGAAAACCGGTTGCAAGAATTGGGTATGCCCAGTCTAGTAAAAAGAAGGACTGAGGGGTGACGTGATAGCAGTGTTCCAATATTTTAGGGGCTGCCACAAAGATGAGAGGATCAACTTATTTTTCAAAGCACCAGAAGGCAAGTCAAGAAGCAATGGGTGGAAATTAATCGAGGAGGGAAGCAGCCTGGAATTAAGGAGAAATTTCCTGACAGCAAGGACAATTAAACAGTGGAACAGCTTGCTTTCAGAAGTTATGGGCACTCCCATCACTGGAGGTCTTTAAGAAGAGACTAGATAGCCATTTGTTGTCCCGCTCTCCTGCTCCAGCTGGAGTTTGGACTAGATGAACTCCAATATCCCTTTTTATTATATGTATATGTATATGTATATGTATATGTATATGTATATGTATATGTATATGTATATGTATATGTATATGTATATGTATATGTATATGTATATATAGGCTGTTGGAGCAGCAGTGGGTGGATTTTGTGGGCAGTAAGCAACCTTGACTTTTTTTATGACTCGTGGACTTCAACTCCCAGAATTCCTGAGCCAGCCATGCTGGCTCAGGAATTCTGGGAGTTGAAGTCCACGAGTCATAAAAGAACCAAGGTTGCCTATCCCTGGGCGTTAAAGGCACCAGGCTACAGATCGGGAAGTGCTCAGTTCCAGTCCCGCCTTAGGCCTGAAGTCGTCAGCCAAAGCCGCGCTCCTCGGAAGCCGCCAACCCAGCAGCGGATCGCCGGATCGCCTTCTAATTACATCTAACGGGAAGGGGAACGACCGAGCTGAAGAAGTATTAAAACAATAGAGCAGGGGTCTTCAAACTCGGCCCTTTTATGACTCATGGACTTCAACTCCCAGAATTCCTCAGCTAGGCATGCCGGCTGAAGAATTCTGGGAGTTGAAGTCCATGAGTCATAAAAGGGCCGAGTTTGAAGACCCCCTGCAATAGAGTATTGCATTGCTAGAGAAGATTTGGAGAAGAACAGGGGAACTTCCGGCTGAGCCATGGGGGAGGATAGAGGCGTGGAGGGCGGATCTCCTGCTCTTCTCCGAGTCGAAGCTGCAGCTGGAAGGTGAGCGGAGGGCAGGTCGGAGGGGAAGCTGGGAGTAAGTCGGGCTGTTTGGTTTCCTCCGCGACGTGGAAGCAGCGAAGGGACAAGGCCAACACATACTCAGCTGCTGCGTATTCTTTCCCTCCCCGAATTTTATTCCAGTGATGCTCCATGATAGACTAGACTAGACATGACGAGACTAGAGGACAGGACAGGACAGGATAGAACAGGACAGGACGGGACGGTGCGACAGGACACATGAGGAATTTGTCTCCGGTGCATAAGTTCTCCATGTACGTACAAGCAGCAAGTCCTAAATCATCATAATCATAAAGTACACTCATAAATCATAAGATACAACATTCAGTGAAAGTCACAGGATACTAAATAAGCAATCAACATAAATCATAATAGATACTAATTAGCAATCAACCTAAATGGTAAGATAGAAACAATAAAGTTACAGTCATAAGAATCTAAGGAATTAGGTAATAGGAAAGACGCAGATAATAGTAATACAGTAAAATTGGTTCCTTCAATTTTCTGTTGGTTGGGAGATTTAAAAAGTCTAGGGTTGACTCCGTCTGCTTTTTTTTTATCGGTGCGTTGTTTTCTTGGCAAGTGATGAATTTCATGGGCAAAACTGGTGCTTTGGGCACAGAGGCTTTGGGCACCATTTCCTCTGAAATTTACTTTTTGTCTACCCTACCCTATCCTATCACCCAAACAATATCAAAAAAGTTAAATATCTGAGAGACAAACATATAGCACAAAAAGGTTCTGTTCAAAGTCACAAAAGTTTAATTTGATATGAAATAGTAGTATTAGTTGGGAACCTCTCCAATTTATTTTCTTTTTAATTCATTTAATGTGGTCTGCATCTTTTCTGGGATTTCTTTTTTCAACTCGGCATTATATTGGATGAAGTCTCCTCTTATCACAGCTTTACTTGCATCTCAAACAAATTTTATATCAGCACACTTTTCAAGGTTGTTATCAAATAATTTGTTTAATTTATTTGTATTGTTACCAGCCACATGATCTTTTTGTAAAATTGCCTTGTTGAATCTGCAATTAGAAGATCTTGATTTTATGTTAAACTTTAAAATGAACGGATTATGATCTGAGAAGTTCTTTGGTAAAATATCCACTTTGATTATTCTATTAGCCGCATTCTTTGAAATCTGTATGCTATCAATTCTTCAAAATGATGGACGTCTTGAGAAAAATGTATATGCTTTTGCAGACCCATTTTTTTGTCTCTAGGAGTGTACCAGTGCCAAATTCTCCCATCAAGCCAAAGAAATATTTTTGGAATTATGTCCTGGTTAGGCTAGATTTTCTTTCCCTAAAGTTCTATATAACTGAGGGCCACAATCTCTCAACATATGCCAATTATGATATTAAAATGGAGAAAATTTAAAAAATGGAAAAAAAATTTCACCATGTGGCACATAACAACAGCAATTACCTGTTTTTAAATCCAGCCCCTTTTCCCAAGACTCCAATCTTAAACAAGATCCATGGATTGCTGAAAATTCTTCCAAAAATGTTTTCAAATAAAAAGAAAAATCCTCTGGCTGCTTTCTTTGCTCACAGGTGAAGACCATGGTTGAAGCAATAACAATAGCTTCCAACAATAGCTTCCCCAAGCTTCCCCAATTCCAAAGTAATTCTAATATAAATAATAAGTCCAGAAATATTAGATATCTCCAAGATAGAAAAATAGCCTGTATTGGACTAAAAACTTTAGTATACCAGTTCTGGAAGTTTTTTCAGGCTGAAACATACATAGATTTTTAACATGTGCATATGTAGGTTTGTGTATATTTCAATATGTCCTCTATCCTCAGCATTTCCAGTTATCTAATACTAAATGCTAAGAATTTGTGATTTAATAAAGTTAACAAGAGAATGTCATGATTGCTTTGGTATTTGAACTTGGATCTCATAGACTTCTATCGGTGAAAGTAATCATAATGTTAAAGGTAACTCTACTATTTTGGTACGTTTGCTTTTTGATTGTAACTTATGCTTCTTGCTGATTTCACATCTTGTGCATCCATTTATGTTCAATAATTAAACTAACCATTCTATGTGAATCTTATAGACGAAAAAGGACACCAGGAGGAGCATTCTGGACAAGAGAGAATCGCAGCAAGAATTAAAAAGGAAAGCATATCTAGCCAGCAATCAAAAGTTTCTCCTGCTTCCTCCAGAAAATCAAAACAGTCCTCCATTTTCCCAGCAGCTGACAGACAAAAGAGAGAAATAACAGGAAGAGTGTTTGGAAATTATTGAGTCTGTGGAGCTCATGAAAATACTCCACAAAAAGGTCAGAGGGGATCATTTCCAAATTGCAAAAAAGAAGGAAATATCTGGAAATCAAGTGGTACCTTCCTGCATGACTGTCTGCCCTATGTGGCAATATTTTTGAGCTCCAGAAACCATTTGGTAGAAAAGCTCCCAGATATGCATATTGTGAGAAAAGCACAGATTGCAGATCACACCTGATTATGCATCAGAGGACCCACCCTGAAGAAAAGCCCTCCCAGTGCCCTCAGTATGGCGAAAGCTTTAGGACAGATACTGCCCTAGAGGTACACCAGAAGACACACCCAAGGGAGACACCGTATGAGTGTCTCGAATCCAAATTTATTATACACGAGAGGACTCACAACGAGGATAAATCGTATGAATGCCTAGATCCTGGGAAAAGTTCCAGTCACAATTCTGACCTGGTGATACACCAAAGGATACACACAGGAGAGAAACCGTATGAATGCTTAATTTGTGGGAAAAGTTTCATTCGGAATTATGCTCTGGCTATACATCAGAGGACTCACACTGGAGAGAAACCATACAAGTGTCTGGATTGTGGGAAATGTTTCACTCAGAATTCCCACCTGGTGACCCACCACAGGACTCACACTGGTGAGAGGCCATATGAGTGTTCAGATTGTGGAAAAAGCTTTAGTTGGAAATATGGCTTGCTGATACACCAGAGGACTCACACAGGAGAGAAACCATACATGTGTCCGGATTGTGGGAAATGTTTCAGTTACAATTCTGATCTGGTGGTACACCAGAGGATACACACAGGTGAGAAACCGTATGAGTGTCCTGACTGTGGGAAAAGTTTCCGTCAGAATTCCGACCTCCTGGTACACCAGAGGATACACACCGGGGAGAAACCGTACAAGTGTCCAGATTGTGGGAAAGGTTTCCTTCGGAGTTATGCCCTGGTGATTCACCAGAGGACTCACACTGGGGAAAAACCATACAATTGTCTGGACTGTGGGAAATGTTTCAGTCGGAATCCTGACCTGGTGCTACATCAGAAGACTCACACTGGGGAGAAACTGTACAAGTGTCTAGATTGTGGCAAAAGTTTCACTCATCGTTCCACCTTGGTGACACACCAGAGGACTCACACAGGGGAGAAACCATATGAGTGTCCAGTTTGTGGGAAAAGTTTCAGTACTAGGTCTATCCTGATAAATCACGTAGGTTTACACACAGGGGAGAAACCTTTCAGATGCCCAGAATGCGGACGGTGCTTCTCGCAAAGTTCCTCCCTAACTGCACACAAGAAAATCCACATGAGGCAGAAGATGATGAGTGAAGAGAAGAGTTGAATTTCTTTCCTGATCTACATTTGGAAATGCAATGGAGAAATTGACAACTTTAATTTGGGGCCTGATTCACTTTGGTCAAACATATCTCAGTATTGGGCATGAAGAAGTAGAGAAAAGACATCAAAGAATTAAATTTTCTTCAATTCAGTGATTAGGTTATAATACAATGCCCCCATGGCTCTGGACATAAACTACAGAGCACATGTTTCTCCAGTGCCTGTATTATGCTCATAACAAGCCAATACTGCATAAATACTCAGGGCACACAGGAGAATTCTGCATGTTCCTGCTGTTCCTGTACAACATAGGATATTTTATTTTATTTATTTATTAAATTTATATACTGCCCTATTCCTGTAGGACTCAGGGCGGTTTACAGGGAAAATTAAAAGCATAACATACAAAAATTAAAATCAGTTAAAACAATTAATTCAAGTGCCCAAAATTTAAAACTAAAACCCAATTAAAATTAAAACCCCTCAGTCTGGGCCAGACAGCTGATGGGTTTTGCAGAGCAGCAGATAAAATTTGTCGGACAATGGATAACCTGTGCCATCAACTAGTCTTAATAAGCATCCAGCTTGTCATACTAGGCTTTGGACAGTGATAGGTTTAATCTGCCACATATTCATCTTTATGCTCCCTAAACCCATCTTATGCTCTTAGCTCTCCTTTTAGTCCTGTTTAGACTTCAGTGTTTATATATAGTCTCTCTTGTATCTTTCAGGTTTTTATAATAATAATTTTTAGACTTTGATTATGTTCTGTAATTTTTGACTGACTGTACCCAAGTTCCTTACCCTGGTGTTTCACTGTAATAAACATTTGATTTGATTTCATGAGGTAATATAATGCTTTCCCCCCCCCCCTCTACGATCCCCTTGCAGAAGGACACCGAGCAACCAAAACCAGGCCGGGGGTGAGGAGGAACCAACAGGCTCTTTGGCCCTGAACCTCAAACTCCAAGGGGCTTCAAAATTAAACACATTGTAAAGTATTTAAATGTTGAAATAATCAAATTATAGTTTCTCTCCTTCTCTCTGCCATTTTTGGGCACACCCCTTACCATGTCATATTTTATTATTCTCAGGAGCTGAAAATTATTGAAATGGTTCAAAAGCCTCTGGATCTTTGAGAGGACCATTCCATAACGCGAACTCTTAATAGCTACAACATTCTGATGTCTTTGGGGAATAAAATGGGACATTAGCAAAGAGGGAATGAATAGCTCCAACCATAGAAATGTACTCAATAAAGGTTGAATGCCAGGTCTGTGTTTTTTTCCTGCACATGCTCTCAATTATTGAGCTACTGAGTTCAAGAAAAACATCCCTTGGCACAGGATCCAGGGAAAAGAAATGATGAACATTCAGATCAAAATTTTGGCCTCATGGCTCTCCAGTCTTAAAAAGGTCCCTGCATTTTGGCTGCCTCAAATGGAATTGTGCAGCAGGCAGAGAAAACTTTGATCGGTGGGTCCTGTCTCATTCCCAGGGATCTTATCTGATCTATGGAGTATTGAAAAGAGACTCAACCTTGAGGATCTGGTTACTGCTTTCCACCTGTGCATAGAGAAAATCTCCCTGTTTCTCTGCACAGAGATGAGCAACGTGGAAGGGAAATGTTGGCCTGAATTTCTCTGAGACTGAATTTCAAGCCAGGCTCCATTTCCAAAAAAGAGTTACTCAGGTCAATTGAGTAGATCAGGGGTCTTCAAACTTGGCCCTTTTATGATTTGTGGACTTCAACTCCTAGAATTCCTCAGCCAGCCATGCTGGCTGAGGAATTCTGGGAGTTGAAGTCCACAAGTCATAAAAGGGCCAAGTTTGAAGACCCCTGGAGTAGATGCTTCCCCTCCCCTCCCCCACCACAGAGAACGCTTTCCTCTGTTTAGTTCCCACTTCTTGCAAAAATAAGTCGCTGGTTCAGTTGCTGTGGCCATACGAATACATCCCTGGGACACCCGAAAGAACCGTTAGGGATAGATAGTCCTGGAAAGAGGCTACAGATTTGATCATCGGAAGTCAAGTTGAATCAATCAAAATTGACTCTATGGAGACTCTCAGTCATCCAGGTCATAGCTGTCCCAAAGATGCTTTTTCAAGGGGCAACTGGATTTTCCTTGTTTTTCCTCTGAAGGCGTGAAGAAGCTTCTTGGATGAGGAGCGAAACCTCTTCAAAGAAAAAAAAGAAAGTGAAAAAAAAACATCTTTGGGACGACAGTGAATCAAAATATTTCGCAAACGTCTCGGAAGTAGAGATTGGACTAGGGGTGCTTTTCAGCCTTAGGTCACTAGATGGCGCTCTAAAGATCAGAAACAGCCACCCTTAGAGAACCGCCGGTACTGTACAGGAGCGGCTTCGGAGGAAGCGCACTGAAGTATTGGATTGCTAGAGCGGATTTGGAGAAGGACAGAGGAACTACTACTTCTCCGGCTCACCCCATACGAAGGAGGAGGCGCAGAAGGCGGCTCTCGTGCTCTTCCCAGCAGCTGGAAGGTGAGTTGAAGACAGGTCGGAGGAGAGGCCGGGAGCAAGTAATAGGTCTCCTTGGTTTCCTCCACGGTGTAAAAGCAACAGAAGCAACTAGACCAGGGATCTTCAAACTTGGCCCTTTTATGACTTGTGGACTTCAACTCCCAGAATTCCTCAGCCAGCATGGAGCTAGGACAAATTGATGGGAGATTAATAATAATAATAATAATAATAATAATAATAATAATAATAATAATAATAATAATAATAATAATAATAATAATAATAAATAATAAAAAATAAGTTGGAAGGGACCTTGGAGGTCATCTAGTCCAACCCCCTGCTCAGGCAGGAAACCCTATACCATTTCAGACAAATGGCTGTCCAGTTTCTTCTTAAAAACCTCCAGTGTTGGAGCATTCACCACCTCTGGAGGCAGGTTGTTCCACTGGTTAATTGTTCTAACTGTCAGGAAGTTTCTCCTTAGTTCTAGGTTGCTTCTCTCCTTGAGTAGTTTCCATCCGTTGCTTCTTGTCCTGCTTTCAGGTGCTTTGGAGAATAGCTTGACTCCCTCTTCTTTGTGGCAGCCCCTGAGATATTGGAACACTGCTATCATGTCACCCCTCACCCTTTCTTTGTTAAACTACACATACCCAATTCCAGCAACCGTTCCCTAAATGTTTTAGCCTCCAGTCCCCCAATCATCTTTGTTGCTCTTCTCTGTACTCTTTCTAGAGTCTCGACATCTTTTTTACATCGTGGTGACCAAAACTGGATGCAGTATTCCAGGTGTGGCCTTACCAAAGCATTGTAAAGTGGTATTAGTACTTCACTTGATCTTGATTCTATCCCTCTGTTAATGCAGCCTAGCACTCTGTTGACAGTTCATTCTGTCACATGGCTCACTGCTGAGCCGTCAACGTCACGATAGTCTTTTGACTCAGTCTCATAATTGCATGAGCCACCAACGCCCCCCCCATTACTAAATTAAATGGAATTAATGTTATTAATCTTTAAAATGTAGTTATACCATGGGAGTTCTGACAATGACAACATGAAAAAAATTGGAAAAGGATCAGGTGAATTAGAATCTCTTAAGAGCTATTTTGGAAGAATACACAAATAAAACAAATGGAGCAATACAGGCAATGGGAACAAAGCTTGAATTAAAAATTAATGCACTCTCAAGGGAACTCCATGAGGAAATACATCACTTAACCGGTGGTATTAAACAGGTAAAAGATAAGAGTGGACTTACCTGTTAAATTGGAGAAGAAGGACATCCTTGGTGGAGCAGTGGGCTAATGCCTCCTTAAGTAACACCAGCTGCCTGCAATTAGTGCAGGTTCGCATCCCACCAGGCTCAAGGTTGACTCAGCCTTCCATCCTCCCCAGGTAGGTAAAATGAGGACCCAGATTGTTGGGGGCAAGAAGCTGACTTTGTAATAATGCCACTTGGGGTGTGTGTGAAAGCCCTAACAAGCAGGCATATACATAGAATGGCTACTGCTAAGCTTGTAAGCCCCCCTGAGTCTTCGGAGAAGGGTGGGATATAAATGTAATAAAAATAAAAATAAAATAAATAAAATATTGGTCTCAAAAAAGAATGCAAATGACCAGCTGTCTGCAAGGAGTATAAATCCTTCCAGTCAGAGCTGAAGAAGCTTCTTGGATGAGAGGTGGAATGTTTTCAAAGAAAAACAAGAAAGTCCAGTTGGCTCTTGAAAAAGCACCTTTGGGACATCCGTGACCTGGATGACTGAGAATCTCCGTAGACATTTTTTTAAAAAATCAATGCTTACACTTTTCCTCTTCTCCTCCCTTATTTTCCCCTTATTTTCAGTTTTCTTTATATTTTATATTTTGATAAACTCATAAAAATGTGTAATCCAAAAGAGGCAAAAGGAATAATATCGGTGGGTCTCGATTATTTTATTCTGACACATCTTTGATCTTTGCATCTGGGAGGCAGCACACCTCCCTTGAAGACTGTCCTGTCTACAAATTGCTGATTTTGTTTCTCTGAGAGGTGAGTCCACCAGTCACCACCACCACACATTTTTCCCCCTCACTTTTTTCCTCCCTCCCGCTGAGGAAGAGCTCAGTGGGCTCTTTGTGACAGTCTGAGCTACTTTTTTTTCTTCCTGTTACCAGAACACTTGATGTTCTGGAGGTGTGCAGCCAGTGGTCTTTCTCTGGGGCTCCATTTTTCCTTGTAGTTGTTTCTTCCTTGCTGTGTTTAGTTTGTATTTGTATTTGTATTTGTATTTTAATTCCATTTATATCCCGCCCTTCTCCGAAGACTTACAAGCTTACAAGCTTAGCAGTAGCCTTCATTCTATGTATATGCCTGCTTATTAGGGCTTTCACACAACCCCCCCAAGCGGCGTTATTACAAAGTCAGCTTAATTGCCCCCAACAATCTGGGTCCTCATTTTACCTACCTCGGAAGAATGGAAGGCTGAGTCAACCTTGAGCCTGGTGGGATGCGAACCTGCACTAATTGCAGGCAGCTGGTGTTACTTAAGGAGGCATTAGCCCACTGCTCCACCAAGTTTGAAAACACATACTCCTGCCTTTCCAAGGAATTCCTCCATTTCACAGATGAGGCTCAGAGTGGCTAGACATGCCTCTAGATTTTCCACTTTCTCCTGTAGCAATCTAATCAGGTTGCACTTGATGCAGCTCTAATTTGAGATCTCCATGGGCAAGAGTACTGACAAGCGTGTTACCTTGCAGGTCACCGGGTTGCTAGCCTTTCTCCAGGATGCTGTTACTCTTCAGGATTTGTGCAGATGCAAGTAAATATTCTCTTGTTGAGACTTCCTGCTTTAAATTTTTAATTATAAGATTCCTAGGCTGTTAGAGATGTGGACTGCTAGCTTGATCCACTGGACGAAGTCCCAGTTTTCTGCAGCTCATGATAAGCAACTCCTTGTTCTGATGCTAGGCAAATGGAATCAGTAACCAGTATTTTGGCATGTTTGCTATTTGATTGTAATTTATGCTTTTTTCTTTCTGCCTTTATATCTTGTGCATCCATTTATATACAATAATTAAATTAACTTTTATATGAATTTTATAGACCAGAAGACCATCGTGGACGAGTGACAGTCACAAGCAGCATTAAAAGGGAAGGCAAATCCAGCCAGCAGTTTTTTTCCACTTTCCCCAGAAAAACCACAAAAGTTGTATGGCTTCCACAGCAGGTGACAGCCAAAAGAGAGAATAAGAGGAAGAGAGTTTTGAGCTGGAAGTAATTGAGTCTGTGGAACTCACTGAAACACTCCACAAAAAGGTCAAGGGGGATCATTTCCAAATTCAGAAAAAGGGGGAAACATCTGGAAATCAGTGGGGAAGAAGGGATCACTTGGATTGCATCACCGTCTGCCCCATGTGGTAATATTTTTTCACTGCCACAATCCCAAAATATCAAAGATGTGAATATTGTGTGAAAAGTACAGATTGCAGATCACACCTGACTATGCATGAGAGGACCCACACTGAAGAAAAGCCCCCTCAGTCCCCTCAATGTGGCACAAACTTTAGGGAGCATGCCACCTCAGCGATACACCAGAAGATTCACATGGGAGAAACCATATGTCCAGATTGTGGGAAATGTTTCATTCAGAATTCCAACCTGGTTATGCACCGTACTCGCGGGAGAAACTGTATGAGTGTCCAGATTGTGGGAAAAGTTTAAATCGGTTACACCCTGATGATACACAAGAGGACTCACACTGAGGAGAAGCTATATAAGTGTCTGGATTGTGGGAGACGTTTCATTCAAAATTCCCAACTGATGATACACCACAGGACTCATACTGGGGAGAAGCCATACACGTGCCCAGATTGTGGGAAAGATTTCAGTTACAAATCTGATCTGGTAAAACACCAAAGGACTTACACGGGAGAAACCGTATGAGTGTCCAGATTGTGAGAAAAGCATAATTCAGAATTCCCAACTGGAGATACACCACAGGACTCACACTGGGGGGAAGCCACACAAGTGTCCAGATTGTGGGAGAGGTTTCATTCAGAATTGCCATCTGGTGAGACACCAGAGGACTCACATAGTGGAGAAACAATACAAGTGTCTGGATTGTGGGAAACGATACAGAACAGAATTCTACCCTGATGAAACACCAGAGGACTCATACTGGGGAGAAACTGTATGACTGTCCGGATTGCGGGGAAAAAATCACTCAAAATTCCCACCTTGTGGTACACCAGAGGACTCACACTGGGGAGAAACTCTATGAGTGTCCAGATTGTGGGAAAGATTTCAGTTACAAATCTGACTTAGTGATACACCAAAGGACTCACACAGGAGAGAAACCGTATGAGTGTCCAGATTGTGAGAAAAGTTTCACTCGAAGTTACACCCTGATGATACACCAGTGGACTCACACTGGTAAGAAGCCCTACAAGTGTCCCGATTGTGGGAGAGGTTTCATTCAGAATTCTCAATTGGTGAGACACCAAAGGACTCACACAGGGGAGAAACCATATGAGTGTCCAGATTGTAGGAAAAGTTTCAATCGGAGTTATACCCTGATGATACACCACAGGACTCACACTGGGGAGAAGCCATACAAGTGTCCAGATTGTGGGAGAGGTTTCATTCAGAAGTCCTTACTAGTGAGACACCAGAGGACTCACACAGGGGAGCAACAGCACAAATGTCTGGATTGTGGGAAATGTTTCATTCAGAATTCCAACCTGGTGATGCACCGTAGGACACACACTAGGGAGAAACCATATGAGTGTCCAGATTGTGGGAAAGATTTCAGTTACAAATCTGACTTAGTGATACACCAAAGGACTCACACAGGAGAGAAACCGTATGAGTGTCCAGATTGTGAGAAAAGTTTCACTCGGAGTTACACCCTGATGATACACCACAGGACTCACACTGGGGAGAAGCCATACAGGTGTCCAGATTGTGGGAGAGCTTTCATTCAGAAGTCCTTACTAGTGAGACACCAGAGGACTCACACAGGGGAGAGACAGCATAAATCTCTGGATTGTGGGAAATGTTTCATTCAGAATTCCAACCTGGTGATGCACCGTAGGACACACACTAGGGAGAAACCATATGAGTGTCCAGATTGTGGGAAAGATTTCAGTTACAAATCTGACTTAGTGATACACCAAAGGACTCACACAGGAGAGAAGCCGTACGAGTGTCCAGACTGTGAGAAAAGTTTCACTCGGAGTTACACCCTGATGATACACCACAGGACTCACACTGGGGAGAAGCCATACAATTGTCTGGATTGTGGGAAACGTTTTATTCAGAATTCTCAACTGGTGAGACACCAGAGGACTCACACAGGAGAGAAATCCTGAGTGTCAAAATTGTGGAAAATGTTTCAGTCAGAATTCCTGTTTGGTGATACATTAGAGGTGCATAGAAACTGTACGAGTGCTCAAATTGTGGGAAGAGTTTCTATGGGAATTCTGACCTTGTGATACACCAAAGGACTCACACAGGAAATAAACTGAGTATTCACATTGTGGGGAAACCTTTAGTTGGAATTCTGATCTGGTGTTATACAGTTTGTAGCAAAGGTTTTCGTTACAGTTCCTACCGTGTGATGCACCAGAGGACTCACACTGGGGAAAAACCATACAAGTGTCTGGATTGAGAGAAAAGTTTCATTCAGTGTTTAACCTTTGTGATACACCACAAGATTTACACCGGAGAGAAACAACATCATTTTTCAGATTGTGGGAAAGGTTTCAATACTAGATCTAGCCTTATAAATCATGTAGGTTTACATACAGGGGAGAAACTTTTCAGATGCCCAGAGTGTGGATGGTGCTTCATGAATTATGCCTTACTTACTGCACACAAGAAAATCCATATGAGGCAAAAGGTGATGAGTGAAGAGAAGCCTTGGATTTATTTCTGATCTGCCTTTGGAAATTCAGCCGAGAAATCGACAATTTAAATTTCTGCCCTTATTCACTTTAGTCATCATGTCTCAATATTAGGCATGAGGGAGAAAAAAAAATGGAAATGGAAAATGTTAGCTTGATCAAGGTTAACTACTTGTGTCTGGCTATCAGCAGTATGTAGTTGATATTTCCTTTTACAAAAATATTGCAATTGCTGCAAAAGCAATTGGGGATGTTTTTTTTGCCTATTGAACAAACGAGATTATAGAAAAGCAACAGAGTTTCAGAAACCTGCTGCAGATCCCAAGACATATATTAGAAGATAGGAGCACTCTGATTTACTTAATTTTGTAGCTCCTCAAATATGTGATAATGGGAGAGGAGAGGTTCAGAATTCATCTTTTCCTAACATTTTCAGAAATTCCATGCAAGAAGAATCCCTGTTCAGGTTGTGAACAGTGAAGCACAGAATGAAGGACATATTGGGGAGGTTTCGCGCAGTGACAAGAGCACAAAAAATTTAATAGGGAGCAGTCCTTGAACAAGATGTGTATGTTTTATAGAAATATTGAAGAGGAAGAGGGATTGTGTTTTTGAGCATCTAATCTTCAGTTTTATTAGCAACTCCTGCTCTGATCTCATTTCTTTAGCGGTACCTGCTGGTTACCCTTTGAATGCTGGTGGGTTCTAGCAAAACCAACGTGCAAATTCTTCTTGCATCCCCCTCTTGGTGGTAGAGATGTGGGGAAAAAATGTACAATGATTTCATGAATAGTTTTTGATAAGGGAACAAAATGGGCAGTGTCAGGATTGCTGTGAAAATTGGAGCAAGGTGATGCAAACTGTCTTTACAACACATAGAAGATTTTCCCATTTCTTTGATTGCACTATCAGGCTTCTTTTAAAATTCCCCCCCCCCAAAAAAAATTCCCTAAAAGTAAAGAGGAAAGTTATTTGGAACAGCTAAGTGGCATTTTAGCTATGCAAATGAATGATTCTAATTGTGATGGGTTTGGAAGATACTGAAGAATCCAGTTTTGTTCCTTTTCAGGTACACAATTCGGAGATCATGTTATAATTCAATGCCCCTTGACACTCAAACAACATGCTTCTCCAATGCTTGTATTGTAGACATATTCATAGCTGGCTCATCTCACCATTATATTCAGGGCTCACAGGACAATTCTATACATTCCTGCCACTTTCAGATACCCTGCTACAACATATAATGTTGCCATCTTCTGTGGAATAGGACCTAAAATTTGTCAGATGGCTTATAACTTGTAGCATAGTCTTAACAAGCATCCAGTGCCTCACACTGGTATCTGCTGTAGAATAATAGATTTAGTCTGCCACATACTAACCTTTATGCTCCCTACATCCATCTCATGCTGTTAGCTCTTTTATTTCTATTTAGATGTCTATTTTCATATATATATAAAAAAGGTAAAGGTTTCCCCGCACATGCGTGCTAGTCGTTTCCAACTCTAGGGGCTGGTGCTCATCTCTGTTTCAAAGCCGAAGAGCCAGCGCTTGTCTGAGGACGTCTCCGTGGTCACGTGGCCGGCATGACTAGACGCCAAAGGCGCACGGAACGCTGTTACCTTCCCACCGTGGTGGTCCCTATTTTTCTACTTGCATTTTTACGTGCTTTCGAACTGCTAGGTTGGCAGAAGCTGGGACGAGTAACAGGCGCTCACTCTGTTACGCGGCACTCGGGATTCAACCCGCCAAACTGCCGACCTTCTGATCGACAAGCTCAGCGTCCTAACCCACTGAGCCACCGCGTCCCTTATTTTCATATATACTCTGTTTTATATCATTTAGATTTTTGTAATAATTATTTTTACACTTTATTTTCTGTATTCTTGAACTAAATGCACCTCACGTCCTTATACTGACCTTTCACTATAATGAAGATTTCATTTGATTTGATCAGGTTATATATATATATATATATATATATATATATATATATATATATATATATATATATATATATATATGTTTCAAATGTTAACTCTTTAGATTACCTTGCTAGGCCCCAAACATGGGGCAAATCTTTATTTCCTGTTTTCAGCCTATCTTGAAGGCTATCGAACAGGCAGTAGTCACACCGGACAATTCCTATATTTGTGTAAATTACTAACAAAGAATTAAAAACTGCATTTCAGTTTCCCTTTAATTCTTTGTTAGTAATTTACACACACACACACACATATATATATATATATATATATATATATATATATATAGTAGATCACATTGCATATGATCCCTTTGCAGAAGGACAACAACCAGGACCAGGCCAGGGGCGAGGAGGAACCGAGAGGCTCTTTGGGCCTAAGCCTCAAGTTTCACAGGGCTTCAAATTTAAACACGTCAACATTTTTAAACTTTGAAATAATCAAATTATATTTTCTCTGTCCCATTTTTTTTGTTAGGCACCTAAAAGAAACATTGGGTCAAAAGCAGTGAACAAAAAGCTATAAATTCAGTTCAATGTTAAGTCAGGCATGAGGGCAGCTTCTAGGAGCTACGGAATATTGAGACATCCATTGACAGGGAAAAAATATGTTGGCGAAGGGAGGGGAGGGGGGGAGAGGAAAAATTAAAATGAGAAAAGGAGCCTCTTTCTTCTATGCCATCTTGAGTTCGCAAAAGAAAAGAGAATCAATAAAATAGGCTTGGGTTGCTTTAATTCAGATTCCTCCATGCAACAGAACTTAAAAACCAACAGCAAGACTGTGGTCTTCTAAGTCTAGCTGGCCACCGTCCCCATCTCCACCATATTAGATCTGCGTCAAAAATAGCACTTTAGAGTGCCCCATTGTAAACGGTAAAGGGGCCTTGAACCCATTGCAGCTTGTGCATGCCCCTTAACACTTTTGTGCACCGCCTCATACCTCTGTGAACCCTTTCCCTCCTGTGCTCCACCCCTGCACAGCCTCCAGGACCCACACAGCCTCTTGCTCTCCACTTGTGCACCCCTGTACAACTTTGACCAACGACTTTATCTTCCATCCCCATGCACTGTACAACTCCCTTCCCCACCCAGCAAGAGCAACGTATCTGCTTGCTGGCCTACAACTTACAACTTCCTGCTGACTTCCCCAATGACTTGGTTGCAGGAGGAAGTTGTCATATCTAAATACTATGGTGGACTTCAGTTAATGACGGCAGCCAAGACTGCATGGATGGGTTCTAAGCTACTCATTGCTTCTCTCAAAGTTCCTCCCTTACTGCACACAGGAAAATCCACATGAGGCAGAAGGTGATGAGTTAAGAGAAGGCTTCAATTTCTTTTTGGATTTATTTTTTATTTATTTTTATTTTAATCCCATTTATATCCCGCCCTTCTCCGAAGACTCAGGGCGGCTTACAATTTAAGCACAAACCAATGTGCTTAGCAATTGCCTTCATTCTATGTATATGCCCGCTTATTAGGTCTTTTGCCCCCCCCCCCCAAGCGGCATTATTACAAAGTCAGCTTATTGCCCCCAACAATCTGGGTCCTCATTTTACCTACTTCGGAAGGATGGAAGGCTGAGTCAACCTTGAGCCTGGTGGGACTCGAACCTGCACTAATTGCAGGCAGCTGGTGTTACTTAAGGAGGCATTAGCCCACTGCTCCACCAAGGCACTTTTGGATCTACTTTTGGAAGTGTAGTTGGGAAATTAACCATTTAATTTGTGGCCTGATTCACTTTGGTAAAACTTTTCCCAACTTTTGCATGAGCAAGGAGAGAAAAGAAATGTAAAAGGAAAATGTTAGTTTGGTAAAGGCTAAGTACCTATAGCCTTTATCAAACTCATTTTCCATTTCCATTTCTTTTCTGGCTATAAGCAGATCTGATCTGACTGTCAGTATATACTGTGTTTCCCCCAAAATAAACCTGCCCCTGTAAGTAAGCCCCAGCTGATTTTCAGGGGGTGGGCCTAATATAAGTCCTCCCCCTGAAAGTAAGCCCTACTTAAGGGCCTGCATGGACAGCCTGCTGCCGATTCTGTCTGGTTTCACCATAGACACAAGGTAAAGGGAAAAAGAAAATCTGCTAGTGCCTTTGTGACGAGGCAAAGCCGATGGTGGAGGGGGAAATCTGACCCACAGTACCAGTATACTGGTTCCTTACCACTGCCTGGCTTGTTCCATGGCCTCATGGCAGAGGCATTGAGTGTGACACGGCAAATGGACGGTTTCGGTGCGATGTGGCCATTTGCTACCTCGCGTGTTTTGCCCGATGCTGCCATGAGGCTGGCGCATCCTCCCCTTTCTGACCCATGTGCTGTTATACCTCTTCCTTACTGCCACCTGGCTTGTTCTGCAGCCTTGTGGCAGCAGCATTGTGCAGGAGGTAGCAAATAGCTGGTTTCGGCGGGCTGTGGCTGTTTGCTGCTGGCCGCGGCCATTTTCCACCTCATGCATCATGCCCAATGCTGCTGCGTTAACGTTAACTCTAACCCCCACTGCCCCCCAGCCCTAACGGGAGATGGAAAACCCTGGGGGGGGGGATGGAAAAACTTGGGTGGGAAAAAAGTTTTTTCCTGTTTGTTTCCAAAGCATTTTGGTGACAAACGGGGAAAAACCTTGTTTTTTCACAAGTTTTCTGGGGTTTTTCCAGGCCTTCCCATCTCTAACCCACAATGCCTTACCCCAAGTCTAATCCTCACTCCACCCAGAGCAACTACGATGCACCCACACTCCACCCAGGGCAACCACAATGCCTAACCCCAACTCTAATTGTGTCAGTGAAATCAAGTTTGACAACCCTGGTTTAATGGTGATTTAATTTAATTGCAGATTTTAAGGGAATACTATAATACCGTATTTTTACACACACACACACACACACACAGACACCCAAAAACACTGGACAAGATGAGTTCAAAAAGAAAGAGCTATTCTGTCGAATTCAAGGAAGGGATCGTGGAGGACTCTCAGGGCAAGAATCTTACAACTTTCTGCAAAGAGAAGAAGTTAGATCTCCATATGGTCCGAAAATGGTGAGCAGAGAAGAACCTCAGCCAACAGGGAAATGCTAAGAAGCGCAAGTGTGGATCAGGTTGGCAGCCATGATTTCCTAAACTGGAAGGCAACATCTGTGACTGGATTGTTGACAGGAAAGCAAAGGCTTTGGTTGTGCGCAGGGCTGACATTCAAGCATTTGCCATTGCACTGGCACCACAGTTAGAGATATCCCCAGAACAATTCAAGGCATCACAGCACTGGCTGGATGGCTTCCTTCAGCGGTATGAACTTTCTCTAAGAAGATTGACAATACTCTTCAAGCTGCAGGATGCTGAACTTATTAAATGTGGACTTTCACTCAACTCCTTTGTTGATGGCATTGACTTTTCAAACTGCCAACTGTCAAACATGATTGCTATGGATGAAACTGCAGTGTTTATGTGCCAAGCATCTCAAACAACAATTGATCTACATTCCCTCCACTGGTTACGAATGTACACGTTACCTGCATTTTGGCACTTCGTCTGGATAGAACAAAAGTCCCATCTCTGTAATCATTTCTAAGGGCAAGAGAGATAAAATTGAATGTGTTTCAGGCATTTATGTTCTTGAAACCGAAAAAGCCTGATTAGGAAGTGGGTTGATTTAATGTTGCCACTTGTTTTGCGAGGTGGGCAAAGAGGTCTGCTAGTCTGGGATTCAACCACACTCACTGCGCAAAAGACATGAAGAAGTTCTTTGGAGAGAGGAATAGACCAAATAATGATTCCTGCAGGAATGACTGCCTATCTCCATAAACAAGCCATTCAAAGACCACTTACACAGGGAAATCAAAGACTACATTGAATACCGAATGGAGAGAAATCGGCGTGGAAACTTTGTGAAGCCTAGCCTGCCAGAGGTCGTGACTTGGGTGAAGAATTTGTGGGATGAAATCACTGTCAGCTGTGTTTCCAATGCACTATGAGCAGGCTACATGGACAAGAAATGCTCATTTAGGGAGACCGCTATTGCTGGACATGAGAGATCGGGGCCAATGGTTCTATAGGAACTGGAGTCGCGAGAGGTTAAGGCTGGAATTTCGGGTTTGGGAGAGTTACTGTGTGAAGATGTTGCAGAAGAAGATGACATGACTGTTTTTGAATAAATAAATGGTTGCTGTACATCACCATTGTGGTTGCGATTGCCCTGGGTGAAGTGTGGGTACATTGTGGTTGCCCTGGATGGAGTGTGGGTGCACTGTGGTTGCCCTCGGTGCAGTGTGGGTTAGAGTTGCGGTTAGGCATTGAGGGTTAGAGATTGGAAGGCCTGGAAGAACCCTGAAAACTTGTGAAAAAACAGGTTTTTTCCTGTTTGTTTCCAAACTCCTTTTATAATGGACCTGGTTCTTACCAGAGAAGAGGTGATCCAGGGGGTTGAAGTAGCTGGAACAGAGATGACTATGTCATATTAGAATTCAATATAATGCAAACAGAAACAATAAAACATAATCAAACCAGTGTTTTAGACTTGGAAAGAGCTGATTTTAACAAACTTGGAGACAGCCTAGGAAAGATTCCATCAAAGAAAATCTTAAAGGGGAAAAACAACTCAAGAAGATTGGGAAACTCTGAAAAATATGACTATATAGATTACTGCAATGCTCTCTACATGGGGCTGCCCTTGAAGACCACCCGGAGGCTCCAGCTGGTGCAGAATGCAGCCGCGCGGGTAGTGATGGGAGCATCCCGATACTCCCATATTACACCCCTCCTGAGTGAGCTGCATTGGTTACCTGTTGTCCTCCGGGTGAGATTTAAGGTGCTGGTACTTACCTTTAAAGCCCTACATGGATTAGGCCCGGGATATTTGCAGGACCGTCTACTGCCAGGAACGATCTCCCATTGCCCAGTACGCTCACACAGAGAGGGTCTCCTCAGGGTGCCGTCGGCTAGACAATGTCGGCTGGCGACCCCCAGGGGGAGGGCCTTCTCTGTGGGAGCGCCAGCCCTATGGAACCAACTTCCCCTTGAGCTCCGGATGGCCCTGGATCTCCGGTCCTTTCGCCGCGGCCTTAAAACACTTCTTTTCCACCAGGCTGACCTGGACAGGGATTTTAAAATGTTTTTTTTTATTTTTAACTTCAATTTTATTCTATTGGGGCTGTTAATTTAATTCTTTTTAACTTTTGTATCGTATTTTATTGCTGTTAGCCGCCTTGAGTCCTTCGGGAGATAGGGCGGCATATAAGTCCCAATAATAAATAAAAAATAAATAAAAGATTAAAAAGGCCCTCTTTCTTGGCCCAGGATGCTACCTAGAAAGTGCTTTCTATGCTTCTTATGAGTTTTCAAAAAAAAAAAGAGAATCAGTACAATATATGCTGGGGTTGTTCAGATTCACATTCCTGCATACAACAGAACTTAGAGCCAACAGTTGAAGTGGGTCTTCTCAATCTAGTTGGGCTGGCATTGCCATCCCAACCCACCCCAATGTTTTCCTTTCGTTTAGTTCTCGCTTCTAGCAAACAAAGCCACCGGGTCAGTTGAAGTAGCTATGAGTGCATCCCTGAGAAACCCGAAAAAACAGGTTAGGGATCGACCTTGCTAGAGTGAAGCTATCAATATGGTCGATAGTTTTGAAAAACACTTGATGGCGCATACAGTACAATATAATCAATCTAAAATCTCGCGAAGGACAGAAGCCTCCACTTCAGCCTTCTGTCGCTAGATGGCGCGCGCCCTATTAAAGCAGTAACACACACGACTAGAAAGCCGCCCATACAGTCGATGGTTGCTGAGTACTAACCTCCTACAGGAGCGGGAGCGTCAGGACCGAAAGGTGTTAAAACAATCGAGCACTGGATTTCTAGAGAGGACGTGGAAGAGTGGAGAAGAACAGAGGGATTTCCTTTTCCGGCTGGGAGGATGGTAGCGTGGAGGACTGCAGCAGCTGGAAGGTGAGTTGAGGACCGGTCGGAGGAGAGACCGGGAGCAAATAGGGCTATTTGGTTTCGTCCACAGAGAAGAAACCAGACCGAAACATGTTCCTTCCCTGCCCAAATTTTGTTCCAGTGTTGCTGGTCGCTTTAAAAGTGGTGCCGGAAATTTTCTGCTGGTTGGGAGATTTATTTATTTTATTTATTTTAATTCCATTTATATCCCGCCCTTCTCCGAAGACTCAGGGCGGCTTACAAGCTTAGCAGTAAAGTCTCCTTCATTTTAGGGTGGACTCTTTTGATTTTATAGACGTGTTGTTTTCTTGGGAACTGGGGACTTTCATGGGCAAAACTGGGGATTATACCTTGCAGATGCTTTGGGCATCATTCATCGATTGAAGCCCCTCATCTGTTGAAACCCAGCGCCATCTAAAATTAGACCCAAATGGTTGAATATACCCACATTTTTGAGGCTGAAATACACAAAGACTTTTAACGTATTTGTAGGTGTGTCTATTTAATTTTTAATTTATTTTTTTTTAATTTTATTAAATTTATATACCGCCCTTTCCCGAAGGACTCAGGGCGGTTTACAGGGTATTTAAAATCAAACAGTACGAAATACAAAAGTTAAAAAAACAATTAAAAAAGATTAAATTATCCCTTAACTAAAAACCTCAGTTAAAAATTCTCAGCCTGGGCCGGAGAGCTCAAACAGCCAGGTCTTCAGTTCCCGGCGGAATGAACGAAGGTCAGGGGCGGTCCTAAGGTCCATGGGCAGCTGGTTCCAGAGGGCAGGCGCACCCACAGAGAAGGCCCTCCCCCTGGGTGTTATCCGCTGGCAATCTTTTACTGGCGGCACCCTGAGAAGACCCTCCCTGTGCGAGCGCACTGGACGAAGGGAGTTTGATGCTGGCAGGAGGTGTTCCCTCAAAGATCCCGGGCCCAGGCCATTTAGGGCTTTATAGGTCATCACCAGCACCTTGAATCTATGTTTGTCTCTGTGTGCATATCTGTATAAACTAGCCTCAATATTTCCTGATTTATTTGAAAATAACAGTTTGTAATGATAAGAATTTAATGATTGTGTGGATATTTGAACTTGGAACTCACTAGTCTTCTATGGGTCAAATGAATCATAATGTTAGAGGTTAAACTAGCTATTTGGCATGTTTGCTTTTTCATTATGATGCGTGCTTTTTTCCTTTTGCCATTTTCACATCTTCTGTACTCATTTTATAAACAACCATTAAACTAACCTTTTATGTCAATCTTGTAGACCAAGAGGACGCTAGGAAGAGAATTCTGGACAAGTGAGAACCACAAGCAGCATTAAAATGGAAAACGATTCCAACCAGCAATGAAAGTTTTTTCCACTTCCTCCAGAAAACTACAAAATTCTTCTCTTACCCAGACAGGTGATAGACAAAAGAGAAAATGGCAGGAAGAGAGTTTTGAGCTGGAATATGTAGAACTCAAGCAAACACTCAAGAAAAAGGTCAAGGATCATTTCCAAATTCAGAAAAAGGGGAATACTTTGGAAATCGGAGAGGAGGAAGGGGTCACTTGGATAAGCATATAAGGCAAGCAGCTATGAAAGCTTCACACCGTGAGGAAAGAAATAGCTTGAATCAAAGAAAACTATATGGCTGTCCAGGTTGTAGGAAAACTTTCAGTCGGGATTCTCACCTGATGATACATCAGAGGACTCACACAGGAGGAAAACCATATGAGTGTTTGCACTGTGGGAAATGTTTCAGTCAGAATTCCAATCTGGTTGTTCGTTTGAGTACTCAAACAGGAGAGAAACCCCATGAGTGTCCAGATTGTGGGAAAAGTTTCAGGCATAATTCCAACCTGATAATACACCAGAGGACTCACACGGGAGAGAAACCATATGAGTGTTTGCATTGCGGGAAAAGTTTCAGTCATAATTCCCATCTGGTTGTTCATTTGAGGACTCACACAGGAGAGAAACCCCACGAGTGTCCAGATTGTGGAAAAAGTTTCAGTCATAATTCCAACCTGATGATACACCAGAGGACTCACACGGGAGAGAAACCATATGAGTGTTTGCATTGTGGGAAAAGTTTCAGTCATAATTCCCATCTGGTAGTTCACTTGAGGACTCACACAGGAGAGAAACCCCATGAGTGTCCAGATTGTGGAAAAGGTTTCAGTCAGTATTCCAACCTGATGATGCACCAGAGGACGCACACAGGGGAGAAACCATACAAGTGTCTGGATTGTGGGAAATCTTTCAGTTCAAAATCTGGCCTGGTGATACACCAAAGGACTCACACAGGGGAGAAACCGTATCAGTGCCTGGATTGTGGAAAAAGTTTCAGTCAGTCTTCCAGCCTTGTGAAACACCAGAGGACTCACACAGGAGAGAAACCATATGAGTGTCCGGACTGTGGTAAAGGTTTCTGTACTAAGACTAACCTTATTACTCATGCAGGTTTACACATAGGGGAGAAACCTTTCAAATGCCCAGAGTGTGGACGATGCTTCTCGCAAACCTCCTCCCTTGTTGCACACAAGAAAATCCACATGACGCAGAAGGTGATGAGTGAAGAGAAGGCTTGAATTTCTTTTCTGATCTGCCTTTGCAAAAGCAACTGAGAAATTAACTATTTAATTTGTGGCCTGATTCAGTTTAGTCATACTTGTCCTCACTATTAGGCAGGAGGGAGGAGAGAAGAAAAATGGGAAATGTTACCTTGATCTCGGTTAACTACTTATGTCTGCCTAACAGCAGAATGTAGTGGATATTCCCTTTTGCAAAAATAGTGTAATTGCTGCCAAATGTTTTTGAGGATTTTTTTTTGTATGTTGACCATCAGAGATCATAGAAAAGCAACATACGGAAACCATTTTTTAGCAGATGCTGAAAAAAATATTAGAAGATAAGAGCTCTCAGATTTAGTTAGCATTTGTAGATCCTCAGAGATAAAGTGATAGGAGGGGAGAAGCAAAGTGGGTTTGGAATTCATCTTTTCCTAATATTTTCTGAAAATGTGCAAGAAGAATCCCTATTCATACTGTGAACAGTGAAGCACAGAATGGAAGACACATGAGAGAGATTTGGGACAGTGAGAACAGCAAGAAAGTTACATATCTAATGATTGTTGAGCATGATATGCAAATGCTGTTGGAATATAATAGAGAAAAAGGGGTTGTGTTTTTTGAGCATAGCATCTCCTATTGTGATCTCATTTGCTAGGAGGTGCCTTCTAAGGATGGTTGGTGATAGCACTGCAAGATGCTAAAATTTTGGCTGAGTTTAGAAACACCAAAGAAGTCAAGGGTTGTTCATTTCACTAACACAATTCAGGTTATAATACAGCACCCCTGTGGCTCTGGACACACAGAAACAATGAAGCACTTGCTTCTCCAGTGGCTGTCTTAGAGAGACGTTTGTATCAGGCTCATCTCTCCTTTACTGCATAAACTGCTGTTCTCTTAATTCTATTTAGACTTCCGTTTTTTAATATAGTGTCATTTTTGTGTTTTGTTTTTGGTAAAATTGCTATATTTTAGAATTTGCTTTCTATAGTTTTTAGCTGAATATGCCCCTTGTTTATTAGGTTGGTCTTTCACTGTAATAAAGATTTTAAACTTTAATCAAATTATCTTTAATTTTCATTATATTTAGTTCTCTCTCTTTGGTATCATCTTTGGGCACATCTGTTACTAAATTTTTTGTATGCTTTAAGGCGCTGAAAATGCTTGAAGTAGCTCTAAAGCCTCTTGATCTTCCAGACGATCAATTCCATAAAGCAAACTCTTAATTGCTACAAGATTAGGATGTCTTTGTGGAACAAAATGGGACAGAAAGAATGAAAGGGAATAATTTGGAAGAGTTAGTGGTTGGCTACAGTAATAGTTCGATGTAAATAGTGTGTTTCTTTTGATTATAATTCTGTAAGGACTATATTTTTTTTTCTTTTGGGTGTGTCTCATACATAGAAATAAAACGTCAGATGGCCAGAAAGAGGAACAATGGGTATGAGTGTGAGGAGATGAATAAGAAACAGGAATAAAGGAATAGTAATTGAATTCCATTAATAAACATTCAACACGGACACAATGAAACTAATACAAAGGGAATAGTGAAATTCCTAACAACTCCTTTACAGTAAAATAAACATATTAATTAGACCCCATAGACCAGAAGTGTCAAACTGCCGGCCTGTAGGCCGGATGCATCATTACCATTGCCGGTAATGGCAAAAAAAGTCACGATACGTCGTGACATGTCACGTAATGTGAGTTTGACACCCCTGCCATAGACCCTACAAACACTATATATAAATCATAAAAATCAAGTAAAATTCTGCAACAGGCAATCTCATAGCCAAAGGAGCTCGTTCCCCAGGGCCAGGCCAAAAGCCACTAGTCTCCAATCAGAGAGACATTCCATTTCCTCAGAAGAAAAGTTTGAAGCTCAGATTTAAGACAAAAAAGGTCCTTTTTCTGGAGAATAATGGGAACTCAATTGCAAAGTTGTTGGACTAGAACAGGGGTAGGCAACCTCGGCTCTTTTATGACTCGTGGACCTCAACTCCCAGAATTCCTGAGCCAGCCCTGCTGAGGGAAAAGGGAGAGATTTCCAAGCTGAGCCAACTTCCTATGCTGACTCAGGAATTCTGGGAGTTGAAGTCCACGAGTCATAAAAGAGCCAAGGTTGCCTATCCCCCCCCCCACTGGAAGATTTTGAAAGGCTGCAGACACGAGAACAGCTGAGTGGGTAGATTTTGTAGGGAGTAAGAAGAGTTAGTTTGGTGTAGCGTTTGAAGCTCCAGGCTACAGTGGTCAGTTCCAGTCCTGCCATAGGCCATCTGGGCATCTCTGGCCAATCCCTCCCTCAGGCCTAGGAAGCAGGAAAGGCGGAAACCGCTTCTGAAATCCTTGCAAAGGAAACCACAGAGAAAGCAGTCCGGCCACTTGACAAGTGTCAAGTCTGACTTGAAGGCACCTAAACGAAACATTGGCTGTAAGGGACAAGGACAGGGGAATAAAACTTCAAAATTGTTCTAGTTCAGTGCCAGATCAGGCATGAAGGCAGCTTCCAGGAGCTATGCAATATTGGGATGCCAATTGAGAGGCAAAAAGTATAACCATGAAGGGAGATAGGCAGATAAGGGGAGATTAAAATGGGCTTCTTTCTTGGCCCAGGATGCTACTTGGAACTGCTTTCTATGCTTCTTAGTGTTCCAGAAAGAAAACAAAAATCAATACAATATAGGTTGGGGTTGTTTTCATTCAGACTCCTCTGTGCAACAGAACTTGAGACCCAACAGTTGAACGCAGGTCTTTTGAGTCTAGTTGGGCCAGCATCTCCGCCCCCCCCCCAAAGGATGCTTTCCCTTGGTTTAGTTCTTACATTCGGTTGGAGTAGGTATGAATGCATCGATGTTACATACAGTAATCAATCAAAAATCGTGCTAATGACAGAAGCCTGTAATTCAATAAAGGAGAATATTTGTAGCTCAGGTTTGAAATGGGAGGTCCTTGCTGCTCTCTGAACTTGCTTGCTTTTTTTTGCAGACATTTCATTACCCAAACTAGGTAACATCAGCAGGACCAAGGCCTGTACTTCAGCCTTCTGTGGCTAGATAGCGAGCGTTTTACTAAATGAGTAACACTCGGAGAATAGAAAGCCGTCAAAATACGGTAACGGCACCGATGGTTGCTAAATCCAATGGGAGGGGGAGCGAAGGAGCCGAAAGGTGTTGAAACAATAGAGTACTGGATTTCTAGAGAGGATGTGGAAGAATGGAGAAGAACAGGAATATTCCCTTCCGACTGACCCAGGGGAGGATGGTAGAATGGAGGGCTCCTGGCTTACTCTTCCCAGGACTGCATCAGCTGGAAGTTGAGTTGAAGACCAGTCGGAGGAGACGCCGGGAGCAAGTAGGGCTGTTTGGTTTCCTCCACAGAGAAGAAGCAGAGAAGAATCCAGACCGAAACATGTCAGCTGCTGCTACATGTTCCTTCCCTCCCTAACTTTTGTTCCAGTGTTGCTGGTCGCTTTAAAAGTGGTGCCTGCTAATGTTTTGCTGGTTGGAGATTTAAAATGTCTCCCTCAGTTCAAGGTGGAGTCTTTATGATTTTCATGGACGTGCTGTTTTCTTGGAAACTGGGGGTTTTCATGGACAAAACTGGGGATTATATCTTGCAGATGCTTTGGGCATCATTTCATCGGTTGAAGCCTCTCGTATGTTGAAGCCCCCCCCGGCGCCCCCCCCGGTCTAATATTAAACCAAAAAGTGTGAACGTATGCACTCCTGGGACATTTATGTCGCTGAAATACACATGGACTTTTAACATACTTACATACTGGGCCTTACATACTACTTTTAACATACTGGGCCTCTATTTGCCTCTGTGTGGATGTCTGTATAATCTATCCTCAGTATTTCCTGATCTATTTAAAAATAACAGTTTGTAATGCTAAGAATTTGTGATTTGCTGACGTCCAGAAGAGAATTTAATGTTTGGGTGGATATTTGAACTCGGAACTCGCTAGTCTTCTATGGGTCAAATAAATCATAGTTAATGTTAGAGGTTAAACTAGCATTTTGGCATGTTTGCTTTTTCATTATGATGCACGATTTTTTTGTTTTGCTATTTTCACATCTGTATCCATTTTATAAACAACCATTAAACTAACCTTTTATGTCAATCTTGTAGACCAAGAGGACGCTAGGAAAAGAATTCCAGACAAGTGAGAATCACAAGCAGCATTAAAAAGAAAAGCAAATCCAATCAGCAATGGAAGTCTTTTCCACTTCCTGCAGAAAACTACAACATTCTTCTCCTTCCCCAGATTGGTGACAGACAAAAGGAAGAATAACGGGACAAGAGTTTTGAGCTGGAGTGTACAAAACTCAAGCAAACCCTCCAGCAAAAGAGGCATCATTTCCAAATTCAGAAAAAAGGGAATACTTTGGAAATCAGAGGGAAAGAAGGGGTCACTTGGATAGGCATATAAGACAGGCAGTCATGAAAGCTTCACGCTGTGAAGAAAGAAACAGTAGCTTGAATCAAAGAAAACCATGGGTGTCCAGATTGTAGGAAAACTTTCAGTTGGGATTCTCACCTGATGATACACCAGAGGATTCACACAGGAGAGAAACCATATGAGTGTTTGCATTGTGGGAAAAGTTTCAGTCAGAATTCCCATCTGGTGGTTCACCTGAGGACTCACACAGGACAGAAACCATACAAGTGTCTGTACTGTGGGAAATCTTTCAGTTCAAAATCTATTCTGGTGATACACCAGAGGACTCACACAGGGGAGAAATTGCATCAGTGTCGGGAGTGTGGAAGAAGTTTCAGTCAGTCTTCCAGCCTTGTGAAACACCAGAGGACTCACGGGGGAGAAACCCTATAAATGTCTTAATTGTGGAAAAAGTTTCAGTCAGTATTCCCACCTTTTAATACACCACAGGACTCACACAGGAGAGAAACTGTATGAATCTCCAGACTGTGGGAAAGATTTCAGTACTAAGACTAATCTTATTACTCATGCAGGTTTACACACGGGAGAAACCTTTCAAATACCCAGAGTGCGGATGGTATTTCTCGCAAACTTCCTCCCTTACTACGCACAAGAAAATCCACATGAGACAAAAGGTGATGAGTGAAGAGAAGGCTTGAATTTCTTTTCTGATCTGCCTTTGCAAAAACAACTGAGAAATTAACTATTTAATTTGTGGCCTGATTCAGTTTAGTCAAACCTCTCCTCACTATTAGGTATGAGGGAGGAGAGGAAATAAATGAAAATGGAAAATGTATAGCAACATACAGATTTTCAGAAACCTGCTGCAGATGCTAAACATATATTTATTTTTTTATTTTATTTTAATCCCCTTTATATCCCACCCTTCTCCGAAGACTCAGGGCGGCTTACAATCTAAGCACAAATCAATGTGCTTAGCAATATATTAGAAGATAATATATTAGCAATATATTAGAAGATAAGAGCTGTCCAATTTACTTAGCGATTGTAGCTGCTCAGATATAAAGTGATAGAAGAGGAGAAGTAAAGAGGGTTTGGAATTCATCTTTTCCTAATAGTTTCTAAAATTCTAATAGAAGAGTCCCTGTTAAGACTGAACAGTGAAGCCCAGAACTGCGAGGCACAGAATGGAAAACATATGAGAGAGATTTGGGACAGTGAGAACAGCAAGAAAATAACATATCTAATGATTGTTGAGCATGATATGCAAATGCTATTGGAATGTAATAGGCAAAAAGGGGTGGTTATTTTTGAGCATAGGATCTTCAAGCTTATTAGCAACTCCTGCTGTGATCTCCTTTGCTGGGAGGCGCCTCTTGTTAACCTTTGAAGGCCGGTGTGTGATAGCACTGCAAGATGCTAAAATATCAGCTGAGTTTAGAAACACCAAAGAAGTCAAGGGTTGTTCATTTCAGTAACACAATTCAGGTTATAATAACAGCACCCCTGTGGCTCTGTATACACAGAAACAACGGAGCACTTGCTTCTCCAGTGGCTGCATTAGAGAGACCAGGTTTGTACCAGGTTCATCTCTCCTGTACTGTATAATCTGCTGTTCTCTTAGTTCCACTTAGACTTTTGTTTTTTTAATATACTCTATCATTTATGTCTTTTGGGTTTTGGTACAATTGCCATTTTTTAGACTTTGATTACTTTCTATAGTTTTTAGCTGAATATAAACATAAAAGGTAAAGGTTCCCCCGCACATGCGTGCTAGTCGTTTCCGACTCTAGGGGCCAGTGCTCATCTCCGTTTCAAAGCCGAAGAGCCAGTGCTTGTCCGAGGACGTCTCTGTTGGTCATGTGGCCGGCATGACTAGATGCCAAAGGCGCACGGAACGCTGTGACCTTCCCACCGTAGTGGTCCCTATTTTTCTGCTTGCATTTTTACGTGCTTTCGAACTGCTAGGTGGGCAGAAGCTGGGACGAGTAACAGGCGCTCACTCTGCTACACGGCACTCGGGATTCGACCCACCAAACTGCCGACCTTCCGATTGACAAGCTCAGTGTCCTAACCCACTGAGCCACCGTGTCCCTTTTAGCTGAATATACCCTATGTTTATTATGCTGGTCTTTCACTGTAATAATGATTTTAAACTTTAAAATAAGCGAATTATATTTAATTTTTGTCATATTTAGTTCTCTTTTTAGTGTCGTCTTTGGGCATATCTGTTAATAATTTTTTTTGTATGCTTTAGGTGCTGAAAATGCTCGAAGTAGCTCAAAAGCCTCTTGATCTTTGAGGGGACTAATGCCATAAAGCAAACTTAGGTGCTACAAGTTTAGGATGTCTTTAGGGAACAAAAAAGTTTATTATTAGAGAATGAAAGGGGATAATTTGGAAGAGTTAGTGGTTGACTGGCTATTGTAAGATTTCCTTGCAAAGAGTATGTTTCTTTTGACTAATTCTGTAAAGACTTATGTTTTTTTTTCTTTTGGTGTATGTCTCATACATACAACCAAAACACCAGAACAACCAAGCAAAGGGGATTAAAAGTCCAAAAATGTTTCAGTTCAGTGTCAGGTAAGGTATGAAGGCAGCTTCCAGGAGGTATGGAATATTGTGATGCGAACTGAGAGGCAAGAAATATGTCCATGAAGGAGATAGGTGGACAAGGGAGATTTAAATGGGCCTCTTGGCCCAGAATAGCAATAGCACTCAGACCTATGTATTGCTTCAGTGCTTTACAGCCCTCTCTAAGGGGTTTACAGAGCCAGTCAGAATCGAACTGCCAGCAGCTGGCTGTCAGCAGAAGTAGATGGCAAGTCATAGTCCACTAGAACACCTAGATCGCTTTCACAGTTACTACTCTTGAGGCAGGTGCCACATGCAAACCAAATTCATAAATTTTTCTTGCCTAAGTGCAGCATTTTACTTTTCTCATCATTGATCTGCATCTTGTTGGATAGGGCCCAATGCACAAGTCTGTCAAGATCCTTCTGACTCTTGAGTCTACCTTCCAAAATGTTGGCAATTCCCCCCAGTTTGGTGTCATCTGCAAATTTAATGTGTTCCCCTTCTATCTTGTCTAGATCATCTGTGAAGATGTTGAAGAGGACTGGGCCCAAGAAAGAACCTTGAGGTGCACCACTGTATGTGTAACTCCGTGTACAATGCATATCAAAAGGTTACAAGTCCCTGTTAAAACGCCAGGTTTTTGAGATGTAAAAAAAAAATCAAGACCATGATAAATCACTTCAGAATTTTTTCCAATTTTAATGTAATGTATAAATTGTACAAAAGGGACGCAGTGGCTCAGTGAGTTAGGACGCTGAGCTTGTCGATCAGAAGGTCGGCAGTTTGGCGGGTCGAATCCCGAGTGCCGCGTAACAGAGTGAGCGGCTGTTACTCATCCCAGTTTCTGCCAACCTAGCAGTTTGAAAGCATGTAAAAATGTAAGTAGAAAAATAGGGACCACTACGGTGGGAAGGTAACAGCGTTTTGTGCACCTTTGGCGTCTAGTCATGCTGGCCACATGACCACGAAGACATCCTCGGACAAGCGCTGGCTCTTCGGCTTTGAAACGGAGATGAGCACCGGCCCCTAGAGTTGGAAACGACTAGCACGCATGTGCGGGGGAACCTTTACCTTTACCTTATAAATTGTACAATTCAATTGAAAAACAAATCTTTTAGGGGGGGGAAAACAAAAAGTAAAAACTGACAATAACATGGTTGCCTAAGTGTGCATGCCTTAAACTAATATTTTGCTGAAGTACCTTTTGATTTTATGACAGCATTCAGTGTTTTGGGTAGGAGCCTATCAGCATGGCACATCTTGCCTTGGGAATCTGTTCTGTACCAGCCTGCTACCGGCCCTGCAGAAAAGGCAGGGACAACCCCTTTACAAACGGCAAGAGGCTGGAATTAAGCCTGCCAAATTTATTAACATAAAACAGAGCAAAACAAGACACAGACCATGAAACAGGAGCTATGAAACAGGAACTATTCAAGCGGTTGCCTTCAGCAAACCAGCCCTCCCACGCATTCCCCTTTTATACAGTTCAGGGCATGGCTTCTCTCTGCCTCCTTCCGAGGTGCCCCATTGCCTTCCTCTGTTTACTCCTGATTGACTGCCTCCTGCGTTGGCGTCCTTGAACAGGGCCAGCTGTGGGTCATCTTCATCCACGCTGTCAGGCTCACACAGCTGGGTCTCCGTCGTGACCAGGTGGGAGGGGCCTGGCTGAGGGCTCTGTGGAGCCTCAATATTATTCTCAGCAAGCTCTTCAACACCCCCCTCCTCCTCCTCTGAATCGTCCAACCCAACTGCCGAACCCACAGGCTGACCCTGAAGCACAACAGAAACTTTGCTCACTCCTCCTTGCACAAGTGTTCCAAACTGTCAGGTTACGAGGGAATCTCCTGTGTACAACCTTCTTCGGGTAACCCCGCAGATGTTCAATTGGATTCAGGTCCAAGTTCTGGCAGAACCATTCCAAAATATCTCTTTCTGGCAAAGCCATTTTTTTGTTGATTTGGAGGTATGCTTTGGGTTGTTGTCATGTTGAAAGGTGAAATTCGTCTTCGGCATTTTAGCAGAGGCCTGAAGGTTTTGTGCCAAAGTTGACTGATATTTGGAATAAAGTCTAATTTCAGCTGAAGAAAAGCAGCCCCAAAGCTTAATGCCGCCAGTACAATGCTTCACTGTAGATATGGTGTACTTTTGGTTATATGCAGTGTTGTTTTTGCACCAAACATACAGACTTGATGCAGGTTTTTGCCAAATGAAGCCAAGCTCAGTTTTTTTTTGGGGGGGGGGGGGTTAAGAAAAATGCTTCTGTTCTGCCACACTACCACACAACCCAGACATAAGAATACAGGAGTTTGTTGTCTCTCAGACCAGTTTTCTTGTTTTTGGAGGGACATCCAGTTTTTTGTAATGTCACTGTTGTGCCATACTTTTTACACTTTGTTGATGGCTGTCTTCACTGTGTTCCATGGTATATCCAATGACGTGGAAATTGGTTTGTACCCTTCTCCTGGATGATACTTCCAACAATGAGATTCTTCAGATACTTTGTAAGGATTTTGCAGACCATGGCTTTTGCTGTAAGAGGCAATTGAGTAAATGTCCAAAAAAATTCTAGCAGCATAGCTGAACCTGATCAGAGTCACTTTAATTGATGGCACTCTGTACTGGCTACTGTTTAATATCAATTTGAGTATGAAGGGTTAATTCTGAACACAGCACATCCCTACTTATATACACTTTTCAATCACATTACTGTACATTTTCCTTGCCTAAAACAGAATTTCTAGAAGTCTGGCACTTTGATAAATTAGTTACCAATAGACATATAGACCTAAACAGTGTCTACGTACTGTGCAAAGGAGACAATCAAGAAGCCAAAAAGATCAAAACGTTTTCCCACCAGCAATGAGTACCTAGATGAGTATAGATTAACTGGAAGATTTACATCAAACCAACAATCAATAAGTAAACAATACCCCAATCGAGGAACTGCCAAACAATCTAACAGCAAAGCCCAACCAAAGAACCTCCAAGACCACTCCCACCAATACCGACAGGACAAACCACTAGACTAGACTATAAATGGAGAGCAAACACCACTCCTTACTAGCATTGATGATGTTGTCTAGTTAGGGTAATTAAAAGTCTGCAAGAAAAAAATGTCAGAATGCACCAAGGATCCCTCATAATTTGCAGTTCCTCCACAGACAGGAATACAAACATAGCACATACCTTGCAGGTCACCACAGTGCTAGCCTCTTTCTCCAGGAGTCGTCAGTATTGTGTAGTGCAGGGGTGTCAAACTCAATTTCATTGAGGGCCGCATCAGCATTGCGGTTGCCCTTGGGGCCAAGTGGGTATGGCCAGGGTGGGCGTGGCCTACTGGGTGGGCGTGGCTAGAGTGTGTATGGCCTACTGGGTGGGCGTGGCCAGCTCTACATCGTTCGCATCAAGGGTGCCTATGGGGGCCCGGGCAGGAGTGGGACAGATCTGAGGGTCTCTGGCAGAAGGAGGGTCTCTCGGCCAGGGCCAAGGCAGTGGGGGGCCGTTCCCTCACTGTTTCCAGGATGGCTTCACGGGCCACATGAAACCACTTCGCGGGCCGGATCTGGCCCCCGGGCCTTGTGTTTGACATGTCTGGTGTAGTGGGTCCGACGCAAGGAAGAGACCCCAGCCGGTGTGTCAGTTCAGCTCTTTATTGGAAGGGGAAGTGAACTGGGGAATGAGGGCTACCTGGCCTCCTTATATACCTGGCCAGGTAAGCTAACAGCCAATGGGGTTGGCCCTAGGTTTCCCACCGAAACTGTCCAGGCCAACGCCCCCTCGTGGCTGTTGCTATGCAGGTGCCTGCATACATAACACCCCTCCCCCCTTAGAGAAGGACCACATAACAACAACAACTTGCAACTACTATAACTATGATTATATATAAAAAAACAGTGGTGTCCTTGTGTGAGGGTAATTTGCACACATAGTCCGACAGGTAGGCTGGTGTCCTGTGTGGACGGGTGGATCGTCTGGGTGTGCTTGGCCCCTGGGCTTGGACCTTGGGTTCCTGAGGCCTTTGTGCAGGGCTGCAAGGAGCCGGAATCAGGAAGTCCTCCTCCTCTGGTCCCTGCTCTGTGACGGGGACAGACGCATAAGGCGACACATCGATCAGCTCAGAGGAAGAGTCCCTGAGCACATCACACACGCCCCTGAGCGCGTCACACACATCCCTGAACTCAACGCACACGATCAACAGAAGGACCACACTCCAGGAGGGGTCAACCCAGCCGTGGACGTCACAGATGGAGATGGAGTTTATTGAAGAGCAGAATCAGAAAGAAAGGTGGCTCTGGGAAAACTGACCACATGTTGCTGGGAGTGGTGGGTTTTTATACCTTCTGGGGCTCTTGAGGTTATTTCCTGTTCCTGTTTGAGGCTTTGTATTTCCTGTGTCATGTACTTTGACCTGAGTCTGAGAGTGCCCTTTTGGTATTGGTGGATTAAGCCTATTATGTCCTCAACGGTCCTGTCTTTTAGAGTTTGGGTGGGTTATGTAGATTTTAGAGGTCTTCCTAGTCTCATAGCTTCTAGCTTCCTGACCCCAAGCTTCCTGAATGGATTATTGAATTTGCATTTCTAAAAGCTGGTCTCTGCCTAGGTTTGTGGCTGGTTTCTGTCTTTTTAAAGATCTTCTCTGTTATTCCTTTGGGGAAATATACTGCTCAAAAAAATAAAGGGAACACTTAAACAACACAATGTACTGTATTTAATAGTAGGATGTCTTATCTTGTGTTCCCTTTATTTTTTTGAGCAGTATACATTCTGCCTTTTTAATATTTCCCAAAATATTTCTTTCTCTGGATTTGTCCCACAAGATGAAGCTGGCAATAATTTAGAGCTACACATAAACAAGAATTTCATGAACTTTTGGGGCCCAGCAACCGGCTTAATCTGGCAAAGCTAAGTAGACTCAGTGAAGAGTAAACTTCACTCTTCAAGCTTCCCTCGGTTTGCAAAGGTAGGTTTTGAGGAGTTATCCTTGCCCCCTAGGATGAAAAACTGGCTGGAACAGAATTCACACATGCACAATAAATGATGTATAATTGTTGCTGTTTGTGTGTACACCGTTTCCCGCTCTCTCTCTCCCCACGTTGGTTTAAGTTCTTGCTTCTTGCAAATAGAAATAACTACGAGAGCATCCCTGAAAGACCAGAAAGAACAGGTTAAGGATCGATCCAAAGTGAAACCATCGTTGTAGTTGGTGTTGAAAACCATTTAATGGCAGATACAGTAATCCAGGGCTCTTCAAACTTGGCCCTTTTATGACTTGTGGACTTCAACTCCCAAAATTCCTCAGCCAATTGGCTGAGGGGTTCTGGGAGTTGAAGTCCACAAGTCATAAAAGGGCCAAATTTGAAGAGCCCTGCAGTAATCGATCAAAAATCTTGCAAACAAGGACGGTGATTTTCAGCCTTATGTCGCTAGATGGCGCTCCATGAAATGAGTTATTGTAACACCCGCCGCCTAGAGGAAGCCGTCAATACAGTAGCGGCATCGATGGTTGCTGAACACTGACATCCAACGGGAGGGGGAGCGACGGAGCCGAAAGGTGTATAAACAAACGAGTACTGGATTTCTAGAGAGGAGAACAGAGGAATCTCCGGCTGACACGTGGGAGGATGGAGGTCTGGAGGGCGGCTCTCCTGCTCTTCCCAGGATCCAACAGCAGCTGGAAGGTGAATTCAGGACAGATCGGAGGAGAGTCAGGGAGCAATTAGGGCTGTTTGGTTTCCTCCACAGTGTAGAAACCAGACTGAAAATGTCAGCTGCTACTGCATGTTCCTTCCCAAGTTTTGTTCCAGCAGTGCTTGTCGGGTCCTCCTGCTTGGTTGGGTGGACTGTAGTATATACACTTAGGAGAACGGAGAAGAGCACCGTACGTGACCGACAGGGAATTTTTTACTTATTGCAAATCTATATAATCTATCCTCAGCATTTTCTGATATATTTGAAAATAACAGTTTGTAATGCTAAGAGTTTGTGATTTACTGAAGTCCAGAAGGGAATCTAATGATTGTGTAGATATTTGAACTTGCATTTCACTAGATTTCTATGCGTCAAATGAATCATATTCAATATTGGAGGTTATCTAGTATTTTGGCATGTTTGCTTTTTCATTTAATGCATGCTTTTTCCCCCCCCTCTTGCTGTTTTCACATCTTCTGCACCATTAAACTAAGGGTTTATGTCCATTTTATAGATAAAGAGGATACCAGGAACAGAATTCTGGACAAGTGAGAATCACAAGCAGCATTAAAAAGGAAAGCATATCCAGGCACTTCCTCCACAAAAACACAAAATTCTTCTCTTCTTTCCAATGCATGTGACGGACAAAAGAGGGAATAACAGGAAGAGAGTTTTTCGTGGAAAAAAACCCAAGTATGTAGTACTTAAGCAAGCACTCCAGAAAAAGGTCAAGAGGGATCATTTCCAAATTCAGAAAAAGGGGAAATATTCTGCAAATCACTGGGGAGGAAGGGATCACTTCTGTAATCATAGGATGGGTGGTCATGCAAGCCTTGCCCTGTGAAGAAAGAATAGCTTAAATGAAAGCACCCATATTGTAGGTTCATGTTGTACGAAAAGAACAGATTGCAGATCACACCTGATTATACCTGTGGGGAACCACACTGAAGAAAAACCCACTTTCTATCCTCAAGGTGACAAAAACGTTAGGAAACATGCTAGTCTACTGATAGAAAAAAGGCCTGAAATGGGGGAGAAGTCATTTGGGTGTTCTGATTGTGGGAAAACTTTCAGTAGGAATTCTCACCTGGTGATACACCAAAGGATGCACACAGGAGAGAAACCCTATGAGTGTCCAGATTGTGGAAAACATTTCAGTCAGAATTCCCACCTGGTGACACACCAGAGGACTCACACAAGGGAGAAAATATATGAGTGTCCGGATTGTGGGAAAGACTTCAGTCATAACTCCAACCTGGTGATACACCAGAGAACTCATACTGGGGAGAAACCCTATGAGTGTCCAGACTGTGGGAAAGGTTTCAGTCATAATTCCAACCTTGTGAAACACCAGAGGACTCACACTGGGGAGAAACCCTATGAGTGTCCAGACTGTGGGAAAGGTTTCAGTCATAATTCCAACCTTGTGAAACACCAGAGGACACACACTGGGGAGAAACCATATGTATGTCCAGATTGTGGGAAGGGCTTCAATCAGAAATCCCATCTTGTTAAACACCTGAGGATTCACACTCGGGAGAAACGGTATGAGTGTCCCCATTGTGAGAAATGTTTCTTCTGTAACTCCAACCTGATGATCCACCAGAGGACTCAACACAGGAGAGAAACCATATGAATGTCCAGATTGTGGGAAAGGTTTCAGTCTGAATTCGAGTCTTGTTAAACACCTGAGGAATCACACTCGGGAGAAACGGTACAAGTGTCCTGATTGTAGGAAAAGTTTCAGTCATAATTCTGACCTTGTGAAACACCTGAGGATTCACAGAGGAGAGAAACCCTTTGAATGTCCTGATTGTGGGAAAGTTTCGGTCATAATTCCAATCTTGTGAAACACCAAAGGACTCACACAGGTGATAAACCATATAAGTGTCTGGACTGTGGAAAATGTTTCAGTTGGTATTCTGGCCTGGTGATACACCAGAGGACTCACACAGGAGAGAAACCATATGAGTGTCCAGACTGGGAAAGGTTTCAGTACTAGGACTAACCTTATAAATCATGTAGGTTTACACACAGGTGAGAAACCTTTTAAGTGCCCAGAGTGCGGACTGTGCTTCTCACAAAATTCCTCTCTTACTGTACACAAAAAAATCCACATGAGCCTGAAGATGATAAATAAAGAGAAGGCTTGAATTTTTCTCATCTCCCTTTGGAAATGCAACTGAGAAATTAATCATTGAATTTCTGGTCTGATTTTGTTTAGTTAAACATGTCTCGGTATGAGTAGAGTAGAGTAGAATAGAATAGAATCTGGGAGGGACCTTGAAGCAGGAGAACCTGTACCATCTCAGACAAGTGACTGTCTAGCCCAGGGGTAGGCAACCTCGGCTCTTTTATGACTCATGGACTTCAACTCCCATAATTCCTGAGTCAGCATAGCTTACTCAGGAATTCTGGGAGTTGAAGTCCATGAGTCATAAAAGAGCCGAGGTTGCCTATCCCTGGTCTAGCCTCTTCTTAAAAATCTCCAGTGATGGAGTGCCCACGGTTTCTGGAGCCAAGCTATTCCACTGGTTAATTGTCCTCACTGTCAGGAAGTTTCTCTTTAATTCTAGGTTGCTTCTCTTTGGTCGGTTTCCAACCATTGTTTCTTGTCCTGCCCTCTGCTGCTTTGGAGAATACTTTGACCCCCTCTTTTTTGTGGCAGCCCCTCAAATACTGGAATACTGTTATCATGTCTCCCCTATTTCTTCTTTTCTTTAGACTAGCCAAACCCAAGTCCTGCAGCCGTTCTTCGTATGTTTTAGTCTCTAGGCCTTTGATCATCTTAGTTGCTCTTCTCTGAATTTTTCCAAACTCATCTTTTTTGTAGTATAGTGACCAAAATTGGCTGCAGTATTCCAGGTGTGGTCTTACTAGGGTTTTATAAAGTGGTACTAATACTTTGCTTGATCTTGATTCTGTGGCTATGTTTATACAACCCAGGATTGTATTAGCTTTTTTGGCTGCTACTGCACACTGCTGGTTTATAAGTGATCATCCACTAGGACTCCAAGGTCCCTCTCACAGTTACTGTTTTTAAGCCAGGTTTTGCCCAGTCTGTACTTATACCTTTGATTTTTTCCTGCTTAAATGTAAAACTTTGCTTTTCTCCATATTGAAGCTCATTTTGTTGGAAAGGGCCCATTGTTCAAGTTTGTCAAGATCTTTTTGGATCCTGAGTTTGTCTTCTGGGGTGTTGGCTACTCCTGCCAGATTGGTGTCCTCTGCAAATTTGATGAGTTCCCCTTCAGTTCCCTCATCTAAGTCATTAATGAAGATATTGAAGAGTACTGGGCCTAAGGCGGAACCTTGTGGTACCCCACTGCTTACCTCTCTCCATGTGGATGTAGTACCATTGAGGACTATTCGTTGAGTACGGTTTGCCAGCCAGTTACAGATCCATCTGGTGGTGATGTTGTCTATTTCACCTTATTCTAGCTTACCAAGGAGTAGGTTGTGGTCTACCTTATCAAATGCGTTACTGAAGTCTAAGTATACTACGTCCACAATATTTCACTGGTCTTAGTTTAGTCACTTTATTGAAGAATGAAATAAGATTGGTTTGGCATGATCTGTTTTTGACAAACCCATGCTAGCTACTAGTTATAACTTTGTTTGCTTCTAGTTGTTCATGGATCTGTTTTTCTATTATCTTTTCCAGGATCTTCCCAGGTATTGATGTTAGACTGATTAGTCTGTAGTTTCCTGGGTCTGTTTTTTTTCCTTTCTTGAAGATGGGAACCACATCAGCCCTTTTCCAATCCTCAGGTATTTTCCTGGCGCTCCAGGATTTTTGAAAGATATGGTGCAATGGTTCTGAGATAACATCTGCCAGCTCCTTCAGAACTCTGGGATGTAATCTATCGGGTCCTGGTTATTTATATTCGTCAAGGTCGGATAGATGTTCTCTTCCATTTTCTTGCTCATTTTAATTTTTGTTTCTAGTTTGTCTTTTGCAGTATTCTTTTTGGTAAGTTGTGCTATAATTTCTTTTTGTGTGAAGAATGATGCAAAGAATGAGTTAAGCAGCTCTGCTTTCTCCCTATTGCTTGTTACATCCTTGCCATCTTCTCTCTTTAGTGGACCTACAGTTTCCTTGACTTTTTTCTTGTTATTAATATTTTGAAAAAAACTTTTTTATTATCCTTGATTTCTGTTGCAAGTCTTTGTTCGTTCTGAGCCTTTGCTTTCCTGACTTTGTCTTTGCATGTTCTGGCTGTCTGCTGAGAATCAGCCTTAGTTATGTGTCCCTCTTTCCATTTTTTGTATTTGTCCTTTTTGTCTTTCAGCTTGTCTGAGAGATCTTTGTACTACCATGCTGGTTTCTTGAGTTTCTTTTTCAGTGATATTGTGCTGGACTGGGCTTTTATGATAGCATTTTTCAGAATTTCCCATGCTTCTTGAGTTGTTTTCCCCTTTAGGATTTTCACCTTTCCTAGGTTCTCTCTGAGTTTGTTAAAATCAGTTCTTTTGAAGTTTAAGACATTGGTTGAATTATTTTCTATTTCTTGTGTTTGCATTATATTAAATTCCAGTATGACGTTGTCACAGATTTTATTTTCCTGGGCTCCAAGATCACCGCAGACGGGGACGGCAGCCAAGAAATTAAAAGACGCTTGCTCCTTGGGAGGAAAGCCATGGCAAATCTAGACAGCACACTAAAAAGCAGAGACATCACCATGTCAACAAAAGTGCGTATAGTCAAGGCAATGGTCTTCCCAGTTGCAATGTACGGCTGTGAAAGCTGGACCATAAGAAAGGCTGAGCGCCAAAGAATTGAGGCCTTTGAACTATGGTGATGGAGAAGACTCCTGCAAGTCTTTTGGACTGCAAGGCGATCAAACCAGTCAGTCCTAGAGGAGATCAACCCTGACTGCTCTTTAGAAGGCCAGATCCTGAAGCTAAAACTCAAATACTTTGGCCACCTAATGAGAAGGAAGGACTCACTGGAGAAGAGCCTAATGCTGGGAAAGATTGAGGGCAATAGAAGGGGACGACAGAGAATGAGGTGGCTGGATGGAGTCACTGAAGCAGTAGGCGTGAGCTTAAATGGACTCCAGAAGATGGTAGAGGACAGGAAGGCCTGGAGGAACGTTGTCCATAGGGTCGCGATGGGTCGGACATGACTTCGCAGCTAACAACAACATGATGTCACTTTCCCCCAAGGTTCCGGCAACTTCAACTCCCTCTATCACTTCTCTATTAGTAAGAATTAGATCTAGTATAGCTTTACTTCTAGTTCTGACTTCTACTTTTGGATGACAAGTTGTTGGCTAAGGTAGTTAGGAATCTGTTTGATATCCCACTTGCTGCAGAGTTTGTCTCCCAGCTGATGTGTGGTAGTTGAAGTCTCCCATTACTACTGTGGTATTCTTCCTTCATACATTTGTTAACTGGTTAGCAAAGAGTTCATCTATTTCTTCTGATTGGTTGGGTGGCCTGTAGTGTACCCCTATGGCAATGTCACATTTTTCCCCTTTTATATTGACCCATATAGATTCTGGAGGGCTTTTATCTTTGATCGTGTGCATTTCTGTATATGTAGTATTCTCTTACATATAGTGCAACTCCCCCTCCTCTTTTGTAGTTCTGTTTCTTTTGAACAATTTTTATCCATCAGTTCATTCCAGTTATGGGTTTCGTACCACCAGGTTTCTGTAATGCAATTATCATACATACATACATACATACATACATACATACATACATACATACACACACGGAGCAAGAAGAATCCCAGTCCAGATTGTGAAGAATTAAGCAAGAAGAGTGAAGCACAGAATGGAGAACATATGAGGGAGCTTTGGGGCAGTGAGAAGAGCAGAAAAAATTCACAACATGTAAAGATTGTTGAACATGATATGCAAATGCTGTTGGAATATTATAGAGAAAAGGGATTGTGGCTTTTGAGTGTAGGATCTTCAGTTTTTCCACCACCTTTTGCTGTGATCTCCTTTGCTTGGAAGTGCCTCTTTAAATGCTGTTGGGTGATAGCAGTGGAAGGTGCTAAATTTTTTTCCTTAATGTAGACGACACCAAAGATTTCAAGGGTTGTTCATTTCAGTAGTACGCTTCAGCTTATAATACAATGTGCCTGTGAAACTGAACATTCAGAAACAACAAAACATGTGCTTCTCCAGTGGCTGTATTATGGAGATATTAGTATCCAGGTTGTCTCTCTAGTACTGCATAAATCTTCAGGCCACACAGGACAATTCTACACCAACCTCCAGCATTCAGATAGTCACCCTGGTATAAAATACAGTATAATGTTGCCAGATTCTGCAGAGCAGCACTTAAATATGATCAGATGATGGATGACTTGTGCCATAAGGAGCATCCGGCTCATCGTATTTTGTGCTCCGTACAGTGGTTAATCTGCCACATACTAAAATTTATTCACCATGTCTTATGCTCCTCACCGAGCTCTTAGTTCCGTTTAGGCCTCTATTTTTATATATACTCTGTCATTTATGTCTCTTGGTTTTTTTTGTATAATTACTATTTTTATACTTTATTTTCTGTACTATTTAGCTGAATACACCCCAAGTTCCTTATGCTGGTCTTTCAGTGTAATAAAATTTTTAAAGTTTCAAAGAAGCAAATTATATTTAATGCTTGTCAGATTACATTTAATTCTCTTTCTTTTTAGCGTCATTTTTGGGCACGTTTTTAATGCTTGGCCACTGAAAATGTTTGGAATAGCTGTGCAATACCTCTTACCCATTGCCTCACACCCCTCTGCATCCTTGCTATGCTCTGCTTCACCCTGCATACCCTCCGTGATTTCATGCAGAGCCTCTTGCTTAGCCCGTACGCCTTTCCTGACGCGCATGGTGCCTTCCATGCAACTTCTTCCTCATGCGCCCTTCCCAACTTTGCCCTCCATCTCCACGTACTTCTGTCACTCCCTCACCCAACCAGGTTCCAGGAATCTTTAGATCATCTTTCTGCAAACTAGATTCCTCCAAGTCTTTAGCCCGAGTTGCTTGAGAATTATAAGGCTGCAAATCTTAACTCCTTTGGAGATTTGGAAGGCTGCTCAGAGCAATTCTGCCCTCTAGTGAGATTTAGGCTCCCCAACAATACAGATAGAAGGTTCAGAGGCAAAGCCAGTTAAAATTTCTCCTACCTAGATGTGAGTCAGACGCAATGCCAGTGGACGCTTCCAGGTTTTGCTATTCTATTGCTACGATAAAGCTGGCAATCATTTAGGGCTACACATAAACAACATACTTAATGAACTTTAGGGCCTAGCAGTCGGCTTAATCTTGCAAGGTTAAATAGACACAACCCTCCCTCAGTTTGCAAAGATAGCTTTTGAGGAGTTATCCTTGCCCACCCCCACCCCCCAGGACGAATAATTGGCTGGAACAGAATTCACTGACCCTCACCCTCCGGGTGAGATTCAAGGTGCTGGTGATGACCTATAAAGCCCTAAATGGCTTGGGTCCAGGATATCTGAGGGAACACCTGCTGCCAGCATCAAGTTCCCTTCGTCCTGTGCGCTCCCACGGGGAGGGTCTTCTCAGGGTGCCGGCGGTACAAGATTGCCGGCGGATAACACCCAGGGGAAGGGCCTTCTCTGTGGGTGCGCCTGCCCTCTGGAACCAGCTGCCCGTGGAGCTTAGGACTGCCCCCGACCTTCGTTCATTTCGCCGGGACCTGAAGACCTGGCTCTTTAAGCTCTCCGGCCCAGGCTGAGGATTTTAATTTTAATTTTAATTGTTTTTTTTTTAACTTTTTCAGGGACTGTTGTAATTTTTAAAATTGTTTTTCACTTTTGTATTTCTTGTTTTAAATACCCTGTAAACCGCCCTGAGACCTTCAGGAAAGGGCGGTATATAAATCCAATTAAATAAATAAATAAATGAAGTGTAGTGTTGCTGTTTGTGTGCGCATCGTTTCCCGCCCCCTCCCCCCATGTCGGTTTAAATCAGGGGGTCTTCAAACCTGGCCCTTTTATGACTCGTGGACTTCAATTCCCAGAATTCCTCAGCCAGGCATGCTGGTTGAGGAATTCTGGGAGTTGAAGTCCACGAGTCATAAAAGGGCCAAGTTTGAAGACCCCTGGTTTAAATTCTCGTTTCTTGCAAACAAAGCGGCTTGCTTCAGTTGTGGTAGCTATGGGTGCAATCCCTGGGAGACCCGAAAGAACAGTTTCGAGATGGATCCGAAGTGAAACTATCGCCGTGGTCGGTGGTGTTGAAAAAAAATCACTTGGTGGCTGTCAATCTCGCGACCTCACGTCACGTGTCGGGACCTATCGCGTTTTTTTTCCCCATTGCCAGCAATGGGGTGGGTGGGTGCGGTTTTGGTTATGACCCATCCGGCCCGCGGGCGGGCAGTTTGACACCCCTTTGCAAACAAAGAGCGATTTTCAGCTTTATGTCGCTAGATGGCGCTCCATGAAATAAATATGGTAACACCCGGCGCCTAGTAAGCCGTCGCTACCGGCGTAGCGGAATCGATGGTTGCTGAATACTGACAATCCAACGGGAGGGGGAGCGACGGAGCCGAAAGTTGTATAAACAAACGAGCACTGGATTCCTAGAGAGGAGAACAGAGGAATCTCCTCTTCCGGCTGACCCAGAATGGAAGCGTGGAGGGCGGCTCTCCTGCTCTTTCCTGGGATGGCAGCAGCTGGAAGCTTGAGTTGAGGACGGGTCGGAGGGAGCCAGTAAAGTTGTTTGGTTTCCTCCACAGAGAAGAAAGCAAACAGAAACAGGTCAGCTGCTGCTGGTAGTGCTGCGTGTTCCTTCCCTCCCCAAATTTTGTTCCAGTGGGGCTGGTCGCTTTAAAAGTGGTGCCTGCCATTTTCAGTTGGTTGGGAGATTTAAAAAGTCTCCTTTCAGTTTAGGGTGGGCTCTTCGCGATTTTTATGATCTTGTTGGGGTTTTTTTTTTGGAAACCGAGGAGTTTCACGCGCAAAACTGGGCATTATATCTTGCAGATGTTTTGAGCACTTTTTTCATCTGTTGAAGACGTTCATCCGTTGAAGCCCCCTCTTCCTCTAAAATTAGACTAAGAAGCTTGAGGGTAGCCACTTCTGGGACATGTTTGCAGTTGAAATGCACGTGGAGTTTTGACATACTTTGGTAAGTATGCTTCATATTTGTGTGCATATCTGTATGTGGGTGACATGGCCCAGGGGTTAAAGATGCTCTTCAGTGCTTCCAGCTGGAGAGCTGACTTTTGGGGTTCAAGACCTGCTCTCCATGCAACAGGGTGAGCTCCCATTACTTGCCAGCCTTGCAGTTTGAAAGCATGCATTTTGCTTGTCCTCTGATTTCAAAGAACGGAATTATTATTATTATTATTAATTTTATTTGTATACCGCCCTTCTCCCGAAGGACTCAGGGCGGTGAACAGGGCAATGCATGCTAAAAGACAAAATACAAAAATTAAAAGAGATTAAACAAAATGCCCACAACTCTTACAATAAGTTAAAACACAATAAAAATAAGTTAAAACACATTAATAAAACCCAACCCCATCCCATCAGGCCAGGCCAGCTTGTTCGAAGAGGTAAGTCTTTAGATCACGCCAGAAGGAGCGGAGGTCGGGCGCCATCTGGAGCTCAACCGGAAGATGGTTCCATAAATCCGGCACGCCCACAGAGAACGCCCTCCCCCTGGGGGCCACCAGTCGGCATTCTTTGACTGGTGGCACCCTGAGGAGGCCCTCTCTGTGGGAGCGCACTGGGCGGAGGGAAGTTGATGCCTGTTCTGAACCAGCCCTCTTCTAGCAAACCCCTATTCAAAAAGAAGAGACTGGAGAGCGTCCAAGGCTAAAAGGCTTCTGCCAAGATTTAATTACGCAGTTAACAAAAACACTAGAGCTTGTCTTCTCAAGCGGAAAAGTTGCTTTCAGCAACCAGCCCCTCCCCAAACACTCCTTTTATAGAGAGCTCAGGGCGTGGTCTCCCTGTGCCTCCTCCCGAGGAGTCCCACATTCTTTCTTTGTTTGTTCCTGCTCGACTGCCTCCTGCGTCGGGCGTCCTTGAACAGGGCCAGCTGTGGGTCATCATCTTCCGCACTATCGGGCTCACGCAGCTGAGAAGAGGGCCCCGGCTGGGAACTCTGCCAAGCCTCCACGCCATCATCAACCGGTTCATCTCCCACACGGTCCTCCTCCCCCTCATCTGAGTCATCCGACACATCTGAGCCGGCTGCCGAAACCACAGGCTGGCCCTGAGTCACAACACTATCCCGCACCGCAGGGCCCTTCCCCCGGGTCTGCCGATCCGGATGCGGTCGGGATGGGAACTGTTCGTGAAACGCAGTCACCAACGCAGGGGCATGAACGGCGGTCGCGTCTTCCCATGTGAAGTCCTCCGGCCCGTACCCTTTCCACTCGATCAGGTACTGGAAGCGACCTTTCAGCCAGCGGGAATCCCTGATGCTGGCAACCTCGTACTCGGGGGTGCTGCCTCCATCACGAGTTCCTGATGGGGGAGGTTCCGCTTGGCGAAGTGGACAGGCCGGTTGTTCGGGGACCAACAAGGACCGATGGAAGACGGGGTGCACGCGCAGGGAACGTGGCAGAGTTAAACAATAGGCGACCGGATTGATGACGGCCTCGACTGGGAACGGTCCAAGGTAACGGTGGTCCAGCTTCCTCGCCGGCCGAGTGGATGGTAGGTTCCTGGTGGACAGCCAGACCCGATCCCCCACCGATAGTGGAGGCGTATCCCTTCTCGACCGATCGGCGAACCTCTTGTAGTCGGCCTTGGCCTTCTCCAGCTGCCGTCGCACCAACCGATGGATCGCCTGTAACTCCGCCATAAATTCGTTCGCTGCCGGCTCCGATGAGTCCACGGGAGAAAGGGGGAAAAACCGGGGGTGATAACCCACGTTGGCCAAGAATGGTGTCATCTGCGTGGAGGTGTGCTGCGAGTTGTTAAAGGCAAACTCGGCTATGGCCAAATAGTCCACCCAATTGTCCTGCTGCAGGTTAACGTAGCAGCGCAGATACTGCTCTAAGATGCCGATGACCTTCTCGGTACCCCCGTCGGTCTGAGGATGATGCGCGGACGAGAGGCAAACCTTAATGTCCAACGCCCGCATCAACTCCTGCCAGAAGCGGGCTGTAAACTGGGCCCCCCTATCGGAGATGACTCTATCGGGAAGGCCGTGCAGCCGGAACACCTGTTGGATGAACATGCGACTAGTGGCGCGAGCTGACGGTAAGCCGCGACAGTGGATGAAGTGCGCCATCTTGGTCAACATGTCCACCACCACAAACACTGTCGTGAAGCCGGAGGATGGGGGTAGATCCGTCAGAAAGTCCATGGACACAGCCCCCCAGGGTCTCTTGGGTGTTGGCAAGGGCTGCAGTAAACCAGGCGGGGCCCCTGTCGCTGACTTGGCCTGCCTGCAAGGAATGCAGGAGGTGACATAAGACTGGACATCGTGTCGGACTCGGGGCCACCAGAAGGTACGGGAGACCAGGTTCAGAGTCTTGAACAGGCCAAAATGCCCCGCAGCCGGGTTATCATGACACTGGCTGAGGACGAGTCCCCTGAGTGGCCCTCCTGGAACATAGAGCCGGTCACGATAATACAGGAGTCCATCCGCGACCGACCAAGGCGAATCTGGCCCCACCTCTTCCTTCCGCTGAGCCACCCACGCCTCCTGCTGCTGCGCCTCCCGGATCCGAGCCCGTATATCCACCGGCTCCCGCACCGCAGCAAAAGACTCGACGGGGATCACTGTCCTGGGCGGAAGCTTGTCTTCCGCTCAGGTGTATTCGGGCTTTCTGGACAGAGCATCCGCTCTCTGGTTGTGCCCGCTTGGTATGTACCGCACCCGGAAGTCAAACCTCGCAAAGAAGAGGGACCACCGGATCTGGCGTTGATTCAAATTCCGAGCGGTCTGCAGGCTTTCCAGATTCTTGTGGTCCGTCCGGACCTCGATCTGATGCCGCGCCCCCTCCAGATGATGCCTCCAAGCCTCGAATGCCGCCTTGATGGCCAGCAGCTCCTTCTCCCAGATGGTATAGTTGCGCTCCGAGGGGTTCAATTTCCGAGAGTGATACGCGCAAGGGAAAAGGGTACCGCTGGGCGTCGTTGCCTGGAGTAACACGGCCCCAATGGCAATGTCGGAGGCGTCCGCCTCCACGACAAACGGCCGTTGCGGGTCGGGATGTTTCAAGATGGGCTCCTTCATGAAGGCGTCCTTCAAAGCCTGGAACGCCTGTTGTTCGGGGGCGTTCCACTGGAACCGAGTCTTCTTCTGCAGGAGCCGGGTGAGGGGGGCTGTCAAGGCAGCAAAGCCAGGGATGAATGTCCGATAGTAGTTGGCAAATCCAAGGAGTCGCTGAACGTCCTTCACGCGACGCGGGGGTTGCCAACTCTGCAACGACTCGACTTTACTCGGCTCCATGGCGATGCCCTCAGGAGAAATGCGGTGACCCAGGAAATCGATGGTCACCTGGTAGAACTGGCACTTCTCCAACTTGGCAAACAGCCGATGTTCCCGGAGGCGCTGCAGGACCTGACGGAGATGCTGATGATGCGCTTCACGCGACGGGGAGTAAATCAGGATGTCGTCCAGGTAAATCACGACAAACTGGTCCAACAGATCCCGAAAGATATCGTTCATAAAATGCTGAAACACAGCGGGGGCGTTGGTCAGGCCAAACGGCATCACCGTGTACTCGAAATGTCCATAGCGAGTACCAAACGCCGTCTTCCACTCATCACCCGGCCGAACCCTGACGAGGTTGTAAGCTCCACGCAGGTCCAGTTTCGTGAAGATCTTAGCCTCCCGGAGTCGGTCCAAGAGCTCGGGGATGAGGGGCAGCGGGTAGCGGTTACGCAGCGTGATGGCATTGAGTTTCCGGTAGTCACAGCAAAGCCGTAACTCGCCCGACTTCTTTTTGACGAAGAGCACGGGTGCAGACACTGGCGAGGACGAGGGCCGGATGAAACCACGAGCCAAATTCTTTGTCAGGAAGTCCCGCAATGCAGCCAACTCGGGCTCCGACATGGAGTACAAACGCCCCACTGGGAGAGGCGCATCAGGGACTAGATCAATGGAACAGTCATAGGGCCTGTGCGGGGGTAATTGGTCCGCCTCTGACTCGCTGAACACATCAGCAAAGTCGGACAGTTCGGGAGGCAAGGAAACCCCTGAGGAACCCTCCACCTGGCCGGCACAGATATGGCGGGTGTGGTCCACGCACTGCAAACTTGGGAAGGTGACCAAGTTCTGATACCAATAGATCTGTGGATCATGCACCCGGAGCCACGCCAGTCCCAAGACCACGGGGAAGTGCAGATCCGAAGTGACGTAAAACTGAATGGCCTCCACATGGGTACTGATGGCCATACACACGGGTTGCGTGGCGGCCGTAATAGGCCCGGACAGGAGCACTCGACCATCGATGGTCTCCACAAGCATGGGCGGATCCACTGGACACTGGGGAACAGCCCATTTGGCCACAAAGGCCGAATCCATAAAGTTAGTGGTAGCCCCAGAGTCAATTAAGGCATGGACCGGAATCCCCTCTGGCTTGCCAGGAAGGATCAGTCGTGCCTCCAGAATCAAATGCCATGGAGGTTCACAGGCACCGTCGGAACGGCGTCGCTCGGCGTGGTCGTTGTGGGTCGCCCGATCTTTCACACCGTCTAGATCGGGCTCGGGCCGTTTCCCGATAGCAAAGCAGGGGACTTTCTCGGGGCAGGCTTGGTCACTGACGCCCGCTGACGCTTCTTCGGGCAAGAAGCAGCCAAATGTCCAGGGTCCCCACAGTAAAAACACAACCCCTCCGATCGTCGTCTGTCCATTTCCGTCACCGATAGACGGGACCTGGCGGCACCCAGCTCCATTGGCTCCTCCCTCTGGACTGGGGGCTCACGCACAACAGGGGCGGCAGGGGTCTGTGGGGTGGCACGGCGACTCTTACGCTGCTGCAGCCGGGCATCGATCCGCAGACAAAGATGGATCAGCCCATTCAGGTCTGAGGGAATGTCCACGCGGGCCAGCTCATCCAACATCTCCTCTGACAAGCCATCCTGAAAGGCATCCACGAGCGCAGCCTCATTCCAGGCGGAATCCTGGCTAAGCAGCCGGAAATCGCTGATATAGGCCTGTAGAGGGCGCTGACCCTGCCTCAAAGCTTTCAGGCGTCGGGTGGCAGTCTGCGCCTTAATCGGGTCCTCGTACATGAGGCGCATATGGTCACAAAACCCCCCAAAGTTATCCAACAAAGGGCTAGGCTGTGCCAACAGAGGCGTGCCCCAACGAGCTGCATCTCCCGACAGAAGGCTCAACAGGGAATCCCACCTTATCTCGGTCAGTGGGGAAATCAGCTGCTCTCACGCTGATATAAAGCTGGCATTGTCCCAGGAAGGCAGGAAACAGTTCTGGTTTACCAGCAAATTTATCCGGCATAGCTATCTGACATTTCCTCCTGGGTGGGGGTGCAGCATGTACCTGAGCTTGCAGTTGTGCCACCTGAGCTGCCAGCAAAGTGAGTTGCTGGGTGAGCTGGGCATTCTCGGCAAGAAGCTGCTCCATCGTAGTAATAAGGGGTGGGTGGCTGAAAGCAAACTGTTCTGAACCAGCCCTCTTCTAGCAAACCCCTATTCAAAAAGAAGAGACTGGAGAGCGTCCAAGGCTAAAAGGCTTCTGCCAAGATTTAATTACGCAGTTAACAAAAACACTAGAGCTTGTCTTCTCAAGCGGAAAAGTTGCTTTCAGCAACCAGCCCCTCCCCAAACACTCCTTTTATAGAGAGCTCAGGGCGTGGTCTCCCTGTGCCTCCTCCCGAGGAGTCCCACATTCTTTCTTTGTTTGTTCCTGCTCGACTGCCTCCTGCGTCGGGCGTCCTTGAACAGGGCCAGCTGTGGGTCATCTTCCGCACTATCGGGCTCACGCAGCTGAGAAGAGGGCCCCGGCTGGGAACTCTGCCAAGCCTCCACGCCATCATCAACCGGTTCGTCTCCCACACGGTCCTCCTCCCCCTCATCTGAGTCATCCGACACATCTGAGCCGGCTGCCGAAACCACAGGCTGGCCCTGAGTCACAACAATGCCAGCCGCAGGTGCTCCCTAAGGTATTCCGGACCCATGCCATGTAGGGCTTTGTAGGTCATTACCAACACCTTGAATCTCACCCGGAAGACAACTGGAAGCCAATGCAGCTCGCGGAGCAGAGGTGTAACATGGGAGTATCGGGAAACTCCCAACACAACTCTCGCGGCTGCATTCTGTACCAGTTGGAGCCTCCGAGTGGTCTTCAAGGGCAGCCCCATGTAGAGAGCGTTGCAGTAGTCCAAAGGAGAGGTCACGAGTGCGTGAGTGACCATACATAAGGCATCCCGGTCTAGATAGGGCTGCAACAAATTAAGATTGTTTTGGCACGATCTGTTTTTGAAAAACCCGTGTTCACTTCTGCTTATAACTTTGCTTGCTTCTAGCTATTTGCAGGTCTGAAGCTTTATTAACTTTTCCAGGATCTTCCCAGGTATTAATGTCAAGCTGATTTGTCTGTGGTTTCCTGGATCTGTTATTTTTTTCCTCTTTTGAAGATTGGGAATACATCAACTCTTTTCTAGTCCTCTGGTAGTTCCCCGGTAATCCAAGATCTTTGAAAGATAAGGTTCAGTGGTTCTGAGATCACATCTGGCAGCTCTGGCAGCACTCTGGGGTGTAATCTGTCAGCGGTGATTTGAACCTGTCTAGAGCAGACAGATATATCTCTTAGTATTTTCTTGCTTATTTTAATTTGTATTCCTAATCTGTCTTTCACAGTTAAGCTTTTGATAAATTGGGCTGTATTATCTTTGTGTGACGACAGATGCAAAAATGAATTGAGTAGCTCTGCTTTCTACTGCCCATTACTTCCTTGCCAGCGTCTCTCATTAGTGGACCAATTGTTTCCTTGACTTTTTTTCTTGTTTTTTTATATGTTGAAATAAACTTTAAATTTTTTTTTTGACATTTCCTGCAAGTCTTATTTCATTTTGAGCCTTAGCTTTTCTGACCATCATTACAAGTTTGGGCTTTTTGCTCTCTGCCTTAGTTATATCTCCCTTTTTCCATTTTTTTTGTAATTATTCTTTTTGTCTTTCAGTTTATCAGAGTTCTTTGTTGTAACCAGGCTGGTGGTTTCTTGGGTTTCTTGTTTTTCTTTTTCAGTGGTATTGAGCTGGACTGGGCTGTTGTAATCCTATTTTTCAGAGTTTCCTAACCCTGTTGAGTGGTTTTCCCCCTTAAGATTTTATATCCATGGAATCCTTCCCAAACTCTCTCTAGGTTTATTAAAATAATATAATATAATATAATTTTATTTGTATACTGCCCTTCTCCCGAAGGACTCAGGGCGGTGAACAGGGCAATACATGTTAAAAGACAAAATACAAAAATTAAAAAAGATTAAACAAGTGCCCAAAACTATAACAGTAGGTTAAAATACATAAAACCCAACCCCGTCCCATCAAAATAAGCTCTTTTGAAGTCTAAGACACTGGTTTGATTATGTTCTATTGTTTGCATTTGCATTATATTGAATTCCAGTATGACGTGGTCACTCTACCACACAGTTGCAACAACTTCAACCCCCTCTATCACTTCTTATGTGTTGTGTATAGCAATGCCTTTAGTTCCCTCCTCTACCTTTTGGATGACAAAGTTGTCAGCTAGATTGGTTGGGAACCTATTCAATTTCCCACCTGATGCAGAATTTGTCACCCAGTTGATGTCAGGCTAGTTAGACCCTCATTACTATTATGGAGTGTTTCTGAAATACATTCGTTAACTGGTTAGCAAAAAGTTCATCTATTTCTCCTGCTTGGGTGGGTGGCCTGTAGTGATGACAATGGAAATGAGCTCCATGCCCTAGAGTCAGACATAGACTGACAGGGAAATCTTTATCTATTGTAAATCTGTATAATCTATCCTCAGCATTTTCTGATATATTTGAAAATAACAGTTTGTAATGCTAAGAGTTTGTGATTTGCTGAAGTCCAAAAGGGAATGTAATGTTTGTGTGGATATTTGAACTTGGATCTCGCTAGTTTTCTATACATCAACTGAATCATAGTTAACATTAGAGGTTAAAGTAGCATTTTGGCATGCTTGCCTTTTCATTATAATGCATGCTTTTTCTCTTGCTGTTTTCACATCTTCTGCAGCGACTTTATAAACAACCATTTATGTCCATTTTATAGACAAATAGGATGCCAGGAAGAGAATTCCGGACAAGTGAGAATCACAAGCAGCATTAAAAAAGAAAGCAAATCCAGCCAGCAATGAAAGTTTTTTCCGACTCCTCCGAAAACTACAAAATTCTTCTCCTTCATGAGGAAGGTGAGAGACAAGAGAGAATAATAGGAAGAGAATGTTGAGCTGGAAAAAACTGAGTGTGTAGAGCTGAAGCAAACACTCCAGAGAAAAGTCAAGGGGGACAATTTGAAATACAGAAAAAGGGAAACAATCTGGAAATCAGTGAGGAGGAAGGAGTCACTTGTATAATCACATACGATAGGCAGTCAAGCGAGCCTTGCCCTGTGAAGAAAGAATAGCTTGAATGAAAGCACCCATCCAAGAAGGGATCCAAAATGTTTTTGACCTTGAAAATTCAATAATGTTATAGGTTGAAAAGCCCCACTGATGTGCATATTGTGGGAAAAGCACAGATTGCACATCACACCTGATTATATACTAAAGGAACTGCTCTGAAGAAAAACCCACCCACTGTCCTCAATGTGGCACAAGCGTTAGGAAACACGTACCCCTAGTAATCAGTGATGGGATTCAGCCGGTTTGCACCACTATGGCAGAACCGGTAGCTAATTTTTTGTTGCCCAGGCCCAGAATGGACTTCCGGAAGCGGCATCCACACAAAAAACCAGTTGTTCTCCAATTTGAATCCCACCACTGCAAGTAGAAAAATGCAAGTAGAAAAATAGGGACCACTACGGTGGGAAGGTAACAGCGTTCCGTGCGCCTTTGGCGTCTAATCATGCCGGCCACATGACCACGGAGACGTCCTCGGACAAGCGCTGGCTCTTCGGCTTTGAAACGGAGATGAGCCCCGCCCCTAGAGTCGGAAATGACTAGCACGCACGTGCGGGGAAACCTTTACCTTTACCTTTTACTGCTAGTAATACAAAAAAAGGACTGAAATGGGGAAGAAATCATATGGGTGTTCCGATTGTGGGAAAACTTTCAAACGGAATTCTCACCTTGTGCAACACCAGAGGACGCACACAGGAGAGAAACCTTATGAGTGCCCAGATTGTGGGAAAGGCTTCAGTCAAAATTCTCACCTGGTGACACACCAGAGGATTCACACAGGAGAGAAACCGTACGAGTGTCAGGATTGTGGGAAAAGATTCAGTGATAACTCCAATTTGGTGATACATCAGAAGACTCACAGAGGAGAGAAACCGTATGTGTGTCCGGATTGTGGGAGAGGTTTCCTTTGCAATTCCCATCTGATGAAACACCTCAGGACTCACACAGGCGAGAAACCGTATGAGTGTCCCGATTGTGAGAAAGTTTTCAGTCATAATTCTGATCTTCTGAACCACCAGAAGAGTCATACTGGAGAGATACCATACAAGTGTCTGGACTGTGGGAAAGGTTTCATTCGGAATTCTGCCCTGCTAATGCACCAGAGGATTCACACTGGGGAGAAACCGTACAAGTGTCCCGATTGTGGTAAATGTTTCAGTTGGAATTCTAGCCTTGTGATGCACCAGAGGACTCACACAGGGGAGAAACCATATGAATGTCCGGACTGTGGGAAAGGTTTCAGTGCTAGGTCTATCTTGATAAATCATGTAGGTTTACATACAGGGGAGAAACCTTTCAAATGCCCAGAGTGCGGGAAGTGCTTCTCACAAACATCCTCCCTTAATAAACATAAAAAAATCCACATTAGGCAGAAGGGGATGAGTGAAGAAGGTGAAGCTTGAATTACTTTTCCGAGCTGCCTTTGCAAATGTAGCTGAGAAATTATTTAATTTCTGGTCTGATTCAGTTTAGTGAAACATGCGTCAGTGTTAGGCATGAGGGAGGAGAGAAAAGAAATGAAAATGGAAAATGTTAGCTTGATCAAGGTTAACTCCTTGCGTCTGGCTATCAGCAGGACGTAGTGGATATTCTCTTGTGAAAAAATAGTGCAATTGCTGCAAAAAGGCTTTGGGGTTATAGTTTTTGCATGTTTAACAAGAGATCATAGAAAAGCAACATGCAGAGTTTCAGAAATCTGCAGATGCTAAAAAAAATAGGAGCACTCTGATTTACTTAGTGATTATAGCTGCTCAAATGTGAGATGATCAGAGAGGAGAGGTAAAGAGAATTCAGGGTTCATTTTAAAAAACATTTTCAGAAATTCAGTGGAAGAAGAATCCCTGTTCAGTTTGTGCAGAGTGAAACAAGAACAGTGAAGCACAGAACGGAGAACATATGAAGGAGGTTAGGGGCAGTGAGAAAAGCACAAAAATTTCACATGTAAAGGTTGTTGAACGTGATATGCAAACACTACTTGAATATTATAGAGAAAAAAGGGACGTGGTTTTTTGAGCGTTAGGTTCTCCAGGTTTCCTAGCAACTCTTGCCGTGATCTTTGCTTGAGGTGCCTCTTGTTAGCCTTTGAATTCTGGTAGGTGATAGCAGTGGAAGGTGATACATTTTTGCTGAGTTTACTAGACACCAAATAAGTCAAGCGTTGTTCATTTCAGTAACATAATTTGGGTTATAACAGCGCTCCGAGTGACTCTGGACACACAAACAACGGAGCACTTGCTTCTCCAGTGGCTGTATTACAGAGACGTTTACTGCATAAACTGCTGTTCTCTTAGTTTCATTTAGACTTCTGCTTTTTAATATACTCTTGTCATTTATGTCTTTTGTTTTTTAGTATACTTATTATTTTTTAGACTTTGATTACTTTCTATAGTTTTTAGCTGAATACGCCCCATGTTTGTTAGGCTGGTATTTCACTATAATAAAAGATTTTAAATTGTAAAATAATCCAATTAGTTTTAATTTTTTGACATCTAATTCTCTCTTTTTAGTGTCATCTTTGGACACATCTGTTACTTTCTTTGTATGCTTTAGGCGCTGAAAATGCTTGAAATAGATCAAAAGCCTCTAGATCTTTGAGAGGACCACTCTGCAATGCAAACTCTTAGTTGCTACAACGTTCCGAAGTCTTTGGGGGGAAAAATGGGAGAAAATAAAGAGTTTGTAATGCTAAGAGTTTGTGATTTACTGAAGTGCAGAAGGGAATTTAATGTTTGTTGGATATTTGAACTTGGATCTCTCTAATCTTCTATAGAGAGGACATGATACTGCTAAGCTTGTAAGCCGCCCTGAGTCTTCGGAGAAGGGCGGGATATAAATGGAATTAAAATAAAAAAATAAAAAATAAAAATAAATGATCTCTGGCCAGAACCACCTCTGTGAAGGGACGACAATCTTTAGATCAGCTTTCTGCAAACTAGTTTCCTTCAAGTTTTTAACCCAAGTTGCTTGAGAATAATAACTTCTGGGGATTTGGAAGGCTGCTCAGAGCAATTCTGCCCTCTAGTGAGATTTAGGCTGCCCAACAATACAGATAGAAGGTTCAGAGGCAAAGCCAGTTAAAGTTCCTCCCATCTAGATGTGGTTTGGATGTAATGCCAGTGGATCTTCCAGGTTTGACCAGGGTTTCACTGTTCTATTAATAGGATGAAGCTGGCAATCATTTAGGTCTACACAAACAAGAACTTCATGAGCTTTTAATGCCCCACAGTTGGCTTTATCTTGCAAAGCCAAGTAAGACTCAACCTTCAACGGTGAAAAAAGTTAGGTTCTACAGTTGGGCAAGAAAAATCAGATACACAGGTATAGTATAGGGTTTCCCGCCTGAGCAGGGGGTTGGACTAGAAGACCTCCAAAGTCCCTTCCAATTCTGTTATTCTGTATACATTCTTCCCTCAGTTTGCCCGCCCAGGATGAATAACTGGCTGGAACAGAATTCACGGATCCAGAAATGATGTGTACTTGTGTGTGCACACCGTTTCCTGCCTGCACTTTTGAGCAACCAAGTCAGCCTACTCGTTAGCTGCACACCCAGGAATTTGATGCTGGTAACCCTTTCCACAGGTGAATCATTTATGCACAAAGAAGTGTGGCTGTGCCTGCCTTTTCTGAAATCGACAATGATCTTTTTGGTTTTTCCAACATTTAAAACTAGGCTGTTTTCCTTACACCAGTTCAACTACTTGTGTCTGGCTATCAGCAAAATATAGTGGATATTCCCTTCTGGGGAAAAAATACAATTGTGCCAAAATGTTTTTGGGATGTTTTATGTTATGTAATATACCGTATATATTAGAAGATAGGAGCACTCTGGTTTGTTTAGCGATTGTAGTTCCCCAAATATGAGATGATGGGAGCAGAGAGGTAAAGAGGGTTCGGAGTTCATGTTTTCCTAACTTTTTCAGAAATTCGGGGCAAGAAGAATCCCTTTTTAGATTGTGAAGCATCAAGCAAGAAGAGTGAAGCACAGAATGGAAAACATATGAGGGAGCTTTGGGCAGTGAGAAGAGCAGAAAAATTCCACATGTGAAGATTGTTGAACATGATATGCAAATACTATTGGAATATTATAGAGAAAAGGGGATTGTGGCTTTTGAGTGTAGGATCTTCGGTTTTTCCACCACCTTTTACTGTGATCTCCTTTGCTTGGAAGTGCCTCTTGTTATCCTTTGAATGCTGGTGGGTGATAGCAGTGGAAGGTGCTAAAATTTTTCCTTAAATGTAGATGGCGCCAAAGAATTCAAGTGTTGTTCATTTCAGTAACACAGTTCAGCTTATAATACAGTGTGCCCATGAATCTGAACATTCAGAAACAACAAAACATGTGCTTCTCCAGTGGCTGTATTATGGAGATATTAGTATCAGGTTCATTTGTCCATTTACAACAGATTGCTTAGTGATCATTTGAAGTTACAACGGCACTAAAAAAGTGACTTTATGACCATGTTTCACAGTTACGACCTTTGCACCATCCCCATGATCATGTGATCACAATTCAGACACTTGGCAACTGATTCATATTTATGATGGTCATAGGGTCCTGGGGTCATGTGATCCCCTTTTACAACCTTCTGACAAGCAAAGTCAATGGGGAAACCAGATACACTTAAAAACTGGGTTACTAACTAATCAGCTCCACTGCTTCACTTAACAACCGTGGCAAGAAAGGTTGTAAAATGGGGCAAAACTCAACAAATTTCTCACTTAACAACAGAAATTTTGGGCTGAGTTGTGGTTGTGTCAAAGCCTACCTGTACTGCCTGTACTTAGGGTGCATAGGATAATTCTGTAGCTCCCTGCGGCTTTGAGATAGTCGCCCTGGTACAAAATATCAATAATGTTGCCAGGTTCTGCAGAGCAGACTTAAAATTGGTCAGATGATGGATGACTTGTGCCATAAACTAGTCTGAAGGAACATCCAGTTCATCATACTGTGTGCTCTGTAAAGTGATAGATTTAATCTGCCATATGCTGAGTCCTTCGGGAAATACAATAAAATAAATAAATAAATAAATATGCTAAAATTTATGTGCCCTATCTTGTGCCCTATCTTGAACTATGGTGCTGGAGAAGACTCCTGCGAGTCCCTTGGACTGCAAGGCGATCAAACCGGTCAGTCCTAGAGGAGATCAACCCTGGCTGCTCTTTAGAAGGCCAGATCCTGAAGCTAAAACTCCAATACTTTGGCCACCTAATGAGAAGGAAGGACTCACTGGAGAAGAGCCAAATGCTGGGAAAGGTTGAGGGCAAGAGAAGAAGGGGACGACAGAGAATGAGGTGGCTGGATGGAGTCACTGAAGCAGTAGGCGTGAGCCTAAATGGACTCCAGAAGATGGTAGAGGACAGGAAGGCCTGGAGGAACATTGTCCATAGGGTCGCGATGGGTCGGACACGACTTCACAACTAAGAACAACAATAATTTGCTCTTAGTTCCATTTAGCCTTCTGTTTTTACTCTCTCATTTATGTCTCTCTTGTAACTTTTCATTTTGATATGGCCCAAGGGCTAATCAATAAAGACTTATGTCTCTCTTGTTTCTTTTTTTGTATAATTTCACTATTTTTACACTGTGATTACTTTCTCTACTTTTTAACTGAATACAGCCCACATTCATTATGCTGGTCTTTCACTGTAATAAACTTTTTAAACTTTAAATTAAATCAAATTATATTTATTTTTTGTCATATTCAATTCTCTCTTTTTAGTTTTATTTTTGGGTGCATCTGTTGTCACATTTTTATGGTTAAGGTGCTAAAAATGCTTGAAATGGCTGAAAAGCCCCTGGGTCTTTGAGAGGACTATTCCGCAAGGAGGACTCTTAGCAGCTACAACATTCTGATGTCTCTGTGGAACAAAATGGGACATTAGCACAGAGGGAATGGAAGTGAAAAAGTTGGAAGACTTCATAGCTGACTGATTACTGCAAGAGTTCATTGCTAAGTGTGTTTCTTTTGATTATCATTCTGCGAAAATAGTCAATTGAATTCACGTAATCTACCAGTGGAAGGAGAGTCATTTTCAAGGTGGAAACCTTTTAAAAAGGGGTTGATGAAACAAAGAGTGAAACATTCCTTGGCCTAGGATACTGTGAAAAGGATGGGTGAGCATTCAGATGAACATTTTGCCTTGGCTCTGCAGTCTTAAAAAGGGCCCTGGAGTTGAAGTCCATGAGTCATAAAAGAGCCGAGGTTGCCTACCCCTGATGTAGAGCTTCACTTTAGTTTGCAAAGTTAGGTTTTGAGGACTTATCCTTGACCCCGCAGTTATGCCCCCCCCCCCATAACTGGCTGGAACAGAATTCACCAATCCACTCGTGATGTGCATTTGGTGCTGTTTGTGTGCACATCGTTTCCTGCCCCCCCTCCCCACCCACGTTGATTTAAATCAGGGGTCTTCAAACTTGGCCCTTTGATGACTTGTGGACTTCAACTCCCAGAATTCCTCAGCCAGTGTGCCTGGCTGAGGAATTCTGGGAGTTGAAGTCCACAAGTCATAAAAGGGGCCAAGTTTGAAGACCTCTGATTTTAAATTCTTGGAAGCAAAGCCGCCGGGTCAGTTATACTAGCTGTGAGAACATCCCTGGGAGACCCGAAAGAACAGTTTAGAGACCGATCCCAAGTGAAATTATCGATGCGGTCGGCGGTTTTGAAATCACTTTGACGGCGCATACAAACAATCGATCCGAAATCTTGCAAAGAATAGATTTTCAGCCTTGCGTCGCTAGATGGCGCTCGATGAAATGAATAACACCCGCCGCCTAGAAAGCCGTTAAATACAGGGGCGGCGTCGATGGTTGTTGAGTGCTGACAATTCCAACGGGAGGGGGAGCGACGGAGCCGACAGGTGTATAAACAAACGAGTACTGGATTTCTAGAGAGGAGAGCAGAGGAATCTCCTCTTCCGGCTCATCCGTGGGAGGATGGAGGTCTGGAGGGCGGCTCTGTTGCTCTTCCCAGGATCAAACAGCAGCTGGAAAGTGAATTGAGGGCAGGTCGGAGAAGAAGCCGGGAGCAAGTTAGGGTTGTTTGATTTCCTCCACGGTGTAGAAGAAGAGAAGAAACCAGAGACACGTTGCTGCCGCACGGTCCTTCCCTCCCCAAGTTTTGTCCCAGTGGTGCTGGTCGCTTTAAAAGTGGTGCCTGCAAATTTTTTTTTTTGTTGGTTGGGAGATTTAAAAAGTCTCCTTCAGTTTAGGGTGGACTCTTCCGCGATTTTTGTGAGCTTGTTGTTTTCTTGGAAACCGAGGAGTTTCATGCGCAAAACTGGGCATTACATCTTGCAAATGCTTTCAGCACTTTTTCATCGGTTGAAGCCCCTCATCTGTCGAAGCCCTTCATCTATTGAAAGCCCTCTCTTCCTCTAAAATTAGACTAAAAAATTTGAGCGTACCCACTTCTGGGATATCTTTGCGCCTAAAATATACACGGGAGTCTTAACATGCTTTTGGTAAGTGTGCTTAGATTTGTTTGATGTAAGGGACATGGTGGCTCAGTGGGTTAGGACGCTGAGCTTGTCGATCAGATGGTTGGCAGTTTGGCGGGTCGAATCCTAAGTGTCGCATAGCAGAGTGAGCACCTGTTACTCGTCCCAGCTTCTGCCAACCTAGCAGTTCGAAAGCACGTAAAAATGCAAGTAGAAAAATAGGGACCGCTACGGTGGGAAGGTAACAGCGTTCCGTGCACCTTTGGCGTCTAGTCATGCCGGCCACATGACCACGGAGACGTCCTCGGACAAGCACTGGCTCTTCAGCTTTGAAACGGAGATGAGCACCGGCCCCTAGAGTTGGAAACGACTAGCACGCATTTGCGGGGGAGCCTTTACCTTTATATCTGTATGGAGTGCAATGACTCAGTGGTTAAAGATCCTGAGCTGGAGGGCTGATGACTGGGGTTCAAGGCCTGAGCTCCATAGAACAGGGTGAGCTCCTGTTACTTCCCCTGCTCCTGCCAACATAGCAGTTCGAAAGCAGGCAAATAATAGAGTAATAGAGTTCTATGTGCCTTTGTCGTAGAGTCATGCTGGCCACAGAACCACTGAAATTATCTTTGGACAATGCTGGCTCCCTGGACCAAGAAACAAAAGAACAGAATAACAGAATAGTACAGTTGGAAGAGACCTTGAAGGTCTTCTAGCTCAACCCCCCTGTTCAAGCAAGAGACCCTATGCCATTCCAGGCAAGTGGCTGTCCAGTCTCTTGTTAAAAGCCTCCAATGATGGAGCACCCACAACATCTGAAGGCAAGCCGTTCCACTGGTTGATTGTTCTTATTGTTAGGAAATTTCTCCTTGGTTCTAAGTTGCTTCTCTCCTGGATTAGTTTCCATCCATTGTTTCTTGCCTTCCCTTTTGGTCCTTTGGAATATACATTGACCCCCTCTTGTTTGTGTCAGCCCCCAGATATTGGAACAGTGCTATTATGTCACCCCTAGTCCTTTTCTCTAGACTAGACAAACCCAATTCCTGCAATCATTCTTCATGTGTTTTAGCCTCCAGCCACCTAATCATCTTCGTTGCTCTTCTCTGCACTCTTCCAGAATCTCCTCATTGTTTTTATAATATGGTGACCAAAAATGAATTGAATAGCTCTGCTTTCTCTCTACTGCCTCTTACTTCCTTGCCATCTTCTCTCATTAGTGGACCAATTATTTTCTTGACATTTTCTTGTTTTTTATATGTGTTGAAATGAACTTTTAAAATTATTTTTGACATTTGTTTCAAGACATCTTTCATTCTGAGCCTTAGCTTTTCTGATTTCCTCTTTGCAAGTTCGGGCTATTTGTTTGAACTCTGCCTTAGTTATATGTCCCTATTTCCACTATTTGTATTTATCCTTTTTGTCTTTCAATTTATCAGAGAATTCTTTGTCTAACCATGCTGGTTTCTTCTTGGATTTTTTGTTTTTCTTGTTCAGTGGTATTGAGCTGGACTGGAATTTTATAATCATATTTTTCAGTTTTCCAACTTTGTTGAGTGGTTTTCCCCTTTAAGATTTTCATCCATGGAATCCTTCCCAAGCTCTCTCTAAATTTGTTAAAACCAGCTCCTTTGAAGTCTAAGACACTGGTGTGATTATGTTCTGTTGTTTGTGTCTGCATTATATTGAATTCCAATATGACGTTGTCACTCTACCACACAGTTGCAACAACTTTAACCCCCCTCTTTCACTTCTTTTGTGTTAGTAAAAATTAGGTCCAGTATAGCTGTCCCTCCTCCACTTTTTGGATGACAAATGTTGTCAACTAAGTTGGTCAGGAACTTGTTCAATTTCCCACCTGATGCAGAGTTTGTCACCCAGTTGATGTCAGGCTAGTTAAAGTCCCTCATTACTCTTATGGAGTGTTTCTGAAATACATTCGTTAACTGGTTAGCAAGAAGTTCATCTATTTCTCCTGCTTGGTTGGGTGGCCTGTAGTGATGACAATGGAGATGAACTCTATGCCCTAGAGTCCAACCTGACTGACAGGGAAATCTTTATCTATTGCAAATCTGTATAATCTATCCTCAGCATTTTCTGATATATTTGAAAATAACAGTTTGTAACGCTAAGAGTTTGTGGTTTACTGAAGTCCAAAAGGGAATTTAATGTTTGTGTGGATATTTGAACTTGTATCTTTCTAGTTTTCTATGCATCAAATTAATCATATTTAATGTTAGAGGTTAATCCAGCATTTTCGCTTTTTGCATTATAATGCATGCTCTTTCTCTTGCTGATTTCACATCCTCTGCATGCTTTTTCTCTTGCTGTTTTCACATCTTCTGCAGCGACTTTATAAACAGCCATTAAACTAAGGGTTTTATGTCCATTTTATAGACAAATAGGATGCCAGGAAGAGAATTCCGGACAAGTGAGAATCACAAGCAGCATTAAAAAAGAAAGCAAATCCAGTCAGCAATGAAAGTTTTTTCCGACTCCTCCGAAAACTACAAAATTCTTCTCCTTCATGAGGAAGGTGAGAGACAAAAGAGAGAATAATAGGAAGAGAATTTTGAGCTGGAAAAAAATGAGTGTGTAGAGCTGAAGCAAACACTCCAGAGAAAAGTCAAGGGGGACAATTTGAAATACAGAAAAAGAGAAGTAATCTGGAAATCAGTGAGGAGGAAGGAGTCACTTGTATAATCACATAGGATAGGCAGTCAAGCGAGCCTTGCCCTGTGAAGAAAGAATAGCTTGAATGAAAGCACCCATCCAAGAAGGGATCCAAAATGTTTTTGACCTTGAAAATTCAATAATGTTATAGGTTGAAAAGTCCCACTGATGTGCATATAAAGAAAAGACCAACCTCTGTCCTCAGTGTGGCACAAGCTTTAGGAAACATGCTACCTTAGTGTTACAAAAGAGGATTGAAATGGGGGAGAAATCATATGGGTGCTCTGATTGTGGGAAAGCTTTCAATCGGAATTCTCACCTGGTGACACACCAGAGGACACACACAGGAGAGAAACCCTATGTGTGTCCAGATTGTGGGAAAGGCTTCAGTCAGAATTCCCACCTGGTGACACACCAGAGGACACACACAGGGGAGAAACCGTATGAGTGTTGGGATTGTGGGAAAAGTTTCAGTCGGAATTCCCACCTGGTGATACACCAGAGGACACACAGAGTGGAGAAGGTGTATGAATGTCCAGATTGTGGGAAAGGTTTCAGTCACAATTCCAACCTGGTGATACACCAGAGGACTCATACAGGAGAGAAACCATATGAGTGTCCCAGTTGTGGGAAGACTTTCAGTCGTAATACCAATCTTGTGAATCATCTGAGGACTCACACAGGAGCAAACACGTATGAGTGTCCAGACTGTGGGAAAAGTTTCAGTCATAATTCCACCCTGATGATACACCAGAGGACTCACACAGGGGAGAAAGTTTATGAATGTCCAGACTGTGGGAAAGGTTTCAGTCATAATTCCATCCTGATGATACACCAGAGGACTCACACAGGGGAGAAACCATATGAGTGTCCGGATTGTGGGAAAAGTTTCAGTCATAATTCTGCCCTTGCGATACACCAAAGAATTCACACCGGAGAAAAACCATACGAATGTCCAGATTGTGGGAAAGGTTTTAGTAATAATTCCAACCTTGTGAAACACCAAAGGACTCACAGAGGGGAGAAACCGTACGAATGTCCAGATTGCGGGAAAGGTTTCAGTCATAATTCCAACCTGATGACACACCAGAGGATTCACACAGGGGAGAAACCATATGAGTGTCCCAGTTGCGGGAAAGGTTTCAGTCAGAATTCGAACCTTGTTAAACACCTGAGGACTCATGCTCGAGAGAAACGGTACAAGTGTCCAGATTGTGGGAAATGTTTCTTTCGTAATTCCAACCTCATGATACACCAGAGGACTCACATAGGAGACAAACCCTTTGAATGTCCTAATTGTGGGAAAAGTTTCAGTAATAATTCCAACCTTGTGAAACACAAGAAGACTCACACTGGGGAGAAACCCTATGAGTGTCCAGATTGTGGGAAAAGTTTCAATCAGAATTCCAACCTGCTGATACACCAGAGGACTCACACTGGGGAGAAACCGTATGAGTGCTTGGTCTGTGGAAAATATTTCAGTTGGTATTCTGGCCTGGTGATACACCAGAGGACTCATACAGGGGAGAAGCCATATGAGTGTCCTGATTGTGGGAAAGGTTTCAGTACTAGGACTAATCTTATAAATCATGTAGGTTTACACACAGGTGAGAAACCTTTCAAGTGCCCAGAGTGTGGACGGTGCTTCTCGCAAACATCCTCTCTTATTAAACATAAGAAAATCCACATGACCCAGAAGATGATACGTAAAGAGAAGGCTTGAATTTCTTTTCTCATCTGCCTTTGCAAGTTCAGCTGAGAAATTAAGTATTTAATTTCTTACCTGATTCTGTTTAGCCTTACATGTCTCAGTATTAGGTATGACGGAGGAGAGAAAGAAATGAAAATGGAAAATGATAGCTTGATCAAGGTTAACTACTTGTGTCTGGCTATCAGCAAAATATAGTAGATATTTCCTTTTGCAAAAAAGCACAATTGCTGCCAAAAGGCTTTTGGGGATGTTTTTTGCATGTTGAACAATAGAGATCATAGAAAAGCAACATACAGTTTTTTAGATCCTGAAAAAATATATTAGGAGATAGGAGCACTCTGATTTACTTGCCTATTGTAGCTCCTCAAATATGAGTTGATGGGAGAAGTAAGGAGGGTTCAGAGTTCATCTTTTCCTAACATTTTCAGAAATTCAGGACAAGAAGAATTCCTGTTCAGATTGTGAAGCATAGAATGGAGAACCTATGAGGGAGATTTGGGGCAGTGAGAAGAAAATTTCATATGTAAAGGTTCTTGAACATGATATGCAAATACAGCTGGATCTAAATTTAGGAAAGGATACGGAGGTTTTGAAAGAGGTCAGGTGTCTGCCAGGTGCAGAGACAAGAGGCATATTTTGAAGATAGTCAGGAATTCCAGTAAGAACTGTGATGTTGATGCTATTGTACATCTTGGCGCAAATGATCTGTCCCCAAAAGATGTACTCTCTGTGCAGAATGATTTCCAGAGCTTGGGGCAGGAACTTGGTAGGATAGAGGTTTTACCAGTATATAAAGAACAAAAAGGAACTAGTCATGATGTCTGCAGCTGGTCCGATGAAACAGAGTTCGTCTGCATCTGTCAAAGAAAGGGACTGAGTTACTTGGCATCAAATTTACAGTTTTTCTAGAGAAACATTTAAACTAAACTGGGAGAGTTAGTTAATTGATACAGAATATTTCTATACATGTTATGTAGAAAGTAAACACAGAATCAGTCAAAAAGGACTCGTGTCTATACACCAACATGCAGAGTATGAGCAATAAACATGGTGAATTAAAAATACAAGTAAATAAAGGCAGATATATTGTTGCCATTAGGGAAACTTGGTGGGATGAAACCCACAAATGGAATATTTATTTATTTATTTATTTGGATTTGTATACCGCCCTTTCCCGAAGGACTCAGGGCAGTTTACAGGGAATTAAAACAAGAAATACAAAAATTAAAAACAATTAAAAAGATTATAACAGTCCCTGAAAGAGTAAAACCCCCAATTAAAATTAAAATTAAAATTCTCAGCCTGGACCAGAGAGCTCGAAGAGCCAGGTGTTCAGGTCCCGGCAGAATGAACGGAGGATGGGGGCAGTCCTCAGCTCCACAGGCAGCTGGTTCCAGAGGGCAGGCGCACCCACTGAGAAGGCCCTCCCCCTGGGCGTTACCCGCCGGCAAACTTTTACCGCCGGCACCCTGAGAAGACCTTCCCTGTGGGAGCGCACTGGACGAAGGGAACTTGATGCTGGCAGCAGGTGTTCCCTCAGATATCCCTCAGATATCAGCTAGAGGGACTTAAATTATTTTTTAAAAACGGACCAAATAAAAGAGGAGGTGGAGGTGTACTATATATAAGAAATAACTACATCTCTACAGAAATAGAGTACAACAATGATGAAAACTGTCTTGAATGCATTTGGGTCAATATAAAAGGGGGGGAAATGACATTGCCATAGGTGTATACTATAGTTCACCCAGCCAGAGAAAATAGTCAGTTAGTCTTAGTCAGTTAACTAAGGTATGTAGGAAGTATATCACAATAGTAATGGGGGACTTTAACTACCCTGACATCACCTGGGAGACACTATGTGGAAGATCAAACAGGCTTTGTTATTCTAGAGAAAAAATGGATGTAGTTTTTGAATGTAGGATCTTCAAGTTTTCTACCAACTGCTGCTGTGATCTACTTTGCTCGGGGGTGCCTCTTGTTATCCTTTGAATGCTGGTGGGTGATAGCAGTGGAAGCTGCTAAATGTTTTCCTGAATTTAGAAGACACCAAAGAATTCAAGGGTTGTTCATTTCAGTAATACAGTTCAGGTTGTAATACAATGCCCCGGTGGTTCTGGACACATAGAAACAACAAATCCTGTGTTTCTCCAGTGACTTTATCACAGCACTGTGTTGTATCAGGCTTGTTTCTCCAGCACTGCATAAATACTCAGGATGCACAGGACAATTCTGTAGCTCCCTTCTGCTTTCAAATGGCCGCCCTGGTACAAAATACAGTATAATGTTGCCAGGTTTTGCAGAGCAGCAGTAAGAATTGGTCAGACGATGGATGACTTGTGCCATAAACCAGTCTTAAGGAGCATCCAGCTCATCCTACAATTTGCTCTGTAGAGTAATAGATTTAGTTTGCCACATACTAAACTTCATGGAGCTACAGCCATCTTATGCCTTACTGTCTGCTTAGTTCCTGTCAGGGGATTGTGCAGCAGGTGTCCAAATGAAGTCATAGATTGACATGAGCTTGTATTTCTATACGTAAATATATTTTACAACTTATGTATACAGCAAACTAGATAGGCAAACAGGAGCATCATCAGGCAAATCACAGAACAGCATACAAAGCACACAGAAGAAAAAGGCTGGAAAACAGGGAAATTCCCCCTCCACACCCACAGCAACCAATCACAGTGCAGATTGCCTCATGCAGGATGCACCAATCAACCACAACTTTTCTGGCTCACTGCACAACCTCACTGCTCCAGCTACTAAATTTAAATACCTTAACAGTTCCATTTATTATTATTTATTATTTTTTCGACTTATATACCGCCCTATTCCCGTAGGACTCAGGGCAGTTTACAGGGCAATTAAAATCATACCGTACAAAAGTTAAAAATTTAAAACAATTAATTAAATTTAAAGCACAAAGTTTAAAAATTAAAACATTTAAAACCCAATTAAAACCCCTCAGTCTAGGCCTGACAGTTCAAAGAGCCAAGTTTTCAGGTCCCGGCAGAATGAGCGGAGGTCGGAGGCAGTCCTAAGACTCCTGTTTTTATATATACTCTGTCTTTTATGTCTTGGCTTTTTAGTATAATTACTGTTACTACACTTTGATTTCTGTACTTTTTAGCTAAATACACCCCACAGTCATTATGGTGGTCTTTAACTGTAATAAAGATTTTAAACCTTAAATTATTTTTTGTTCATGCCATAATGTATTTAATTCTCTTTCTCTTTTTGGTATCACTTTTGGACAGATCTGTTACGACATTTTATCATGCTTAGGCTCTGAAAATGCTTGAAATAGCTCAAAAGCCTCTGGATCTTTGAAAGCACCATTCCATGATACAACCTCTACAATATTCTGATATGTTTGGGGAACAAAATGGGACATTAGCTCAGAGGAAATGGAAGCGAAGAAGTTGGAAGAGTTTGTGGCTTGCTGGCTACTGCACGAGTTCCTTGCAAAGAGTGTATTTCTTTTGATTCTGTAAAGCTCCAATTTCTTTTTCTTTTGCAACTTGTCTCATACATGCATACAGATGATAAGAAAGATGAGCAATGAGTGAGGGGAGGAATAACAATTTATGCCATGCTTAAGAATTAATTGTGGAGCAGAAATAAAGGAATGGTAATTACACAAATATTCAAGATAGACTGATACAAAGGGAATAGCGGAATTCCCAACAAGTAACTCCTTTACAGTAAATAAATAGATTAATTAGACTCCATAAAACCTACAAACTCTATCTATCTATCTATCTATCTATCTATCTATCTATCTATCTATCTAACATAAAATCAAGTAAAATTCTGCAATAGGCAATCTCATAGTAAAAGGAGTTATTTCTTCTGGACAGGCCAGAAGCCACCTGTCTCCAGTCGGAGAGAGATTCCATTTCCTCAGAAGAAAAGTTTGAAGCTCAGATTTAAGACAAAAAAGGTTCTTTTTCTGGAGAATAATGAGAACTCGATTGCAAAGATGTACTAGATCTTGAAAGGCTGCAGCCACAGGAACCGCCGAGTGAGTAGATTTTGTGAGGAGTAAGAAGAGCCAGTTAGGTGTAATGGTTAAAGCTGCAAGTTACAGACTGGGAAGTGCTCAGTTCCAGTCCTGCCATAGGCATAAAACCTAGTCCCTCTCTCGGGGTTAGGAAGCAGGAAATGGGGAGACCACTTCAAAAATCCTTGCCAAGGAAACTGCAGAGAAACCAGTCCAGGTATGAAGTCTGTTTTGAAGGTGCCAAAAACAAACATTGGACATAAGGGGCATGGGGATTAAGACTCCAAGAAGTTCCAGTTTGGGGTTAGGTCAGGCATGAAGGTATTCCAAGAGCTATGGAATACCGGGATGCCAATTGGCAGTCAAAAAGTATGTCCATGAAGGGAGATAGGCGGGTAGGGGAGATTAAAATCAACCTCTTTTTTTGGCCCAGGATGCTACCTAGGAAGTGCTTTCTATGCCACCTTGAGTTCCCGAAAGAAAAAAGAATCAAGACAACATATGTTGGTGTTGGTTTTCATTCAGATTCCTCCATACAACAGAGGTAAAAGGTAAAGGTAAAGGTTCCCCCGCACATGCGTGCTAGTCGTTTCCAACTCTAGGGGCCAGTGCTCATCTCCGTTTCAAAGCTGAAGAGCCAGCGCTTGTCCGAGGACGTCTCCATGGTCATGTGGCCAGCATGACTAGACACCAAAGGCGCACGGAACGCTGTTACCTTCCCACCGTAGTGGTCCCTATTTTTCTACTTGCATTTTTACATGCGTTCAAACTGCTAGGTTGGCAGAAGCTGGGACGAGTAACAGGCGCTCACTCTGTTACGCGGCACTCGGGATTCGACCCGCCAAACTGCCGACCTTCTGATCGACAAGCTCAGCGTCCTAACCCACTGAGCCACCGCGTCCCTTCCATACAACAGAGATTAGAGCCAACTGCTGAACTGGGGTCTTCTGAGTCTAGCTGAGCCAGCATCTCCATCGTCTCTGTCTCACCCACTCTCCCCAAAGGATGCTTTCCCTTGGTTTAGTTCTTGCTTCAGTTATAGTAGGTATGAGTGCATCGATGTAGCATATAGCAATCAATCAAAAATCTTGCAAACGATAGAAGCCTGTAAGTCAGCCCTATGTCGCTAGATGGCGCGCGCTCTATTAAATATGACTAACACCCGGCGTCTAGAAAGCCGTCAATTCAGAGGCGGCATTGATGGTTGCTGAGCACTGAAATCCAACGGGAGGGGGAGCGACAGAGCCGAAAAGGTGTTGAAACAATCGAGTGCTGGATGTCTAGAGAGGATTTGGAAGAGAGGAGAAGAACGGAGGAATTTCCTTTTCCGGCTGACCCATGGGAGGATGGTAGCAGAATGGAGGGCTGTTGTCCTGCTCTTCCCGGGACTACAGCAGCTGGAAGGTGCGTTGAGGACCGGTCGGAGGAGAGGCCGGGAGCAAGTAGGGCTGTTTGATTTCCTCCACGCTGCAGAAAGAAGGTAGAAACCAAAGACTGAACATGTTGTATGTTGCTGCTGCGTGTTCCTTCCCACCCCAAATTTTATTCCAGGGGTGCTGGTCGCTTTAAAAGTGGTGCCTGCAATTTTCTGCTGGTTGGGAGATTTTGAAAAGTCTCCTTAAGTTTAGGGTGGACGCTTTGATTTCATGGACGTGTTGTTTTCTTGGGAACTGGGGAGTTTCATGCACAAAACTGGGCGTTATATCTTGCAGATGCTTTGAGCACCATTTCTTTGGTTGAAGCCTCTCCTCTGTTGAAGCCCTGCTGCCTCTAAAATTAGACCCAAACGTTTGAGCATACCCACTTCTGGAACAGACATATATATTCAAAGGTGTGTCTTATCTACATTTCTCTCTCCTGTGCATATCTGTATAGTCTAGCCTCAGCATTTCCTGATGCATTTGAAAATAACAGTTTGTAATGATAAAAAATTGTGACTTACTGAAGTCCAGCAGAGAATTTAATGATTGTGTGGATATTTGAACTTGGATCTTGCTAGTCTTCTATACATCAAATAAATCATAGTCAATGTTAGAGGTTAATCTAGCACTTTGGCATGTTTGCTTTTCCATTGTAATGCATGCTTTTTCCCTCTTGCAGTTTTCACATGTTCTGCAGCCATTTTATGAAACAACCAATAAACTAAATTTTTATGTCAATCTTGTAGACCAAGAGGATGCTAGGAAGAGAATTCCAGACACGTGAGGATCACAAGCAATATTAAAAGGAAACCATATTCAGCCAACTATGAAATTCTTTTTTGCTTCCTCCAGAAAACTATGAAAGTCTTCTTCTCCAGACAGGTGACAGACAAAAGAGAATAAGATGGAAGAGAGTTTTGAGTTGAAAAAAAACTGAGCATGCAGAATTCAAACAAACACTCCAGGAAAAGGTCTAGGGGGTTTATTTTCAAATTCAGAAAAAGGGGAAGTAATCTGGAAATCAGTGCAGAAAGAAATGGTCACTTGATAGTCACATAGGACAGGCAGGCATTCATGCTTCACCCTTTGAAGAAAGTAAGACTAGCTTGAAAGCACCATCCAAGAAGGTATCCAAAATATTTTTGAACTTGAGAATCCAAAAATATCATTGGTGGAAAAACCTCACAATGTGTGTATTGTAGGGAAAAGCACAGATTGCAGAAGAACAGCTTATTATGCATGAAAGGACCGGCACTCAAGAAAAGCCACCAACTGCCCTTAATGTGGCAAATAGCTTTAGGAAACGTGATACACAAGAGGACTCACATGGGGGAGAAACCATATGGGTGCCTAGATTGTGGGAAAACTTTCAGTCGGAATTCTCACCTGGTGATACACCAGAGGACTCACACAGGGGAGAAACCGTATGAGTGTCCAGATTGTGGCAAAAAATTTAGTCGGAATTCCAACTTGACGATACACCAGAGGACTCACACAGGAGAGAAACCCTATGAGTGTCCAGACTGTGGAAAAAGTTTCAGTCAGAATTCCAATCTGATGATACACCAGAGGATGCACACAGGACAGAAACCATATGAGTGTCCAGATTGTGGGAAAAGTTTCAGTCAGAATTCTGACCTAGTAATACATCAGAGGACACACACAGGAGAAAGACCGTATGAGTGTCCAGATTGTGGAAAAAGTTTCATTCAGAATTCCGACCTAGTCATCCATAAGAGGACTCACACTGGGGAGAAACCATATGAGTGTCCTAATTGTGGGAAAGGTTTTAGTCGGAATTATGCTCTGGTACTACACCAGAGGACTCATACTGGGGAGAAACCATATGAGTGTCCAGATTGTGGTAAAAGTTTCAGTCGGAATTCCGACCTTGTAGCACACCAAAGGACTCATACTGGGGAGAAACCTTATGATTGTCCAGATTGTGGGAAAAGTTTCAGTCGGAATTCCCACCTTGTGCTACACCAGAGAAGTCACACAGGAGAGAAACCATACGAGTGTCTGGATTGTGGAAAAAGTTTCAGTCGGAATTCTGGCCTGGTGATACACCAGAGAACTCACACTGGAGAGAAACCTTATGAGTGTCTGGATTGTGGGAAAAATTTCAATCGTAGTTCCCACCTGGCGATACACCAGAGGATTCACACAGGAGAGAAACCATTTGAGTGTTTGGAATGTGGGAAAACTTTCAGTCGGAATTCTGAGCTGGTGATACACCAGAGGACTCACACAGGAGAGAAACCATATGAGTGTCCTGATTGTGGGAGAGGTTTCAGTCAGAATTCCCATCTGGTAGTACACCATAGGACTCACACGGGAGAAAAACCGTATGAATGTCCAGAGTGTGGGAAGGGTTTCAGTACTAGATCTAAGCTTATAAATCATTTAGGTTTACATACAGGGGAGAAACCTTTCAGATGCCCAGAGTGTGGACGGTGCTTCACACATTATTCCTCCCTTACTGCACACAAGAAAGTCCACATGAGGCAGACAGTAATGAGTGTAGAAAAGCCTTGAATTTCTGATTTCCCATTGGGAATGCAGTTTAGAAATTAATTTAATTTGTGGCCTTACTCTCTTTAGTGAATCGAGTCTTAATATTGGCCACGAAGGAGGAGAGAAAAATGGTAAAATATTACTTAGGTAAAGGCTAACTACATATACCTGATTATCAGCAGAGGTTAGTGGATGACCAGTTTAGCAGTAAAGTGCAATTGCACAAAAGCTTCTGGGTGTTTTTTTTTTTTGCATATTGATCATCATGGATCATAGAAATACTCCGTGCAGAATTTCAGCTTTCTATCTTTGGTGTCCTCCATATTTTAGCCCGACTTTCTAAGCCAGCATTTTAACTATGCAGATGAATGATCTTGCACTTGCTAAATTTGAAGGACATCAAAGAATTCAAGGTTGGTTCTTTTCATTAACAGAATTCAGAGGTCAGTTTATAATTCATTGCCTCTCTTTCTGTGGATTAAAAAAAAGTAAAGTTTTCTCCTGCTGGTTGTGTCTGACTCTAGAGGATGGTACTGATCTACGTTTCATGGCCCAAAAGCCAGCATTATCTTTTCCATGGTTGGCATGACTGTTGGTTAGCATGACTGTTTGTCAAAGGCACACAGAACACTGTTACCTTCCCACTGACGTGGTATCTGTCTACTTACATTTATCTGTTTTTGGACTGCCAGGTTGGCAGGAGTTGGGGCAAATAAAGGGAACTCACTTCATCACACGGTACTTCGGTCTCAAACAGCCAACCTTCTGGTTGGCAAGCCCAGCGTCTTAACTGCTCCGCCACCACACTCCCCCTACTGTGAAACAACAGCATGTGCTTCTCCAATGGCTTTATTGCAGAGATGTTTGCATCAGGCTTATCTTGCCATTTGTTCTGTACCAGACTGCTACTGGCCCTGCAGAAAAGGCAGGGACAACCCCTTTACAAACGGCAAGAGGCTGGAATTAAGCCTGCCAAATTTATTAAGATAAAACAGAGCAAAACAAGACACCAACCATGAAACAGGAGCTATGAAACAGGAGCTAATGAAGTGGTTGCCTTCAGCAAACCAGCCCTCCCACGCATTCCCCTTTTATACAGTTCAGGGCGTGGTTTCTCTCTGCCTCCTTCCGAGGTGCCCCATTACCTTCCTCCTGATTGACTGCCTCCTGCGTCGGGCGTCCTTGAACAGGGCCAGCTGTGGGTCATCTTCATCCACGCTGTCAGGCTCACACAGCTGGGTCTCCGTTGTGACCAGGTGGGAGGGGCCTGGCTGAGGGCTCTCATCAGCAAGATCTTCAACCCCCTCAGCAAGCTCTTCAACACCCCCCTCCTCCTCTGAGTCGTCCGACCCAACTGCCGAACCCACAGGCTGACCCTGAATCACAACACCATTACTGCATAAATATTCAGGGTTCACGAGACATTTCCATGCCTCTCTGCCGCTTGGTGCAGTGTGTAATGCTTCCAGATTTCTGTGGAGCAGCATTTAGAATTCGTCAGGTGATGGATGACCTGTGGTATAAACTAGCCTTTAATGAGCATCCAGCTCCTCAAATGGCATGTTCTGTAGAGTGAAATATTTAGTCTTGTCACATGTTAACCTTTATGTTCTGTACTCCCATCTCATTCTCTTAGTTTTCCTTTCAATTCCATTTAAACTTCTGTTTCTATGTATACTTTTTTCTTTTATGTCTTTTGGCTGTTTATAATAATCATTCTTAGACTTTGATTATTTTCTATGTTTTTTAAACTGAATGTACCCTTATGCTGGTCTTTCACCATAATAAACTTTTGATAATGTTATATAACACTTGTTTTCCTAGTAGGTCATATTGCATACAATACCTTGGCAGAAATACACCCAATGACCAGGCCAGGTGTGGGAAGGAACCAGGAAGCTTATTTGGCCTGTGCCTCAAGCTCCAGGTGGCTTCAAATTTAAACAAGTGCAGTTTAAAAACTTTAATCAAATTATATTTAATTCTCCTTGTCTTTCTTTGTTGGTGCCACTTTTTGATCACGTCCATTATGAAGTACCATATTTTTATGTTTAGGAGCTGAGAATGCTTGGAATAATTCAAAAGCCTCTGGATATTTGAGTCAAGAGAAGCAGAATAATTCACTTTAGTTACACCAGCAGCTTTCTATAGGTTTCACTGTGAAACACTCCAGATGTACAGATGTATGTACACATAAACATGCAGCATTCCTATAAAGCAAGTGTGAACCAACTCTTTGGGCTGAAGGGGAAATCTGGCCAGCTCTATTTCAAAACATAGCTGAACAATGGGAGGGGGGGAGGCCTGCATTTGATTCAATCTACAGGTAGTCCTCAACTTACAACCATCTGTTTAGTGAACGTTCGAATGCACGTAAAAATGGAAGTAGAAAAATAGGGACCACTATGGTGGGAAGGTAACAGCGTTCTGTGTGCCTTTGGCATCTAGTCATGCCGGCCACATGACCACAGAGACGTCCTCGTACAAGCGCTGGCTCTTCGGCTTTGAAACGGAGATGAGCACTGCCCCCTAGAGTCAGAAATGACTAGCACGCATGTGCGGGGGAACCTTTACCTTTACCTAAAGTTACAACTACAGGGATGCGGTGGCTCAGTGGGTTAGGACGCTGAGCTTGTCGATCAGAAGGTCGGCAGTTTGGCGGGTCGAATCCCGAGTGCCGCATAACAGAGTGAGCGCCTGTTACTCGTCCCAGCTTCTGCCAACCTAGCCGTTCGAAAGCACGTAAAAATGCAAGTAGAAAAATAGGGACCACTAGGGTGGGAAGGTAACAGCATTCTGTGCACCTTTGGTGTCTACTCATGCCGGCCACATGACCACAGAGATGTCCTTGGACAAGCGCTGGCTCTTCAGCTTTGAAACGGAGATGAGCACCGGCCCCTAGAGTTGGAAACGACTAGCACGCATGTGCGGGGGGGGGGAGTTACAACGGCACTGGAAAAAGTGACTTATGACTGTTTTTCATACTGATGACTGTTGCAGCATCCCCATGGTCACGTGAGCAAAATAGGGATGCTTGGCAATTGGTTCATATTTATGATGGTTGCAGTGTCCTGGGGTCATGTCATTACCTTTTGTGACCTTCCGACAAGCAAAGTCAATGGGGAAGACAGATTCACTTAACAACCGTGTTACTAATTTAACATCTGCAGGGATTTTTTTTTTAATCCCATTTATATCCCGCCCTTCTCCGAAGACTCAGGGCGGCTTACAGTCTAAAGCACAAATCAATGTGCTTAGCAATAGCCTTCATTCTATGTATATGCCTGCTTATTAGGGCTTTCGCGCCCCCCCCCAAAGCGGCATTATTACAAAGTCAGCTTATTGCCCCCAACAATCTGAGTCCTCATTTTACCTACCTCGATTCACTTACCTGTGGCAAGAGAGGTCAAAAAATGGGGCAAAACTCACTTAACTCTGTTGCTTAGCAATTTTAAGCTTAAATGTGGTCACAGGTCGAGGGAGTTGAATTAATAATACTTCAAATACCTCCTAAGCATTCCATTGCTTTCTCTCTGTGTTGCACGAAAACGTACCATTTGGTGACGCTTTCTGAGATGGTCTCTTACGGCATGCTTCAATTATTCAGAGGTGGCTTTTCATCCAGACATTCAGTTGATAAACTTACATGTTGGGAGGCAAGAGAGTAAGAAATAGGATAGGATAGGATAGAGTAGGGTAGGGTAGGATAGGATAGGATAGGATAGGATAGGATAGGATAGGATAGGATAGGATAGGATAGGATAGGATAGGATAGGATAGGAGTTGGAACGGACCTTGGAGGTCTTTTAGTTTAGCTTCCTGCTCCGGCAGGGAACCCTATTTCTGATTATCTTTTCTTCTCCCAGAAGAGCTTTTTTTCTCCAGTCACTCTTCACTGGGGTCTTCCAGCTGTGCAACTGAAATTCCTTTAGTCCATCACAAGACCATCACTTAAGAGCAGACATGGTCTTAGCCTGGGAGATAAAACCCACCCTCCCCATCTGCTGATGGGCCGTAGGAGGCCTTTCAATGAAGCAATGGGATCAATGTACAAAAATTTCACTTAAAAATTGAATGGCTTTTGGAAGTTGAGTTGGGATTTGAAACACCAGAAATTAGTTTCTTGGGGTCCCAAAGGCTTAGCACCTATACGTCTATTTATATCCTTCGCCACTGGATGCCATTGGTACAATCTCAGGGTGCTTTGGGGCTGGGAAGCTATATTTTGGAAGTTAAGAGATTGGACAACCCTCTGTTTGAAATAGTATGGGATTTTGTATTTGAGCAGGGGGTTGGACTAGAAGATCTCCAAGGTCCCTCCCAACTCTGTTATACTGTTTACATGTTGCCTGCCATTATCTTATAGGTTGGTGGTTCTACTTCAAATGCTGTTGTAATCTCTATACGGCAAGGAGAACATCAGCCACTGAAAGAAACAGTTGAGATGAACAAGTCCTGATAGAAAGCTTAAGTGTTTCTTAGGCTTGATAAGAGAGAGAAGAAAGCCTACTATCAAGAAACCACTTCAAAGCTTTGTGGGAAAAGCTTCAGGCCGCAATCAAATGTTTGTTCATACAGGAACTCAGATGAGTGTGTGCAGAAACAGCTTCTGCTCCAATACATTCACTGCTAAAGCTCTACAGTTATAGTAACCTTTGGGAAGGCTGAAGGAAGACTGTGTTGAATTATTAGATGCTCAAGGCCAGAGTTGGTACATTGTTGTTGTTAGTTGCGAAGTCGTGTCCGACCCATCGTGACCCTAGGGACAATGTTCCTCCAGGCCTTCCTGTCCTCTACCATCTTCTGGAGTCCATTTAAGCTCACGCCTACTGCTTCAGTGACTCCATCCAGCCACCTCATTCTCTGTCGTCCCCTTCTTCTATTGCCCTCAATCTTTCCCAGCATTAGGCTCTTCTCCAGTGAGTCCTTCCTTCTCATTAGGTGGCCAAAGTATTTGAGTTTTAGCTTCAGGATCTGGCCTTCTAAAGAGCAGTCAGGGTCGATCTCCTCTAGGACTGACCGGTTTGATCGCCTTGCAGTCCAAGGGACTCGCAGGAGTCTTCTCCAGCACCAGAGTTCAAAGGCTGGTACATGTTGCCCATCAAAATCAGGTAATATTATACATGTTCTTCCTGTATCAACTCAGAAAGCTCCGATTGTCCAAGGACCTGCTGATACAGTTCTACAGAGGGATTATTGTCATTTGTACCTTTACAGCTGTCTAGTTTGGCACAGCAACCAAACAGGCCAGGTACAGACTTCAACAGATAGTTAGGACTGCAGAAAAAAAACAATTGCAACCAACCTGCCTTCCATTGAGGACCTGTATACTGTACAAACCAGAAAGATGGCTGAGGAAATATTTACAGACCTCTCACATCTGGACATAAACTGTTTCAACTCCTCCCCTTGGGATGCCACTATAGGGCATTGTGTGCCAAAACAACTAGACACAAAGATAGTTCTTTCCTTGAGCCATCACTCTGCTGAACACCTAATTCCCACAGCACTGTCTTAAGCCTAAATATATTTACACATGTAGTAGGCTGTATTGCTATTATCTTCCCATTTCTTATCTTTTCTTCTCCTTTCCTTCTGTCTTCTCCTATTGGTATCACATGATTTGTCACTTGTTTGTATCTCATGATTAATGATTGTAACTATGACTTATGATCTACGACCTATCCCTTTGTTGTTTGTATATACACTGAGAGCTTACGCACTGGAGACAAATTCCTTGTGTGTCCAACCACATTTGGCCAATAAAGTATAAAGAATTCCATTGACCCCTTTGAACTTTGGGTTGGAGAAACCACATAAGAATACCACAGACAGCCAAGAAAACAAATAAATAGATCAGAAAATAAATCAACGCAGAATTTTCGTAGGTACAAAGGGGCAGCCTCAAATTATCCTAATTCAGATTCAAAGACCCAGCTCTCAGGAGGAGCCTCTAGTGCAGGGGTGTCAAACTCAATTTCATTGAGGGCCACATCAGCATTGCGGTTGCCCTCAGGGGGCCAGGTGGGTATGGCCAGGGTGGGCGTGGCTAGAGTGCGTATGGCCTACTGGGTGGGCGTGGCCAGCTCTACATCCTTCGCATCAAGGGTGCCTATGGGGGCCTGGGCAGGAGTGGGACAGATCTGAGGGTCTCTGGCAAAAGGAGGGTCTCTGGGCCAGGGTCAAGGCAGTGGGGGCCGTTCCCTCACTGTTTCCAGGATGGCTTCGTGGGCCACATGAAACCACTTCGTGGGCCGGATCTGGCCCCTGGGCCTTGTGTTTGACATGTCTGCTCTAGTGCTAAGAAAGATTGAAGGAAAGAGAAGAAGATAACCAGCATTAAAACAGACTCAGTTACAGGAGCAATTGGAGCACCCTTGGATGACCTGAAGGACTAGATTAGGGGCAGATCCTCCTGGAGAAAATCTATCTACAGCATATGGTTGCTAAAAGTCAACGATGACTTGATGACATGCAATCAATTGCTGCTGCTTAATTACAGGTGATCAACGTACGACCACAATTGAGCCAAAAATTTCTTTTGTTAAACAAGACATTTTGTTTAAGTGAGTTTTGCCCCATTTTATGACCTTTCTTTTCACAGATCCTCTTGATCAGAGTAAAAATAGCTTTTGAGTAAATACATCTTGTCACAGTTGTTAAATGAATCACTGCAGTTGTTAAATTGGTAACAAAGTTGTTAAGTGAATCTAGCTTTCCCCATTGAATGTGCTTGTCAGGTCACAAAAGGTGATCACATGACCATGGACTATTGCAACCGTCATAAATACGAACCAGTTGCCAAGTGTCTGAATTTTAATCACGTGACCGCGGGGATTCTGCAACGGTTTCCTAACTCCCTTTGTTCCCTATGGTAACTTTAAAAGGTCACTAAATGAACTGTTGTAACGCAGGCTTGGATATCACAGGCTCCCGATCCTCCATTCACCCATCCGCTCTAACAGCTGATTAGTCGGGTCTGTCTTGCCAGTCTCCTGGCAGAGCTTCGGTCACATGATAGGAAGCGGAAAGCAAGGGAAAAGCCGCCTTTAAAACACCCAGAAAGAGAAGGAGAGATTTTCCCAGGTCGGTTTGAATCCCCGTGTGCTTTGGATGGTTTAATCCGGATTAGCTGCCCCTTAAAAGTGCTTTGTCCTCTGAAATGTCTCCCAGCTTTTAAAAATTCACCTCTCTTCTTCCTGATGGGTCGTCCTTTTTAGGGATTGCCCTGATGCAGAGGGTGTGGGATGGGTGGGACTTAACCCATTTATAAAAGTTTGTTTTCTCACCAAAAGTGATTGGGGTGTTGAAAAAGAGAGGAAAAACACATTCGACCGGGGAAGAGAAGAAACGCCCGACGAGTGGATTGCTCAAGAAGATAAAGCAGATGGGGAGGGAGAAGGAAGAGGTCAGCATCCAGATTTTCCTGGCAGGGTCTTCACTAAGCCTACTCATCACCCCCTCCCCCCGGCCGTTGAATTAAACCTTGCAGATTATGTCTTCTCTGTTTTTTATAGTGTTGTGGTGTTATTTGAAACCACATCTGCGTTAGTACTGTGCAGCTGCTGACTGGGGTTGCATGTCACCAATTAACGTGTCTGGGTGCAAATCCTCATGATCTGAGTAAAAGTAGCTTTTGAGTAAAGATGGTTGTGTCCAGACAATGTGGAATTCTCTTGGGTAAAAAGACGGGATGATTCAGTATACACCAAGCCACATATTTAAAGAGTTTCGATTTGATTTTCATTGCACTGAAGTCGAAATACATTTTAAATTTTGTCTGAAATGGTATAGGGTTTCCTGCCTTAGCAGGGGGTTGGACTAGATGACCTCCAAGCTCCCTTCCAACTTCTTCTTCTTCTTCTTCTTCTTCTTCTTCTTCTTCTTCTTCTTCTTCTTCTTCTTCTTCTTCTTCTTCTTCTTCTTCTTCTTCTTATTATTATTATTATTATTATTATTATTATTATTATTATTATATTATCCTGCCCACTTATTGTTTAAAGTTTGATTCCAATAGGCTAATCAGAGGCCAGAAGAAGTGATGGAGAATCTTATTAGATATGAGATCAATCCTGAAAGTTCTTATGGCTTTTCTTTTTGGAGAGATCAAAGAAAAAACAAGGATAGTAGCTGTTTTTTTAAAAAAAAATGGAGGGGGAGGGGGAGTTAAAGAGATGAACAGGTCTCTAAAATGTATGGCCTTACTGGTTTGGGGTGATGGGAGTGGTTGGCTTAGGTCTGGAAATATTGGAGCCCAAGAGAACCTTCCAGATCAGTGTTTCTCAACCTTGGCAATTTTAAGCTGTGTGGACTTCAGCTCCCAGAATTCCCCAGACAGCCAACTTATAATTGATAACTTACAACTCTTACAAATTTGAAACCCATTTGAGGGTTGAACTCTGTTTGATAATGTATGGTCTAAAAAGTCAAATTGTGCAATGTTAGCCTTGGAGAAAAGAGTAGGCAGGAAAAAATACGTGGCTGCTCAAATCAGCGCGGACTTATTTTCCCCAAATGAACATTTTTAAAAAGTCATTATTTTGAACTCTCTTTCTTCCTCCGTGACAGGAGCAAGTGGTTTTCTGGGCCTAGCCTCAAATGTTGGATTTGGAGTTGCTATGGAGGAAGATTCTGGCAGCATCGTTGTTCTGGGTGAGGGCACTTTCTCCTCAAGATTTGTGAATCAATTGGGCTCTTCCCTGACTTCTAGGAGGACTTGATTTGGAAATATTTCAGAGGCATTTCTCCAGCCTCACCTGGAGGTCAACATAGATTGTGTGAAAATGAACCCAGGGAGCCACTTCTGGGGAGCAGCTGACCGCAGGAATCTTGATAATTTAAGAAGGAGATGGAGCAGCAGCAGCACCAAATCCATGAATAATACGCTATGCTAGCTGAGGAATGCTGCTGCTGTCTTGCTTCCCCTCAGCTCCATGCGCTACTTCAGGAGTGTCAAACTGCTGGTCTGCGGGCCGGTTTCATCATACCAAAGCCACACCCACCCCATTGCCGCAATGCAAAAAGAGTCGCGATACGTCGCGACACATCACGTGATGTGGCGAGTTTTGACACCTGTGCACTGTGGAGACACAGTGAACACAAGGCAGCCTTTGAGGGCACTGTTGGCCTCCATGTTTCCAGAAAGATTGATCTGTTCCTCAGGGTTTCTATTTCATGCTGATTTTTCCTAGTGGCTGATTTGCTAGGCAAATTTGGGAGGGGGAGGAGAGGAAATGAGGTTTGCTCTGGGTGGTTTCAGATACTAGTTGAAAATGGACGATTGTGGTAAATCAGGTAGGTAGGTAGTCCTCAACTTATGACTGGTTGCTTAGTGGCTATTCAAAGTTATAACGATCCTACCTTGGGGGCTACTTATGGTCTGAATTTGAAGTTATGATGGTCGCTGTCCCTCTTCCACTGATCACATGACTCGGGCGCTTGGCAACACGGCCACGTTTATGGTTTGCAGAGTCCCACGGTTACATGACTGCATTTTATGGCTTTTGCCCAAAACAAGCACCTCTGATTTTCAGCAAAAGCATGCCCATCATGAACTATTGGTTTGCTTAACAATATGAGATTCACATAACGACCATAGTGATTTGCTTAATGGCTACTGCAAAAGTCCTAAAACCAGGTCGTCACATGACCAGCCCATTTTTACAATTATCAAGCTTACGTCTCTCGTTAGGGTCATAAATCAAGGACTACCTGTGCACTTTGTTATTCTGAGCTGATGGATGAGCTTGGGTGTCAAACTGTACTCTGGGATGTAGAATTGTATTCTTCAACTCTTTTGAAATTTGGTCACGTCACAAGATTTTGACAATTTTTAAAAAGTTGAATATATCAGCAAAAGACACAGGCAGTTTTAGAACTTGATAGATTTCCTTGCGTCCATCAGATCCTCCTTTAACAACTCACAGTTTAGAATTACTTTTGTTAAAAAGAAAAGTTTCATTTTATGGAGGGCAGCTTTTATTGATACAGGTAGTCCTCGACTTACAACTGCAATTGAGCCCCAAATTTCTCTTGCTAAGTGTGACAGTTAAGTGAGTTTTGTCCCATTTTATGACCTTTCTTGCCACGGTTGTTAAATGAATCACTGCAGTTGTTAAGTTAGTAACATGGTTGTTAAGTGGAATCTGGCTTCCTCATTGACTTTGCTTGTCAGAGGGTCACAAAAGGTGATCATGAGATCCTGCAGCACTGCAACCATCAAAAAATTGCCAAGCATCCGAACTTCGATCGTGTGACCATGGGGATGCTGCAACAGTCATAAGGGTGACAAAAGGTTATACGTCACTTTCTTTTAGTGCTGTTGTAATGAACGGTTGTAAGTCAAGGACTACCTGTACTAGCCCCAGGCCTACATAAAGACTGACACCCCAATTCTGTCTTCCAGAAGGTGATGAGGACGAAGGGATCTACACAGGAGAGGATCCCCATTACTGTCCGATGTATGACAAAGGTTTTGGTGATCAGTCGAGCCTGATGGATCGTGAGAGACCCAAAGCAACCGAGAAACGATACAAATGTGCTGATTGCGGGAAAGGCTTCAAGAAACGGTCGGCCCTCCTCACCCACGACCGGACTCACACGGGAGAAAAACCCTACAAATGCCCAGAATGCGGGAACAGCTTCAGTAACAAATCCAGCCTAACGAGACACAAGAGGAAACACACCGGAGAAAAGCCGTTCTGTTGCTTAAACTGTGGGAAACGTTTCAGCCAGAGCTCGAGTTTAATCAGGCACATGAGGAATCACACCGGCCTGAGGCCCTACATATGCTCAGACTGCGGCAAAAGTTTCAAGCAGAGCTCCAGTCTTCTAGTCCATGGGAGAACGCATACAGGAGAGACCCCCTATAGTTGCTCCATCTGTGGGAAGCGCTTTTCCCAGAGCTCAAATCTGGTGAAACACGAGAGGATCCACACTGGGGAAAAGCCTTACAGATGCTCAGACTGTGGGAACACCTTCAGTAACAAATCTAGCCTTACAAGACATAAGAGGAACCACACAGGGCAGAAACCCTACAAATGTTCCCAGTGTGGGAAAAAATTCAAACAAAGCTCAGGCCTTCTCAAGCACGAGAGAATCCATACACGGCCCAGCTTCTCACAGTATCCTCATCCTAGCTTGGATCTGGATTCTAAGCTGCCTGTACATGAGAGAGACCATGTTGGAGAGGCCGTATAAGCTGCTTGCTCTATAAGCCAAGTTTTTATTTGACATTAGTAGCAGAGGATGGGGTTCAAACCGAATGGAGCTGTATTTGAATAGTAGTGGGAAAGTGTTGGATGATATGTATACAAACCCTGCAGAGTCGGTGACCACGGTCTCAGATATACAGCCAAACCCTCTTGTCTTGCTGCGTTGCAAACAGAACACAAAAGGAAGACGTTTGTGATATAGTGATGGAGTTTTTCAGAGTTTGACCAGTTTTATCTATTAAATAATTTCCTCGGGGGCAAAAAAGACAGAGAGACAGTTTGGTGGTTATTAAATCAAAATGCCACATTGTATAGAGAAAGAAAAGATTAAAATCTGTCTCAAAACCTACCCTTCCCTTAAATGAAGTAGCAAACTCAGGTTGGATGTTGTCGGCCCTATTCGGTAGACCAGACCAAGAATCAGACACTATGTGGACTTAACACTACTTTTAGTAGAATGGCTGTAATAGCAGAAGCTTGCAAGTCTGAATGTACTTCCCCATCTCCCCTTTATCTTCTTGAGAATTAGGGGTGTGGCAGGGGGGAGGTTGTCTATCTGAGATATTTTTGTAAAACGTCTGTCTTTGGGCTTCAGCCACGTTTATCTGTTTCCAGGTAGTTCTCGACTTACGACCACAGTTGAGCCCCAAATTTCTGTGGTTAAGTGAGATTTGTTAAGGGAATTTTGCCCCATTTTACGACCTTTCTGCCACAGTTGTTCAGTGAATCACTGCACTTGTTAAGTTAGTAACACAGGTGTGGAAGTGAATCTGGCTTCCCCATTGAGGTTGCTTGTCAGAAGGTCACAAAAGGTGACCACATGACCCCAGGACACTGTGACTGTCATAAATATGAATCAATTGCCAAGTTTCTGAATTTTGGTCACACGACCATGAGGATAATGCAGCGGTCCTAAGTTTGAAAAAATGGTCTTTAAGTCCCTTTTTTTCAATGCCATTGTAACTTTGAATTGTCATTAAATGAACTGTTGGTAAGTCGAGGACTACCTGTATTGCCTAAGTAACCGATCTACCTTTCTCAATCTAGACCATGCTCTGCAGATACACTGTACTGACTTTTGGAGAACTAAGTTGTAAGTGGCACGTACAGTCTATCCTGTATCTCTTGAATTAGCCTCTTGTGGGGCTGAAATGTGTTATCCCATTAAAGGAGCTAGAAGTTAAATCCAGTTGCCAGCCAGGTTGGCTTCTGATTCTGGAATTTCCCATGGATAGGAAAGGGAGAGGGATGTTGTAGGGGGAATGTTTCCCCCCTGTCATTTATCTCTGGGCAACTTGGCTTTTTCTACTGATAAGGGAAGATTCCCTGTCTTGGGATATTTCCTTTTTCCATTTTTAGGATTAATCTGAGCATTTTTTTCAGACGTTCATGAAAGCTTCAGAACAGAACAGAATAACAGACTTAGAAGGGACCTTGGAGGTCTCTTACTCCAAGCAGGAAGCCCCATCATTTCAGACAAATGGGTATCCAATCTCTTAAAAGCCTCCAGTGATGCAGCACCCACAACTTCTGGAGGCAAGCCGTTCTACTGGTTAATTGTTCTAACTGTCAGGGAATTCCTCCTTAGGTCAGTGATGGCGAACCTATGGCACGCGTTCCAGAGGCGGCACTCAGAGTCCTCTCTGTGGGCACACCTGCCACCACCACTAGCAGCTTGCACAGGTCCATTAGGCTACCGCCAGTGCCCACAGCAGCAGCCCTGCCCAGCACAAAGGAAGCAAAGCAGCCAGCTAGCAAGCTCGAGTACAGGTGGTAGAGAATGCCCCTATGCGCTCAGCTGCCCCTGCTTCGCCTTGCCCCACAGCAATGGCACCCCCGCCCTACCCCCTGCCTTGTCACTTGACATTGTTACATACATAAAATCGTATGTATGTACATATAGCAATAGCCCTTAGACTTATATAATACCTCTTCACAGTGCTTTACGGCCCTCTCTAAGCAGTTTACAGAGTCAGCATATTGCGCCCCCCCCCCAACGATCTGGGTCTCCATTTTACCGACCTCAGAAGGATGGAAGGCTGAGTCAGCTTTGAGCCGGTGAGATTCAAACTGCCAAAGTGCTGGCAATCGGCAGCCAGAAGTATTAGCCTGCAATATTGCATTCTAAGGGATGTGGTGGCTCAGTGGGTTAGGACGCTGAGCTTGTCGATCAGAAGGTCGGCAGTTTGGCAGGTCGAATCCCGAGTGCTGCGTAACAGAGTGAGCGCCTGTTACTTGTCCCAGCTTCTGCTAACCTAGCAGTTCGAAAGCACGTAAAAATGCAAATAGAAAAATAGGGACCACTACGGTGGGAAGGTAACAGCATTCTGTGCACCATTGGCGTTTTAGTCATGCCAGCCACATGACCATGGAGACGTCCTTGGACAAATGCTGGCTCTTCGGCTTTGAAACAGAGATGAGCACCAGCCCCTAGAGTTGGAAACAACTAGCATGCATGTGCAGGGGAACCTTTACTTTTACCTTTATTGCATTCTAACCACTGCACCACCACGGCTCTATATCCCCATCAATACATTTCATTAGCGGATTAACCCACTACCTGAGTTCTCATGTTATTTTTAAAAAATATTTAGGAAATTTATTTGTCGCCAATCTCGTATCCAGCGACTCTGGGTGGCTTACAGTATAAAGAACCTTAAAGCATTAAAGAACATTAAAATCAACATTGGTAGAACACAGTTGATAAAATTGGAAGAATACAAATCATAGTCCTATTCTGGATGGCAACAGCTAAGGCAGTGTTTCCACAGCATGCTAACCAACATGCATGTGTACAGGTGTTCCTCAACTTGTGACCATAATGGAGCCCAAAATTAATGTTGCTAAGTGAGACATTTGTTAAGTGAGTTTTGCCCCATTTTACGACCTTTTTTGCCACAGTTAAATGAATCACTGCGATGGTTAAGTTGGTAACACAATTGTTAAATGAATCTGGCTTCCCCATTGACTCTCAGAAGGTTGCAAAAGGGGATCACATGACCCTGGGACACTGCAAGTGTCATAAATGTGAGTCAGTTGCCAAGCATCTGGGTTTTGCTCATGTGACCTTGGGGATGCCACAGTGGTTATATGAAAGATGGTCACAAGTCCCTTTCTTTCCAGTGCTGTTGTATCTTCAAACGGCCATTAAATGAATTTTTGTAAGCCGAGGAGTATCTGTATTTGAATCAGGGTAAAAGCTAAGTAAGTTTCTTGTGTGCAGCAAATAGAGCTGTTGGTTCTTTGACAAGTCTAGTTGAACATGTTAGGTAAACACAGCCAAGCTGATCACTGGACTGCAAGAATATAGACCTTGCATTTTCATGAAGGGGAGATTGAATGTTTGATTTGTTTCATACGGAAGGCAGTTCAACCCTGGGAGATGGGCTTTAAGTATCTGGCTGTTTTCTAGTGGGGACTCAACCGGTATAGATAGCCAGTGTATGTATGTATGTATGTATGTATGTATGTATGTATGTATGTATGTATGTTACTTTCACAAATAACTCAAGGTGGCAAACATGTCCAATGCACTTTCTCCCCATTTCCCCCACCACAACAACCCTGTGAAGCGAGTTGGGCTGAGAAAGAGTGACAGACCCAAGGGTCACCCAGTTGGCTTTCATGGCTAAGATGTGGCTAAAACCCATGGTCTCCTGTTTTTTTAGCTTGGTGCATTAACCAATAGACCAGACATGTCAAACACAAGGCCCGGGGGCCAGATCCGGCCCGCGAAGTGGTTTCATGCGGCCCGTGAAGCCATCCTGGAAACAGTGAGGGAACGGCCTCCACTGCCTTGGCCCTGGCCCAGAGACCCTCCTCCTGCCAGAGACCCTCAGATCTGTCCCACTCCTGCACAGGCCCCCACAGGCGCCCTTGATGCAAACGATATAGAGCTGGCCATGCCCACCCAGTAGGCCATACGCACACTAGCCACGCCCACCCAGTAGGCCATGCCCACCCTGGCCATACTTACCCGCCCCCCTGAGGGCAACCGGAATGCTGATGCGGCTCTCAGTGAAATTGAGTTTGACACCCCTGCAATAGACCAATCACACTCAGATGTTATTTTATGGGGTGTTAACCTTCCACTGCAGCAAAGTTTCTCAACCTTGGCCACTTTTAAGATGTGTGGACTTTCTGGGAGCTGAATTCCACACACGTTAAGGTGTCCAAGGTTGAGAAACACTGGTCTAGATAATTACTGTGGTGTATTGTTCCAGCTCTCTTAGGAACTCCCCCCAGAAACCTAAAGAACATTAGTGGAATCTAGATACACAATAATGTTGGAAAGGCAAGCTACAAGAGTGTGTGTTTGTTCTTTGCGTTGACTCTTGGCAACATTTTCAAAACTGGTTTGTTCTTACCTTCTTCCTAGGGCTGAGAGAGAGAAACTGGCCCAAGGTCACCCAGCTGGCTTCATATCTAAGGCAGAAGAAGAACTTGTGGTGTCCTGGTTACTAACCCAGCAACAAACTGATTTTCAGATTTTTTTTAATTAAGTAAATCTAATTCAATCTATTTCCTCTTGCATTGCAGAAATCCAGAGATAAAAAAACCCCAAACACTCATTACAAAGGCAAGATTTATTGTTTGTTATTTCCTATTAAATGCAGTATTGTACTAAAAATAAATTTATTTGTAAAAGGAAAAAACAGACTATACTTTTAACTACAAGCTCCTAATTAAAATTCCAATACTGGCTTCTAGTAATCAAATATTTTTTCAGTTGATTGCGTTATTGATAAAACCCAATTAATGATCATGACTCTTCATTATTTTCCCCAATATATTTCATCACTGCTTAGCCAGGTTAATGTCATGGTTCCGACAGATGAAACTTCAAAAGAACTTCGAGGCATTGTTTTCCTTAAAGAATCTTTTATTCGAGAAACAAAGTATCAGCACTAGATAGTTGTAGCCAAAACCTGAATTCCCTTCCCCTGGCACAAAGTAGCAAAGTGCAATTCCCTCCTCCAATTAACAGTCATAAATCACATTCCCCAATTAACTTGAACCGTGGGCTTTCTCCCCATCTCTCCTGCCTCCCCACCTCTCCTGCCAGCCAAATTTCAATCAGCTCTGGACCTAATAACCTTGGGTTCCCACGGCTGTTATTATTGTTACGACTAGCTGGACTCTCATCCACATTCCCCCTCCCAGGATCAACAACTCTAAAAGCGATAGAGAAAAGATGGCTACATGTCCATCTGTTGTCAAAGCAAGAACATCTGATGTTGGCAGCATTGACAGTTAATTCTATTCCCAATCCTAGCAACCCTGATGCCTAAAATTTAATCAAATATAATTTCTTACATAATCTCATTTTAAATTCAAGTTTAGATTCTTCAAACTCTTTAGATTCTGAACCTTCTGTACTAGCAGAACAATCACAAGAATTATGCTCCAATTATGCTCCAAAGTTGTTTTAAAACCCACCTTAATATTTCAGGATTCTTAGAATTACATTTTTTTAACTTCTTCATTTACTTGATATAACAGGTTAGTGCATTGAGTGCCAATCATGCAGGTTCCATCATACAGGTGGTTCTTGACTTACATCTATTTATTTGATTTAGCAACCATTTGAAGTGACAACAGCACTGAAAAAGTGACTTAGAGTCAGTCCTCACACTTATGACCACTGCAGCAAACCACTGCACAAAATTTGGGTGCTAGAAAGCGGGCATGCATTTTCAAAGTTTACAGTGTGATCAATGATAATGTGATTATCACTGATTCACTTATCAACTGTGGGAAAATGGTGGTAAAATTGGGAAGGACTCACTTAACAACTGCCTGGCTTAGCAATGGAAATTCCAGTCCAACTTGTAATCATAAGTCGAGGACTATCTGTATAGGAAGATTAGCTGGTACGAATAACATTACAACTTCTGACAACTTGGATAGGAAAGATTCAGTACAGGTAGTCCTCGACGTATGACCACGATTGAACCCAACATTTCTGTCGCTAAGTGAGACATTTATTGAGTTTTGCTCCATTTTACGACTTTTCTTGCCACAATTGCTAAGTGAACCATAGCAGTTGTTACTTTAGTAACATGACAGTTAAGTGAATCTGGCTTCCTCACTGACTTTGCTTGTCAGAAGGTTGTAAAAGACGATCACATGACCCAGAACACTGCAAATGTCATAAATATGAGTCAGTTGCCAAGCATCACGTGGCCATGGGGATGCTGCAATGGTTGTAAGTGTGAAAAATGGTCATAAATCACTTTCTTCGGTGCTGTTGTAGCTTCAAACGGTGACTAAACGAACTGTTGTAAATCAAGGACTACCTGTATATCCTCAGTGAACTTTTTACATTGATCCAATCATTCCTAAAAACTTGGAATATTACAATTTTGTGTGGTCGTAAGTTGAGGACTTACTTGTACTTTCTACAGCCACAGTCTTGCACAACAAAGGAGCTGAGTGCTGGTGGAATGGATCCCAGTACAAACGTCTTGTTTGCTTCTGGACAAGCGTGGGGGGGACTTAGCCAGTCTGTTCACACCTAACTTAGATCTATTCTTCTCAAGAGGAACGATAAACATGCAGGCATTCGAGAACTTAATGTTCATTTGAGGAACATAAGAGGCATTTGGTTACCTGCCATACCCACAGAACGCGGCAATACAGTTTCCCCACCTGCTGCCCTCCTTCCAAATGCATTCTGGGATCTGCTCCCTAGAAGGCCACAGCTGAACTGCAATTCCCAGAATTCTAAGAGCCGCATTCTAAGGAAAGAGGTTGAGGAAAGCCCACAGCAGATACCGAATGGCACCAGATTGCTTTCTCTGGTGGCGGCAACAAGTTTGAAAGGAACCTTCTGAGCTAAGAAACACTGTGACACCCATGCCATGAATCCATGGCACTGTTTGTGAGTGTAGTAAAAATTAGGAACACCAAGAACGAGTGACAATTCTGTCAGCCGTGCCCGTTCTCAGGGTACATCATTGCATTATCCTTCCTGCCCACCTTCCCAGTGCTTACTGAGCATGCTCAGCCCTTTTTCTACAGAATACAGAGAATTGGAAGGGACCTTGGAGGTCTTTGGGGGATGGGAGGGAGACAGCCCCATTAATTTTAATTTTTGGCAAGCCTGCAAACCTCAGTGTTCCAAGCTTGCGGATTCCTTTCTTCTGTGCCAGACAGGTGACATTTGGGATGTAAAAAATGTCTGCCACAGTCTTAATGGAAAAAGAGACAACCTAAGGGGAAGCTTGACCTACCGTCAACATTTTCTTCCTCACTGCTTCAACTCTTATGAATTGCTCCTTCTATTTTATTTTAGGCCGAAAAGATGGTTACCTCCAAAGGAAGGCAGTTCTTACAAAACCTTGTGTCATTCCTATATGGAGCTTCTGTTTGTTGGCAACCCTTGAGGAGATCTACCCCATATTCATGCTATGTTCCACCACATGCATTATTGCATCAGCTCTGGCTAAATCCTTTTCCACGGTTGGCCCACGCCCGTGGTTTCTCTCGTGTTTCAAGAGGGACGCTTTGTGACTGAATTTTTTCCCGCAGTCCAAGCACTCAAAGGGCTTCTCTCCTGTGTGGATTCTCCGATGATTAATCAGGTTGGATCGCTGACTGAAGCTCTTCCCACATTCTGCACATTTGTACGGTTTCTCTCCCGTGTGAGTTCTTTGGTGGCCAACCAGGAATTCTCTTCGGCTGAAGCCTTTCCCACACTCCAAACACACGTATGGCTTTTCCCCTGTGTGAATCCTCTCATGGATTCGGAGAACTGAGTTGCAACTAAAAAATTTCCCACAGCTGGCACACTTATACAGTTTCTCCCCTCTGTGAGTTCTCTCGTGGGATGTCAGGCTTGAACTGTTGCTGAAAGATTTCCCACAGTTGGTGCAGCTGTATGGTTTCTCCCCTGTGTGGATTCTCTGGTGGTTCAGAAGGTTTGAACTCTGGCTGAAATTCTTTCCACAGTCTAAACATTTGTATGGTTTCTCTCCGGTATGGAGTCTCTGATGGCGGACAAGACTTGACCTAAAGCTGAAGTTTTTCCCACAGTCTGCGCACATGTATGGTTTCTCTCCCATCTGAAAGTCAGGAGGCTGTGGGGTCCTCTTCTCATGTTCTGGATGTCTGGATGGATTCTCTTCACCATATGCTTTCTCTTGCTTTCCTGTGGATGAACTGGAGAGGAAGCTTTTACCACAATTCAAACATATACGAAGACTTCCTCCCCTCAGATCCAAGGTCTGACTGGAATCGTGCCCACATTTGGAACATTTGTATGGTTTCTCTCCAACAGGGATCCTCTGCAGACTACTTTGATTAACTTTTTGATGCAACCCATCCTGACCATCCATGGTCGAGTCTATGCTCATTTGTTTCTTCTGCTCAAACATGGACTCCCAACTTTCACCATCCTCGTTAGGTTGGGATGGCTTTTTTTCAGCTTCCATTTTTTGACACTTGGAAAGGTCATGAGCATTTTCTCTGGGCATTCTCTCCCAGCTGTTTCGACTGAAGATTTTCTCATCCTGTTTCTCACAGGTGTGTTTTTCTGCTTCTCCTTGCTCTAAGGGACTCCCTTCATTCCTCTCTGTCTCTTGATGACATATTGCCATCTTTCTCATTGGGGGCAAGGAGAAAAGTTCCCATTTGGCTTTATCAAATGGAACCCCAGTAAGACCCATCAGGTGAGAAATTCCTTTGACAAATGGCTTCCGCTTGTTTTTAACTGTTTCTATAAGAAATAAGAGAGAGCAATGAGTCTGTGAAGAGCATTTTGACATTTAACATCTCATTGCTTCTCCCCAGTAAAACAGAGAGCAACCCAGGTCATATGATGATCCTATCCTCCTCCCATTAAAAAAAAACAAAACCTAAGTGTTGTTATGTTACAGCACAAGCCCCGCCCTTACATATATACAAGTGTCCCTACTTTAGATGCAAGTACGTAAAGTCATAGGTTTAGGAAAACAACTCAGAAGTATATTAGAAATTTTGCAAACTCCAAATTGGCCAAGCAATGGGTAGAAGCTAGTCAGAGGGAGATGCAACCTGGAAATAAGGAAGAATTTCCTGAGAGTGAGAACGATTAATCAATGGAACAGCCTCCCTGAGTTGTAGGTGCTCCATATTGCTGGAGGTCTTCTAGAAAAGACTGGACAACTATTTGTCTGGGGATGGTATAAGGACTCCTGCCTTGAGCAGAAAATTAGAGTAGAACACCTCCACGGTCCCTTCCAGCCCTATGACTCTATGATCTGTGATTCAAATCTTACCTAACATGTGGATCTGATGATCTGCCCTTTGCTCATCTGCCACCTTTCCTGTTTCCAACAAAGGCTGTTTTATTTTGATGGAACTGGCCTGAAAAAAGAAAGACCACAAGACCTGAAGATTTCAGAATATTTAATGGAAAACTTTCAGATTTAGCAATGTGTTACAATATTATAGCCAATGTGTATACATACTACATACTACATACATAGATTCAACGTTATAAGAAATGTGGGAAGGTGACATCCTTTTGCTTAGGTTTTTTTTACCCTGAAATTAACAGTCGTCCCCCCCCCGAAAAAAGCATCCTATTTACAATGTGGGTCAAACATGTTAAATTAGATTTGGTTTGCAGGAAATGGCTGGGGGTTTGTGAAGATCCAGATTCTGTGTGTGCATGTGCACATGTGCCCATTTTCGTCAATAAACTTCAATTGAAGGAAAATTGTAAAAGTGATTCACAAATTAGGTAACAGTAACTTAATGGTAAAAGGGACGTGGTGGCTCAGTGGGTTAGGACGCTGAGCTTGTCGATCAGAAGGTCGGCAGTTTAGCGGGTCAAATCCCGAGTGCCGTGTAGCAGAGTGAGCGTCTGTTACTCGTCCCAGCTTCTGCCAAACTGGCAGTTCGAAAGCATGTAAAAATGCAAGTAGAAAAATAGGGACCACTACGGTGGGAAGGTAACAGCGTTCCGTGCACCTTTGGCGTCTAGTCATGCCGGCCACATGACCACGGAGACGTCCTCGGACAAGCGCTGGTTCTTCGGCTTTGAAACGGAGATGAGCACCAGACCCTAGAGTCGGAAACGACTAGCACGCATGTGCGGGGGAACCTTTACCTTTTTAACTTAATGGTTCTTGTAAGTGGGTGTAATTTCTAATGAACGAATTAATTAATTAGCTGTTTCATGCAGCGAGCAGGAACATAAGATACACATTGCACAATTTCAGAATCTATAATACTGGAACAAATCCTGTCAGGGTTGGTGGGAATGCTGTTTTCTTCTTGACAGCTCCTTGATTAGGCTGTTGTTTACTATTTGATTTTTCTCTGATTTTCGATTTGGTATTAATCCTGGTGTTAACCCCTGCTTATCTGGGGGTTGATTACTGTTAAGGAGGCATTTTGGTCACTTTGTTTTTGTCCCAACAATCCTGACAGGAAAAGTCACTGTACATAAACAGAGCAAACCCCCACTCCCTTCTAGCACTAAATATGTCACCTAGTTGGGTAATGAAAAGTCTGCAAGAAAACGACCAAGCACAAAGAGCATCAAGAATACTACAGTTCAACCCTGAGCTAAAAATATTATCTTCTACTACTACCCTGTGGTTCAGGGGTAGGCAACCTCGGCTCTTTTATGACTCATGGACTTCAACTCCCAGAATTCCTGAGTCAGCATAGCTGACTCAGGAATTCTGGGAGTTGAAGTCCATGAGTCATAAAAGAGCCGAGGTTGCCTACCCCTGCTCTGGTTGATCAAAAGGAAACTACTCACCTGTTCTTCTTGTATTTCAGTTTCTTCTTTCCACAGCAAGAAATCTTCTGCTACAGCCACTGCTTGGAGACAGGTCTCTGGGTTATCTTCCCTAACCCAGTTTTGCATCTCTGATGGCAGAATTGCCAAGAACTGTTCCAGGATTACCAGCTCTACAATCTGCTCCTTTGTGTGACTTTCAGGCTTCAGCCACTGAGAGCCAAGATCCTGGAGGTGTCCAAGTGCTTCTCGAGGTCCCTCAGCCTCCTCATAGCGAAACTGCCTGAATCCCTGGCACAGTCGCTCCAAACTGATCTTGTCCTTCTCCAGGGCTTTGTCTCCAGCTTTCAGAGGACAATCCAAGCTTTCAGAGATGGCATGAGCTTCCCTACTAAAGCCTGGTAGGATTTCAGATGCAACCATTCTTCTAAGCCCTGGGTTGGGACGAGCAATGGCCCCTAACAATGTGATAGAAGAATTATGGTCATCCCACTCTTCAGGTCCAGGCAGCTGAGGTTGGCTTTCTTTTGAATGAGTTCCTTTCTGGATGTTACACCATGGAACGTCTGAATCCAGCTCCACAACTTGCTCTCCTTTAATCTGTAGGGGATCCACATTGGATGGAATTTTTCCAACACAGTCCTCCTGGAGAACATGAGGATCACTTTCTCCTTCCTCCATTTTCTCCCCTGGAGCTTGCTCAGAGCTTGTGAATGCCTGCATTTTTATTCCTGGCTAGAAAACTGGTCCTGGAAACAGGATAATAGGAGAGAAGTTAAGGACAAAATTCAAGGTGGGTCATATAAACTTAGCCATACCTCATTATTTTCAAGTATATCTCATAGAATGTGATGGTAGTATAGTTAATATGCCCAGATAACACCCTTGTTTCTTGAACTACACTAATTGCCAGTTTGCTGCTGGGTACAATTCAAGGTGCTGATTGTTACCTATAAAGCCGTCATGGCCTAAAGGTAAAGGTAAAGGTTCCCCCACACATGTGTGCTAGTCGTTTCCGACTCTAGGGGCCGGTGCTCATCTCCGTTTCAAAGCCGAAGTGCCAGCGCTTGTCCGAGGACATCTCCGTGGTCATGTGGCCGGTATGACTAGACGCCAAAGGCGCACGGAACGCTGTTACCTTCCCACCGGAGTGGTCCCTATTTTTCTACTTGCATTTTTACGTGCTTTCGAACTGCTAGGTTGGCAGAAGCTGGGACGAGTCACAGGCGCTCACTCTTTTACGCAGCACTCGGGATTTGACCCGCCAAACTGCCGACCTTCTGATCGACAAGCTCAGCGTCCTAACCCACTGAGCCACCACATCCCTCATCATGGCCTAGGGCCTGCTTAATTGAGAGACTGCCTGAAAGTTAAGCTTCAGCATTATTAAGAGCTCCAGAGATTCTCCGCCTGGTTTTGGAACACATTTGAATAATTTTGGAAAAGAGAGAAGACTGACAGGTGCAGTCAACCCCACCCCCAGCCCATCAAAATTTCCTCTTCTCTGATGTGCAAAGGAGTCAATATTATTTTCCTGCAGAGTCTCAAAATAGTAACGGGGGGGGGGGAGAAGCACATTAATCAATCAGAATAGAGCTGGAAGGGACATTGGAGGTCTTCTAGTCCAACCCCCTGCTCAAACAGAAGACCCCGGTACCATTTCAGACATCTAAGAAAATATATGCTATATATCTGTCAAGCCCCAGGTTCGACCGTTCTGGACTTAACAATATCTAAGAAAATATATGCTATGCATCTAAGAAAGAGGAACAAGAGGAACAAGCTGCCTTTTGCATCTCTGGAGGGTGGGGGGGGGCAACAACCTGTTGGAAAGATTATCTCATGATGTAATATGAATAGTTGTCCTTTGTTTTCTAAAAGTCAACTTGCAGAGAAGGAAAACAAAACAAAGCAAAAATTTAAAAAAAACACCAGTTCCTTTGCTTTTATCACAGGTAGCCTGAAAGCAACGTAACCAGCTTGGTCAGTTTTTCACAGGGCAGATTAGTAACTTGACCTGTCTGTCTCTGCTTGTTCCAAAACTTTGACTTGCGTGTGTAGAAAAAGGTGCTAGTCCGTCTTTCTGCACTGCGGAACTGGATCTCCGAAGAAGAGGAAGAGGGAGAGTCTGCCTTGAATGTTAGCTAAAAAAAAAAAAAAGAAGGGGAAGGGGCTACGGTGGTTTTCATTTTCTTTTTATCCTTACTCCAAAACAAAACTTCTATCTGTTAAGCTGCAGGACAAGACAACTAGGCCCCTTTTTCTGTTGTTTTTCACATCTCCAAATTATACAGGTTTAAAGGTAAAGGTAAAGGTTCCCCCGCACATGCGTGCTAGTCGTTTCCGACTCTAGGGGCCGGTGCTCATCTCTCTTTCAAAGCCGAAGAGCCAGTGCTTGTGCAAGGACGTCTCCGTGGTCATGTGGCCGGCATGACTAGACGCCAAAGGCACACGGAATGCTGTTACCTTCCCACCGTAGTGGTCCCTATTTTTCTACTTGCATTTTTATGCTAGGTTGGCAGAAGCTGGGACGAGTAACAGGCGCTCACTCTGTTACGCGGCACTCGGGATTCGACCCGCCAAACTGCCGACCTTCTGATCGACAAGCTCATTGTCCTAACCCACTGAGCCACTGCGTCCCTTTATACAGGTTTACAACTATATAAAATCCCAGAGAATGCATACATCTAAATACTGCCCATGCAAATTAAACAAATGCATTTTTGGTGATTTTTTTAAATACTATTGGAATCAAAAGGTTAACACACATTTGTTTCATGTAAATTAATATGCGGCAAGTGCTGTTATATATTTGCCCTGGCATAATAACATATGTGGGTGGGAGATTTGGTAACTGAATGGGGGAAATCCCGTTGCTGTGAATTGGACTGGATAATTCGGAGGGGGGGGGAAACCACTGGGAAAAGTAATGTCAAAGTGTTGTAATTATTGCCCAGAAAACAACATGGACATTTCATGCAGTCACCTGCAGTGACTGCATGAAATGTCCATGTTGTTTTCTGGGCAATAATTGAGCTGGACTGGAGTGTTTATCCTTCCAAAGACCTGCTCGTCCACCTTTTGTTCATATTCTTAACAAGCTTGCAAGGCAAATTAACTTTAGAGATTACAATGGGAGAAAGTGACCCAGTGGGGTTCAGGATCGATGGCAGGAAATCTTAATCTGCATTTTCCAAGGAGTAAATCTTCCTGGCTCTAATACTATGCCACCTGCAGTAGTGCAGCTCACGATTTGCTCCCCTAGAGAAAAGACAGCCCATTGAGTTCAGCGAGAATGACCAAACAGGTATAGGATTGCAGCACGCTTACCTGGAAGTAAGTCCAAGAGAAGGCTGCCTTCTCAAGAGACCAAAAGCCCACGCGATCCCAGGGAATCGCTTCGCCCCCCGCAGGGCTTGCGTCGGTGCAAAGATGCGGGGGCCCGGACTCGAGTCCAAGAAAATAAACAGCCGTCCCACGTTCCCAACAAACCCCCCATTGGAAAGGGACAGGAGAAGCGTCCTGCCTACTCTCCGCGCGTCCCTTTCGCTCCGTTCCTGATCTAGAAGCTGGAAGAAGCTGGTGGAAAAAGAGAAGAGAGGGTTGCCAGCAGTTTTGGCCGGGGAAGGCGGTGGCTTCGGGAGACCGGCGCCTCTGGCCTTGCCGGCTGCTGTGTCCCTGCCTTCTCGGAGCCTCCTCTTCCTTGCCTTGCTTCCCGGGCCCGTCCCACTTTCCCACGCTCACCTTGCGGCAGCGAGAAGCTTGCTTTCCCAAGGCGTTTCGCACGCTCGCGCCACCTTCCCACTTTCACTAGCGCGTTCTGCGTGGGGAAGGGAGCGCTCGCGTCTTGTGCTCTCCACCAGTGGGGGGAAGAGGTTTTCTCTCTTTCCCTCTTTCTCCCACCCCCACCCCCCACCCGTGGTGTTTTGGGGGAGACGGCTGCGAGTAATGGATAGAGATCCGCAAGTTGCTGGAAAGACCAAGACGTGGGTGTAACGCGGCGATGCTCATCACCGTGGGAAAGTGCCTGTTGGATTTCCCAGACTCTGAGCACCCTAGAGGTGGAAGAAGGGGGAAGCCCTTGACTTACAGCAGTTCGTTTAGTGATGTTTTGGGGAGATGGCTGCGAGTAATGGATAGAGATCCGCAAGTTGCTGGAAAGACCGTGGGAAAGTGCCTGTTGGATTTCCCAGACTCTGAGCACCCTAGAGGTGGAAGAAGGGGGAAGCCCTTGACTTACAGCAGTTCGTTTAGTGATGTTTTGGGGAGATGGCTGCGAGTAATGGATAGAGATCCGCAAGTTGCTGGAAAGACCAAGACGTGGGTGTAACGCGGCGATGCTCATCACCGTGGGAAAGTGCCTGTTGGATTTCCCGGACTCTGAGCACCCTAGAGGTGGAAGAAGGGGGAAGCCCTTGACTTACAGCAGTTCGTTTAGTGACTGTTCAGAGTTACAGTGGTTGTGAAAAAAGTGACTCATGACTGTTTTTCAGACTTATGACCATTGCAGCACCCACATGGTCACATAATCAAAATTCAGATGCTCGGCAACTGACTCATATTTATGACGGTTGCAGTATCTTTGGGGTCCCGTGACCCCCTTTAGCGACCTTCTGACAAGCAAAGTCAATGGGGCAGCCAATTTCCCTTGACAACCATGTTACTAACTTCACAACTGCAATGTTTCACTTAACAACTCTGGCAAGAAAGGTCATAAAATGGGGGGAAACCCCATTGCTTAGCAATGGAAATTTTGAGCTCAATTGTGGTCGTAAGTTGAGGACGACCACAATTCCAGGGCATCGAGAGAAGCCTCTCTACTTGCTCTGTCTCCACAATATTTCACTTTGTAACTGGAAGTTAGGGATACAGTAATAGCCCAAACTGACAATTTGAAGTTCAGGGGTTTTTTTAGTTTTAAAACTAAGGATGTGTTTACTCTTATACCCAGAGTTAATTTTTTCCCCTTAAGGTGAACCTTTACTTCTTGCCCTAGCTGGTGCTTTATGTTAATAAAGGTAAAGGTAAAGGTTCCCCCGCACACGTGTGCTAGTCGTTTCCGACTCTAGGGGCCGGTGCTCATCTCCGTTTCAAAGCCGAAGGACGTCTCCGTGGTCATGTGGCCGGCATGACTAGACGCCAAAGGCGCACGGAGCGCTGTTACCTTCCCACCGTAGTGGTCCCTATTTTTCTACTTGCATTTTTACGTGCTTTCGAACTGCTAGGTTGGCAGAAGCTGGGACGAGTAACAGGCGCTCACTCTGTTACGCGGCACTCAGGATTCGACCCGCCAAACTGCCGACCTTCTGATAGACAAGCTCAGCATCCTAACCTACTGAGCCACCGCGTTAATAGATTGTAGTTAAGAGATAGAAAATTGCACATAACTCAGGCAAAATTTTTGACCTGCATCTGGACACCTGGTTCTGGATACTGGATACTGTTTTAAATCAATAACTGTCAGGAGAACTCATATAGATGCCACTTTACACTGCATTATTCTGTGATGGTTTGAAAAAAAGATAGATTATCTATTGTCCTGTGTTAGTGATGCTCGTTACAGAGATGCTGTGTTTGCTGAAAAACACAGTAACTGTTGAATTCTGGCTGGCCATACTTTTGTTACTTGCATCAATCCGACTCCTCTAAGTTCAGGTCAAAAAACATAATATAACCATCCCCAACCTGGTGCCCACCAGATTGGAAGTGCAGCTGGCTAGGGATTCTGGGAGCAGCAAGCAAATAACCAAGCTTAAGAGACCACCAAAAGCACCACAATATAGGACTGTGGGAGATACTGTGACACTCTTAAATGTGAACTCAGTCCGCTCACCCCAGGGTCATGGGGTCACCATTTGCCACTTTCCGTGTTAGCATTTGACAAGCAAAGTTAATGGGGAAGGTCCAATTCACGTAACAACCGTGTGTTTTATTTAAAACTGCAGTGACTTTTTTAAAAAAACCCAAAATTGATTGTAAAGTCAGGTGCGACTCACTTAATAACCTCTTTGCTTAGCAATAGAAATTCTGGTCTTAACTGTGGTCCTAAGTCAAGGACTATCTGTACTTCTCTTTTGCATTGTGGTGCTTTTGGTGGTCTCTTAAGCTTGGTTATTTGCTTGCTGCTCCCAGAATCCCTAGCCAGCTGCACTTCCAATCTGGTGGGCACCAGGTTGGGGATGGTTATATTATGTTTTTTGACCTGAACTTAGAGTAGTCGGATTGATGCAAGTAACAAAAGTATGGCCAGCCAGAGTTCAACAATTCAATTTTCCAAGGGGTCTGAATGGAGATCTTCCTCCTGAAGATTAGATTGGCATTCTCACAATTGGTCCTTTAGAAATACAGCGGTAACAAAAAAAAATTGAAGGTTGCCTGATATACTTTGAGCATTGTTTTTATGGTCGTTTGTGTTTTTTTTTATTGGTAGTTATGTTTTAATTCTGTGTTTATGTTTATATGTTGTAAACCTACAGGGAGTTGCTTTTGTTGAATCCAGTGATTTATAAAAGCAACAAGCAAAGAAAAGAACTTTGATCTGACAAGTCAAGGCAGTTAGATTTTAGATTTTATTAGATTTATTAGTTTATTTATTAGTTCTGCTCAGGGGAATGCCCCCTCCCCCCATCTGTAAGGTGGAAACATTTTCCTGCCAGAATTGACAGGAAAGGACCAACATATTCCCCATATTGGGAGAGTAATACTTGGGAATGCTAGCATGTCTTATCAGCTGTTTCAAAAACAGTGATAATCTCAGGTCTATTTGGACATCTAATGTGAAGACTTGGCTCTCTGGAGAAGGATCTGATGCTGGAAAAGATGGAAAGAAAGAGAAGAAGAAGGATGATCAGCAGCAAGGAGGATGCATTTAGTTAGAGTGGCTTTGTTGGAAGAGCTGAAGGACCTGATTAGGGCCAGATAGAGAAAATCTATGGATGTGGCATCTAAAGGACTCAGATTGTTGGGGGCAATTAAGCTGACTTTGTAATAATGCCGCTTGGGTGGGGGTGTGTGTGGAAGCCCTAATAAGCAGGCATATACATAGAATGAAGGCTACTGCTAAGCTTGTAAGCCACCCTGAGTCTTCGGAGAAGGGCGGGATATAAATGGAATATAAATAAATAAATAAATAAATAAATAAATAAATAAATAAATAAATAAATAAAGTTGACACCAACTTAATGTAGCCTATTTGGGCTACCAACGTCCCAATAAAGGAGAATATTTATAGCTCAGGGTTGAAATGAGGGGTCCTTGGTGCTCTCCTAGAGTGATTATTTTCTTGCAGACATTTTGTTACCCAAACTAGGTAACATTATCAGTGCTAGTCTCCCTTTGTTTGGGTAATGAAACAGCCACAAGTAAACCACTAAGCTCAGAGAGCACCAAGGACCCTTACAAACATCTGGACAGCCATTAGGTGGCAGCGAAAGGATACAATCATTCTTTGCTACCAACTGTAGTGGGCTCCTGGAGCCTTGTGATGTAAATAAGTATATGTAGTGTAGACAGGGATCTAAATATTTAGCTCTCCCAGTAGTTTTATAAATAGTAGAAAATAAGCAAAAAACAGCAGAAAAAAATAGGCAACAGCGGTAATGTAAGATGAACTTTTATGTAAGATGAGTTTGTATCCTCTAGCAAGCTCCAATCAATTTATTCTTCTGAATAAAGAGTCAATTTGATGCAGTGGTTCAGGAGGTGGATTAGAAACTGGGAGTCTGTGAATTCCAGGTCTGCTTTGGGCATGAAAGTCAGCTGGGTGTCTTTGGATCAGTCCCTCTTGCTCAGCCCAGCCCAGCCCACTGCAGAGGGTTGTAGTGGTGGGGAAAATAGGCAGAAGGATTTGGTGTGTTTGCCACTTTGAATTATATTTATATTAAAAAAGGAGGGATAACACTGAATAGAAGGCAAAGAATTGGAGATCACAAAGCATCAAAATCAAAGTTAAAAACTATTGCACAAACTGGCTGTGGTGGTCACAGTGGCTATACCAAAAAATCTTGGACAGCACTTACAAAATCTTGGACATCAAAAAATCTTGGGACATTCACTTACATAAATTGTATGATTTATGATGATTGTACTTCATAATTATGATCACTTGTTGCTTGTATGTACACTGACAGCTTATGCACCGGAGACAAATTCCTTTTGTGTCCAATCACTTGGCCAGTAAAATAATTCTAATTCATTCTATTCCTATTCCATTCTATTCTATTCTACAAAATATAAGCATTTCCCATCTATCAGTTATCATCTAGGTTTGGGGGGTGGGGGGAACACAATGTGTATGAAAACCAATCCTAGCTGCATAAATAACTGGCAGCAAACAATTGCGTATATAACAATAATATACAAATGCATATGATACCGCTGCATCACAGGAAGGGCAGAGGACAGTCCTTGAATTTTCAGTGTTGAGACTGGGATGTTGATTCAGTGGCCACAGATTTACAAGCTATAGAATAGAATAGAATAGAATAGAATAGAATAGAATAGAATAGAATAGAATAGAATAGAGCTGGAAGGGACCTTGGAGGTCTTCTAGTCCAGCCCCCTTCTCAAGCAGGAGAACCTACACCATCTCAGACAAGTGACTGTCTAGTCTCTTCTTAGAAACCTCCAGGGATGGAGCGCCCACGATTTCTGAAGGCAAGCTGTTCCACTGGTTAACTGTCCTCACTGTTAGGAAGTTTCTCCTTAATTCCAGGTTGCTTCTCTCTTTGGTTAGTCTCCAACCATTGTTTCTTGTCCTGCCCTCTGCTGCTTTGGAGAATAATTTGACCCCCTCTTCTTTGTGGCAGCCCCTCAAATACTGGAACACTGCTATCATGTCTCCCCTAATTCTTCTTTTCTTTAGACTAGGGGTCTTCAAACTCGGCCCTTTTATGACTCATGGACTTCAACTCCCAGAATTCTTCAGCCAAGCACATTGTCTGGGGAATTCTGGGAGTTGAAGTCCATGAGTCATAAAACGGCCGAGTTTGAAGACCCACTAGCCCAGGGGTAGGCAACCTCGGCTCTTTTATGACTCATGGACTTCAACTCCCAGAATTCCTGAGTCAGCATAGCTGACTCAGGAATTCTGGGAGTTGAAGTCCATGAGTCATAAAAGAACCGAGGTTGCCTACCCCTGCACTAGCCAAACCCAAGTCCTGCAGCCGTTCTTCACCTCCAAGCTGTCTCAAGCTTTCCCATTAGTTGGTCTTTCAACCTCATCTCTGCAAAGTCAAGGCTCGGACCCACGCCCGTCACACACACACACCCCCTCCCCACCCCGCCTACTTTCTTCCCGATTCCCCCTCCCCCCGTGGGCGCTCTACCCTCTGCTTCCTCCCTCTCCTCGTCTCCCCCGCTGAACTGGTTAAAGCAGCGGATCTGCCATTCCTAGAGAGGGAACAGGAAATGCCGACCAGGGCCCCTTTAGCAGGGGAGGGGGCGCGGAACCTTCCTGCCCCGCCCCTTTCCATTCCCGAGCGGACCGTGCAGTCCGCGGGTGGCGGCGATTGCAGGCGGGCGAGCGAGCGGATCGTTGCTCGTCCGGCAGCGGCGAGGAAAGGTCAGTGCGGAGGGAGCCGCCCCGGGCGGGTGGACGAGAGACGGAAGCCCGCGGCGGGAGCGGGGAAGATCCGCATCTCCGGGCCCGGGTTTGCAAAGCGGGGAAGGCGAGGCAGGGCTTCGTGGGGATGGGGGTGGTGGTGGGGGAACTCCGTGGATGCGCGTCCATGTTTGCGGGTTGTCTCTTCCCGATTCCCCCGGGAGCTTCAGGTCTTGCTCTGCCTCCCGAGGAAAAAAAACAAAAACGGGTCCCACCCGAGCGGGGTGTTGGAGGGGAGGCGGGATCGGGCAGGCGAGAGTCAAGATCCCCCCTCCCGTTGCCTTCCCGGGAGGGGGGGCTTCAAGGAGTCGTCCATGTTGTTTTCTAAGCGCTACGGTAGAGATTTTGGATTGACTTTGGATTTACGGGTGGTCGACTTTGGATTTACTGGTGGTCTCCCATTCAGGTCTGGAACGATCGGGTTTGGCTTGGCCGATCTGTCAGGATTCGCCGGGTGCCACATCCGAAGTCCTGGCTCGCTGCTTAAAAAAGTGTGTCTCTGTGTGTATCAATAATGGCTGCATGTGAGAACGTAACTGGACCCCTAGTCTTTCTCACCCATCGTTAAGTTTTCAGGCAGGCAGGTTCTCCTGAGGTGCAACCTCTGTGTTTTTCCCTGAGTGAAAGAGGAGGGGGATATCAACCGATACAGTAATGGGGAAAAAGGTCCTCTTGGGTTTGTGGGGTGTGTGTGGGGGGGTTTCCTCTTCTGCACATTCACTAACCCCCCCTCCCACTCTGAAAGATCTGTCTGTCATCCTTCCTGCATTTTAGTTTTACTTCATTTTAATGTTTTGAGGAGTCCTTGCTGCTCTCTGAGCTTGGTTGTCTTCTTTCAGACACTTCAGCACCCAACTAGGTAACAGCATCAGCGCGAGGGAGGGTGTGGTTTGCTGTTTACATGCAGTAGTTTGCCCTTCCACTGTTGGTGGGGGATGTGGTTTTCTCCTTGTTCTTTGATGAAGGCATTGTTTAATGTCAGAATGTTTGTTGGCTTTTTATTGTTTGTCCCCTTAGTAGCTTGAAGTCAAAAAACAATGCCCCAATCAAGGAACTATAAGGAGAAAACCAAAAGTGGCAGGGCAAGTTGTAGATAGAGTCAGAATAGAGCTGGAAGGGACCTTGGAGGTCTTCTAGTCAAGCCCCCTGCTCAAACAGGAGACCCTGGACCATTTCAGACAAGGTGACTGTCCAGTCTTTTCTTGAAAGCCTCCAGTGATGAAGCACCCACAACTTCTGGAGGCAAGTTCCTCTGGTTAATTGTTCTGTCAGAAAATTCCTCCTTAGTTCTAGGTTGCTTCTCTCCTTGATTAGTTTCCATCCATTCCTTCTTGTCCTGCCTTCAGGTACTTTGGAGAATAGATTGACCCTCCTCTTCTTTATGGCAGCCCCTGAGATATTGAAACACAGCTATCATGTCACCCCTAGTCCTTCTTTTCATTAACCTAGACTGCATGGCTAGTTTGAACTAGACTCAGTGGCTAGTAACCCTGATATTGACAAATGACTTGCTACATTAGTTTATCAAGAAAACAAGAATGAAAGTATTGTTCTGCTTAGCCATCTGTACTCTTCTTGGAACACCCCACCCCACCCCCCGCCACTTGATGCTGTGTTTATTCCTGATTTCAAATCATTTAAGTTGCTTATCAATCAGTCCTTGCAGCTTGCACAGCATATTGACCAAGAATGCATATCTGCTTAGAAACAGTTTCTAAATATTGTGTGATTTCTTATTGCATTTAGATATCTTAATCTTTGGACTGGAAGCAAGGAATTACAGTTTCTCTACATGAATTCAACATATCTTAAGGTCACAGTGACAAGACTTAGTCTAACATAGAGGTAAAGAGCTGAATTCTGTATCATAAGATAGTCTGTACTCTGAATACAAAAACCACAAATCTCTCTCTAAATTTCTTGGAAGATATTAAAATAAATCTGTATGTGTCATTGCATTCTTTCTCACTCTTGCCCACTTTAAGATGGGTGGACTTCAACACTCAGAATTCCACAGCCCACAAAGCATAAGTGTCCTATTATGATAATGAAAAGGTCTTTTCCATATTAGAAATACAGGTAGTCCTTGACTTACAACAGTTCAGTTGTGACATTCAAAGTTACAACAGCACTGGAAAAAGTGATTTATGACCCTGCTTCACACTTACAGCCATTGCAGCAACCCCGTGGATCAAAATTCAGAGGCTTGGCAACTGACTTATGACAATTGCAGTGTCCCGGGGTCATGTGATCACCTTTCGTGACCTTCTGAACAAGCAAAGTCAATGGGGAAGGCAGATTCACTTAGCAACCTTGTTACTAATTTAATAACTGGATAGATTCGCTTAACAACTCCGGCAAGGAAATTTGTTACCTGGAGCAAAATTCGCTTAACAAATGTCTCACTTAGCAATAGAAACTTTGGGCTCAGTTGTGGTTGTAAGTCAAGGATGACTTGTATACAGCACTATTTAAATGGAAATAATTCCATTTAATAGATAGCAATAAATGGATAGCAAACCTCAATGAATGGTTTAAAAAAGGTAAAGGTTCCCCCGCACATGCGTGCTAGTCGTTTCTGACTCTAGGGGCCGGTGCTCATCTCCGTTTCAAAGCCGAAGAGCCAGCGCTTGTCCGAGGACGTCTCCGTGGTCATGTGGCCGGCATGACTAGATGCCAAAGGCGCACGGAACGCTGTTACCTTCCCACCGGAGTGGTCCCTATTTTTCTACTTGCCTTTTTACGTGCTTTCGAAGTGCTAGGTTGGCAGAAGCTGGGACGAGTAACAGGCGCTCACTCTGCTACGCGGCACTTGGGATTCGACCCGCCAAACTGCCGACCTTCTGATTGACAAGCTCAGCATCCTAACCCACTGAGCCACCACGTCCTTTTTGAATGGTGTAATGGATAGCAATTAATGGTTTAGTGGAGAGCAATTAATGGATTAATGGATAGCAATTAATGGATAGCAATTAAGGTAATAATGGATAGCAAATGTGACCATGTGGCCCCAGGGCATTGCAACTATCGTAAATTGATGCTGTTTGACTAATGTCTGAATGTTGATCACATTATTACGGGGGGCTGTGATGGTTTTAAGCACGGGTATCAAACTCAGAGGGATGTGGTGGCTCAGTGGGTTAGGATGCTGAGCTTGTTGATCAGAAGGTCGGCAGTTTGGCGGGTCGAATCCTGAGTGCCGCATAGCAGAGTGAGCGCCTATTACTCGTCCCAGCTTCTGCCCACCTAGCAGTTCGAAAGCACGTAAAAAATGCAAGTAAAAAAATAGGGACCACTCCGGTGGGAAGGTAACAGCGTTCCGTGCGCCTTTGGCGTCTAGTCATGCCGGCCACATGACCACGGAGACGTCCTCGGACAAGCGCTGGCTCTTCAGCTTTGAAACGGAGATGAGTAGCGGCCCCTAGAGTTGGAAATGACTAGCACGCATGTGCAGGGGAACCTTTACCTTTTTATCTTAGGCACTGCTGTGTTCTTAGGGACCTTTAAATGCCTTCAGATTTAATTCTGGAACGGAAAAGCAGAAGCATTAGAAATAAGAGATTTTTTTTTAAGAAAAATGATCTGAAAAATATTAAGAGAAATTTGGTTTTAATTCCTGCCATGTGATTATGGTGAGGCTGATTTTGAGTTCCACCTAGCAGGACTGGGCAGAAATGGATATGTGTGTCTTCATGGTAGTCTCATTTTTCTTCTAGGCATTGGACAGTGGAGAAAGAGAGAAAATTCTCTCTGAGTCTGTGAAGATCCAGCTCCTCATGGAGGCTGTCCCGGAAGAGGATGAAAATGCCAGCTTGTTGGGTAAGAGAATTTGGGCAGACCCTTCGCTTCCTAAAACAAAGAATAAGAGGGAATGTCTTGCTCATTTCATGCCCAGGCTGCCTCTGCGCTGGGAACTACATCTTACTTACTTCAGTAGAGGTAGACCTCGATTTACAACAGTCCATTTAGCGACTGTCCGAAGTTACGACACTGGAAAAAGTGACTGACGACCTGCTTTTCACACTTAATGACCATTGCAGCATGATCAGGTGATCAACATTCAGACACTTGGCAACCGGCTCCTGTTTATGATGATTGCAGTGTCCCCAGCAATCGTCCATGGGGAAGCCAGATTCAAAAAAAATAAAATAAAATAAAAAACTTGCTTGTCAGGTCACAAAAGATGATCACATGACTCCGGGACACTGCAACCGTCACGAATCAGTTGCCAAGCAAGAGTTGCAAGTCATAAGATGCTTTTTTTCCAATGTCGTGACTTTGGTCACTAAACAAATGGTTTTGCAAGTCAAGGGTTGCCTGTATCCCACTGAGTCACCAACCCTTTCAAGGGTGTCTTACGTTTGGATTGGGCAGCCTTGGGGCATGCTGGCAGGGGAATTCTGGGAGTTGAAGTCCACCTGTCTTGAAGTTGCTAAGATTGAGAGTTGCTGCTGTAGTGTTTGCTGGATTAGCTGCTTCACGTTAACGCCCTGGCTCCTTCACTGACTTGTGTTGCGTGTGGAAATTACTGAGCCTTGGTGGAGCAGTGGGCTAATGCCTCCTTAAGTAACACCAGCTGCCTGCAATTAGTGCAGGTTCGCATCCCACCAGGCTCAAGGTTGACTCAGCCTTCCATCCTTCCGAGGTAGGTAAAATGAGGACCCAGATTGTTGGGGGCAATTAAGCTGACTTTGTAGTAATGCCGCTTGGGGGTGTGTGTGTGAAAGCCCTAATAAGCAGGCATATACATAGAATGAAGGCTACTGCTAAGCTTGTAAGCCGCCCTGAGTCTTTGGAGAAGGGCGGGATATAAATGGAATTAAAATAAAAAAATAAAAATAAAATAGCCACTGAGCCAGACAAACCCAACAGGATATGGCGTCTCTCGTATTCCATTGGCTGCTTTTTTTTTAAAAAAATATTATTATTCCTGCAGGCAACGGAGAAGCGACAGAGCCCGAAGTGGCAACCTGCTGGATGGTGCGGCCTGACTATATGGAATTCAATGGGGATTTGCTGGAGGAGAACATGTATGAGTTCCCTGGGATATCTATGGTTGAGGAGGGGAGCCATTCGGAAGGAGCAGTAGAGGCAGCTTCCTTTTGTGGAAAAGGCCCGGGCTGTACCAGCAGCATCCCAGACTCCTTTAACGACCAGAAACCCACGGTTAGAGAGAAGCCCTACAAGTGTTCATTCTGTGGGGAAAGTTTCAAGCAGCGCTCCTATCTGGTCAAACACGAGAGGACCCACACAGGAGAAAAACCCTACAAGTGCTCGGTGTGCGGGAAAAGCTTCAGCCAGAGTTCCCACATCATTACGCACGAGCGGACTCACACGGGAGAGAAACCCTACCAGTGCTCGGACTGCGGGAAGAGCTTCAACCGCAAAGCCAACCTCCTGGCGCACGAGAGGACCCACACGGGGGAGAAGCCTTACGCCTGTTCGGATTGCGGCAAGTGCTTCAGCCAGAGCTCGTGGCTGATGGCTCATAAAATCATCCACACCGGGGAGAAACCGTTCAAGTGTTTGGTCTGCGGGAAACGTTTCAATAACCGTTCAAGTCTCATCAAACACAAGAGGTCCCATTCGGAAGAGAAGCCCTACATTTGTTCGGACTGCGGGAAGTCCTTCAAGGAGAGCTCTAAGCTTATCAAACACCAAAGAATTCACACGGGCGAGAAACCGTACAGGTGCCCCTTGTGCGGCAAAGGCTTCTGCTTCAAGTCCAGCCTGAGCCAACATGAGCGAACGCACACAGGGGAGAAGCCTTACGCCTGCTGCGTTTGCGGGAAAACCTTCCGGCAGAAGTCGCATCTCATCAGGCACGAGAAGATGCACATGGGAGACAAATCCTACACCTGTTGAGGCTGCCGCAGAGCCGTCAGCTCAGGTAGCACAGGTAGAATGACGTGTTCTCTCTGCAGGGAGAGATACACAGCTGAAATTCTGCCAGCCCCGGCAGTGGCAGAAGGACGGAAGAAAAGCAAACCAGGAATTAGAAGGACAATGTTCTGGGACTTGAAACTTGAAATTCATTTAAGCCCGCTTTGTAAATCTTTTGCAATTTTCTTTTTTCTAATAAAAGAAAACCAAAGTAGATCTGCCAACTTAGTCTACCCGTCCTTGTTTCAAGCTTCTCAATCTGTCCAGAGTTACCTTGAGGTAAGATGGGTGGCTACCTATAAATTTTAAAAATAAAGAAATAAAATGTAGTGTCGACCTGCTTCCTCCTTCAGAGGAGGGCATATTGCAGAAATTGGGGGAAAGGGGCTGACCCATTGAAAGGGAAACGTAAAGGGGAACAGATGTCCTAAATAACCACACTGCAGTGTGGGGTTGTGTTGGAGGCACTTCTTATATCGACTCTTTCATATGGAAGGTGACTTTCACATTCGTCATTAAAACTTGATGGTTTTTTTTAAGGTAAATTGTACTATAAAGCCCCCTGCTGTAACTCGAGAAAGGCCACAGAAAGGATCAAAATATTTTCTAATAGAATCGTATAGAATTCTTGGAGCTATTAACACGCACCATCTCAGTTTAGTATATTAGTAAGAAATACGTGTTTTGGAAAAGATTTAATAAAAGTGTATCGGGGCCAAATGGAATTAAAACTTTCAACGTTTCTTTCATTCTATGAGAAATTATTTTCCTATTATTGTTGAGCTTTGCAGCACATAAGGATCAGTTTAGTCAATGCGTTTGCATCATTTTATAGAAAAAAAGATACTCGTCTTGGCAACCAAGAATGGAGTAATATACTAGTAATAAAGTGTCTTACACCAAGTCACTCAAAGTAGATTTTTTGAAATTTGAAGTACATGCAATATATTTTTCACTGGAATTCCCACTGTTCCACTGCTATAGCTGTAGACACATTTTACATTCATTTTAACCATAGGTTTTTAAAAACCTCTTCAGAACTGTATTTCACTAATAAACTATACGTTGTGCCTCAAACCAAGAAATGCTAAATTGTGAAAAAGGAAACACATTTGAGACATCAATAGCCTTTCTCCAACAGATGATATATATTGTCTCTTAAAGGATTATTTAAAAGAGGGATAACCTCTTATAACTTGATTTGCAACCATTCAGTGACCCTTCAAACGGCACTTAAAAAGGTGACTTATGACCGTTTTTCATGCTTACAATCACTGCAGCATCCCCATGGTCACAAGATCTAAATGTCAGGTTTCCCAGACAGGAATATATGAAAGGGAAGGAGACCGTCAGTGCCTTCAAATGTGATGTTTCAAACATGACCTCTGCAGTTGACCCATCAGGTGAAGGGTCTAGTTCAGGGGTGGGGAACCTTGTCTCTTTTATGACTTATGGACTTCAACTCCCAGAATTCCTGGCTCAGGAATTCTGGGAGTTGAAATCCACAAATCATAAAAGAGCCAAGGTTCCTCACCCCTGGTCTAGTTCAGGGCTTTTCAACCCAGTGCTACGGGTACCACCTGTGGTACATTGGTACATGGCAGGTGGTACGTGACCACCTAGAAAAGTGGTAGCGGGGAAGAATGGCAGCACCGCACAAGCCTGAACAGGGGGTTGGACTAGAAGACCTCAAAGGTCCCTTCCAACTCTATTATGCCAATCCTCAACAGAAATGATCACAATGAAAACCTCGGACAGGAGGAAGAGCACTGCCGGGCAGGCAGGCAGGTGTCTTGCTTGGCTAGTTCATGAAATTAGAGCGTCAAAATGGCTTTTTGAGAATCGGTTGCAGGCTTCTTCACAATTTCCCAGGATTTCTGTGGTCTATCGTGCTTTTCTCTAGGACCAAGTTATTTTTGCAACAAAAAAACGATTCTTCCTTTTACAGCAACACAATTGCCTAGCAACTTTACTCTTCCATCCTTCATTTCAAGAACAGTCTGATCAGCAGGCTGTTCCTCCTTGCAGGAATGGCACTGGGGAACTGACTCCAAATACAGGTAGTCGACTTTCATTTAGTGACAGTTCAAAGTTACCACAGCACTGAAAAAGGTGACTTATGACCATTTTTCAGTTACGACCTTTGCAGTGTCTCCATGATCATGTGATCAAAATTCAGATACTTGGCAACCGGTTCATATTTATGACAGTTGCTGTGCCCTGAGGTCATGTGATCAATCACCTTTTGTGACCTCCTGACAAAGTCAAGGGGGAAGCAAGATTCACGTACCCACTGGGTAATTAACAACTTCAGTGTTCCACTTAAGTGCGACAAGGTTGTAAAATGGAGCAAAACCCACTTAACAAATGTCTCACAACAGAAATTTGGGGCTCAACTGTGGTCATAAATCGAGGACCATCTGTAGTGACTTTCTCAGATATGGTTTTGAGTCTAGGTCTTGGGAATGTAAGAAGAAATGATGGATGCTGCTGTAATTTGGACAAGACTACCAGTCTTGGCTGCTGAACTTGGTGATTTTCTTGCAGACGTTTCATTCCATGTATTATGGCAGTAGTATTGTTATTATTTATCTTTATTATCTTTCTTACTCACCCCTCTTATTGGTGTTATTATTCTGTTGCTTTGCATGCAGTGAGAGCTTCTGCACTGGAGACAAATTTCTCAAGCATTTTAATCACACACGGCCAAATCAAGTATTCAATTCTCCAAACTAGGTAATTTTATTTAAGGTATTGCTGCCACCTAGTGACCAGATTTAGAATTGCACTGTCTGAATATTTGTAGCCCCATTTGGAGATGACAAGACGACAACTGGTTTGAAATATCATTTAATAAACCATGGGGGGAAAAAAATCCTACAACAGAGTAAGTCTATACATGCTTAATTTCTGGAAAAAGAATTCTTTCAAAAATCACATCTCATTAAACATGGAACCAGCCATACAGAGGTGAGAGACCATATAGATTTTCAACCTGTGAAAAATGTTCCATCAAAGATCCCATCTTATTAACCATGAAAGGAGACATGAGGGGGGTGGGGCGGCGGCGAATCTGCTTGTTCAGTCCAGGGTAAAAACACCTGAGTCGTAAAACACCCCTCATCAGTCATGAAGGAGTACATACAGGAGAAAAACCATATCAATGCTCCCCATGCGATGAAAGCTTTTCTCAGCATGCTAGGCTTTACTGCACACGAGATCCCTCAGAGGGGTAAAACCATATTTGTGGTGGTCCATGTGCAGAAAATGCTTCGGTAACAGGCATGTCTGGCTAAGACATGAGCAAATTCATCTGGGAGAGGAAGGTACTCTTGTCCCACCTGTGGGAAGAGGTTTTAGCTCGTCCTCAGGGGTCTTCTCCAGCACAGAAGAATTTATATGGGGGAAATGCCCTATAAATACTCGATTTATGGAAAAGGCTTCCATCGTAAAAACTTCTGAGACATAAGGGAAACCATACAGGAGAAAAACCATATACATGCTCGGTCTGTGGAACGGTTTTAGCTGGAAAAGTCACCTGGCTGTCCACAGGAGAGGCCATAACACAGAAAAATTACATACATGCTCATTGTGTGGGAAATATCCAACCTTCTTAGTCATAAAAAGTCTCGTAAATGTGGGAAAACGTACAGGAGAGACACCCTATAAATGCTATGCGTGTGAAAAAGGGTAGAGTGGGAGAACCAACACAGGAAAGCACGCACACACAAGAAAAATATTAACCATGCGTGTTCCGTGAGAAAAGTTTCAAGCAAAGGTCCAACCACCCTATGAAAGAGACCACACTGGAAAAATTCTGCATACATGTTCAGTCTGTGGGAGAAACTACAGACATACGAAAACCCAAATGGGGTAGAAGCCATATTTGTGCTCCGTTTGCAGGAAAAGGTTTGGCAATGAATCCCATAAAACAATTCACACTGGAGAAAAAGGCTACACCTGTTGGGTCTGTGGGGAGAACCTCAAGCACAGAACAAGTTACACCGAACATAAAAAAATCCACACTCAGGAAAAACTGTACATATGCTGTCTGCATGAAGGAACATTTGGGAGAATCCACAGAGGAGAAATTGTATTCATACACGGATTATGGGAAAAGGTTTAAGCAAAAACCGAGCCTTACATCCCCACGAGAAAAGCTCCCTCTGTGAGAAACGTTTTGGGCGAAGATCAAACCTCATGAATCATGAGAGAATCCACACGGAAGAAAACACGCAGACATTTCTGGCTTGTAGGAAAAGTTTCTGAACGAAAGCATACCTGAGGATATGAAAAAAAAAATATCCAATGTGAGATGAGAGAGTCTCTACGTATAGCTTTTCTCCACTCCAGGAATATCTCAAAGAGATGACACAAGGAGCTAAATCTCAAAAGTGGAGTCATGTTGCAAGTTCCAGAGTTTCAATGCGTGTTGTGACTTTGTATGCCTCACAACAGCGTTTTTCAACCTTGAACGGCCTTAAGATGTGTGGGCTTCAACTGCCAGAATTCCTGAGCTTGCACGAGGAAAATATTTTTATTTTTCATCTTATGCTATGTTAATTTATTAGTACAGGTCATCCTTGACTTACAACCACAACTGAGCCCAACATTTTTGTTGCTAAGTGAGACATGTGTTAAGTGAGCTGGCTCAGGAGTTCTGGCAGTTTTTTTTATTACATTTATATCCCGCCCTTCTCTGAAGACTCAGGGCGGCTTACAAGTTTAGCAGTAGCCTTCATTCTATGTATATGTATAAAGAGCCTTGGTGGAGCAGTGGGCTAATGCCTCCTTAAGTAACACCAGCTGCCTGCAATTAGTGCAGGTTCGCATCCCACCAGGCTCAAGGTTGACTCAGCCTTCCATCCTTCCCAGGTAGGTAAAATGAGGACCCAGATTGTTGGGGGCAATTAAGCTGACTTTGTAATAATGCCGCTTGGGGTGTGTGTGAAAGCCCTAATAAGCAGGCATATACATAGAATGAAGGCTACTGCTAAGCTTGTAAGCTTGTAAGTCTTCGGAGAAGGGCGGGATATAAATGGAATTAAAATAAAATAAAATATATGCCTGCTTGTTAGGGCTTTCACACACCCCCCAAGCGGCATTATTACAAAGTCAGCTTATTGCCCCCAACAATCTGGGTCCTCATTTTACCTACCTTGGAAGGATGGAAGGCTGAGTCAACCTTGAAGTCCACGAGTCATAAAAGAGCCAAGGTCGCCTACCCCTGGGTTAGGGTCACAGTTGTTAAGTGAATCTAGTTTCCCCATTGACTTTGCTGGTCAGAAAGTTGCAAAAGGGGATCACGTGACTCAGGGACACTGCGACTGTCATAAAGGTGAGTCAGCTACCAAGCATCTGAATGTAAATCATGTGACCCTGAGGATGCTGCAATGGCCTAAAGTGTGAAAAATGGTCGTCACTTTTTTCCAGTGCCATTGTAACTTCGAAGGTCACTAAGTAAGCTGTTTTAAGTCGAGGACTACCTGTAACTGGCTCCAAATAACAAGGGATCCATGGGGAGGCCATGGGGAATTAGAACTTGAGGTTTCCCACTCCTAGTTTAGGGCCTTTGTCACTACCCTATGCTGACTCTAGGGCCGACCCAAGTGGTGTTCCATTCTGAGGAGCAACTAAAACCTGGGTTTGTTTGTTTGTTTGTTTATTTATTTATTTATTTGATTTGTATATCGCCCTTCTCCCTAAGGACTCAGGGCGGTGAACAGTGACATAAATAACAGAATGCACAAATAGTTATCTTAAAACAATAATTAAAACAGAACCCGTCAGACCAGACCGGAATTGCTTAAACAGATATGTTTTTAGGTCGCGCCGGAAGGAGCGAAGGTCGGGAGCCATCCAGAGCTCAACCGGTAAACGGTTCCATAGGTCAGGCGCGCTCACAGAGAACGCCCTCCCTCTGGGAGCTACCAGACGGCATTCTCCGAACGGCGGCACCCTGAGGAGGCCCTCTCTGTGGGAGCGCACTGGACGGAGGGACGTTGACGCTGGCAGCAGGTGATTCCTAAGGTACTCCGGACCCATGCCATGTAGGGCTTTGAAAACCATTACCAGCACCTTGAATCTTACCCGGAGGACAACTGGGAGCCAATGCAGTTCACGGAGTAGAGGTGTAACATGGGAGTATCGGGAGACTCCCAACACAACTCTCGCGGCTGCATTCTGTACCAGTTGGAGCCTCCAAGTGGTCCTCAAGGGCAGCCCCATGTAAAGAGTCTAAACGAGAGTAGTCTAAACGAGAGGTCACGAGTGCATGAGTGACCGTACGTAGGGCATCTCGGTCTAGATAGGGCCATAATTGGCGAACCAGGAGATTTAATGGAGATCCTCAGACATCCAGGTCATGATTGTCCCAAAGGTGCTTTTTTCCCCCCCCATGAGGCAACTGGAGTGGCAACTGTTTTTCTTTGAAGACGTTTCGCTTCTCATCCAAGAAGCTTCTTCAGCTCTGACTGGATGGCGGGGGAATGGAAGGATCCAGTCAGAGCTGAAGAAGCTTCTTGGGTGAGAAGCGAAACGTCTTCAAAGAAAAACAAGGAAGTCCAGTTGCCTCATGAGAAAAGCACCTTTGGGTAAAACCCGGGTCTTCCCACTCCCAGCCCCTTTATCTCTTGGCCCACACTGTCTCTTTTTAAAACTGCCCAACTAAATGGCCATCATTACCTCTTGCGGACACGAATTCCTCAGATCAGTTATGTATTGTGTAAAGAAGCACTTTCTTTTTGCCTCTTCTAAGCCTTGCAGTCAGCTTCCCTGGGATTTCAGTCATATTCAGTTCTCAAGTCGCCTTTTGTCCAAACCTTTTAAGTCTGAAGTCTTCCCACTTCAACACATCCTTTAAAAAAAAAAACAACTTTTGCTTTGAAACTTATTTAGGTCCGGAGTACATACCACAAAGCAGGACAAGATAAGTATAGTGTCAGGACCCACCCCCAACCCACGTCTTAGGAAAACACAAACTCTTGGAGTCAGTTCTAGTCCAAAAGGAATCTTTTACTAGGACATGCTTGGTTGTGGGAATACAAGACAGGACTTAGTATTGTTTTACAAATTGAAATTTTATTGTATTATATGTATATAGTTCAGTTATGTGGGGAAATTTATGTGTTAACTTCATTGGTTCATAAAGGTTAAGCATCTGACAGCTGAACATGAGGTAAACCGATGACAGCGGAACACGAGGGAGTTTTGACAGCTGTCAAAACTCCCGACTCGCGCATGCGCACGAGTTGACAGCTCTCGGCTGTCAAAGCAACACAAGCCGCAGCACGAGGAACCGAACTGTCAAACGAACCGCAAAGCTGATTGGAGGAGAAGAGAAGCGGGAAGAAGACCGGCTTGTGATTGGACCGATCGACCGGCACCAGACTATAAATAGCCAAGTGTTCCTGTTACCTTTTGGCTCTGTTCTAATAAACGTGTTAAGGTTACCTGCTGTCTGGAGTGGTTTGTCCAGCCACTTTACTGGCGACGAAGGTGGGATCCGCTTCTCGAGCTGAAGTCACGGCCAGGAAGGCAGTTCCCGGCCAACCGAGCTAAGTCACTGGAAGTTTTAACTTCCACAGTGAAGCGGACCACCGAACCTTGACAGCATGGCTAATTTCGGACGAGTGAGAGAATTCGACACTCACCACCCCGAGCGATGGGAATCGCACCTGGGGCAGGTCGAGGGGTTCCTCCTCGTCAGCAAAATCACGGATAACAGAGCCAAAGCAGCAGCCCTTCTCTACATCAGCGGGCCACCCGTCTATGATTCTGCTGTCGGGCTATTCAGCCCCGTACCGATCACCGAGGTCCCATATGCCGAGCTCATCGACCGGCTTAGCAAACACTACATGCCGGCCCGCTCGGAACTGTACTGGCGAGTACAGTTCGCCCAGCGAAGACAGCGGCCGGATGAAGCTGTGAACGACTTCATCGCAGGAGTCCGGCACGCTGCAAGAAGCTGCAACTTCCCCGATTTAGAAGAGCGGATCCGGGACCAGGTGGTCATCGGCCTGAGAGACGAACGCCTCAGGAAGAAACTCACGTCAAAACCTGAGATGACGCTTGCCCAGGTCTCACGGGAGATCTTGGCATATGAGGACAACCATAAGAAGTCCCTCACCCGAACAGCAACGGAACCCCAGAGCAGCGTCCACCAGGACGAAGCATCTTTCAGCGACGAAGAGTCCATTGACTTGACCGACACGGACGCCATACAACGCCGTATGGAGAGAAGGCAAAACAGACGCAGTGACACCAACGACCGGTCCAAGCCGAGAAACTTCGCGCCAGTTCAACGTGAACAACGCAACGTCTGTGCCAGTTGTGGGGGCAACCATGCCCGGGCCAATTGCCGGTTTAGGAGCGCTAAATGCCACAACTGTGGCAAGACTGGCCACATCAAACCCGTCTGCCGAAGCCGTCCCCGTGACAATCTGCATGAAGTGGAGGCTACCCCCCCCAGGTACGATCTCCTACCGAGCCAGTAAGGGAAAAATTCCAGAAGCGTTAATAGAGGCAATTGACAGGGTGCACAATCTGAGCCCTAAGGTAAAAATTAAAACTAAGCTGCAAGGGGTCCTTTGTGACATGGAGGTGGATTCAGGCTCAGCTGTAACCCTAATTTCGTTTAAGACGTTTAAGGAAGTCTGCCGGAACAGTAAAAAAATAATACCGTTAGAACCTCCTCAGGTTCAATTGGCAGACTACCAGAAAACTCCAATTCAGCTTAAGGGTAAAGCTAAGGTCTGGGTGGAGTACAAAAAGTTCAAGGGACCCCTAGAAGTAATAGTCACCAGCGGAAACCGCACTAATCTAATAGGGTTAAATTGGTTTAACCCCTTAGGAATCGCCATTACTGGCGTCAACATGGTACAAACGTCAAACCTCGAGGCCGTCTGCAGAAAATATGCAGACGTGTTTGACGGTTCTTTAGGCAAATATACAGGTCCGCCCATCAACCTTAACTTGAACCCCGCCATACAACCTGTCAAAATCAGGGCCAGGAGGGTCCCCTTCGCCCTCAAACAAAAAATTGAGGATGAACTAGAACGCCTCGTCAAGCTGGGGGTCTTAGTACCTACTGACGGGGGCAGCTGGGAAACCCCCATCGTAACTCCAGTAAAACCTAATGGACAAATTAGAATATGCGCTGACTATAAAGGGACCCTGAACTTAGCGCTCAATGCCCATTCTTACCCCATTCCAGCAGTAAGGGATGTCCTAGCTTCCATTCGCTCAGGCGCCATTTTTGCGAAATTAGACCTCACGCAGGCGTATTTGCAATTGCCTGTGACAGATGACACTGCGGTCGCCCAGACAATTGTCACACACCGCGGTGCATTTAAAGTGACAAGACTACAATTTGGCATTTCGGCAGCCCCAGGCATATTTCAAAGTATCATGGAAAAAACTTTAAAAGGAATTCCCGGGGTTTCTCCTTATTTTGATGATGTACTCATCGCCGGAGAAACAGAAGCCATTTTAGCTGACAGGTTGTCAGCTGTACTAGACCGGTTCAGAACTGCCGGATTTAAACTAAAGAGAGAAAAGTGCTCTATAGGAGTTCCGTCTACGGAATTCCTCGGGTACAAAATCGATGCCCAAGGCATCCACCCTACCAATGACAAACTAAAAGCTATTCAAGCAGCCCCCAGCCCCAAAAACAAACAAGAACTTCAGGCGTTTTTAGGACTATTAAATTTTTATCACGCCTTCCTGCCCCACAAGGCTACAATTGCTGAACCGCTTCATAGATTATTAGACAAGGGCAGCCCCTGGACCTGGACAAAGGTACACGAGAATAGTTTCCAGTCACTTAAAAACATCATTTGCAAAAGCTCCACTGTCACTTTGTTCAAAGAGGACGCCCCTGTCTGCATCGCGTGCGATGCATCTCCATATGGAATAGGAGCCGTCTTAAGCCACCTAGACCAGGATGACACTCAAAGACCCATCGCATTCTATTCCCGAACACTAACTAAAACTGAAAGGAATTACGCTCAAATTGATAGGGAGGCTCTGGCCATCGTTGCCGGGGTTAAAAAATTTCATGACTATCTGTACGGCAGACCCTTCACTATCTTCACAGACCACAAACCCCTATTAGGCATCTTTACCTGGAATAAAACAACCCCCCAAATATTATCCCCGAGAATCCTGCGCTGGTCAACCTTTTTAGCAGCATACTCTTACAAACTGATATACAAGCCAGGCAGGGAACTTGGACATGCAGACTGTTTAAGCAGGCTTCCAATACAGCGCTACGACCCAGACCCAGCCCCCGCCGGTGGCATACTGGCTATCAATGAACTACCAGAATGCCCCCTCACAGCAAAAATCATTGCTGACAACTCCATTAAGGATATCACTCTCAGCAGAGTCCTGCGATGGGTCACAACCGGATGGCCTCACAAGTGCCCAGAGGAAAGGTTCCGTCCATTTTTTTCCAAACAATTAGAACTAACCTCACACTTAGGCTGTTTATTATGGGGGAACAGGGTGGTGATACCTCACACAAACATACAACAAACATTAAGAACCCTTCACGAGGGACATCCAGGGATGGTCAAAATGAAGCTTCTTGCAAGGAGTTATGTATGGTGGCCTGGGATTGACAAAGACATAGAACAACACGTAGGGGGATGTTATACTTGCCAACTAACGAGAGGCAAGCCACCCCACGCCCCAGTTCATAGATGGGAAACGACAAAAAATCCTTGGTCCCGCATCCACCTAGATTTTGCGGGACCGATACGAGGGCAGAATTTCTTAATAATAGTTGACAGTTTTTCTAAATGGCTCGAAGTGATTCCCTTAAATAAAATTACATCATACTCCACCATACAAGCACTTAGAAAAGTTTTCGCAACACACGGCCTTCCAGACGTCATAGTTTCTGATAATGGCCCACAATTCACTTCTCGTGAATTTCAGATGTTTGCTTCGAGGAACTGTATTAGACTGGTCACATCAGCGCCATTCCACCCATCGTCGAATGGGATGGCAGAAATTATGGTAAGGTCCACTAAAGAAGCACTTAATAAGTTCATAAAAGGGAACTGGCACCAGCGGCTTAGTCAATTTCTCCTAGCCCAACACACCACACCGGGCACCACCACCGGGAAAACGCCAGCGGAGCTTCGATGGGGCAGGAGACTAATTACGAGATTAGACCGTCTGCACCCTGATAGAACATCAAACCACCAAGATCCCCCAACACCGTTACCACGAACCTTCTCTCCTGGCCAAACCATCTGGGCACGGAATTACACCAGCAACCAAAAGTGGATTGAGGGGGTTATAATAAAACAAACCGGTCCCGTCTCATACTTAATCCATTCAGACTCACAAGGCCATTTACGCCGGCACGTCGACCAACTACGTATCCGCAAACCACAAATTACACCCCCACCACCTCAACAACCCCTTTTACCTTCCTTCATACCAAGTATCCCGCCTGCCGAAGAAGCACAGCCACTTCAACCACAAGAGGAACCAGAACCCGCAAATGAGACTCCCCTGCGACGATCCAGCCGATTACGGAAAGCACCCGCATACTTACGGGACTACGAGTGGGAAGGAAGTAACAAACAAACACATGAGGGTGGAAACGAACCAGGGGAAGGGTAAGGGGTGTATTATATGTATATAGTTCAGTTATGTGGGGAAATTTATGTGTTAACTTCATTGGTTCATAAAGGTTAAGCATCTGACAGCTGAACATGAGGTAAACCGATGACAGCGGAACACGAGGGAGTTTTGACAGCTGTCAAAACTCCCGACTCGCGCATGCGCACGAGTTGACAGCTCTCGGCTGTCAAAGCAACACAAGCCACAGCACAAGGAACCGAACTGTCAAACGAACCGCAAAGCTGATTGGAGGAGAAGAGAAGCGGGAAGAAGACCGGCTTGTGATTGGACCGATACCAGACTATAAATAGCCAAGTGTTCCTGTTACCTTTTGGCTCTGTTCTAATAAACGTGTTAAGGTTACCTGCTGTCTGGAGTGGTTTGTCCAGCCACTTTATTTATAAAGGGTACCCGGTTCAACCCCCGCTTCCCTCAACCCCATTTGGTCAGCCGCCATCCTTCTACTTCGTGTCATCCCTTTAGTGGGAAAAAAAGGAACTTCGAATCTTTATGGTTATTGCTTTCTTCCTCTCCAGAATTAAAAGAAGACAAGCCAGATGCCTTTTGTTCCCCCCAGTTCAAAAGATTCCCTTGGCCTTTGAAATAACCTAAGGCAGGCTGAATCCACATATGCTCCTCCTTCCTCGGGAGATGGCAGAATCCAGGGGGGGGGGATAATGTTTTAAACATATACTTATGAATGTGATATAAATGGATTCTGAATTATAGTTTGGGTGGGGTATGTAGATTTTAGGTGTCTTTGTCTTCTTAATCTTCTAGCTTCAATCTTCCTGAATGGTTTACATCTGCATTTCTACAGAGCTGGTTTCTGCTTGGGGGAGGGAGACTTGGGGATATTAAAAAAACAACAACTGGGCATGCTTTTCTGCCTCTTTAAGATCCTTTGAGGAAATATATTTTTCTGCCCTTTTAGTATTTCCTTCTCTGGGGGAAATATTAGAATCAACAACCCCTCACACCAAAAATCTAAGAGTGATCAGCCACAGCGAAGCAGGATATGACCTTTGGGACATAATAGGATTAACCCACCATCAGAATACCATAAAGACACACTCAGACTCAAATCCAAGTTCATGCCACAGGAACAGCTCCAGACAAAAGGCTCCAGAGGGTATAAAAACCCACTCCCTACATGTGCTCACTCTCATTTCTTCCAGAGCCATCTTCTTGTCTGGCTCTCTTCTTCAATAAACTGCAACCTTCTTTCTAAAGCAGCCACCATGTTGTTTATTCCCGGCTTGGACTGAACCACGATGGAAGACTTTTCCTTCAACACAGATTAGAGTCCGAAGTAAGACAATGAGCGACTCTTAAAAAAGTATTTGAGCCCCCCCTCTCCCCAGGCTTCCAACAACATCCAAAAACCCTTAAGGGCAGCTGGGGGGGGTTGTAAAATTTTCTTCCGCTACATGTAAATGGAGATAGGGGAGGGGCTGGGAATAAAATCCACTAATGAAATGTCTGCAAGAAAGCAAGCTCAGAGAGTACCAAGGACCCCTTATTTCATATTCCTATTTTATTGCACCCCAGTCTCTTTCGATGGAGAGACGGGTGGCGTAGGAATTTAATTAATAACTAAAATAACACTGGCAATAGCACTTAAGACTTGTATGTCGTTTGTAAACCGCTTAGTGAGAGGGCTGGAAGCGATATTTAAGTCTAAGTGGTATCGATACTGCTAGTAATGACTGGTAATGACCTATAAAGCCCTAAATGGCATGGGTCTGGATTACTTACAGGAGCACCTGCTGCCGGTGTCAACTTTCCTTCGTCCAGTGCACTCCCACAGAGAGGGCCTACTTAGGTGCCGTTGGCCAAAGAATGTCAACTGGCGACCCCCAGGGGGAGGGCGTTCTCTGTGGGCGCGCCAGACCTTTGGAACCGTTTACCGGTTGAACTCCGGATGGCTCCCGACCTTCGCTCCTTCCACCGTGACATAAAAACATACTTATTTGAACAAGCCGGCCTGGTCTGATGGGTTTGGGGTATTTTAATATTAATTATTTTAATATTAATTGTATTAATTTTTATTGTAATTGGGCTACATTATTTAATTCTTTCTTAACTTTTGCATACTGTATTTTTATTGTATTTGCCCTGTACATTGCCCTGAGTCCTTCGGGAGAAGGACGGTATAGAAATTAAATTATTATTATTATTATTAATGCTATTTTAGTTATTAATTAACCAATACTTTACAGACCTGTGGAACCGCTTGCCGGTCGAGCTCCGGATGGCCCCCCGACCTTCGCTCCTTCCGGCGGGATCTAAAAACTTATTTATTTGAGCAATCCGGCCTGGTTTGATGGATTAGGGCAGGGGTCTTCAAACTTGGCCCTTTTAGACTTGTGGACTTCAACTCCCAGAATTCCTCAACCAGGCACGCTCGCTGAGGAATTCTGGGAGTTGAAGTCCACAAGTCATAAAAGGGCCAAGTTTGAAGACCCCTGGATTAGGGGGTTGGCGTTTTAACACGGTTTTTAATTACTGTATATATCGGGCATAATATTTAATTGTTTTTTTAACTTTTGTATTTTGTTTTTAATATTTATTGCCCTGTACACCGCCCCGAGTCCTTCGGGAGAAGGGCGGTATAAAAATTTAATAAATATAAATATACATCCCTCTCTAGACTGTTTACAGTGTCCCCCCCCCCCAAATGCTCCTTTTACTGACCTCGGAAGGCTGAGTCAACCTCGAGCCGGTGGTGAGACTGGAAAAAAAATCAATAAAACTTTCCTATACCGAGTAAAACAAGGAGTTGGCGACCTCTAAAATTGCTTTTTTCCCCCCTGGGCTGCGCAAAGTTGCGCAGCCGCCCGCCGTTTGTTTTCGCCCCGCTCTCAAGTTCTGCAAGCGGACTTTCCCGAAAGGCCGGATCGGAACACGAAAGCAGCTGAAAGTTTGAAGCCTTTGAAGCTGGAGACGGTCGCGGCTGTTTGCGGCTGTGATTCCTCTGCGACGAAGTCATTTGTCCCATCATCTGCCTGGAGTGTTTCCAAGGACCCGGTGACCATAAGCACGTGCGGGCACAATTTCTGCCGCACCCGCCTGAGCAGCTGCTGCCAAGGACCCGGCTAAAACATATAGGGAACGGTTGCTGGAATTGGGTATGTGTAGTTTAATGAAGAGAAGGGTGAGGGGTGACATGATAGCAGTGTTCCAATATCTCAGGGTCTGCCACAAAGAAGAGGGAGCCAAGCTATTCTCCAAAGCACCTGAAAGCAGGACAAGAAGCAACGGATGGAAACTAGTCAAGGAGAGAAGCAACCTAGAACTAAGGAGAAACTTCCTGACAGTTAGAACAACTAACCAGTGGAACAACCTGCCTCCAGAGGTGGTGAATGCTCCAACACTGGAAGTTTTTCAGAAGAGACTGGACAGCCATTTGTCTGAAATGGTATAGGGCAGGGGTAGGCAACCTCGTCTCTTTTATGACTCGTGGACTTCAACTCCCAGAATTCCTGAGCCAGCCAAGCTGGCTCAGGAATTCTGGGAGTTGAAGTCCACGAGTCATAAAAGAGCCGAGGTTGCCTACCCCTGGTATAGGGCATGGGTCTTCAAACTTGGCCCTTTTATGACTTGTGGACTTCAACTCCTAGAATTCCTCAGCCAGGCACGCTGGCTGAGGAATTCTGGGAGTTGAAGTCCACAAGTCATAAAAGGGCCAAGTTTGAAGATCCCTGGTATAGGGTTTCCTGCCTTAGCAGGGGGTTGGACTAGATGACCTCCAAGGTCCCTTCCAACTTTATTTTGGTGGAGCAGTGGGCTAATGCCTCCTTAAGTAACACCAGCTGCCTGCAATTAGTGCAGGTTCGCATCCCACCAGGCTCAAGGTTGACTCAGCCTTCCATCCTTCCGGGGTAGGTAAAATGAGGACCCAGATTGTTGGGGGCAATTAAGCTGACTTTGTAATAATGCCGCTTGGGGCCCCCTGAAAGCCCTAATAAGCAGGCATATACATAGAATGAAGGCTATTGCTAAGCACATTGGTTTGTGCTTAAATTGTAAGCCGCCCTGAGTCTTCGGAGAAGGGCGGGATATAAATAGAATTAAAATAAAAAATAAAATAAAAATAAAAATTATTATTAAAGGAGGCACCTCCCGCCCCCAGGGTCGAAAAACCTTCGACCACCGAAAAAGCATCACACACACACACACACACACACACACACACACATCCCCCAACCGGCCGCGTGGTTCAGTTCGCAGAGAAGTTCCGACGGGCGGGAAAAAAAAACAACAAGCAAGGCGAACTTCTGCAAAACTCCCGCGAGCACGACGCCGTCCGCAGCCGTGACATCCGCGGCCTAACCAAGCCCGCACAAAAGCAACACAGAAAACCAACGATGCACATAAGGTGAAAAAAAATAATAATCTTACTCGTTTAGGATCCGGATTGCTGCTTCTTTTATTCCCCCCCCCCCCCCTGCCTTTCGGGAAGAGGGACCCGCGCGATCCCGCTTTTGCAAAACCTGCCGCTGGGAGAGCGAGGGAAAGCTTGGGGGAAGGCCATCAGTGCGCATGCTCAGGGCAATTAATCGCCAACTACTTATCCAAAGCTGGTTGGTTGGAGCTTAACTGTTGCTGGCCGGGTATTTAAAACGCGATTTAGCGATTTGTTGGTGATTTGTTTTGCAGCTGTTTGCTTTTTTTTTTTTTAAAAAAAAAATCGCAGTTAGAAGGCGGTTAGGCGTGTGAGACAGAATTGCTTTACCTAAAAAAAAAAAAAGATTGCAAGCATCGCCTTGCGGCGCTTACTGACGCTATTGGGCTAAAAACAAACAAACACGTGTGATCTTCGCTATAGGGGTGTCTATTATTTCCCCAGTAATAAGCTTTATGTGCATTCGGAGGAATTCTCTGGGAGAAATAAAATGTACGACGTTGGTGCTTTTCAAAAAAGGAGGCACTGCTGGGAAATAGATGAGAAATGAATAGTTTATTAAAATCACCATTTTTTTTCCCAGATCGTGGAGAGAGAAGGCAGGTCATTATAATGGGCATAACAGCTGAGATAACGAAGTAAGATTGAATAAGCAAAAGGAAGTTTTTCTTTCTTTCCAACGCATGATTAAAACTAGGACCAGGAGTAATCACAGAGTACTCGTGTGGTCAAAAAAGGCAGGATGTTAGCCCCAGTGCAAAAAAAAAAAAGAAAAAGGATTTAAACCTACAGTTCTGCGTCTATACCACTTGTGATACTGTTCGTTTTCCTGTAAGCCTGATCTAAGAAATCTTGCCATCTTGCAAGTAATATTTGGATTTGAATCAGCTAAAAGGAGAGTGAAATGAAATGGATCTGATCTACCAAGATAGCTGGTAATTTAAAGAGGATTTTACTTGTTGATAGGAATTCTTAAAATACAAGGCTTGACTTAGGCCAAAAGATGGGAGCTCAGCCAATAAGTTTCTTTTTTAAATATAATTTTCATCAAAGAAAGGTTTTAAAAAACAAACAATACAAATATTTAAAAAAGAGTAAAGAAAAGGAAAAAGTGTATGAAGAAATGGCTACTGGTCTTTACAGCAGTTTCAAGTACTGTATCGCATATCTATATTTTACCTCCTTTCTCAAGTTACCACATAATTTCCTTCTTTCCATAATAATAATAACAACCCTTTCTAATGATCAAACTCATAAATCACACCAGTAAGCTGACTGACTTACAAAGATAACTTAAATCTTGGTTGTCATTTTCTCCCCAGGAATATGTGAACAGTTTTGTGGAGATGGTGTTTATGTTTATGTTTATTGGACTTATATACCGCCCTTCTCCCGTAAGACTCAGGGCGGTTCACAAGGAATTTAAAATAACAATACAAATTACAAAAGTTAAGAACAGTTAAAATAATTAAATTTAGTCCTTGAATAAAATAAAACCCCTATTAAACTCCAATTAAAAGGAGGTAGAACAAAATATTTTGGTACATCAGTCAAACAGAGAGCAGGAAAGCAAAGGCTTGCTGGTAAGTTATTGTCCCTGCCAAATGAAGGGGGAAAAAAGACTTAAAGCCACATTGAGATTAGGAGTAGTGATTGGTAAATAGGCATTATTATTATTATTATTATTATTATTATTATTATTATTATTATTATTATTATTATTATGGTTGGTTTCACAGTCAGCCAAATGTTTATAGTGAATTTAACATTTTTGTCAACCTATTGAGTCCTTCCCAAGGGCCATAGATAGATAGATAGATAGATAGATAGATAGATAGATGGATGGATAACCTTTATTATTTTTTTACTGTGGGCACAATGGCACACATTAAAAATGAAACTTAGTTGCTTACTCTCAAAGTATACTGCTCAAAAAAAATAAAGGGAACACTTAAACAACACAATGTACTGTATTTAATAGTAGGATGTCTTATCTTGTGTTCCCTTTATTTTTTTTTGAGCAGTATATATAAATACATAACACATTTAAACATACTATATAGCAGGGGTCTCCAACCCCTGGTCCATGGATTGGTACCGGGCCACAGCATGCCAGCATTTGGTCCGCACAAACAAGCAAAACCCCATCTGTGGGATGCAGGCAGCACACAAAACCATGCACCCTCCGGTCCGTGGAAAAATCTTTCTCCATGGAACCGATCCCTGGTGCCCAAAAAGTTGGGGACCTCTGCTATATACAACATTTGTATAGACCTACACAATGTTATTAATTGTTCATCTTGAATACATAACAGAAGGAGGAAGCTTTAGAGTTCATAAGGTTAATACTGTATGGAACAAAACTGTGACTGAATCTGGATGTTCTGCTACGGATACCACGAAGCCTCCTCCCGGAAGGTAACAAGAAAAACTGGTTGTGAAGAGGATGAGTAGTGTCCCAGATAATCTTACGGATCCTGTTCAAGCAACGCTTCTGTGCTATGTCCTGGAGGGAGTGGAAGGAACTGCCAATGATCTTTTCAGCCATCCTCATCACTCTCTGCAGCGCCTTCCTGTCTGAAGCTGTTGTGATTCAGGGTCAGCCTGTGGGTTCGGCAGTTGGGTCGGACGACTCAGAGGAGGAGGGGGGTGTTGAAGACCTTGCTGAGGGGGTTGAAGATCTTGCTGATGATAGCCCCCAGCAAGGCCCCTCTCATCTGGTCACGACGCAGACCCAGCTGTGTGAGCCTGACAGCGTGGATGAAGATGACCCACAGCTGGCCCTGTTCAAGGACGCCCGACACAGGAGGCAGTCAGTCAGGAGTAAACAGAGGGAGGCAATGGGGCACCTCGGAAGGAGGCACAGAGAGGCCACGCCCTGAACTGTATTTAAGGGGAATGTGTGGGAAGGCTGGTTTGCTGAAGGCAACCGCTTGGATTGTTCCTGCGTCTTAGCTCGTGTTTTATGGTTGGTGTCTTGTCTTGCTCTTGTTTTATGTGAATAAATTTGGCAGGCTTTATTCCAGCCTCTTGCCGTTTGTAAAGGGGTCGTCCCTGCTTTTGCTGCAGGGCCGGTAGCAGGCTGGTACAGAACAGAAGCAGTGATGTTTCCAAACCAGACTGTGATGCTGTATGACAGGATGCTCTCGATTGTCCCTCTGTGGAAGGTGGTAAGGATAGGGGAAGGAAGATGAGCTTTTCTCATTTGACGCAGAAAATGCAGGCACTGCTGTGCCCGCTTCACCAGTGTCTCGCTGTTGAGTGACCAAGCCAGCCTACTTGTTAACTGCACACCCAGGAATTTGATGCTAGTAACCATCTCCACTAGTGAATCATTAATGCTCAGAGAAGTGTGGCTGTGCCTGCCTTTTCTGAAATTGACAACAATCTCTTTGGTTTTTCCAGTATTTAAAACTGGAAAATGATTTAGTATTTATCTTGGAGGAACCACTAGAGACAGGACCTGTATTAATAAAACAAATAGAAAAATATGGTGAGGTAGGGGGATTGAAGATTAATAAAAATAAAAAAAATGCTAGTGAAAAACATTACTAAAAACAAAAAATAGAATTGATGGGAAAGCTAGATATACAGATTGTAAAGAAGGTAAAATATTTGGGGATTCACTTGACAGCAAAATGTACAGCAATTAAAGAGGATAATTATCACAAATTGAAAAGACAAATTGAAGTAGATTTGGATAAATGGAAAAATGTACAATTATTAATGGGAAGGATTGCAATAATTAAAATGAATATATTACCACGATTGTTATTTTTGTTTTCAACAATACCAATAAGATTGAAAAAGAAATATTTTGAGGGGCTTAATAAAATAATTCTGAAGTATATTTGGCAGGGAAAGAAGGCAAGGATTAATGTAAAATGTTACAAGATGCAAGACTCAGAGGTGGGTTTGGTCTACCTAATTGGGAATTATATTATCAGGCTGCAGCACTATCATGGAAGAGAGAATGGATTTTATTGAGGAACATGAGATTATTGACATTAGAGGGACATGATTTGCATTTGGGATGGCACGTTTTTATTTGGTATGGGAAAAATAGAATACATAGCTATTTCCAGAGACATTATATAAGGAATTCTTTATTGGTGGTTAGGGAGAAAATAAAGAGAAAACATTATTTGAAGATTCCAAATTGGCTGTCAACTATGGAAGCGCTAATACACCCCAATATGTTTAATATGGGAAATATTATAAGATATACTTACTAACAATCCTGATTATATTGAGTAAAGTAACCCCTCATGATAATTTTGTTGGCATTCCAAATCCAAATTCATGTGAAAAAAACCCATTTAACCTCTTTTTTTTTACAAAATTCCACAACCCCTTCTCTTTGCATTATTGCTTTGTTTAATTGCCATCAAAAAGTTATAAACTTTTTTCAATATTACATTAACTGTTACAATTTAAAAATATTTTAACTAGAATGTTACAAAGAATCTGTACATCAAGTTTTAAACAGTACATGCATATTTTAATTTAAAGAGGAGAAATCCTAATGTAGACTTTTGTAAAATTTAAGACAATGGTTTCATCATTTGTTGTTTTTTACTTGTTAGGGAAAATGGCTTTTTTCTATGAATGCCACAGGTCATGAAATCACTCCTTAATATATAAAATAAAAGTAGTTTTCCAATATGTCCAAATCATTCTCTTAGCAATTCCCCACACTCAAAGTAATCAAAGTTCCTCAAAAGCAGTTCAGTTCCACATTTTTGGAATGTAATTCAAGATAAGGTTAACTCTTTATTATTGAAAGATTTCCACACAAGTAAAGACGTTGCATTTGTTCTTTGCAGATGCTGAACAATGTGGAAGATGCCCTGATGACCAGCATCCCAACAAGGAACAAATTCAGTGTGTTCCTAAGGCAATAAACTTCCTATCCTACATAGAAGATTTGGGGTCATCCTTACTTTCTTTGCTTTACTTTTCTCTTTGAGCACCGCCTTTGTTTTAAGCATCTTTGTTAAGCACATGGAAACTCCAGTAGTCAAAGCCAACAACTGGGACCTGTCCTACTTGCTCCTCATTTCCACCCTACTTTCCTTCATGTCTTCCTTTGTTCATTGGCCAGCCAAGGAGAGCCATCTGTCTTCTGAGACAAGCAGCCTTCAGCATCATTTTCTCAGTGGCTGTCTCTTCTCTCTTGGCCAAAACCATCACAGTGGTTCTGGCCTTCCTAGCCACCAAGCCAGGGAATAGTTTGAGGAAATGGCTGGGGAAGCTTTTGGGCAACTCCATTGTCCTTTGTTGCTGTGTTGTCCAAGTTATGATCTGCACTATCTGGTTGAGTACTGTTCCCCCTTTCCCAGATTTGGACCTGCATTCCCAGGCAGGAGAGATTGTACTGCTGTGCAATGAAGGCTCAGTCACCATGTTTTATATTACACTTTGCTATATGGGCTTCCTGGCAGCTGTTTGCTTGATGGTGGCATTCCTGGCCCGAGGGTGCCTGGGGCCTTCAATGAAGTCAAGCTGATCACTTTCAGCATGCTGGTCTTCTGTAGCGTTTGGGTCTCCTTTGTGCCGACCTACCTGTGTACCAAGAGCAAATACATGGTTGCTGTGCAGGTCTTCTCCATGTGCTGAGCTGCATCTTTTTTTCCAAGTGTTCCATTATTCTTGTTCAACTTGATTTGAATAGAAAGGAGTAGTTTATTCTGAAAAACGAAATAGAAAAGTGATTTTAAATGTTCACCATTTATCAAGCAGTATGAGATCCATTTGCTTATCTCTGTTCCCAAAGGAGAATGTTTAGATCAAACATGATAGTTTCTTAGGGAAACGTATTCTATCTGCTTTATATTTACATTTTAAGTAACACCCAATTTGTTAAAAATAAAAACTTCTTTAAAGGAGTGGTAGAATCAGAACTTCAGTTTTGCCCCACATAAACATACACACACTCACATAGACACACAAATTATATTAAAAAAGGAAAAGAAAGAATAATGAGGACTTCTGCAGAAATCAAAGTCAATATTTTGTATAATTATTTTGCATTGTATTGTTTATCACAATATTTTGTGAGAAATTGGCCATTGTTCTCAGATTGCATCTAGATCTGTGATGTACATGAATATAGTGTAGTGTGACATCAGATTTCCTGGGTTCATTCTGCACTTGATATATTTTCCCTCATAAAAATGCAACAGCTTTGGTTTAATTAGTCTCTATGAGAAACTGTAGATTTGTAGTGTCTTCTCTACTACTATGGTGAATTGATCCAATAAATGGAGTTGCTATGGTGAATGATGGCATTTGTTACACTTGTGATCTTTATCGACTGTTCCATTATCCAGCTCTCTGTGCCCATATAACAGCTATTTCAGGATATCTAAAAATATTACTGGCATTTGCTGAAGTTCTTTTTTTTCACTACCACAAAAGATCAATGATATGATCAGGGGTGCCGGTCCGCGGGCCGAACGCGTCATCCGGAAGCCGCACCCACCCCATTACTGGCAATGGCAAAACAGTCCTGATACGCCTCGCAAGTTCATGTGATGTCGCAAGTTTGACATGTCTGATATAGATGGTGAACAGATATCTACTCTAATCATCAAACAGAACAGTTTTCTGAAAGGGCTTATGTGGATCATTCCAGAATATATCTCAGGCCATCCTCCCAGTTGTTCTCCTTTCAGAAGGGAAGAGATTGGTCAGTGGACCACCTGTTAATAATCATTCCAGTCCAGTGGCAATCCTGCCCAAGGTCAGAGATAATGGTTAACTTATTAAAGGAGACCTTCCTAAAGTATACCAAGAATTGGCTTATTAAAACAGCCATGTTTTTAAAGACACTTGCTGCTCACAATGAGCAACAAGCAGCTAACGGAATTTAGAGCTGATTCCCCCTCCCAAATCCACTGGGAGAAAAATTTCTGAAGGCAGAAAAAGGGCAGAAAATTATGCCTTGATTTTCCTTTCAAATCAACACAATCAGAATTTCTATCTTCTATCACTGTGTCCTTTGGTGATGAAACTTGTGTTGCAATGGTTCAGTTTAGTGACACCTGTAATTGCTTTTTAGTTCAATGCTTGAACCTCATACTTGCTAAAGTTTGTATCTTTAAAAATAGAAGATAATTATGGTATTGAGGATTCTTAGTTGTGGAACTAACAGGGGGCACAGTTTTATGTGCAGAATGAATCTGTAGACAGCTTACAATTTTCCCCACAACTAGGCACAGTCATTTTCTGACTTGTCAATCCGCATCATCTCAGTACAAGTACTCCTCACTTACTGACCACAATAGAGACTGACAAATCCATCACTAACTGTCACGGTTGTTATGCTTGATGTCACCTGACTGTGCTGATTTACAGTCTCAGTTTTTACTGTGGTTGTGAAATGAATTCCACCTGGTCATTGAATGCGACATTGTGTGATCATCATTTGCCAGATTCTCTATTGACTTTGGTTGTTAGAAGCCAGGTATGAAGGCTGCAAATTATATTTATGTGGCCCTCGGAATCTGTGGCTGTCATAAATACACATGCTAGTTGCCAAGCATCTAAATTACAGCTATAACTTCAAGGACCAGTCATAAGTCTCCTTTTCATTGCTGTCATAATTTTCTCCAGTCACTGAACTAGGAGTCTATTTAGCAAGAATTACCTATGTGTAAAAATGAAGGTGGTTAAATCTCCTATTGTGTACAGAAATCCCATTAAAAGAGCAGACATTTTGGTCTTCATAGTTTATATCAGATTAGTCTCCATATCCCATTTCGCATACACTTTAGTAATGAAATGCTACATGTCCCTATATCATGGCCTGGTAGAAAAATTCTTGTTAGCTGCGAAGTCATGTCCAACCCATCGTGACCCCATGGACAACGCTCCTCCAGGCCTTCCTGTCCTCTACCATCTTCTGGAGTCCATTTAAGCTCACGCCTACTGCTTCAGTGACTCCATCCAGCCACCTCATTCTCTGTCGTCCCCTTCTTCTGTTGCCCTCAATCTTTCCCAGCATTAGGCTCTTCTCCAGTGAGTCCTTCCTTCTCAATAGGTGGCCAAAGTATTTGAGTTTCAACTTCAGGATCTGGCCTTCTAAAGAGCAGTCAGGGTTGATCTCCTCTAGGACTGACCGGTTTGATCGCCTTGCAGTCCAAGGGACTCGCAAGAGTCTTCTCCAGCACCATAGTTCAAAGGCCTCATTTCTTTGGCGCTCAGCCTTTCTTATGGTCCAACTTTCACTGCCATACATTGCAACTGGGAAGACCATAGCTTTGACTATACGCACTTTTGTTGACAGGGTGATGTCTCTGCTTTTTAGTGTGCTGTCTAGATTTGCCATAGCTTTCTTCCCCAGGAGCAAGCATCTTTTAATTTCTTGGCTACAGTCCCCATCTGCAGTGATCTTGGAGCCCAAGAAAATAAAATCTGTCACTACCTCCATTTCTTCCCCATCTATTTGCCAGGAATTGAGAGGGCCGGATGCTATGATCTTGGTTTTCTTAATGTTAAGTTTCAACCCAAGTTTTGCACTCTCCTTCACCTGCAACAAGAGGCTCTTTAGTTCTTCTTCACTTTCTGCCATTAGAGTGGTATCATCTGCATATCTTAGGTTGTTGATATTTCTTCCGGCAATCTTAATTCCAACTTTTGATTCATCTAGCCCTGCCTTTCTCATGATGTGCTCTGCATATAAGTTAAATAGGCAGGGTGACAGTATACAGCCTTGCCGGGCTCCTTTCCCAATTTTGAACTAATCAGTGGTTCTGTGTCCAGTTCTCACTGTTGCTTCTTGGCCCATATATAGCTTTCTCAAGAGACAAATAAGATGGTCTGGTACTCCCATCACTTTAAGAACTTGCCACAGTTTTTATGATCCACACAATCAAAGGCTTTAGCATAGTCAATGAAGCAGAAGTAGATGTTTTTCTGGAACTCTCTAACTTTTTCCATGATACAGCGTATGTTGGCAATTTGATTTCTAGTTCCTCTGCCTCTTCAAAATCCTGCCTGTACCTCTGGTAGTTCTCGATCCACATACTGCTGAAGTCTAGCTTGTAGGATTTTAAGCATAACTTTACTAACATGAGAAATGAGTGCAATGGTGCGATAGTTTGAACATTCTTTGGCACTGCCTTTCTTTGGAATTGGAATGTAAACTGATCTTTTCCAATCCTGTGGCCACTGTTGAGTTTTCCAAATTTGCTGGCAAATTGAGTGTAGCACTTTTACTGCATCGTCTTTTAAGATTTTGAATAGCTCAGCTGGAATACTGTCACCTCCGCTAGCTTTGTTGTTGCTCAGCTTTTCTAAGGCCCACCTCACTTCACATTCTAGGATGTCTGGCTCGAGGTCAGTGACCACCTCATTGTGATTTCCAGGGACATTAAGCTCATTTTGTATAGTTCCTCTGTGTAATTTTGCCACCTCTTCTTAATCTCTTCTGCCTCTGTTAGGTCCCTGCCATTTTGGTCCTTTATCATGCCCATTTTTGCATGAAACGTTCCTTTCATCTCTCCAATTTTCTTGAAAAGATCTCTGGTCCTCCCTATTCTATTGTTTTCTTCTATTTCTTTGCATTGTTCATTTAAGAAGGCATTCTTATCTCTTCTAGCTATTCTCTGGAATTCTGCATTCAATTGGGCGTATCTTTCTTTTTCTCCCTTGCCTTTCGCTTCCCTCCTTTCCTCAGCTATTTGCAAAGCTTCCTCAGACAGCCATTTTGCTTTCTTGCATTTTTTTTTCTTTGGGATGGTTTTGGTTGCTACCTGTTGTACAATGTTGTGAACCTCTGTCCATAGTTCTTCAGGCACTCTGTCTATCAGATCTAATTCCTTAAATCTATTTGTCACCTCTACTGTATATTCAACACGGATATGATTTAATTCATACCTGAGTGGCCTAGTGCTTTTCCCTGCTTTCTTCAGTTTAAGCCTAAACTTTGCAATGAGAAGCTCATGGTCTGAGCCACAGTCAGCTCCTTGTCTTGTTTTTACTGACTGTATAGAGCTTCTCCATCTTTGGCTGCAGAGCATATAGTCAATCTGATTTCTGTGTTGACCGTCTGGTGATGTCCATGTGTAGAGCCGTCTCTTGTGTTGTTGGAAAAGAGTGTTTGCTATGACCATTGTATTCTCTTGACAGAATTCTATCAGCTTGTGCCCTGCTTCATTCTGCACTCCAAGGCCAAACTTGCCTGTTATTCCGCTTATCTTTTGGCTTCCTACTTTAGCATTCCAATCCCCCATGATGATAAGGACATCATTTTTTGGTGTTAGTTCTATAAGGTGCTGTAGGGCTTCATAGAACTGGTCAATTTCATCCTCTTCAGCACTGGTGGTTGGGGCATAGACTTGGACTACTGTGATATTGAATGGTTTGCCTTGGATTCGAACTGAGATCATTCTGTCATTTTGGGTATTGTATCCCAGTATTGCTTTTTCTACTTTTTTATTGACTATGAAGGCTACTCCATTTCTTCTGAGGGATTCTTGCCCACAGTAGTATACCTGATGGTCATCTGAATTAAATTCACCCATTCCTGTCCATTTTAGTTCACTGATTCCTAAGATGTCGATGTTCAGTCTTGTCATCTCTAAAAACAGAATGTCTACTGGCTAAAGGAGCCAGATAATTTTTGTTTGTTTTCTTCATGTGACTAAAGTTTCAGTATCATCACAGTGCATGGTGTTGATCCCAGAAGACAGCACACTGTTAGACTGTCATCTCTTCCCAAAAGCTATCTTCAAAACAGAAATATAAAGTAGTTTCAAAAATAGCCATATTGTTAAAAAATACTATAGTATATTAAAGAAAAAGTTTTGTAATTAAAGACACCCATTTACACCAAATGGAGAGTTTAATTTTGTGAATTTCTCAAGTAGATATGAGCAAAATAATAGATTCTCACTGACTGTACAATTAATAATAATAATAATAATAATAATAATAATAATAATAATAATAATAATAATAATAATAATAATAAGTTGGAAGGGACCTTGGAGGTCATCTAGTCCAATTAAACTGGTATGTATTGCTTTCTGATTGTTATGGATAATAGAAATGTTATATAAATATTTATGTAATGTATGGACCATGTCATTCTGAGAAATGAATTTTCTTATGCAATTACTACAAAGGGGTGAAAAAGACAGACAGATAATAGATAGATAGATAGATAGATAGATAGATAGATAGATATAGATAATAGATAGGTAATAGATAGACTGACAGACAGACAGATGAGACATAGAAAGCTAGTAAATCTGTAAGCCACCCAGTTGCCTTATTGCATAGATGGGTGGGATTTAGTTGCAAAGTCGTGTCTGACCCATCACGACCCCATGGACAATGTTCCTCCAGGCCTTCCTGTCCTCTACCATCTTCAGGAGTCCCTTTAGGCTGACACCTACTGCTTCAGTGACTCCATCCAGCCACCTCATTCTCTGTCATCCTATTCTTCTCTTGCCCTCAGTCGTTCCCAGCATTAGACTCTTCTCCAGTGAGTCCTTCCTTCTCATTAGGTGGCCAAAGAATTTGAATTTCAACTTCAGGATCTGGCCTTCTAAAGAGCAGTCAGGGTTGATCTCCTCTAGGACCAACTGGTTTGATCACCTTGCAGTCCAAGAGACTTGCAGGAGTCTTCTCCAGCACCATAGTTCAAAGGCCTCAATTCTTTGGCACTCAGCCTTTCTTATGGTCCAGCTTTCACAGCCATACATTGCAAATGGGAAGACCATAGCCTTGACTATACGCACTTTTGTTGCCAGGGTGATGTCTCTGCTTTTTAGTGTGCTGTCTAGATTTGCTATGGCTTTCCTCCCTAGGAGCAAGCATCTTTTAATTTCTTGGCTGCCGTCCCCCCACCTGCAGTGATCTTGGAGCCCAGGAAAATAAAATCTGTCACTACCTCCATTTCTTCCCCATCTATTTGCCAGGAATTGAGATAGTGCCCAGTGTTCAAGTCTGTCCAGATCCTCCTATATCTTAAGCCTGTCTTCTGGAGTGTGGGGTATTCCTGCCTGCTTGGTGTAGTCTGCAAATTTGATGAGTTCCCCATCTATCCCCTCATCCAAATCGTTGATGAAGATGTTGAACAGCACTGGGCCCAGAACAGAGCCCTGGGGCACCCCACTACATACATGTAAATGCGGTTCCATTGAGGACCACACACTGAGTACGGCTTTTCAGCCAGCTACAAATCCATCTGGTGGTGACGCTGTCTAACCCACATTTTTCTATTTTATCAAGTAGTAGGTTGTGATCTGTTTTTGACAAAGCCATGTTGGCTTTTAGTAATGACTTTGTTTGCCTCTAGGTGCTCACTGATTCGTTGTTTATTATCTTTTCCAGAATCTTTCCAGGTATTGAGGTCAGACTGAAAGTCCTAATTATTATTTCTTTCTTTTCACTTGTTTATATAATTTTTGTGTCTATGTGAGTGTGTGTATGTTCCAATAGATGAAACCCATCTTCAAGGAAAGAATTCTTCCTTTAAAAACATTTTATTCAGGAAGCAAAGTATCGGCACTACATAGTTGAACCCCAAACTAAATTTCCTTCACCCTGATACAAAGTTAAAGATTGCAGCTCCCACACCCAGTAAAGTAAAGGTAAAGGTTCCCACGCACATGTGTGCTAGTCGTTTCCAACTCTAGGGATCGGTGCCCATCTCCGTTTCAAAGCCGAAGAGCCAGCATTTGTCCGAAGACGTCTCCGTGGTCATGTGGCCGGTATAACTAGATACCAAAGGCGCACGGAACGCTGTTACCTTCCCACCGTAGTGGTCCCTATTTTTCTACTTGCATTTTTACGTGCTTTTGAACTGCTAGGTGGGCAGAAGCTGGGACGAGTAATAGGCGCTCACTCTGCTACGCGGCACTCAGGATTCGACCCGCCAAACTGCCGACCTTCTGATCAACAAGCTCAGCGTCCTAACCCATTGAGCCACTGCGTCCCTTCCCACACCCAATAGGCCGTCATAAATCACATTCTCCAATTAGCCTGAAATGTGGGCTTTCTCTTCACCTCCTCAGCCCGCCAAACTGTTGTCAGTTCATCTTTGAGTTCCCACAGAGCAGCGTTATTATTATGGCTATCTGAGCTCAAGCATTCATCCCAAATCCACCTTCTGCACCTGATTTCTAAAATGAAGAAAAAGCATGTTAAAAGCAAAGTGGAAATGGCTGCAATTTCAATCAGTTGTCAGAGCAAGAACATCCAATGTTTACAGCGTTGACAGTATGTTTATGTAGGGTAGAATTGATGTTCTGATTCTACCACTCCTTTAAAGAAGTTTTTATTTTTTAACAAATTAGGTGTTACTTAAAAGGTAAGTATAAAGCAGACAGAATACATTTCCCTAAAAATTTATCATGTTTGATCTAAACATTTTTCTTTGGGAACATAAATAAGCAAATGGATCTCATACTGCTTGATAAATGGTGCAAATTTAAAATGACATTTATTTTTCACTTTTCAGAATAAGCTGCTCCTTTCTATTCAAATCGGGTCAAAAAAGAATAATGTAGCACTTGGGGAAAAAGATGCAGCCCAGCAGCCCAGCACTGGAGGCCAACATGGAGAAGACCTGCACAGCCACCATGTATTTGCCCTTGGTACTCATGTATGTGGGCACAAAGGAGATCCAAACACTACAGAAGACCAGCATGCTGAAGGTGATCAGCTTGGCTTCATTAAAGGTCCCAGGCAGCCTACGGGCCAGGAATGCCACCACCAAACAAACAGCTGCCAGGAAGCCCATATAACAAAGTGCAGTGTAAAACTTGGTAACTGAACCTTCATTGCAGTGCAGCACAATCTCTCCTGCCTGAGAATGGATATCCATCTCTGGAGGAACTGGAGGAGTTCGATCCTGTGACTCTGGATGATGTGGACAGGATCATGGGGAAGCTGAGCTCCACTACGTGTTCATTGGACCCGTGCCCCTCCTGGCTGGTTTTGCAGCTCGGGATGGGACACGAGGCTGGCTCCAGGCGGTGATAACTGCTTCCTTGAGTGAGGGTAGTTTCCCCGCCACCTTGAAGGAGGCGGTGGTGAGACCTCTCCTCAAGAAGCCTGCCTTGGACCCAGCTGTATTAAACAACTTCTGTCCGGTCTCCAACCTTTGCTTTCTTGCGAAGGTTGTTGAGAGCGTGGTGGCGCAACAGCTCCCTTTGTTCCTGGAGGAAGCTGACTATCTGGACCCGTACCAATCAGGTTTCAGGCCCGGGCACAGCACGGAGACGGCATTGGTCGCTCTGGTGAATGATCTCTGGAGGGCTCGGGACAGGGGTTGTTCCTCTGTCCTAGTCCTATTAGACCTCTCAGTGGCTTTTGATACCATCGACCATGGTATCTTGCTGCGGCGTCTCAGGGGGTTGGGAGTGGGAGGCACTGTTTTTCAGTGGTTCTCTTCCTAACTTCTGGGACGTTCACAGTCGGTGTTGGCAGGGGGGCAGAGGTCGACCTCAAGGCCTCCCGTTTGTGGAGTTCCTCAGGGGTCGGTCCTCTCGCCTCTCCTGTTCAACATCTATATAGAAGCCTCTGGGTGAGATCATTCGTGGTTTTGGAGTTGGGTATCATCAGTATGCTAATGATACCCAGCTTTTCATTTCGACCCCAAACCACCCCAGTGATGCCCTCGACGTGATGTCCCGTTGCCTGGAGGCGGTCCGGGTCTGGATGGGGAGGAACAGGCTTTGGCTCAACCCTGACAAGACTGAGTGGCTGTGCATGCCGGCATCTCGGGAAATTCAGATTATTCCACCTCTTACTATGGGGGGTGAGTTATTACCCCCCGTAGATAGGGCTCGCAACTTCGGTGTCCTCCTAGATTCACAGCTCTCCTTAGAAGATCATATAGGAGCTGTGACTAGGGGGGCCTTTGCACAGGTTCACCTGGTGCGCCAGTTGCGGCCCTATCTGGACCGGGATGCCTTGCGTACAGTCACTTATGCGCTCGTGACCTCTCGTTTAGACTACTGCAATGCTCTCTACATGGGGCTGCTTTTGAGGACCACTCGGAGGCTTCAGCTGGTGCAGAATGCAGCCGCGTGAGTTGTGTTGGGGGTTTCACGATACTCCCATGTTACACCTCTGCTCCGTGAGCTGCATTGGCTTCCAGTTGCCCTCCGGGTGAGATTCAAGGTACTGGTGATGACCTATAAAGCCCTACATGGCATGGGTCCGTATTACCTACGGGAGCACCTGCTGCAGGCGTCAACTTCCCTCTGTCCAGTGCACTCCCACAGAGAGGGCCTCCTCAGGGTGCCACCGGTCAGAGAATGTCGACTGGTGACCCCCAGGGGGAGGGCGTTCTCTGTGGGCACGCCAGACTTTTGGAACCGCTTACTGGTTGAGCTCCGGATGGCTCCCGACCTTTGCTCCTTCCGACGTGATCTAAAAACTTATTTATTTGAACAAGCCGGCCTGGTCTGATGGGTTTGGGGTTTTAACATCAATCTTAACTAATTTATTGCATCGGGCACAATTATTTAATGTTTTTTTAACTTTTGTATCTTGTATTTTTGATATTTATTGCCCTGTACACCGCCCTGAGTCCTTCGAGAGAAGGGCGGTAGAAAAATCAAATAAATATTAAATATACAGTATATGACCCAGTGAAACAGCACAGTCTAGTTCAGATGTGTACATATACATGGCGAGAAAAATGAATCTTGTGAGTTTACCAGAGAGATGGCACAGGGAACAAAGCTGTTACAGAATCTGGTAGTCGTGATAGAAATACTTTGAAACCTCCTCTCTGAGGGAAGCAACAGAAACAGACCATGAAGTGGGATTGTTAGGATCTCTAACAATGCTTCGAGCTCTAAGCACACAGCGCTTATAAGCATTGTCCTGAATAATGGGAAGCGGGCTTCCTATAATCTCCTCAGCTGTCCTTACCACTCTCTATATGGACCTTCTATCTGAGGCACTGCTACCACCAACCAAAGATCAATGATATAGACAATGTCATTTTGATCTTTGGCCACCAAAACTGCCTCCTCACTAGATGGAGAGTTTTTACAAATCCAATATGCCCTGCTGCCAACATCTTGTGGCTCCACTGCAGGATTAAGGCTTCATGGAATGCTTGGATAATACTTCATTGCAGATAACACACAAAAAAAGCTGCTAATTGTTTTCTTCCATGAAATAAAATCCAAACTTCACATAATCTTCATTGTATTTTCAATTCTATGCCGGTTTTAATTTCTTTGGTGTTGGTTCCTTTGTTGAATCTCTTTCCCTTTGCACTGATGAATGTGTAATGTATTGGGCTTGTTTTGTTAAAGGAACACCACGTGGGTAATTGCTGGAAGGTTGCTTGAGCTGGGAAGCTGGCTAATGGCTCCCAGCTCCTCAGATAACCCATCTGCAGCGCCGCTATTCGTTGCCTCTGGGGCGGCAATAGGTTGCTTTAAACCTATTGGCCGCCGCCTAGAGGCCAGGGTATAAATTGCTGCATTTGCAGCCTGGTTTCTCAGTTCAGATCCTGCAAGCAATAAACAATGATCTTTGCTGAACTCACCACCTTGTCTTTGTCATTGAGCAACAAACCCAGTACATATCACTGGTGACGAAGGTGGGATCCTGCTTCTCCAATGGAGCTGAAAGTCACTAGGGGAGAGGCAGCGCACACCTGGTGGGAAAAGCAATTTCCCCCCCCTACGGTTGGCTAGCTCAGCCACGCTAGTGACCACGTGCTCAGAGGACCAGTCCCTGGGCAACTGAGGAGCAGGATTTGAAGATGCCGAGCACCAGCCACGAAGACCAGCAGAAATGGCCAAGGTCGGAAAGCTGGAAGAATTCAACACTAAGCAGCCAGAAGAGTGGCCCTCGTACCTGTCCAGGGTCGAGAATTACCTTCGAGCAAACCAGGTCACTGAGGACGGACTGAAGGCCACCACACTCCTCTGTGTGTACAGCCCAGCAATGTTCGACATAGCAGAGAACCTGTTCGTGCCAACGCCTTTGAGTCCATATCCTTCGTGGACTTGAAGAAGAAGCTCGGGGACCATTTCCAGCCCAAGCTTTTGGTAATTGCTTGGCACTATGCATTTGAGCAAAGAGTACAGCAACCAGGTGAAACCGTGTCCGAGTACATTGCAGCCTTGAGGCAGGCTGCACGCCTGTGCGAATTCTCCGACGTTGAAGAGAGACTACGAGACCGGCTTGTCTGCAATCTCCACAACTGAGAGCTACAGCAGAAGCTTTTCGCCAAAGAGATCCTATCATTTTCAGACGCAAAGAAGGAAGTCATGGCGGACGAAGCCGCCGACGGGGCCGTACAAGCCATGCAGCCTGCCAAAACTGCACAACGTGAAGAAGCTGTCCACGAGGAGGCCGAACACACTGAAGGCCCCGAAGACAACACAGAAGTCGACAAGCTACACAGACAACTCAACCAACAGCATCGCAGCAACAAGCAACATGGTGCCACTTACAAGGCAGATCCCTTCCTTAGATGTCCAAGTTGTGGCGGCTGCCACCAATGCTTGGACTGTAGGTTCCGGACAGCCACATGCCGGGCCTGCGGAAAGACAGGCCACATCACGTCCGTCTGCAGAGGTCGCCAGAGGGACCGGCCATCGAATTGCCAGTTGGAAGATCCAACCAGGAGAGGTACCGGGGCCCCGGGACAGTACAGCGTGGGGTTTTGGTCCAGCCACAGAAGTGTTTGCCGTACTGGGGCTTGTCGCCCAATTAAGCCCAAGTATACACTTCAGGTGGAGCTGCAAGGGGTCCCCTGCAAGATGGAGCTAGACACAGGCTCTGCCATTTCTATTATTTCCCTTGAAACATTTAATTTTGTTTGTAGTCGCAGTAAGAGATGGGCCAAGTTGGGGCCTTCTGACATCATACTAACTGATTTTCAGAGTGCCAGAGTCGCAGTCAGGGATGAAGCCACACTAGCCGTTAAATTTAAGGGGTTTTCAGGGCACCTGGATGTTGTTGTAGTAGGGGGCCAGAGAACGAGCCTAATTGGGCTCGATTGGTTTGATGCGCTAGGCATCCAAGTAACCAGAATCAACTGGACACGTGTCGCAAGTCTAGTGACAGTATGCGAGGAATTCGCAGATGCGTTTGATTCAGCTCTGGGAACACACACGGGCCCTCCAATAGCATTCAAACTATACCCGAATGTAGTGCCAGTAAGGATTAAGCCTCGTAGGATCCCATTTGCCCTCAAACACAAAATAGACACTGAAATAGATAAACCACAAAGCAAGAACTTCGTCACAGGTCCTTTCCATGGACCGCAAACTGGCAGCCAGGCCGATCAATTCATAGGCTCTGAGTGCCCAAGCAGCCAGAGCAACAGGGAGATGGCCGTAGGGGAGGAAAGCCTGGAAGTGCAACATGGGTCCCCTGATGGAGAAAGCTAACCTGAATGCTACAGCCGCTGTGCTAACTCTGTGGAACAAACCGACCCTGGGGTGGGCCAACCTGGAAGGGCCAGCCAGAGAATGCCGAGCCAGCCTGAATCACTTGAACTAAGAGACACTGGTCTACCCAGCCCGGCGGGCAAGCTGGTAGGCCAGGAAGTGCCAGGGTCCCCCAGGTTTCACAAGGGCTCACAAACCTCCTGCTTATCTACAAGATTTTGTCCTGAAATAATGAAGCTATAATGTTGTATGTACCTTATTGTGCTGATAGCTAGGAATTACCTGTATTAGCTAGAACGGAAACGTGTAAACTCACACTATTGTTATACCTTTGTAAACTTGTATTGCTGTAATTACTTTTATTTTGTTGCTATAATGTTTGTACATTCTAGGGGGGAGGGGTGTAATGTATTGGACTTGTTTTGTTAAGGGAACACCACATGGGTAATTGCTGGAAGGTTGCATGAGCTGGGAAGCTGGCTAACAGCTCCCAGCTCCTCAGACAACCTGTCTCCAGCACCGCTAATGGTTGGCTCTAGGGCGGCAATAGGTTGCTTTAAACCAGGGGTGTCAAACTCAATTTTATTGAGGGCTGCATCAGCATTGCGGTTGCCCTCAGGGGGCCAGGTGGGTGTAGCCTGGGTGGGCGTGGCCTGCTGGGTGGGCATGGCCAGAGTGCATATGGCCTACTAGGTGGGTGTGGCCAGCTCTACATCATTGGCATCAAGGGTGCCTATGGGGGCCTGGGCAGGAGTGGGACAGATCTGAGGGTCTCTGGCAGAAGGAGGGTCTCTGGGCCAGGGCCAAGGCAGTGGGGGCCGTTCCCTCACTGTTTCCAGGATGGCTTCGCGGGCCACATGAAACCACTTCGCAGGCCGGATCCGGCCCCCGGGCCTTGTGTTTGACATGTCTGCTTTAAACCAATTGGCTGCCACCTAGAGGCCAGGGTATAAATTGCTGCATTCACAGCCCAGTTTCTCAGTTCAGATCCTGCAAACAATAAACAATGATCTTTGCTGAACTCACTCTCCTCGTCTTCGTCTTTGAGCAACGAACCCAGTACATAACAGAATGTGTGATGAATTTCTCTATATTTATTAATATACACTACTACCTTGATGGTCAGGTGGCTGGTTGGCCCTTCTTCCTCTCTCCCTCTCCTCTCTCTCTCTTTCATTGCCTGCTGGGATCTCCTTCCACAGCCTCTGCTCATTGACTTGATCCCTCTGCTTGTCTCAGAAAAGCCTCTCCTCTTCTCCCTCTTTTTCCTCACTGCTTCTCTCACAAAGACCTCTCCTCTTTCTCTTTCTCATCCTTCTCACAAAAAACCTTTCTTTCTCTCTTTCTCACCCTTCTCACAAAAGCCTCGCATCTCTCTTTTTCTCACCCTTCTCACAAAAAATTCTCCTCTCTTTCTCACCCTTCTCATAAAAAGTCTTCATTTCTCGTTTTCTCACCCTTCTCACAAAAAGCCTTTCCTTTCTCTCTTTCTCTTCACTTCTTCTCTGACAAAAGCCTCTTCTCTTTTCTCTTCTGTCTCTTTCTCCGACATCTTTTTTCCCCTCTCCCGCCAAAACCTGCTCCTTTTATAACTTCTCCCCTCTCCCCCCTCCTCCTCCTTTTCTCTTCCAGGTGCACTGGAAGTGCCAATCAGCATGTAGCCTCAAATGCCGATCCTGGGGCATCTGTCTCACCCCGGCAGCCCTGCAGCTCCAGATGATTCTCCCCCAGGGCTGTGCGGTGCTGCTCTAGCTCATTCCCTTCCTCCACTACACTTGCCTAGGTTAGACAGGGTCACATACCACCTGCCAGGTGCCAAAGTACCACCAGTTGAAAATCCCTGGTATAGATGCTACACGTACCAATTTGCAGTTTGCTGGATTACCTTCTCCCATTTTCAAAGACAGAGATACTTGTTTTTTTGGTTCCCTTCTCATGGCACTCCTTCATCTGGCCTTGCTTGACTATGATTATAATGCAATGCATGGAAGACCTTGAGGAAATGAAGTAGTGATGTTAGTATTTCACAGAACAGAGGGTGGCATAATGATCAGAGAAAGAAACTTAGGAAGGACCCACTCTAATGAATGAAGCAATTAAAAGTGACAGCAGGAAGATTGTATTTTCAGACTTGCAAGATTCTGTTAATGGACCCTTACAATAAAGTAGAATTAGCTCACCTGGTCCTGTTTCCTGTCTGGTTTATCTGACATGGCTCATGATCTGAAAAAAAAAAAGACGCCTGTCTATGCTTGCACAATATGAGAAGTCATAAACTATTATTACAAATTGCTGAGTTTTAACAAGGCTCAAAGCAACCAACAAAGGAGCAAACCATAGTATGATTTCACATCTAGCTGGAATCCAACTATGGCATATTGGTGCAGTTATGTGCAAAAAGTTTGGGTTTAGCTGACAACTGCTATTTATTGATAGCCACTTTAGATTTTAATGACAATCACTTAAAAAGTGACAAGGTGACAGGTACACAAATACAGGAAATACAGTGGGGGAGGGGAAAAAATCTCATAAGCTTTTGAAAAGGCAAAGGTAATGTAATGGCCATTGGTGTTCAAGGTGAAGTGTATCATTGGTGGATTGGGGATGAAATCCACTATCTTTTAGTGCTTCCTTTGGGGCCTCTGGAAGACCTCCTACAACCCACTAGTGAAAGAAAGGTTGCTCTATTGTTGCAAAGCTTAGAGAATTCTCTGGATCCTGATGCTTATTAAGATGGATCACTGAAAAAATTTATGGTTATAAGAATTGCATCAGCAAGTTTTCCAGCTGGCTTTAATCCGTGTGATCACCCAGAGTCTTAGACATTGCAGAGGAAATTTATTTTTTTTATTTTTTTTATTTTAATCCCATTTATATCCCGCCCTTCTCCGAAGACTCAGGGCGGCTTACAATTTAAGCAGAAACCAATGTGCTTAGCAATAGCCTTCATTCTATGTATATGCCTGCTTATTAGGGCTTTCCCCCCCCAAGCGGCATTATTACAAAGTCAGCTTAATTGCCCCCAACAATCTGGCTCCTCATTTTACCTACCTCGGAAGGATGGAAGGCTGAGTCAACCTTGAGCCTGGTGGGATGCGAACCTGCATTAATTGCAGGCAGCTGGTGTTCCTGTTACAAATTAGTCACGTTTTGATTGTCTTCTTTCTGATTCTCCAGTGATTTCCCTAATGATTGCCTTCAGTGCAAACAGCAGACTTACAAACAATATGATTTGATAACTTGTGCCAGAAAGTCTGGGTGTTTTAATGCATTTTGCCACTAATTGCTCAGAAGGATGTGTCTGGTGAGAATTTATTTTCATCTCCATCAGATATAAAATGTTGGCTGAGCTCTTGAATAAGGCAAATCACAGGAAATTTAGGTCTTGTTATTCTTAGTCATATTTCATGAGAACAACTGACTCTACTCAACATGAGAACTATGCTGATTATTCTTCTGCTCTTGTCCCAAATAACTTGTGGGATGCTAAGGTTGAAATGTCCCTTAAATTTGAAGCCTGGCCAAAAAAAGCTACTGTATTTCTACAGACCAGGAGAGTATGTCATCAGTGGGATCACTCATTTCAAAATTGCTTCTGACCTGTTCAACGTTGGGTTTAAGCAAAGTCCCATTGCTGATTGGTTTGAGTAAGTCCCTGTGTCTGATATAGGTACAGCCTCTCAATTTCTTGTGTATGAGGGATTGTGGTGTGAGATTGTTACAAAAGGAAGGTAAGATGTAAACAACCAAGATATATGAGGGGAGTCCATTGGTAGTTCATATCACAAATGGAAACTTAGCCCAGATGGCAAGAAACCTGGAAAGAAATTACTTCAACTGTTCCATGTGTCTCTGCCTTAATTTATTCATTGTTAAAGGAAGGTTGGAAACCCCTTTTTTATTTTCCAAGATTCTGTATTTACCCTTCATGCAAGTCATTCAAATCCTCTTACTGAATATTTTTGTTACACATTTTCTGTGCTACTTCCTTGATGATTGGGAAGAACAGCATATTCTTAAACCTAAAATTCTACATACATCAGTTTGGATAGAAAACTAATTAAGGACGGGAGAATGAGTGGGCTAGATGTGAGTGTCTCTTCTGAGTAACAGGACTTACTGTTTTAAATTAGCAAAGCATCTGCTGGGCAGGGGTGTTGGATCGAGGATAATTCTTAGATGACTTGTTCTTGGTTTTTTAGACCCCAGGGAGCTTAGGACCAGCTTCACTTTGACTTGTTTCTTTGTGACCTGAGAAGATGTTCTGCAGCAGGTAAAAGCATGGAAGAAGTTAGATGTATTTGCAGAGAGACAGAATGATTGTAAAGCCTCTCATTTGGGTTTTAAATCAGCCAAAGAAATAGCTCAGAAATTAGACACAGAGGTTTTTGATAAGTATCTATTATTATTATTATTATTATTATTATTATTATTATTATTATTATTATTATTATTATTATCATTATTATTATTATTATTATTATCATAAGATAATCTTTTAAATATGTTGTTCTGGTGGAATGCAGGAGGAAAATATAATGTACCTATATTTCCAGAACAGGCTCCCCAGAGTACTGGAAAGCTCTGTCCTTCCTTTTTGCCTTTGAGGAGATTAATCAGAACCCCCAAATCTTACCCAACGTCACCTTGGGCTACAATATTTACGACACTGGTGTCACCACAAAAGTAACTCTGGAGGCTTTGCTGGATCTGCTATCAAAGGGAGAGGCAGATGTTCCAAATTACAGCTGCGGAAAGAGGAAAAACACGCTGGTGGTCCTTGAAGGAGTTGGTGCAGACATGTCCATCCATATCTCAAATTTGTTGAACCTCTACAAGATAGCTCAGGTAGACCACAGGTTTGACTGCTTGAAAGGGGACAGGTTCTCCATGGCCCTGATGTGCAGCAAACACATCAGGAAGAAGTTTCAAGAATCTGCATTAGATGTGAATTATATGGGCTACTTGTACCAGGGCTCTAGTTCAGATTGAGGATCCCATGGGCTATTTGGGGAAGAAAAGTTTTAGGGATGGTGGCGGTGGGGAAACTGCAGCATTTGAACAGGGAAGCTCTATCCTGCTTGCCTTTTTTGGAACACCAAACCAGTAAAAATGGCAGAAACGCAGCAGCAAGAATAAATTCTGCTCAACACTGTGACAAAAAAAAATAAATGCAATTCTCACTGTACCCTGATTGCAAAGCGGCTTGAAATAGCTATACCAGTCTCCCTTTAATTCTTTGTTAGCAATCCAAATTTAATATAAAAATGATTGTTGCAGTAGCGATTGCTGCCTCTGGATGGCCCTAGTTTGGGCTGATACAGGCAAAAGATTTCTTCTCCCCATATTGGGTGCATCAAAAAAAAAATACTCAAGTAAGTAAGTAAGTAAGTAAGTGTGTGTGTGTGTATTTATGTATGTGTATGTGTGTGTCAGGGACGCGGTGGCTCAGTGGGTTAGGATGCTGAGCTTTTCGATCAGATGGTCGGCAGTTTGGCGGGTCGAATCCCGAGTGCCGCGTAACAGAGTGAGCGCCTGTTACTCGTCCCAGCTTCTGCCAACCTAGCAGTTCGAAAGCACGTAAAAATGCAAGTAGAAAAATAGGGACCACTCCGGTGGGAAGGTAACAGCGCTCCGTGTGCCTTTGGCGTCTAGTCATGCCGGCCACATGACCACGGAGACATCCTCGGACAAGCGCTGGCTCTTCGGCTTTGAAACGGAGATGAGCACCGGCCCCTAGAGTCGGAAACGACTAGCACGCATGTGCGGGGAAACCTTTACCTTACCTTATGTGTGTGTCTGTATATATATCTCACAGGTTAAACTAAATTTAAGCAAGAATGTTTCCCATCTGTGCATAATGTCCCCAAGCAGGGCATATATAATAATTTACAGATTGGTTTTAAGTGAGGGGTGGAGGGCTAACAGTTTATAAATATTGCTAATTTGCAGATATGTAAAAGAAAATTAGTCAGAAACATCACAGATTCTTAGTATTTTTAAATTTCATTTTGCTCCTTTTGAAATGTAATCATTTTCTATTTTAGTATTACTAATTTTCCTTTGTTTTTTATTTATCAGGTACAAAAATCCATATTCTTTTTCATATTCATATCTATGTATATATACACACAAACAGATACACAGATACACCAATAGATATTTATACATGTCATGAAAAACATGATGGAAAGCACAGTAGCAAGTAATTTATCCTAAGACCAAAACTATTATTGTAAAATAAATACTCTGATGTATGCTGTTTCTTCAATTTTTATTTTTATTCTATATTCATCATATTTAATTTTGATGGAAGTCAAATAATTATAATACCTGTAATCATTGGAAGTATGATTAATATTGACAAAATTTTCATATTTTTTTTGCCCCTTATCTTCATTTAATACTTTAGGACACTTGCATAACAGAATGTTAAGGATGTAGGTTTATTGCATAAGTAGCATTGTATTGAAAAAAACCAAATTGTGCTATAATTGATGACCTCACTGGCTAGATTTAAACATATCTTAAAAGGTTATCTAGTGTCACACTAAGGGACGCGGTGGCTCAGTGGGTTAGGACACTGAGCTTGTCGATCGGAAGGTTGGCAGTTTGGCGGGTCGAATCCCGAGTGCCGCGTAACAGAGTGAGCGCCTGTTACTCGTCCCAGCTTCTGCCAACCTAGCAGTTCGAAAGCACGTAAAAATGCAAGTAGAAAAATAGGGACCACTATGGTGGGAAGGTAACAGCGTTCTGTGCACCTTTGGCGTCTAGTCATGCCGGCCACATGACCACAGAGACATCCTTGGACAAGTGCTGGCTCTTCGGCTTTGAAACGGAGATGAGCACCGGGCCCTAGAATTGGAAATGACTAGCACACATGTGCGGGGGAACCTTTACCTTTACTTAGTGTCACACTAACATTTATGAATATACTTTTACTTTCTATAAATTTTGTTGATTTATTATTATTTTCAGGTCCGCTCTACTTTTCCTCCTCTGGTTTTGAGGGACAGACAGCATTTTCCTTTTTTTTACTCCACATTTCCCACAGAAACAAATCAATATCTGGGGATCCTCAAACTCCTCCAGTATTTCAAGTGGACATTGACTGGACTCCTTGCTGCAGATACCGAAAGTGGGGAGAAATTTCTGAGACTCTTCACATCCATACTTGACCAGAATGGCATTTGTGTTGTTTTTACACTAATCTTTTCAGAATATCGGTCCGATTATAAGGAGAAGGAAGCTGATCTTTTATATAGAAAAGTTAACACTTTTATTTACCATGCTGAGGTTCAAACCTTCATAGATGGATTTTCAAGTACACTAAATTTCCTGATGAGGAAGAAGGGTTATGTTGTGGGGAACGTTTGGATCATAACAGTTATTTGGGACCTCACTTTTCAGATGTCAGTGGTTCCAAAGTTCAATGACAAAAGCTATCGTATCTTTTCTTTTCTTAGTCGTACTAATAAAAAAATAAATTGTGACCATCTTGAAGAACTTGAGTCTCTTACTGAGAGATTTGTGGATGAAATATATTCATGTATCTATTCAAAGTATGCCCCATCTGTGAAAGGCTGGACAAGATGCACAGAGAAAGAAAAACGGAGGCCTGTGTCTCAAGAGTTGAGGGAAAGAATTCTGTCCCTGGATGGCTACCACATTTACCACACTGTCTGGACAGTTGCACAAGCTTTACATGCAGCTTATGTTCTCCGGTCCCAGCAAAGGTCCACAAAGAATAGAAAGAAAAGAGAAATTCAAAGATTGCAGCCATGGCAGGTACTTTACTTTTCCATCACAAAGATTTCTGCTGAAGGGGAGAATCCACTCTCCCATTTGGGAATTTTAGAACTTTTATTGAATTTTGCATAAACCAACAATTACACTAAAATTTGTTTTTCTCCGATTGTATGAAGATGGGGAATTTTTTTAAAAAAATTCCATTTATATCCCGCCCTTCTCCGAAGACTCAGGGCGGCTTACAAGCTTAGCAGTATTTATATTTAGTATTTAGAATTATATGGTGTTCAAATTGACCTTCAACTGGCAGAGCTTCTGCAGCTTGCAAATAAATTAATATCTTATTTAGCATCTGGCTGAAGAGGTGCAATCATTTCCTTTATCCCCTTTCCATAACCTGTCTTGGAAGACACAGTCTGGTGTTTCAATCTGGAAATTTGAAGGGCAATTGATAGGTTGAATATAGCTGTTTATTTTAATTTCCCTTTTTACCACCTTAAATTAGAATGATCTTTCTCTACATAACATTAAAATTACATCACTTTAGGGTGAGAGGGAGGGAGTGGTCCAGTCACACAAAAAAGCTTCTATGGCTAAGGGGGTACAAGTAGCTGACTTTCTCATCTACTAATTCCTATTTTGCATCTAAGCTATCAGAGACATATGCCCTTCTTTTTTCTTAACTTCTTTTTCCACCTGTTCCCACAATGTCCTCTTCATCCTCAGTCCATGAGTGAGATAGTGGTAAGTCATGTTCAGCTGTATTGGTGCTAAAGTAGCCTTGCATTCTTTGTTCTGAAACCATCCGAGGGCAACTTCCAGGTGTCTCAAATCTATTAGGCTGGATCACCCATGACCCTGAAAGGAAGTTAAATCACTTGGAAGTGACTGAGAGGAGAGACAAACACCAGAACATAATAGGTTGTTTTCAGAACCAGGATGGATGGGAAGCTCTTCAGCTTAGTTCAAGGGAATTGTCCTTAGCCCCTTAGACAAGCCTTGAGTTACAGGAAGGTCAGCTGTGGAATCGGGAGAGCTTAGATCTCAATCCCACTTTCCTATTTTCTTTAACTGACTCATTTCTCTTTGCTAGTTTAGATTCACCCTTTCCTTCACATCTCCCAGTATTACAATAATTCCATAGAGGGAGTCTATTTGGACAAGAAAGGGGAGCTGGCAGCTGACTTTGACATCACATACTGGGTGAGGTTTCCCAATTGGTCTCTTTACAAAACGAACGTTGGGAGTTTGGAAAGAGAGGGATGCTTGGAAGACACATTCAAGTTCAGACTGGACCAGAATGCAATCAGAAGAGCCATACAGGTTGATGAGGTAGGGAATATAATTTATTTTATTCCCACATATTGTTCAACAATTTATTCTTTTTTCCCAACCTAGTCTCTCAACTTCAGTCATAGAATTCAGGGTTCCTTTTTTGGCTTATTTATTAAAGCAAAGGCAAAACTAGAGATGTTCTTCATGGCTCCTTGGAGATTACTGAGACATTCCTGTCCCCAAAGAGTTTATCATGTGCTCTGGGACAGGACATGGTGGCCTCAGTGAAAAGATTTGGATCTTAAGACCTTCCCCAAACTTCATTGATGTTAATTATTAAAATCAACATCCCACTCAAGAAAACAGAACAGAATATAACTCTTCTTGACTATCGATGATTTCACAGACAGATTCCAGAATAGTACAGAAGCATTTTTGCCTTCTTCCATTCATATCATAATGAGGACTAATTTTATCCATGTTGTTCACATCTCCCAAGCTTGCCTAGATGCTGTTATATAAGTGAACATGTAGAAATATATTGAGACGTCTTCCTGAATGTGAGTTACCTTCCCCTCACTCTACATTTTTATGATAAAAAGGATAGAAAACCCAAATAACCAAGGAATTGTTTCTGTAAAAGAATCCTGCTCAATGCTTATTCCCAGTTATATTTTACAGAAATCAGATAAATGAATTCCAAGTTGAAACAGTGGGTATCTACAGAGGCACAGAATCAAGGTCGTGTGAACTATTAATACCACTTTATAAAGCCTTAGTAAGGCCACAACTGGAATACTGTATCCAGTTTTGGTCACCACATTACAAAAAAGATGTTGAGACTTTGGAAAAAGTGCAGAGAAGAGCAACTAAAATGATTAAAGGCCTGGAGACTAAAACATATGAAGAACTGTTGCAGGATTTAGGTTTTGCTACTGTAGAGAAAAGAAGGGCTGGAGTGGCATGATAGCAGTATTCCAGTATTTGAAGGTCTGCCACAAAGAAGAGGAGATCAACTTATTCTCCAAAGAACCTGACTGCAGGACAAGAAACAATGGATAGAAACTAATCAAGAAGAGAAGCAACCTGGAGTTAAGGAGAAACTTCATAACAGTGAGAACAATTAACCAGTGGAACAGCTTGCCTCCAGAAATCATGGCTGCTCCATCACTGGAGGTTTTTAAGAGACTGGACAGCCACTTATCTAAAATGGTATAGGGTTTCCTGCCTGAGCAGGCAGTTGGACTAGAAGACCTCCAAGTTCCCTTCCAGTTCTGTTATTCTAACATGTGAGATTCCTCCCTTATTTCCTGTATTTGATACATCAAGGTTGACTCAGCCTTCCATCCTTCCAAGGTAGGTAAAATGAGGACCCAGATTGTTGGGGGCAATAAGCTGACTTTGTAATAATGCCACTTGGGGGGGGGCGAAAGCCCTAATAAGCAGGCATATACATAGAATGAAGGCTATTGCTAAGCACATTGGTTTGTGCTTAAATTGTAAGCCGCCCTGAGTCTTTGGAGAAAGGCGGGATATAAATGGGATTAAAATAAAAAATAAAATAAAAAAAATCTCACATTGTCACCTTTTAAGTGATTGCATTAAAATCTGATGTGGCTATCAGTTGAGACAGCCATTGGATGTTTTTGCTTTGACAATATAAAGAGGCAGCCTTTTCCTTTAAATTGTTTTGCTCTTAGAATTTGATGAAGCTGGGGGGAGGAGGAAGAATGTTTTCCCCCATTGTTTTTAATAAGATAAGAAATGGCACCTTACAGAACAGAAGGGAAGCTTTGCCCTTCAAACTGATTGGAGAACGTGATTTATGACTGCTAATTGGAAGAGGGAATTGTGCCAGATATTAGGTGCTGAAGGGAGGGGAATTCAGATCTTGGCATTCCACCATGCTGTGCTGACACTTTGTTTTCACTATTAAAGATTTTTTAGGATAAACAATGCCCAAAAGTTCTTTGAAGTGTTTCATTAGTCGGAACCAGGACAGTATAGAGTCTCCTGCTTTTTTTATTATTAAAAAGTTTTATAAAAGTTACAATACAAACCCAGGCCCAAACCTGCTTGAGCAGGGGACTGGACTAGAATATCTCCAAGGTCTCTTCGAGCTCTATCCTATCCTATCCTATCCTATCCTATCCTATCCTATCCTATCCTATCCTATCCTATCCTATCCTCTATTCTATTCCATTCCATTCCATTCCATTCCATTCCATTCCATTCCATTCCATTCCATTCCATTCTATTCTATTCTATTCTATTCTATTCTATTCTATTCTATTCTATTCTATCCTATTCTATCCCATCCCATCCCATCCCATCCCATCCCATCCCATCCCATCCCATCCCATCCCATCCCATCCCATCCCATCCTATTCTATTCTATTCTATTCTATTCTATTCTATTCTATTCTATTCTATTCTATTCTATTCTATTCTATTCTATTCTATTCTATTCTATTCTATTCTATTCTATTCTATTCTATTCTATTCTATTCTATTCTATTCTATTCCATTCCATTCCATTCCAATGTAACAGCCATAAAAGTTGAAAAAACAGTAAGAGCCAGTTGGATCTAGGTGTTAAGATGTCAGCATAGAGAGCAGGAGACAGTGAGTTCTAGTGCTGCCTAGTTACAGGATTGTTATTGTTCTTGGGAAAAGAGGAGGAGGAAGGAGTATGAGGTATATCTTGGCTGCCTTGGGTTATTGCTAAACATAATAAAAGAGGGATGAAACATCTTTTAAATTCATAAAAAAGAGTTCAAAGAAGAATAAGAAACCATGAAAGCATTAGCAAAGGGATGTATTTGTACTAATTCCCAACGTTGGTGGAGACAGAGAGAGACCAGAGGAAGAGAAGCAAATATAACAACAGAGGGACTGCTTTCACGAAGAGTCTCTTGTGTAGTTTGAAAGAGAGTCCTCTGAGAAAAAGGGTCTTTTGAGGAAAAAGAGGGAAAAGGAGAGAGCAGGGGCAGGGAAGTAATGGAAGGAATAAAAGAGGGAAACAAGATATCCTCTGGATCTTGAAAGAATTGCTTGTTCAGCTCACTAGTCCTTAAGCTGTGAGTGGCACAAAATGAATACATGGGAAGAAGCCCCTGAGTCAGGCATGACTGCCAGCCACAGAGATGTCACAAGGATATAATTTCCTTGGCAATAGGAGGGAAATGGCCGTTACATTTTCCTGTGAGAAAAGAAATGAAATTGTCTAGGTTTTTTTTCCCCATGCAACTCTTCTCTCCCATCTGCAAGGTGACTCACCATCACTAACTGGACTTAATGGGACTGGCAATCTTTGGACACAGGGAAAATGGAAGAGCAGGGATAGGGTAGTAATGGCAGGAATAAAAAAAGGGGGCAAAATGTCCCCTGGTCTTTTCTGGAGGATAGAAGCCATCTCCATTGGAAATTACATTTATGTTTCGTGTGACGATCTTTTTGGGAACCATGTAGTTGAGCAAGATCAATGAAAAGAGGATTATGTAGATTTCAGGAAGCTCTCTTTTAATCCTAGTCTGGGGTCAATATAGACTGGTTGAATGCCTGAGTCTGAGATTGGCTTCCAACAAACTTCTTTCCTGTCTCTGGATTGTGCATCTCTGCGTAGCCTTCCATTCCTTTCTCAGTTTTTCCCCCAGTCTCTCTCCCTGTTTCTTCCAAGATCACTTTTTCCAGCTCTGTGGATGCCAGAGGGCATGTCAAGCTGCCAACTGTATATATGCTTCCTGCCTGGAGTTATTGTAGAGATAAGAAAGGAGGGATATAAATGAAGATATAAATAACTAAGCAAGTAAAGAAGTAAACTGCAAAGGATCCCTTCCTGTGTCTGGAAAGGACAGACATAATGTGAAACCAGAAGGCTTCCTTTTACCTTTGAGGGTGAAGGGCCAAAATCTCATCTGTGTGGCTGCTTCACTCCACCCCCTGCCAGAGGCCCACAAGAGAGTCACAGATGTTAAGCACATTTTTGTTTGTTTATGCTATATCCATCTGTGGTTCTTTCAGTTAAGGCAATCAGAATAGTGCTAGGAGGGACCTTGTAGGTCTTCTAGTCCAATCCCCTGCTCAAGCAGGAGACAAATGACTATACAGTCTTTTCTTGAAAACCTCCAGTGTTGAAGCACCCACAACTTCTGAAGGCAAAGCTGGTTGATTGTCCTCATTGTTAGGAAATTTCTGCTTAATTCCAAGTTGCTTCTCTCCTTGATTAGTTTCCATCCATTGTTGCTTGTCTTGCCTTCTGGTGCTTTGGAAAATAAGTTGACCTCCTCTTCTTTGGCAGCCTTGCAAATACTGAAATACTGCTATCATGTCCCCCCTAGTCCTTCATTTCTCTAGAGTAGCCATATCCAATTCCTGCAACGGTTCTTCATATGTTTTAGTCTCCAGGTCTTTAATCATCTTAGTTGTTCTTCTCTACACTTTTTCCAGAGTCTCAACATCTTTTTTGTAATGTGGTGACCAAAATTGGATGCAGTATTCCAGGTGTGGTCTTTCTTATTAAGGATTTAATAAGCACTCCAAGTTCATTGTTGTGGAGTTTATAGGGAAGTGCTCTCCATGGTATGCTGTCAAGCAGTTTAATTCAACTGTTGGATGTTCAAGTTCCCATTAGATTTTCTATTATCAAGCCAGCGTGTTCTTTGTTTGCATCTTCTTCTTTGTCCACTAACCATTCCTAGCATCACTGCCTTCTCCAAAGAATTCATGTACATAACATGGTCAAAGTAAATCAGATATAGTATTATGATTTTAGCTTCCAGTGATGTGTCAGATTACTACCTTTCTGTTAGTTACTCTGGCTCTCCATGGTAGACACAGTAATTTGTACAGTGCTACAGTTAAAAGGCATCAATTATTCTTCAATTAGTGATTCTTAGTGTCCAACTCACACCCATGCATCAGTATACGGAAAACTATTGCCTGTTTTTTGTATTTCAATCAATATATCTGCTTTTCCAGATCTTACATCTGTTAACAATTGCAGTGCAGCCTAAGGTTATCCTCTGTTTGATTTCAGGAGTAGATCTGCCATTATGAACAATTTTTTATCCAAGGAAGATAAATTCTCAAACTAAATCAATTTCCTCCTTGTTGATTTTAAATGTCTCCTGTCCATCTGCAGTTGTAGTCATTATCTTTCTTTTCCTGATGTTAAGACTCAGTCCTACTTTTTCATTTTTATCTTTGATTTTCCAGATTCTTTCCCCCACATTTCCTTAATTTCAGCCAATAGTATTGTAACATCTCCATGTTTAGATGCAGCAAATTAAAACTTGGGGAAATTTGCTTGGGTCTTTCTGTTTTATGTCACATTTCATAGGGACATCATCTCCACTTATTTCACTGAATGCTCCTTTTCTTTATCTTTAGCCCCTGCTGAGTTCTCGGTGTGTGGATAGCTGCCTACCTGGATTTGTCAGGCTGCTGGACCCCGTGAAGCCAGTTTGCTGTTACAGTTGTGCTCCTTGTGCAGAAGGGACCATCTCCACTCAGGAAGGTGGGTGACTCCAGAGAAAAAAGTAGCTCATGTCTTTTAGTTTTTAATATCCACAATTATTTCTAAAAGTTTTATTGGTTCTTAGCTTAATTCACATTTTTTCACACTTACAAAAAAAGGGGATGTTTACTTCCCAATGAAAGAGAATCAGTAAAGCAATGAAGAACTGTATTATTATTATTATTATTATTATTATTATTATTATTATTATTATTATTATTATTATATCACTACATGTCTTGCGACCAAGTCTCTTCCATTACATCCACCTGATCCACCAAACTGGGGAGGCCAGGGATGTTGCGGGTCTCCTCTCCTAAGGTGGTACATCTGGTGGGATCCAGAAGAAGGACCACCTTTGTGGTGGCTCCCTCCCTTTGGAGCACCTTCCCCACAGAGATTAAACTGGCTCCCACTTTGACACTCTTGTACAAGACCTTGAAGACCTGGTTTTGCCATCGGGCGTGGGGAACGCAAAGTGGGCTAGAGCCCATCAACTGACTTATCTGATTGACTCTTGTCATTGGAGCGGGGGAGGGACTGTTATTTTTATTGTTTGTATATTGGGTTTTTATTTTTGCAAGCCACCCAGATTGAGAGGGAGGCCATATAAATTCAAATATAAATAAGTAAATAAATAAATAAATATTTGAAAGTTGTATAAAAAAACACAGCTTAACAAAACAAAACCCAAATAGAAAAAATATAAAAATGAAGCACATCATTATTAATAAAAAGTAGTATGAAAAAATGAAGATATATAAAAATTTAGATGTATCATCTCCACATTGAGCTTTTCTTAAACAATTTTATTATACATATAATATATAATATTTTATACACACATAGATGTGTGTCTGTGAAATTAAATTAAAAAGTTAAAAAAGTTACAATGCCATTGAAAAGAAGTGAGTTATGACCATTTTTCACACTTACCACTGTTGCAGTATCCCCATGGTCACACGATCACAATTTGGCACTTGGAAATTGTCATGTATTTGTGGGAGTTGTGTTGTCCTGGGGGTCATGTGATAACCACTTGCCACCCCCTGTCAAGCAAAATCAATGGGGGAAGCTAGATTAGCTTAAGAACAGCATGATTCACTTAACAATTGCAGTGATTCAGTTAATAATTGTGGGGGGGGAAAGTTGTAAAAGGGTCAAAAACTCACTTAACATCCGCCTTACTTAGAAATGGAAGTTTGGGCTCAGTTGTGATCATACGTCGAGAACTATGTGCAGTTATATTGTCTAATATAGATATTTCCTGTTGTAAAATTTTAATTTTGTATAAAATAGAAGAATCTGCTAGTGCTTTCTGTAAATCCTCCTCTTTCCATTTAATTGCATCTAAGATAATATGCATTTTTTAAGGATTTCCTTTTCCAATCCTGATTATATTGAGTAAAATAACCCCTCATGATAATTTTGTTGGCATTCCAAATCCAAATTCATATGAAAAAAAACCCTTTATCCTCTTTTTTTTTACAAAATTTCACAACCCCTTCTCTTTGCATTATTGCTTTGTTTAATTGTCATCATAAACTTTTTTCAATACTACATTAACTGTTACGATTTAAAAATATTTTAACTAGAATGTTACAAAGAATCTGTACATCAAGTTTTAAACAGTACATGCATATTTTAATTTAAAGAGGAGAAATCCTAATGTAGACTTTTGTAAAATTTAAGACAATGGTTTCATCATTTGTTGTTTTTTACTTGTTAGGGAAAATGGCTTTTTTCTATGAATGCCACAAGTCATGAAATCACTCCTTAATATATAAAATAAAAGTAGTTTTCCAATATGTCCAAATCATTCTCTTAGCAATTCCCCACACTCAAAGTAATCAAAGTTCCTCAAAAGCAGTTCAGTTCCACATTTTTGGAATGTAATTCAAGATAAGGTTAACTCTTTATTATTGAAAGATTTCCACACAAGTAAAGACGTTGCATTTGTTCTTTGCAGATGCTGAACAATGTGGAAGATGCCCTGATGACCAGCATCCCAACAAGGAACAAATTCAGTGTGTTCCTAAGGCAATAAACTTCCTATCCTACATAGAAGATTTGGGGTCATCCTTACTTTCTTTGCTTTACTTTTCTCTTTGAGCACCGCCTTTGTTTTAAGCATCTTTGTTAAGCACATGGAAACTCCAGTAGTCAAAGCCAACAACTGGGACCTGTCCTACTTGCTCCTCATTTCCACCCTACTTTCCTTCATGTCTTCCTTTGTTCATTGGCCAGCCAAGGAGAGCCATCTGTCTTCTGAGACAAGCAGCCTTCAGCATCATTTTCTCAGTGGCTGTCTCTTTTCTCTTGGCCAAAACCATCACAGTGGTTCTGGCCTTCCTAGCCACCAAGCCAGGGAATAGTTTGAGGAAATGGCTGGGGAAGCTTTTGGGCAACTCCATTGTCCTTTGTTGCTGTGTTGTCCAAGTTATTATCTGCACTATCTGGTTGAGTACTGTTCCCCCTTTCCCAGATTTGGACCTGCATTCCCAGGCAGGAGAGATTGTACTGCAGTGCAATGAAGGCTCAGTCACCATGTTTTATATTACACTTTGCTATATGGGCTTCCTGGCAGCTGTTTGCTTGATGGTGGCATTCCTGGCCCAAGGGTGCCTGGGGCCTTCAATGAAGTCAAGCTGATCACTTTCAGCATGCTGGTCTTCTGTAGCGTTTGGGTCTCCTTTGTGCCGACCTACCTGTGTACCAAGAGCAAATACATGGTGGCTGTGCAGGTCTTCTCCATGTTGGCCTCCAGTCCTGAGCTGCATCTTTTTTCCCAAGTGCTACATTATTCTTGTTCAACTTGATTTGAATAGAAAGGAGCAGTTTATTCTGAAAAACGAAATAGAAAAGTGATTTTAAATGTTCACCATTTATCAAGCAGTATGAGATCCATTTGCTTATCTCTGTTCCCAAAGGAGAATGTTTAGATCAAACATGATAGTTTCTTAGGGAAACGTATTCTATCTGCTTTATATTTACATTTTAAGTAACACCCAATTTGTTAAAAATAAAAACTTCTTTAAAGGAGTGGTAGAATCAGAACTTCAGTTTTGCCCCACATAAACATACACACACTCACATAGACACACAAATTATATTAAAAAGGAAAAGAAAGAATAATGAGGACTTCTGCAGAAATCAAAGTCAATATTTTGTATAATTATTTTGCATTGTATTGTTTATCACAATATTTTGTGAGAAATTGGCCATTGTTCTCAGATTGCATCTAGATCTGTGATGTACATGAATATTTCTGTAGTGTGACATCAGATTTCCTGGGTTCATTCTGCACTTGATATATTTTCCCTCATAAAAATGCAACAGCTTTGGTTTAATTAGTCTCTATGAGAAACTGTAGATTTGTAGTGTCTTCTCTACTACTATGGTGAATTGATCCAATAAATGGAGTTGCTGTGGTGAATGATGGCATTTGTTACACTTGTGATCTTTATCCACTGTTCCATTATCCAACTCTCTGTGCCCATATAACAGCTATTTCAGGATATCTAAAAATATTACTGGCATTTGCTGAAGTTCTTTTTTTCCACTACCACAAAAGATCAATGATATGATCAGGGGTGCCGGTCCGCGGGCCGAACGCGTCATCCGGAAGCCGCACCCACCCCATTACTGGCAATGGCAAAACAGTCCTGATACGCCTCGCAAGTTCATGTGATGTCGCAAGTTTGACATGTCTGATATAGATGGTGAACAGATATCTACTCTAATCATCAAACAGAACAGTTTTCTGAAAGGGCTTATGTGGATCATTCCAGAATATATCTCAGGCCATCCTCCCAGTTGTTCTCCTTTCAGAAGGGAAGAGATTGGTCAGTGGACCACCTGTTAATAATCATTCCAGTCCAGTGGCAATCCTGCCCAAGGTCAGAGATAATGGTTAACTTATTAAAGGAGACCTTCCTAAAGTATACCAAGAATTGGCTTATTAAAACAGCCATGTCTTTAAAGACACTTGCTGCTCACAATAAGCAACAAGCAGCTAACAGAATTTAGAGCTGATTCCCCCTTCCAAATCCACTGGGAGAAAAAGAAATAATTGCTGAAGGCAGAAAAAGGGCAGAAAATTATGCCTTGATTTTCCTTTCAAATCAACACAATCAGAATTTCTATCTTCTATCACTGTGTCCTTTGGTGATGAAACTTGTGTTGCAATGGTTCAGTTTAGTGACACCTGTAATTGCTTTTTAGTTCAATGCTTGAACCTCATACTTGCTAAAGTTTGTATCTTTAAAAATAGAAGATAATTATGGTAATGAGGATTCTTAGTTGTTGAACTAACAGGGGGCACAGTTTTATGTGCCTTTTAGAATGAATCCGTAGACAGCTTACAATTTTCCCCACAACTGGGCACAGTCATTTTCTGACTTGTCAATCCGCATCATCTCAGTACAAGTACTCCTCACTTACTGACCACAATAGAGACTGACAAATCCATCACTAACTGTCACGGTTGTTATCCTTGATGTCACCTGACTGTGCTGATTTACAGTCTCAGTTTTTACTGTGGTTGTGAAATGAATTCCACCTGGTCATTGAATGCGACATTGTGTGATCATCATTTGCCAGATTCTCTATTGACTTTGCTTGTTAGAAGCCAGGTATGAAGGCTGCAAATTATATTTATGTGGCCCTGGGAATCTGTGGCTGTCATAAATACACATGCTAGTTCCAAGCATCTAAATTACAGCTATAATTTCAAGGACCAGTCATAAGTCTCCTTTTCATTGCTGTCATAATTTTCTCCAGTCACTGAACTAGGAGTCTATTTAGCAAGAATTACCTATGTGTAAAAATGAAGGTGGTTAAATCTCCTATTGTGTACAGAAATCCCATTAAAAGAGCAGACATTTTGGTCTTCATAGTTTATATCAGATTAGTCTCCATATCCCATTTCGCATACACTTTAGTAATGAAATGCTACATGTCCCTATATCATGGCCTGGTAGAAAAATTCTTGTTAGCTGCGAAGTCATGTCCAACCCATCGTGACCCCATGGACAACGCTCCTCCAGGCCTTCCTGTCCTCTACCATCTTCTGGAGTCCATTTAAGCTCACGCCTACTGCTTCAGTGACTCCATCCAGCCACCTCATTCTCTGTCGTCCCCTTCTTCTGTTGCCCTCAATCTTTCCCAGCATTAGGCTCTTCTCCAGTGAGTCCTTCCTTCTCAATAGGTGGCCAAAGTATTTGAGTTTCAACTTCAGGATCTGGCCTTCTAAAGAGCAGTCAGGGTTGATCTCCTCTAGGACTGACCGGTTTGATCGCCTTGCAGTCCAAGGGACTCGCAGGAGTCTTCTCCAGCACCATAGTTCAAAGGCCTCATTTCTTTGGCGCTCAGCCTTTCTTATGGTCCAACTTTCACTGCCATACATTGCAACTGGGAAGACCATAGCTTTGACTATACGCACTTTTGTTGGCAGGGTGATGTCTCTGCTTTTTAGTGTGCTGTCTAGATTTGCCATAGCTTTCCTCCCCAGGAGCAAGCATCTTTTAATTTCTTGGCTACAGTCCCCATCTGCAGTGATCTTGGAGCCCAAGAAAATAAAATCTGTCACTACCTCCATTTCTTCCCCATCTATTTGCCAGGAATTGAGAGGGCCGGATGCTATGATCTTGGTTTTCTTAATGTTAAGTTTCAACCCAAGTTTTGCACTCTCCTTCACCTGCAACAAGAGGCTCTTTAGTTCTTCTTCACTTTCTGCCATTAGAGTGGTATCATCTGCATATCTTAGGTTGTTGATATTTCTTCCGGCAATCTTAATTCCAACTTTTGATTCATCTAGCCCTGCCTTTCTCATGATGTGCTCTGCATATAAGTTAAATAGGCAGGGTGACAGTATACAGCCTTGCCGGGCTCCTTTCCCAATTTTGAACCAATCAGTGGTTCCGTGTCCAGTTCTCACTGTTGCTTCTTGGCCCATATATAGCTTTCTCAAGAGACAAATAAGATGGTCTGGTACTCCCATCACTTTAAGAACTTGCCACAGTTTGTTATGATCCACACAATCAAAGGCTTTAGCATAGTCAATGAAGCAGAAGTAGATGTTTTTCTGGAACTCTCTAACTTTTTCCATGATCCAGCGTATGTTGGCAATTTGATTTCTAGTTCCTCTGCCTCTTCAAAATCCTGCCTGTACTTCTGGTAGTTCTCGATCCACATACTGCTGAAGTCCAGCTTGTAGGATTTTAAGCATAACTTTACTAACATGAGAAATGAGTGCAATGGTGCGATAGTTTGAACATTCTTTGCTACTGCCTTTCTTTGGAATTGGAATGTAAACTGATCTTTTCCAATCCTGTGGCCACTGTTGAGTTTTCCAAATTTGCTGGCAAATTGAGTGTAGCACTTTTACTGCATCGTCTTTTAAGATTTTGAATAGCTCAGCTGGAATACTGTCACCTCCGCTAGCTTTGTTGTTGCTCAGCTTTTCTAAGGCCCACTTCACTTCACATTCTAGGATGTCTGGCTCGAGGTCAGTGACCACCTCATTGTGATTTCCAGGGACATTAAGCTCATTTTGTATAGTTCCTCTTTTGCCACCTCTTCTTAATCTCTTCTGCCTCTGTTAGGTCCCTGCCATTTTGGTCCTTTATCATGCCCATTTTTGCATGAAACGTTCCTTTCATCTCTCCAATTTTCTTGAAAAGATCTCTGGTCCTCCCTATTCTATTGTTTTCTTCTATTTCTTTGCATTGTTCATTTAAGAAGGCATTCTTATCTCTTCTAGCTATTCTCTGGAATTCTGCATTCAATTGGGCGTATCTTTCTTTTTCTCCCTTGCCTTTCGCTTCCCTCCTTTCCTCAGCTATTTGCAAAGCTTCCTCAGACAGCCATTTTGCTTTCTTGCATTTCTTTTTCTTTGGGATGGTTTTGGTTGCTACCTGTTGTACAATGTTGTTAACCTCTGTCCATAGTTCTTCAGGCACTCTGTCTATCAGATCTAATTCCTTAAATCTATTTGTCACCTCTACTGTATATTCAACACGGATATGATTTAATTCATACCTGAGTGGCCTAGTGCTTTTCCCTGCTTTCTTCAGTTTAAGCCTAAACTTTGCAATGAGAAGCTCATGGTCTGAGCCACAGTCAGCTCCTTGTCTTGTTTTTACTGACTGTATAGAGCTTCTCCATCTTTGGCTGCAGAGCATATAGTCAATCTGATTTCTGTGTTGACCGTCTGGTGATGTCCATGTGTAGAGCCGTCTCTTGTGTTGTTGGAAAAGAGTGTTTGCTATGACCATTGTATTCTCTTGACAGAATTCTATCAGCTTGTGCCCTGCTTCATTCTGCACTCCAAGGCCAAACTTGCCTGTTATTCCGCTTATCTTTTGGCTTCCTACTTTAGCATTCCAATCCCCCATGATGATAAGGACATCATTTTTTGGTGTTAGTTCTATAAGGTGCTGTAGGGCTTCATAGAACTGGTCAATTTCATCCTCTTCAGCACTGGTGGTTGGGGCATAGACTTGGACTACTGTGATATTGAATGGTTTGCCTTGGATTCGAACTGAGATCATTCTGTCATTTTGAGTATTGTATCCCAGTATTGCTTTTCCTACTTTTTTATTGACTATGAAGGCTACTCCATTTCTTCTGAGGGATTCTTGCCCACAGTAGTATACCTGATGGTCATCTGAATTAAATTCACCCATTCCTGTCCATTTTAGTTCACTGATTCCTAAGATGTCGATGTTCAGTCTTGTCATCTCTAAAAACAGAATGTCTACTGGCTAAAGGAGCCAGATAATTTTTGTTTGTTTTCTTCATGTGACTAAAGTTTCAGTATCATCACAGTGCATGGTGTTGATCTCAGAAGACAGCACACTGTTAGACTGTCATCTCTTCCCAAAAGCTATCTTCAAAACAGAAATATAAAGTAGTTTCAAAAATAGCCATATTGTTAAAAAATACTATAGTATATTAAAGAAAAAGACACCCATTTACACCAAATGGAGAGTTTAATTTTGTGAATTTCTCAAGTAGATATGAGCAAAATAATAGATTCTCACTGACTGTACAATTAATAATAATAATAATAATAATAATAATAATAATAATAATAATAATAATAATAATAATAATAATAAGTTGGAAGGGACCTTGGAGGTCATCTAGTCCAATTAAACTGGTATGTATTGCTTTCTGATTGTTATGGATAATAGAAATGTTATATAAATATTTATGTAATGTATGGACCATGTCATTCTGAGAAATGAATTTTCTTATGCAATTACTACAGAGGGGTGAAAAAGACAGACAGATGATAGATAGATAGATAGATAGATAGATAGATAGATAGATAGATAGATAGATAGATAGATATGGATAATAGATAGGTAATAGATAGACTGACAGACAGACAGATGAGACATAGAAAGCTAGTAAATCTGTAAGCCACCCAGTTGCCTTATTGCATAGATGGGTGGGATTTAGTTGCAAAGTCGTGTCTGACCCATCACGACCCCATGGACAATGTTCCTCCAGGCCTTCCTGTCCTCTACCATCTTCAGGAGTCCCTTTAGGCTGACACCTACTGCTTCAGTGACTCCATCCAGCCACCTCATTCTCTGTCATCCTATTCTTCTCTTGCCCTCAGTCGTTCCCAGCATTAGGCTCTTCTCCAGTGAGTCCTTCCTTCTCATTAGGTGGCCAAAGAATTTGAATTTCAACTTCAGGATCTGGCCTTCTAAAGAGCAGTCAGGGTTGATCTCCTCTAGGACCGACTGGTTTGATCACCTTGCAGTCCAAGAGACTTGCAGGAGTCTTCTCCAGCACCATAGTTCAAAGGCCTCAATTCTTTGGCACTCAGCCTTTCTTATGGTCCAGCTTTCACAGCCATACATTGCAAATGGGAAGACCATAGCCTTGACTATACGCACATTTCTTGGCAGGGTGATGTCTCTACTTTTTAGTGTGCTGTCTAGATTTGCTATGGCTTTCCTCCCTAGGAGCAAGCATCTTTTAATTTCTTGGCTGCCGTCCCCCCACCTGCAGTGATCATGGAGCCCAGGAAAATAAAATCTGTCACTACCTCCATTTCTTCCCCATCTATTTGCCAGGAATTGAGATAGTGCCCAGTGTTCAAGTCTGTCCAGATCCTCCTATATCTTAAGCCTGTCTTCTGGAGTGTGGGGTATTCCTGCCTGCTTGGTGTAGTCTGCAAATTTGATGAGTTCCCCATCTATCCCCTCATCCAAATCGTTGATGAAGATGTTGAACAGCACTGGGCCCAGAACAGAGCCCTGGGGCACCCCACTACATACATGTAAATGCGGTTCCATTGAGGACCACACACTGAGTACGGCTTTTCAGCCAGCTACAAATCCATCTGGTGGTGACGCTGTCTAACCCACATTTTTCTATTTTATCAAGTAGTAGGTTGTGATCTGTTTTTGACAAAGCCATGTTGGCTTTTAGTAATGACTTTGTTTGCCTCTAGGTGCTCACTGATTCGTTGTTTGATTATCTTTTCCAGAATCTTTCCAGGTATTGAGGTCAGACTGAAAGTCCTAATTATTATTTCTTTCTTTTCACTTGTTTATATAATTTTTGTGTCTATGTGAGTGTGTGTATGTTCCAATAGATGAAACCCATCTTCAAGGAAAGAATTCTTCCTTTAAAAACATTTTATTCAGGAAGCAAAGTATCGGCACTACATAGTTGAACCCCAAACTAAATTTCCTTCACCCTGATACAAAGTTAAAGATTGCAGCTCCCACACCCAGTAAGGTAAAGGTAAAGGTTCCCCCGCACATGTGTGCTAGTCGTTTCCAACTCTAGGGACCGGTGCCCATCTCCGTTTCAAAGCCGAAGAGCCAGCATTTGTCCGAAGACGTCTCCGTGGTCATGTGGCCGGTATAACTAGATACCAAAGGCGCACGGAACGCTGTTACCTTCCCACCGTAGTGGTCCCTATTTTTCTACTTGCATTTTTGAACTGCTAGGTGGGCAGAAGCTGGGACGAGTAATAGGCGCTCACTCTGCTACGCGGCACTCAGGATTCGACCCGCCAAACTGCCAACCTTCTGATCAACAAGCTCAGCGTCCTAACCCATTGAGCCACTGCGTCCCTTCCCACACCCAATAGGCCGTCATAAATCACATTCTCCAATTAGCCTGAAACGTGGGCTTTCTCTTCACCTCCTCAGCCCGCCAAACTGTTGTCAGTTCATCTTTGAGTTCCCACAGAGCAGCGTTATTATTATGGCTATCTGAGCTCAAGCATTCATCCCAAATCCACCTTCTGCACCTGATTTCTAAAATGAAGAAAAAGCATGTTAAAAGCAAAGTGGAAATGGCTGCAATTTCAATCAGTTGTCAGAGGAAGAACATCCAATGTTTACAGCGTTGACAGTATGTTTATGTAGGGTAGAATTGATGTTCTGATTCTACCACTCCTTTAAAGAAGTTTTTATTTTTAACAAATTAGGTGTTACTTAAAAGGTAAGTATAAAGCAGACAGAATACATTTCCCTAAAAATTTATCATGTTTGATCTAAACATTTTTCTTTGGGAACATAAATAAGCAAATGGATCTCATACTGCTTGATAAATGGTGCAAATTTAAAATGACATTTCTTTTTCACTTTTCAGAATAAGCTGCTCCTTTCTATTCAAATCGGGTCAAAAAAGAATAATGTAGCACTTGGGGAAAAAGATGCAGCCCAGCAGCCCAGCACTGGAGGCCAACATGGAGAAGACCTGCACAGCCACCATGTATTTGCCCTTGGTACTCATGTATGTGGGCACAAAGGAGATCCAAACACTACAGAAGACCAGCATGCTGAAGGTGATCAGCTTGGCTTCATTAAAGGCCCCAGGCAGCCTTCGGGCCAGGAATGCCACCACCAAACAAACAGCTGCCAGGAAGCCCATATAACAAAGTGCAGTGTAAAACTTGGTAACTGAACCTTCATTGCAGTGCAGCACAATCTCTCCTGCCTGAGAATGGATATCCATCTCTGGAGGAACTGGAGGAGTTCGATCCTGTGACTCTGGATGATGTGGACAGGATCATGGGGAAGCTGAGCTCCACTACGTGTTCATTGGACCCGTGCCCCTCCTGGCTGGTTTATGCAGCTCGGGATGGGACATGAGGCTGGCTCCAGGTGGTGATAACTGCTTCCTTGAGTGAGGGTAGTTTCCCCGTCACCTTGAAGGAGGCGGTGGTGAGACCTCTCCTCAAGAAGCCTGCCTTGGACCCAGCTGTATTAAACAACTTCTGTCCGGTCTCCAACCTTTGCTTTCTTGCGAAGGTTGTTGAGAGCGTGGTGGCGCATCAGCTCCCTTTGTTCCTGGAGGAAGCTGACTATCTGGACCCGTACCAATCAGGTTTCAGGCCCGGGCACAGCACGGAGACGGCATTGGTTGCTCTGGTGAATGATCTCTGGAGGGCTCGGGACAGGGGTTGTTCCTCTGTCTTAGTCCTATTAGACCTCTCAGTGGCTTTTGATACCATCGACCATGGTATCTTGCTGCGGCGTCTCAGGGGGTTGGGAGTGGGAGGCACTGTTTTTCAGTGGTTCTCTTCCTAACTTCTGGGACGTTCACAGTTGGTGTTGGCAGGGGGGCAGAGGTCGACCTCAAGGCCTCTCGTTTGTGGAGTTCCTCAGGGGTCGGTCCTCTCGCCTCTCCTGTTCAACATCTATATAGAAGCCTCTGGGTGAGATCATTCGTGGTTTTGGAGTTGGGTATCATCAGTATGCTGATGATACCCAGCTTTTCATTTCAACCCCAAACCACCCCAGTGATGCCCTCGACGTGATGTCCCGTTGCCTGGAGGCGGTCCGGGTCTGGATGGGGAGGAACAGGCTTCGGCTCAACCCTGACAAGACTGAGTGGCTGTGCATGCCGGCATCTCGGGAAATTCAGATTATTCCACCTCTTACTATGGGGGGTGAGTTATTACCCCCCGTAGATAGGGCTCGCAACTTGGGTGTCCTCCTAGATTCACAGCTCTCCTTAGAAGATCATATAGGAGCTGTGACTAGGGGGGCCTTCGCCCAGGTTCACCTGGTGCGCCAGTTGTGGCCCTATCTGGACCGGGATGCCTTGCGTACAGTCACTTATGCGCTCGTGACCTCTCGTTTAGACTACTGCAATGCTCTCTACATGGGGCTGCTTTTGAGGACCACTCGGAGGCTTCAGCTGGTGCAGAATGCAGCCGCGCGAGTTGTGTTGGGGGTTTCCCGATACTCCCATGTTACACCTCTGCTCCGTGAGCTGCATTGGCTTCCAGTTGCCCTCCGGGTGAGATTCAAGGTACTGGTGATGACCTATAAAGCCCTACATGGCATGGGTCCGGATTACCTACGGGAGCACCTGCTGCAGGCGTCAACTTCCCTCCGTCCAGTGCACTCCCACAGAGAGGGCCTCCTCAGGGTGCCACCGGTCAGAGAATGTCGACTGGTGACCCCCAGGGGGAGGGCGTTCTCTGTGGGCACGCCAGACTTTTGGAACCGCTTACTGGTTGAGCTCCGGATGGCTCCCGACCTTTGCTCCTTCCGACGTGATCTAAAAACTTATTTATTTGAACAAGCCGGCCTGGTCTGATGGGTTTGGGGTTTTAACATTGATCTTAACTAATTTATTGCATCGTGCACAATTATTTAATGTTTTTTTAACTTTTGTATCTTGTATTTTTGATATTTATTGCCCTGTACACCGCCCTGAGTCCTTCGGGAGAAGGGCGGTAGAAAAATCAAATAAATATTAAATATATATGACCCAGTGAAACAGCACAGTCTAGTTCAGATGTGTACATATACATGGCGAGAAAAATGAATCTTGTGAGTTTACCAGAGAGATGGCACAGGGAACAAAGCTGTTACAGAATCTGGTAGTCGTGATAGAAATACTTTGAAACCTCCTCTCTGAGGGAAGCAACAGAAACAGACCATGAAGTGGGATTGTTAGGATCTCTAACAATGCTTCGAGCTCTAAGCACACAGCGCTTATAAGCATTGTCCTGAATAATGGGAAGCGGGCTTCCTATAATCTCCTCAGCTGTCCTTACCACTCTCTATATGGACCTTCTATCTGAGGCACTGCTACCATCAACCAAAGATCAATGATATAGACAGTGTCATTTTGATCTTTGGCCACCAAAACTGCCTCCTCACTAGATGGAGAGTTTTTACAAATCCAAAATGCCCTGCTGCCAACATCTTGTGGCTCCACTGCAGGATTAAGGCTTCATGGAATGCTTGGATAATACTTCATTGCAGATAACACAAAAAGAAAGCTGCTAATTGTTTTCTTCCATGAAATAAAATCCAAACTTCACATAATCTTCATTGTATTTTCAATTCTATGCCGGTTTTAATTTCTTTGGTGTTGGTTCCTTTGTTGAATCTCTTTCCCTTTGCACTGATGAATGTGTAATGTATTGGGCTTGTTTTGTTAAGGGAACACCACGTGGGTAATTGCTGGAAGGTTGCTTGAGCTGGGAAGCTGGCTAATGGCTCCCAGCTCCTCAGATAACCCATCTGCAGCGCCGCTATTCGTTGCCTCTGGGGTGGCAATAGGTTGCTTTAAACCTATTGGCCGCCGCCTAGAGGCCAGGGTATAAATTGCTGCATTTGCAGCCTGGTTTCTCAGTTCAGATCCTGCAAGCAATAAACAATGATCTTTGCTGAACTCACCACCTTGTCTTCGTCATTGAGCAACAAACCCAGTACATATCACTGGCGACGAAGGTGGGATCCTGCTTCTCCAATGGAGCTGAAAGTCACTAGGGGAGAGGCAGCGCACACCTGGTGGGAAAAGCAATTTCCCCCCCCCCTACGGTTGGCTAGCTCAGCCACGCTAGTGACCACGTTCTCAGAGGACCGGTCCCTGGGCAACTGAGGAGCAGGATTTGAAGATGCCGAGCACCAGCCACGAAGACCAGCAGAAATGGCCAAGGTCGGAAAGCTGGAAGAATTCAACACTAAGCAGCCAGAAGAGTGGCCCTCGTACCTGTCCAGGGTCGAGAATTACCTTCGAGCAAACCAGGTCACTGAGGACGGACTGAAGGCCACCACACTCCTCTGTGTGTACAGCCCAGCAATGTTCGACATAGCAGAGAACCTGTTCGTGCCAACGCCTTTGAGTCCATATCCTTCGTGGACTTGAAGAAGAAGCTCGGGGACCATTTCCAGCCCAAGCTTTTGGTAATTGCTTGGCACTATGCATTTGAGCAAAGAGTACAGCAACCAGGTGAAACCGTGTCCGAGTACATCGCAGCCTTGAGGCAGGCTGCACGCCTGTGCGAATTCTCCGACGTTGAAGAGAGACTACGAGACCGGCTTGTCTGCAATCTCCACAACTGAGAGCTACAGCAGAAGCTTTTCGCCAAAGAGATCCTATCATTTTCAGACGCAAAGAAGGAAGTCATGGCGGACGAAGCCGCCGGCGGGGCCGTACAAGCCATGCAGCCTGCCAAAACTGCACAACGTGAAGAAGCTGTCCACGAGGAGGCCGAACACACTGAAGGCCCCGAAGACAACACAGAAGTCGACAAGCTACACAGACAACTCAACCAACAGCATCGCAGCAACAAGCAACATGGTGCCACTTACAAGGCAGATCCCTTCCTTAGATGTCCAAGTTGTGGCGGCTGCCACCAATGCTTGGACTGTAGGTTCCGGACAGCCACATGCCGGGCCTGCGGAAAGACAGGCCACATCACGTCCGTCTGCAGAGGTCGCCAGAGGGACCGGCCATCGAATTGCCAGTTGGAAGATCCAACCAGGAGAGGTACCGGGGCCCCGGGACAGTACAGCGTGGGGTTTTGGTCCAGCCACAGAAGTGTTTGCCGTACTGGGGCTTGTCGCCCAATTAAGCCCAAGTATACACTTCAGGTGGAGCTGCAAGGGGTCCCCTGCAAGATGGAGCTAGACACAGGCTCTGCCATTTCTATTATTTCCCTTGAAACATTTAATTTTGTTTGTAGTCGCAGTAAGAGATGGGCCAAGCTGGGGCCTTCTGACATCATACTAACTGATTTTCAGAGTGCCAGAGTCGCAGTCAGGGATGAAGCCACACTAGCCGTTAAATTTAAGGGGTTTTCAGGGCACCTGGATGTTGTTGTAGTAGGGGGCCAGAGAACGAGCCTAATTGGGCTCGATTGGTTTGATGCGCTAGGCATCCAAGTAACCAGAATCAACCGGACACGTGTTGCAAGTCTAGTGACAGTATGCGAGGAATTCGCAGATGCGTTTGATTCAGCTCTGGGAACACACATGGGCCCTCCAATAGCATTCAAACTAGACCCGAATGTAGTGCCAGTAAGGATTAAGCCTCGTAGGGTCCCATTTGCCCTCAAACACAAAATAGACACTGAAATAGATAAACTTGTTGAACAGGGCGTTTTGCAACCAGTAGATGGGGGTGAGTGGGAGACCCCAATTGTAACACCACTAAAAGCCAACGGGGAAGTCAGAAACTGTGCAGATTATAAATGCACAATTAACCGGGCACTCAAACAGCACGCATACCCAGTACCAGTAGTAAGCCACATCCTGGCATCTTTGCAGGGTGGCACCATTTTTGCAAAATTAGATTTGGCTCAGGCCTATCAGCAACTTCCTGTTGAGGCCACGGCCGTGGCACAGACAATTGTAACCCACAGTGGGGTGTTTAAAGTAAAGCGCCTGCAATTTGGGGTCAGTGTAGCCCCGGGCATTTTTCAGGGCATCATGGAACGTACACTCAAGGGCATTCTGGGGGTTTGCCCCTATTTTGATGACGTGCTCATCACCAGAGAATCCATTGAGGTGCTAGCAAGGAGGCTCAGAGCCATCCTGCAAAGGCTGCAAGAAGCAGGCCTCAAGCTCAAAAAGAATAAGTGCATTATTGGAGTCCCTTCAACTGAATTCTTGGGGTTTCTCATTGATGCTGATGGCATCCACCCTGCTGAGTCTAAAGTAAAAGCCATTCAGATGGCACCTAGCCCTAAAACAAAAGGAGAGCTGCAGGCATTCATGGGCCTCCTCAATGTTTACCATGCATTCCTTCCTAACAAGGCCGCAGTGGCGGAGCCGCTTCACAGGCTTTCGGATAAAAATGCTTCATGGAAGTGGACTACTGTTCACGAAAAGAGTTTCCAGGAATTGAAGGCACTTCTGTTGGTCAGTTCCATTATCACTCATTTCAAAGAGTCTAAACCAGTTTGCTTAGCGTGTGACGTGTCCCCATATGGGGTGGGTGCAGTCTTAAGTCACTTAGAGAAAGATGGAACTCAAGTTCCAATTGCCTTTTATTCAAGGACACTGTCCTCCGCTGAGCGTAATTACGCTCAAATTGACAAAGAGGCATTGGCCATAGTAGCTGGAGTTAAAAAAATCCATGAATACGGCAGGGACTTCACGGTCTTCACAGACCATAAACCGCTATTGGGGTTATTCACTACAAACAGACAGACACCCCACATTTTATCCCCTAGAATGCTTAGATGGTCCATTTTTTTATTGGCTTATACATTTAAGCTAATTCACAAACCCGGAAAGGATATGGGCCATGCAGATGGCCTGAGCAGGTTTCCACTGCCACAAATTGAACCAGATCCTGCCCCAGCGGCCCGCGTTTTGTCCATACAGGACTTGCCTGAGTTCCCCCTCCACGCAGGGGACATAGCTGCAAAAACGGCAGCAGACAAGACACTAAATAGAGAGCTGTCTTGGGTACACACAGTGTGGCTGGATAAAAGCCCAGGTCCTGAGTTTCAGAGCTATTTCACAAGGAGACATGCACTGTCATCTCATAAGGGCTGTATTCTTTGGGGGAATAGGGTCATAGTTCCTACCTCACTAAGAGACAGGTTTTGCAATCACTGCGTGAAGGCCATCCGGGTATTGTCCGCATGAAAGCTTTGGCTAGAAGCTATTTATGGTGGCCAGGATTAGATAAAGCCATTGAGGCCCAGGTGCATGGGTGCTATACATGCTAGCAATCAAGGCCTGAAATGCCGCACGCTGCAGTTCACAGGTGGGAGGAGACTCGCACTCCCTGGTCTAGGATTCACGTAGACTTTGCTGGGCCCTCATAGTGGTCGACAGCCACTCTAAATGGCTAGATGTTATACCAATTGCAAACATGACTACTGCTAGGACCATCCAGGTGCTTAGGAAACTCTTTTCCATGCACGGGCTGCCGGATGTCGTAGTGTCCGATAACAGGGCCCAATTTACTGCAGCAGAATTTCAGGCGTTCCTGAGAGCAAACCTCATTAGGCATGCAACTTCAGCCCCATTTCACCCATCTTCTAATGGTCAAGCCGAATGTATGGTCCGCATAACAAAAGAGTCATTGAGGCGTATAGTGACTGTGGACTGGCACCACAGACTGGCTGACTTTTTGCTTTGCCAACATTCCATGCCATGCACGGCTACAGGGAAAAGCCCAGCGGAGCTGTGCTGGGGGAGACGACTGATCACGAAACTGGACAGGTTGCACCCATACCGGGTAGCAGCGGAGGCCTCTCGCCCAAAACCCCCGAGGGGGCTGCAAGTGGGTGATGGGGTGGGGACCAGGAACTACAGGCATGGGAACTTGTGGGTGCCAGGGAAAATCACTAAAACGTCAGGCCCTCTCTCATACAAAGTGGGTCTAGAGGGTGGGTGAGTTGTCTGTTGCCATATAGATCAGCTTAGGAAGCATTTTCCAGAACGGCCACAAAGCAAGAACTTCGTCACAGGTCCTTTCCATGGACCGCAAACTTGCAGCCAGGCCGATCAATTCATAGGCTCTGAGTGCCCAAGCAGCCAGAGCAACAGGGAGATGGCCATAGGGGAGGAAAGCCTGGAAGTGCAACATGGGTCCCCTGATGGAGAAAGCTAACCTGAATGCTACAGCCGCTGTGCTAACTCTGTGGAACAAACCGATCCTGGGGTGGGCCAACCTGGAAGGGCCAGCCAGAGAATGCCGAGCCAACCTGAATCACTTGAACTAAGAGACACTGGTCTACCCAGCCCGGCGGGCAAGCTGGTAGGCCAGGAAGTGCCAGGGTCCCCCAGGTTTCACAAGGGCTCACAAACCTCCTGCTTATCTACAAGATTTTGTCCTGAAATAATGAAGCTATAATGTTGTATGTACCTTATTGTGCTGATAGCTAGAAATTACCTGTATTAGCTAGAACGGAAATGTGTAAACTCACACTATTGTTATACCTTTGTAAACTTGTATTGCTGTAATTACTTTTATTTTGTTGCTATAATGTTTGTACATTCTAGGGGGGAGGGGTGTAATGTATTGGGCTTGTTTTGTTAAGGGAACACCACATGGGTAATTGCTGGAAGGTTGCATGAGCTGGGAAGCTGGCTAACAGCTCCCAGCTCCTCAGACAACCTGTCTCCAGCACCGCTATTGGTTGGCTCTAGGGCGGCAATAGGTTGCTTTAAACCAGGGGTGTCAAACTCAATTTTATTGAGGGCTGCATCAGCATTGCGGTTGCCCTCAGGGGGCCAGGTGGGTGTAGCCTGGGTGGGCATGGCCTGCTGGGTGGGCATGGCCAAGTGCATATGGCCTACTGGGTGGGTGTGGCCAGCTCTACATCGTTCGCATCAAGGGTGCCTATGGGGGCCTGGGCAGGAGTGGGACAGATCTGAGGGTCTCTGGCAGAAGGAGGGTCTCTGGGCCAGGGCCAAGGCAGTGGGGGCCGTTCCCTCACTGTTTCCAGGATGGCTTCGCGGGCCACATGAAACCACTTCGCGGGCCGGATCCGGCCCCCGGGCCTTGTGTTTGACATGTCTGCTTTAAACCAATTGGCTGCCACCTAGAGGCCAGGGTATAAATTGCTGCATTCACAGCCCAGTTTCTCAGTTCAGATCCTGCAAACAATAAACAATGATCATAAACAATGATCTTTGCTGAACTCACTCTCCTCGTCTTCGTCTTTGAGCAACGAACCCAGTACATAACAGAATGTGTGATGAATTTCTCTATATTTATTAATATACAGTACACTACTACCTTGATGGTCAGGTGGCTGGTTGGCCCTTCTTCCTTTCTCCCTCTCCTCTCTCTCTCTTTCATTGCCTGCTGGGATCTCCTTCCACAGCCTCTGCTCATTCACTTGATCCCTCTGCTTGTCTCAGAAAAGCCTCTCCTCTTCTCCCTCTTTTTCCTCACTGCTTCTCTCACAAAAACCTCTCCTCTTTCTCTTTCTCATTCTTCTCACAAAAAACCTTTCTTTCTCTCTTTCTCACCCTTCTCACAAACGCTTCTCTCTTTCTCACCCTTCTCATAAAAAGTCTTCATTTCTCGTTTTCTCACCCTTCTCACAAAAAGCCTTTCCTTTCTCTCTTTCTCTTCACTTCTTCTCTGACAAAAGCCTCTTCTCTTTTCTCTTCTGTCTCTTTCTCCGACATCTTTTTTCCCCTCTCCCGCCAAAACCTGCTCCTTTTATAACTTCTCCCCTCTCCCCCCTCCTCCTCCTTTTCTCTTCCAGGTGCACTGGAAGTGCCAATCAGCATGTAGCCTCAAATGCCGATCCTGGGGCATCTGTCTCACCCCGGCAGCCCTGCAGCTCCAGATGATTCTCCCCCAGGGCTGTGCGGTGCTGCTCTAGCTCATTCCCTTCCTCCACTACACTTGCCTAGGTTAGACAGGGTCACATACCACCTGCCAGGTGCCAAAGTACCACCAGTTGAAAATCCCTGGTATAGATGCTACACGTACCAATTTGCAGTTTGCTGGATTACCTTCTCCCATTTTCAAAGACAGAGATACTTGTTTTTTTGGTTCCCTTCTCATGGCACTCCTTCATCTGGCCTTGCTTGACTATGATTATAATGCAATGCATGGAAGACCTTGAGGAAATGAAGTAGTGATGTTAGTATTTCACAGAACAGAGGGTGGCATAATGATCAGAGAAAGAAACTTAGGAAGGACCCACTCTAATGAATGAAGCAATTAAAAGTGACAGCAGGAAGATTGTATTTTCAGACTTGCAAGATTCTGTTAATGGACCCTTACAATAAAGTAGAATTAGCTCACCTGGTCCTGTTTCCTGTCTGGTTTATCTGACATGGCTCATGTTCTGAAAAAAAAAAAGACGCCTGTCTATGCTTGCACAATATGAGAAGTCATAAACTATTATTACAAATTGCTGAGTTTTAACAAGGCTCAAAGCAACCAACAAAGGAGCAAACCATAGTATGATTTCACATCTAGCTGGAATCCAACTATGGCATATTGGTGCAGTTATGTGCAAAAAGTTTGGGTTTAGCTGACAACTGCTATTTATTGATAGCCACTTTAGATTTTAATGACAATCACTTAAAAAGTGACAAGGTGACAGGTACACAAATACAGGAAATACAGTGGGGGAGGGGAAAAAATCTCATAAGCTTTTGAAAAGGCAAAGGTAATGTAATGGCCATTGGTGTTCAAGGTGAAGTGTATCATTGGTGGATTGGGGATGAAATCCACTATCTTTTAGTGCTTCCTTTGGGGCCTCTGGAAGACCTCCTACAACCCACTAGTGAAAGAAAGGTTGCTCTATTGTTGCAAAGCTTAGAGAATTCTCTGGATCCTGATGCTTATTAAGATGGATCACTGAAAAAATTTATGGTTATAAGAATTGCATCAGCAAGTTTTCCAGCTGGCTTTAATCCGTGTGATCACCCAGAGTCTTAGACATTGCAGAGGAAATTTATTTTTTTTATTTTAATCCCATTTATATCCCGCCCTTCTCCGAAGACTCAGGGTGGCTTACAATTTAAGCACAAACCAATGTGCTTAGCAATAGCCTTCATTCTATGTATATGCCTGCTTATTAGGGCTTTCCCCCCCCCCCCCAAGCGGCATTATTACAAAGTCAGCTTAATTGCCCCCAACAATCTGGCTCCTCATTTTACCTACCTCGGAAGGATGGAAGGCTGAGTCAACCTTGAGCCTGGTGGGATGCGAACCTGCACTAATTGCAGGCAGCTGGTGTTCCTGTTACAAATTAGTCACGTTTTGATTGTCTTCTTTCTGATTCTCCAGTGATTTCCCCAATGATTGCCTTCAGTGCAAACAGCAGACTTACAAACAATATGATTTGATAACTTGTGCCAGAAAGTCTGGGTGTTTTAATGCATTTTGCCACTAATTGCTCAGAAGGATGTGTCTGGTGAGAATTTATTTTCATCTCCATCAGATATAAAATGTTGGCTGAGCTCTTGAATAAGGCAAATCACAGGAAATTTAGGTCTTGTTATTCTTAGTCATATTTCATGAGAACAACTGACTCTACTCAACATGCGAACTATGCTGATTATTCTTCTGCTCTTGTCCCACATAACTTGTGGGATGCTAAGGTTGAAATGTCCCTTAAATTTGAAGGCTGGCCAAAAAAAGCTACTGTATTTCTACAGACCAGGAGAGTACGTCATCAGTGGGATCACTCATTTCAAAATTGCTTCTGACCTGTTCAGCGTTGGGTTTAAGCAAAGTCCCATTGCTGATTGGTTTGAGTAAGTCCCTGTGTCTGATATAGGTACAGCCTCTCAATTTCTTGTGTATGAGGGATTGTGGTGTGAGATTGTTACAAAAGGAAGGTAAGATGTAAACAACCAAGATATATGAGGGGAGTCCATTGGTAGTTCATATCACAAATGGAAACTTAGCCCAGATGGCAAGAAACCTGGAAAGAAATTACTTCAACTGTTCCATGTGTCTCTGCCTTAATTTATTCATTGTTAAAGGAAGGTTGGAAACCCCTTTTTTATTTTCCAAGATTCTGTATTTACCCTTCATGCAAGTCATTCAAATCCTCTTACTGAATATTTTTGTTACACATTTTCTGTGCTACTTCCTTGATGATTGGGAAGAACAGCATATTCTCAAGCCTAAAATTCTACATACATCAGTTTGGATAGAAAACTAATTAAGGACGGGAGAATGAGTGGGCTAGATGTGAGTGTCTCTTCTGAGTAACAGGACTTACTGTTTTAAATTAGCAAAGCATCTGCTGGGCAAGGGGGTTGGATCGAGGATAATTCTTAGATGACTTGTTCTTGGTTTGTTAGACCCCAGGGAGCTTAGGACCAACTTCACTTTTACTTGTTTCTTTGTGACCTGAGAAGATGTTCTGCAGCAGGTAAAAGCATGGAAGAAGTTAGATGTATTTGCAGAGAGACAGAATGATTGTAAAGCCTCTCATTTGGGTTTTAAATCAGCCAAAGAAATAGCTCAGAAATTAGACACAGAGGTTTTTGATTATTACTATTATTATTATTATTATTATTATTATTATTATTATTATTATTACTACTACTACTACTACTACTACTACTACTACTACTACTACTACTACAATCATAAGATAATCTTTTAAATATGTTGTTCTGGTGGAATGCAGGAGGAAAATATAATGTACCTATATTTCCAGAACAGGCTCCCCAGAGTACTGGAAAGCTCTGTCCTTCCTTTTTGCCTTTGAGGAGATTAATCAGAACCCCCAAATCTTACCCAACGTCACCTTGGGCTACAATATTTACGACACTGGTGTCACCACAAAAGTAACTCTGGAGGCTTTGCTGGATCTGCTATCAAAGGGAGAGGCAGATGTTCCAAATTACAGCTGTGGAAAGAGGAAAAACACGCTGGTGGTCCTTGAAGGAGTTGGTGCAGACATGTCCATCCATATCTCAAATTTGCTGAACCTCTACAAGATAGCTCAGGTAGACCACAGGTTTGACTGCTTGAAAGGGGACAGGTTCTCCATGGCCCTGATGTGCAGCAAACACATCAGGAAGAAGTTTCAAGAATCTGCATTAGATGTGAATTATATGGGCTACTTGTACCAGGGCTCTAGTTCAGATTGAGGATCCCATGGGCTATTTGGGGAAGAAAAGTTTTAGGGATGGTGGCGGTGGGGAAACTGCAGTATTTGAACAGGGAAGCTCTATCCTGCTTGCCTTTTTTGGAACACCAAACCAGTAAAAATGGCAGAAACGCAGCAGCAAGAATAAATTCTGCTCAACACTGTGACAAAAAAAAATAAATGCAATTCTCACTGTACCCTGATTGCAAAGCGGCTTGAAATAGCTATACCAGTCTCCCTTTAATTCTTTGTTAGCAATCCAAATTTAATATAAAAATGATTGTTGCAGTAGCGATTGCTGCCTCTGGATGGCCTTAGTTTGGGCTGATACAGGCAAAAGATTTCTTCTCCCCATATTGGGTGCATCAAAAAAAATACTCAAGGAAGTAAGTGTGTGTGTGTGTGTGTATGTATATGTATGTGTGTGTTTGTATATATATCTCACAGGTTAAACTTAATTTAAGCAAGAATGTTTCCCATCTGTGCATAATGTCCCCAAGCAGGGCATATATAATAATTTACAGATTGGTTTTAAGTGAGGGGTGGAGGGCTAACAGTTTATAAATATTGCTAATTTGCAGATATGTAAAAGTTAGGACTCTGAGCTTGTTGATCAGAAGGTCGGCAGTTTGGCGGGTCGAATCCCGAGTGCTGCGTAACAGAGCGAGCGCCTGTTACTCGTCCCAGCTTCTGCCAACCTAGCAGTTCGAAAGCACGTAAAAATGCAAGTAGAAAAATAGGGACCACTACGGTGGGAAGGTAACAGCGTTTCGTGCGCCTTTGGCGTCTAGTCATGCCGGCCACATGACCACGGAGACGTCCTCGGACAAGTGCTGGCTCTTCGGCTTTGAAACGGAGATGAGCACCGGCCCCTAGAGTCGGAAACGACTAGCATGCATGTGCGGGGGAACCTTTACCTTTACCTTTTAAAAGAAAATTAGTCAGAAACATCACAGATTCTTAGTATTTTTAAATTTCATTTTGCTCCTTTTGAAATGTAATCATTTTCTATTTTAGTATTACTAATTTTCCTTTGTTTTTTATTTATCAGGTACAAAAATCCATCTTCTTTTTCATATTTATATCTATGTATATATACACACAAACAGATACAAAGATACACCAATAGATATTTATACATGTCATGAAAAACATGATGGAAAGTACAGTAGCAAGTAATTTATCCTAAGACCAAAACTATTATTGTAAAATAAATACTCTGATGTATGCTGTTTCTTCAATTTTTATTTTTATTCTATCATCATCATGTTTAATTTTGATGGAAGTCAAATAATTATAGTGCCTGTAATCATTGGAAGTATGATTAATATTGACAAAATTTTCATAATTTATTTTTTGTCCTTTATCTTCATTTAATACTTTAGGACACTTGCATACCAGAATGTTAAGGATGTAGGTTTATTGCATAAGTAGCATTGTATTGAAAAAAACAAATTGTGCTATAATTGATGACTTCACTGGCTAGATTTAAACATATCTTAAAAGGTTATCTAGTGTCACACTAAGGGATGCGGTGGCTCAGTGGGTTAGGATGCTGAGCTTGTCGATCGGAAGGTCGGCAGTTTGGCGGGTCGAATCCCGAGTGCCGCGTAACAGAGTGAGCGCCTGTTACTCGTCCCAGCTTCTGCCAACCTAGCAGTTCAAAAGCACGTAAAAATGCAAGTAGAAAAATAGGGACCACTATGGTGGGAAGGTAACAGCGTTCCGTGCACCTTTGGCGTCTAGTCATGCCGGCCACATGACCATGGAGACATCCTCGGACAAGCGCTGGCTCTTCGGCTTTGAAACGGAGATGAGCACCGGGCCCTAGAATTGGAAACGACTAGCACGCATGTGTGGGGGAACCTTTACCTTTACTTAGTGTCACACTAACATTTATGAATATACTTTTACTTTCTATAAATTTTGTTGATTTATTATTATTTTCAGGTCCGCTCTACTTTTCCTCCCCTGGTTTTGAGGGACAGACAGCATTTTCCTTTTTTTTACTCCACATTTCCCACAGAAACAAATCAATATCTAGGGATCCTCAAACTCCTCCAGTATTTCAAATGGACATTGACTGGACTCCTTGCTGCAGATACCGAAAGTGGGGAGAAATTTCTGAGACTCTTCACATCCATACTTGACCAGAATGGCATTTGTGTTGTTTTTACACTAATCTTTTCAGAATATCGGTCCGATTATAAGGAGAAGGAAGCTGATCTTTTATATAGAAAAGTTAACATCTTTATCTACCATGCTGAGGTTCAAACCTTCATGTATGGATTTCCACATACATTAAGTTTCCTGGAGAGAAAGAAGGGATATGTTGTGGGGAACATTTGGATCATAACAGTTATTTGGGACCTCACTTTGCAGATATCAGTGACTCCAAAGTTCAATGAAAAAAACTATCATATCTTTTCTTTTCTTAGTCGCACAAATAAAAAAATAAATTGTGACCATCTTGAAGAACTTGAGTCTCTTACTGAGAGATTTGTGGATGAAATATATTCATGTATCTATTCAAAGTATGCCCCATCTGTGAAAGGCTGGACAAGATGCACAGAGAAAGAAAAACGGAGGCCTGTGTCTCAAGAGTTGAGGGAAAGAATTCTGTCCCTGGATGGCTACCACATTTACCACACTGTCTGGACAGTTGCACAAGCTTTACATGCAGCTTATGTTCTCCGGTCCCAGCAAAGGTCCACAAAGAATAGAAAGAAAAGAGAAATTCAAAGATTGCAGCCATGGCAGGTACTTTACTTTTCCATCACAAAGATTTCTGCTGAAGGGGAGAATCCACTCTCCCATTTGGGAATTTTAGAACTTTTATTGAATTTTGCATAAACCAACAATTACACTAAAATTTGTTTTTCTCCGATTGTATGAAGATGGGGAATTTTTTTAAAAAAATTCCATTTATATCCCGCCCTTCTCCGAAGACTCAGGGCGGCTTACAAGCTTAGCAGTATTTATATTTAGTATTTAGAATTATATGGTGTTCAAATTGACCTTCAACTGGCAGAGCTTCTGCAGCTTGCAAATAAATTAATATCTTATTTAGCATCTGGCTGAAGAGGTGCAATCATTTCCTTTATCCCCTTTCCATAACCTGTCTTGGAAGACACAGTCTGGTGTTTCAATCTGGAAATTTGAAGGGCAATTGATAGGTTGAATATAGCTGTTTATTTTAATTTCCCTTTTTACTACCTTAAATTAGAATGATCTTTCTCTACATAACATTAAAATTACATCACTTTAGGGTGAGAGGGAGGGAGTGGTCCAGTCACACAAAAAAGCTTCTATGGCTAAGGGGGTACAAGTAGCTGACTTTCTCATCTACTAATTCCTATTTTGCATCTAAGCTATCAGAGACATATGCCCTTCTTTTTTCTTAACTTCTTTTTCCACCTGTTCCCACAATGTTCTCTTCATCCTCAGTCCATGAGTGAGATAGTGGTAAGTCATGTTCATCTGTATTGGTGCTAAAGTAGCCTTGCATTCTTTGTTCTGAAACCATCCGAGGGCAACTTCCAGGTGTCTCAAATCTATTAGGCTGGATCACCCATGACCCTGAAAGGAAGTTAAATCACTTGGAAGTGACTGAGAGGAGAGACAAACACCAGAACATAATAGGTTGTTTTCAGAACCAGGATGGATGGGAAGCTCTTCAGCTTAGTTCAAGGGAATTGTCCTTAGCCCCTTAGACAAGCCTTGAGTTACAGGAAGGTCAGCTGTGGAATCGGGAGAGCTTAGATCTCAATCCCACTTTCCTATTTTCTTTAACTGACTCATTTCTCTTTGCTAGTTTAGATTCACCCTTTCCTTCACATCTCCCAGTATTACAATAATTCCATAGAGGGAGTCTATTTGGACAAGAAAGGGGAGCTGGCAGCTGACTTTGACATCACATACTGGGTGAGGTTTCCCAATTGGTCTCTTTACAAAACGAACGTTGGGAGTTTGGAAAGAGAGGGATGCTTGGAAGACACATTCAAGTTCAGACTGGACCAGAATGCAATCAGAAGAGCCATACAGGTTGATGAGGTAGGGAATATAATTTATTTTATTCCCACATATTGTTCAACAATTTATTCTTTTTTCCCAGCCTAGTCTCTCAACTTCAGTCATAGAATTCAGGGTTCCTTTTTTGGCTTATTTATTAAAGCAAAGGCAAAACTAGAGATGTTCTTCATGGCTCCTTGGAGATTACTGAGACATTCCTGTCCCCCAAGAGTTTATCATGTGCTCTGGGACAGGACATGGTGGCCTCAGTGAAAAGATTTGGATCTTAAGACCTTCCCCAAACTTCATTGATGTTAATTATTAAAATCAACATCCCACTCAAGAAAACAGAACAGAATATAAGTCTTCTTGACTATCGATGATTTCACAGACAGATTCCAGAATAGTACAGAAGCATTTTTGCCTTCTTCCATTCATGTCATAATGAGGACTAATTTTATCCATGTTGTTCACATCTCCCAATCTTGCCTAGATGCTGTTATATAAGTGAACATGTAGAAATATATTGAGACGTCTTCCTGAATGTGAGTTACCTTCCCCTCACTCTACATTTTTATGATAAAAAGGATAGAAAACCCAAATAACCAAGGAATTGTTTCTGTAAAAGAATCCTGCTCAATGCTTATTCCCAGTTATATTTTACAGAAATCAGATAAATGAATTCCAAGTTGAAACAGTGGGTATCTACAGAGGCACAGAATCAAGGTCGTGTGAACTATTAATACCACTTTATAAAGCCTTAGTAAGGCCACAACTGGAATACTGTATCCAGTTTTGGTCACCACATTACAAAAAAGATGTTGAGACTTTGGAAAAAGTGCAGAGAAGAGCAACTAAAATGATTAAAGGCCTGGAGACTAAAACATATGAAGAATGGTTGCAGGATTTAGGTTTTGCTACTGTAGAGAAAAGAAGGGCTGGAGTGGCATGATAGCAGTATTCCAGTATTTGAAAGTCGGCCACAAAGAAGAGGAGATCAACTTATTCTCCAAAGAACCTGACTGCAGGACAAGAAACAATGGATAGAAACTAATCAAGAAGAGAAGCAACCTGGAGTTAAGGAGAAACTTCATAACAGTGAGAACAATTAACCAGTGGAACAGCTTGCCTTCAGAAGTTGTGGGTGCTTCACTGGAGGTTTTTAAGAATAGACTGGACAGCCACTTATCTAAAATGTTATAGGGTTTCCTGCCTGAGCAGGCAGTTGGACTAGAAGACCTCCAAGTTCCCTTCCAGTTCTGTTATTCTAACATGTGAGATTCCTCCCTTATTTCCTGTATTTGATACATCAAGGTTGACTCAGCCTTCCATCCTTCCGAGGTAGGTAAAATGAGGACCCAGATTGTTGGGGGCAATAAGCTGACTTTGTAATAATGCCGCTTGGGGGGGGGGCGAAAGCCCTAATAAGCAGGCATATACATAGAATGAAGGCTATTGCTAAGCACATTGGTTTGTGCTTAAATTGTAAGCCGCCCTGAGTCTTCGGAGAAAGGCGGGATATAAATGGGATTAAAATAAAAAATAAAATAAAAAAAATCTCACATTGTCACCTTTTAAGTGATTGCATTAAAATCTGATGTGGCTATCAGTTGAGACAGCCATTGGATGTTTTTGCTTTGACAATATAAAGAGGCAGCCTTTTCCTTTAAATTGTTTTGCTCTTAGAATTTGATGAAGCTGGGGGGAGGAGGAAGAATGTTTTCCCCCGTTGTTTTTAATAAGATAAGAAATGGCCCGTTACAGAACAGAAGGGAAGCTTTGCCCTTCAAACTGATTGGAGAACGTGATTTATGACTGCTAATTGGAGGAGGGAATTATGCCAGATATTAGTTGCTGAAGGGAGGGGAATTCAGATCTTGGCATTCCACTATGCTGTGCCGATGCTTTGTTTTCACTATTAAAGACTTTTTAGGATAAACAATGCCCAAAAGTTCTTTGAAGTGTTTCATTAGTCGGAACCATGACAGTATAGAGTTTCCTGCTTTTTTATTATTAAAAAGTTTTATAAAAGTTACAATACAAACCCAGCCCCAAACCTGCTTGAGCAGGAGGCTGGACTAGAATATCTCCAAGGTCTCTTCGAGCTCTATCCTGTCCTATCCTATCCTATCCTATCCTATCCTATCCTATCCTATCCTATCCTATCCTATCCTATCCTATCCTATCCTATCCTATTCTATTCTATTCTATTCTATTCTATTCTATTCTATTCTATTCTATTCTATTCTATTCTATTCTATTCTATTCTATTCTATTCTATTCTATTCCAATGTAACAGCCATAAAAGTTGAAAAAACAGTAAGAGCCAGTTGGATCTAGGTGTTAAGATGCCAGGATAGAGAGCAGGAGACAGTGAGTTCTAGTGCTGCCTAGTTACAGGATTGTTATTGTTCTTGGGAAAAGAGGAGGAGGAAGGAGTATGAGGTATATCTTGGCTGCCTTGGGTTATTGCTAAACATAATAAAAGAGGGATGAAACATCTTTTAAATTCATAAAAAAGAGTTCAAAGAAGAATAAGAAACCATGAAAGCATTAGCAAAGGGATGTATTTGTACTAATTCCCAACGTTGGTGGAGACAGAGAGAGACCAGAGGAAGAGAAGCAAATATAACAACAGAGGGACTGCTTTCACGAAGAGTCTCTTGTGTAGTTTGAAAGCGAGTCCTCTGAGAAAAAGGGTCTTTTGAGGAAAAAGAGGGAAAAGGAGAGAGCAGGGGCAGGGAAGTAATGGAAGGAATAAAAGAGGGAAACAAGATATCCTCTGGATCTTGAAAGAATTGCTTGTTCAGCTCACTAGTCCTTAAGCTGTGAGTGGCACAAAATGAATACATGGGAAGAAGCCCCTGAGTCAGGCATGACTGCCAGCCACAGAGATGTCACAAGGATATAATTTCCTTGGCAATAGGAGGGAAATGGCCGTTACATTTTCCTGTGAGAAAAGAAATGAAATTGTCTAGGTTTTTTTTCCCCATGCAACTCTTCTCTCCCATCCGCAAGGTGACTCACCATCACTAACTGGACTTAATGGGACTGGCAATCTTTGGACACAGGGAAAATGGAAGAGCAGGGATAGGGTAGTAACGGCAGGAATAAAAAAAAGGGGGCAAAATGTCCCCTGGTCTTTTCTGGAGGATAGAAGCCATCTCCATTGGAAATTACATTTATGTTTCGTGTGACGATCTTTTTGGGAACCATGTAGTTGAGCAAGATCAATGAAAAAGAGGATTATGTAGATTTCAGGAAGCTCTCTTTTAATCCTAGTCTGGGGTCAATATAGACTGGTTGAATGCCTGAGTCCGAGATTGGCTTCCAACAAACTTCTTTCCTGTCTCTGGATTGTGCATCTCTGCGTGGCCTTCCATTCCTTTCTCAGTTTTTCCTCCCAGTCTCTCTCCCTGTTTCTTCCAAGATCACTTTTTCCAGCTCTGTGGATGCCAGAGGGCATGTCAAGCTGCCAACTGTATATATGCTTCCTGCGTGGAGTTATTGTAGAGATAAGTAAGGAGGGATATAAATGAAGATATAAATAACTAAGCAAGTAAAGAAGTAAACTGAAAAGAATCCCTCCCTGTGTCTGGAAAGGACAGACATAATGTGAAACCAGAAGGCTTCCTTTTACCTTTGAGGGTGAAGGGCCAAAATCTCATCTGTGTGGCTGCTTCACTCCACCCCCTGCCAGAGGCCCACAAGAAAGTCACAGATGTTAAGCACATTTTTGTTTGTTTATGCTATATCCATCTGTGGTTCTTTCAGTTAAGGCAATCAGAATAGTGCTAGGAGGGACCTTGTAGGTCTTCTAGTCCAATCCCCTGCTCAAGCAGGAGACAAATGACTATACAGTCTTTTCTTGAAAACCTCCAGTGTTGAAGCACCCACAACTTCTGAAGGCAAAGCTGGTTGATTGTCCTCATTGTTAGGAAATTTCTGCTTAATTCCAAGTTGCTTCTCTCCTTGATTAGTTTCCATCCATTGTTGCTTGTCTTGCCTTCTGGTGCTTTGGAAAATAAGTTGACCTCCTCTTCTTTGGCAGCCTTGCAAATACTGAAATACTGCTATCATGTCCCCCCTAGTCCTTCATTTCTCTAGAGTAGCCATATCCAATTCCTGCAACGGTTCTTCATATGTTTTAGTCTCCAGGTCTTTAATCATCTTAGTTGTTCTTCTCTACACTTTTTCCAGAGTCTCAACATCTTTTTTGTAATGTGGTGACCAAAATTGGATGCAGTATTCCAGGTGTGGTCTTTCTTATTAAGGATTTAATAAGCTCTCCAAGTTCATTGTTGTGGAGTTTATAGGGAAGTGCTCTCCATGGTATGCTGTCAAGCAGTTTAATTCAACTGTTGGATGTTCAAGTTCCCATTAGATTTTCTATTATCAAGCCAGCGTGTTCTTTGTTTGCATCTTCTTCTTTGTCCACTAACCATTCCTAGCATCACTGCCTTCTCCAAAGAATTCATGTACATAACATGGTCAAAGTAAATCAGATATAGTATTATGATTTTAGCTTCCAGTGATGTGTCAGATTACTACCTTTCTGTTAGTTACTCTGGCTCTCCATGGTAGACACAGTAATTTGTACAGTGCTACAGTTAAAAGGCATCAATTATTCTTCAATTAGTGATTCTTAGTGTCCAACTCACACCCATGCATCAGTATACGGAAAACTATTGCCTGTTTTTTGTATTTCAATCAATATATCTGCTTTTCCAGATCTTACATCTGTTAACAATTGCAGTGCAGCCTAAGGTTATCCTCTGTTTGATTTCAGGAGTAGATCTGCCATTATGAACAATTTTTTATCCAAGGAAGATAAATTCTCAAACTAAATCAATTTCCTCCTTGTTGATTTTAAATGTCTCCTGTCCATCTGCAGTTGTAGTCATTATCTTTCTTTTCCTGATGTTAAGACTCAGTCCTACTTTTTCATTTTTATCTTTGATTTTCCAGATTCTTTCCCCCACATTTCCTTAATTTCAGCCAATAGTATTGTAACATCTCCATGTTTAGATGCAGCAAATTAAAACTTGGGGAAATTTGCTTGGGTCTTTCTGTTTTATGTCACATTTCATAGGGACATCATCTCCACTTATTTCACTGAATGCTCCTTTTCTTTATCTTTAGCCCCTGCTGAGTTCTCGGTGTGTGGATAGCTGCCTACCTGGATTTGTCAGGCTGCTGGACCCCGTGAAGCCAGTTTGCTGTTACAGTTGTGCTCCTTGTGCAGAAGGGACCATCTCCACTCAGGAAGGTGGGTGACTCCAGAGAAAAAAGTAGCTCATGTCTTTTAGTTTTTAATATCCACAATTATTTCTAAAAGTTTTATTGGTTCTTAGCTTAATTCACATTTTTTCACACTTACAAAAAAAGGGGATGTTTACTTCCCAATGAAAGAGAATCAGTAAAGCAATGAAGAACTGTATTATTATTATTATTATTATTATTATTATTATTATTATTATTATTATTATTATTATTATTATTATTATATCACTACATGTCTTGCGACCAAGTCTCTTCCATTACATCCACCTGATCCACCAAACTGGGGAGGCCAGGGATGTTGCGGGTCTCCTCTCCTAAGGTGGTACATCTGGTGGGATCCAGAAGAAGGACCACCTTTGTGGTGGCTCCCTCCCTTTGGAGCACCTTCCCCACAGAGATTAAACTGGCTCCCACTTTGACACTCTTGTACAAGACCTTGAAGACCTGGTTTTGCCATCGGGCGTGGGGAACGCAAAGTGGGCTAGAGCCCATCAACTGACTTATCTGATTGACTCTTGTCATTGGAGCGGGGGAGGGACTGTTATTTTTATTGTTTGTATATTGGGTTTTTATTTTTGCAAGCCACCCAGATTGAGAGGGAGGCCATATAAATTCAAATATAAATAAGTAAATAAATAAATAAATATTTGAAAGTTGTATAAAAAAACACAGCTTAACAAAACAAAACCCAAATAGAAAAAATATAAAAATGAAGCACATCATTATTAATAAAAAGTAGTATGAAAAAATGAAGATATATAAAAATTTAGATGTATCATCTCCACATTGAGCTTTTCTTAAACAATTTTATTATACATATAATATATAATATTTTATACACAGATATATGTGTGTCTGTGAAATTAAATTAAAAAGTTAAAAAAGTTACAATGCCATTGAAAAGAAGTGAGTTATGACTATTTTTCACACTTACCACTGTTGCAGTATCCCCATGGTCATACGATCACAATTTGTCACTTGGAAATTGTCATGTATTTGTGGGAGTTGTGTTGTCCTGGGGTCATGTGATCACCACTTGCCACCCCCTGTCAAGCAAAATCAATGGGGGAAGCTAGATTAGCTTAAGAACAGCATGATTCACTTAACAGTTGCAGTGATTCAGTTAATAATTGTGGGGGGGGGAGTTGTAAAAGGGACAAAAACTCACTTAACATCCGCCTTGCTTAGAAATGGAAGTTTGGGCTCAGTTGTGATCATACGTCGAGAACTATGTGCAGTTATATTGTCTAATGTAGATATTTCCTGTTGTAAAATTTTAATTTTGTATAAAATAGAAGAATCTGCTAGTGCTTTCTGTAAATCCTCCTCTTTCCATTTAATTGCATCTAAGATAATATGCATTTTTTAAGGATTTCCTTTTCCAATCCTGATTATATTGAGTAAAATAACCCCTCATGATAATTTTGTTGGCATTCCAAATCCAAATTCATATGAAAAAAACCCTTTATCCTCTTTTTTTACAAAATTTCACAACCCCTTCTCTTTGCATTATTGCTTTGTTTAATTGCCATCATAAACTTTTTTCAATACTACATTAACTGTTACGATTTAAAAATATTTTAACTAGAATGTTACAAAGAATCTGTACATCAAGTTTTAAACAGTACATGCATATTTTAATTTAAAGAGGAGAAATCCTGATGTAGACTTTTGTGAAATTTAAGATAATGGTTTCATCATTTGCTGTTTTTTACTTGTTAGGGAAAATGGCTTTTTTCTATGAATGCCACAAGTCATGAAATCACTCCTTAATATATAAAATAAAAGTAGTTTCCCAATATGTCCAAATCATTCTCTTAGCAATTCCCCACACTCAAAGCAATCAAAGTTCCTCAAAAGCAGTTCAATTCCACATTTTTGGAATGTAATTCAAGATAAGGTTAACTCTTTATTATTGGAAGATTTCCACACAAGTAAAAAAGGTGAGTACTGCATTTGTTTTTTTGCAGATGCTGAACAGTGTGTAAGATGCCCTGAAGACCAGTACCCAAACAAAGACCGAGATCAGTGTGTTCCTAAGGTGATAACCTTCCTATCCTACACAGAAGATTTGGGGATCATCCTTACTTCCTTTGCTTTACTTTTCTCTTTGAGCACCGCCTTTGTTTTAAGCATCTTTGTTAAGCACATGGAAACTCCAATAGTGAAAGCCAACAACCGGGACCTGTCCTACCTGCTCCTCATTTCCCTCCTGCTTTCTTTCTTGTCTTCCTTTCTGTTCATTGGCCAGCCAAGGACAGCCAACTGCCTTCTGAGACAAGCAGCCTTCAGCATCATTTTCTCAGTGGCTGTCTCTTCTCTTTTGGCCAAAACCATCACAGTGGTTCTGGCCTTCCTAGCCACCAAGCCAGGGAATAATTTGAGGAAATGGCTGGGGAAGCTTTTGGGCAACTCCATTGTCCTTTGTTGCTCTGTTGTCCAAGTTATGATCTGCACTATCTGGTTGGGGACTGTTCCCCCTTTCCCAGATTTGGATCTGCATTCCCAGGCAGGAGAGATTATGCTGCAGTGCAATGAAGGCTCAGTCACCATGTTTTATATTGCACTTTGTTATATGGGCTTCCTGGCAGCTGTTTGCTTGATGGTGGCATTCCTGGCCCGAAGGCTGCCTGGGGCCTTCAATGAAGCCAAGCTGATCACCTTCAGCATGCTGGTCTTCTGTAGTGTTTGGGTCTCCTTTGTGCCGACCTACCTGAGTACCAAGAGCAAATACATGGTTGCTGTGCAGGTCTTCTCCATGTTGGCCTCCAGTGCTGGGCTGCTGAGCTGCATCTTTTTCCCCAAGTGCTACATTATTCTTTTTCGATCTGATTTGAATAGAAAGGAGCAGCTTATTCTGAAAAGCAAAAGAGGAATGTGATTTTAAATATGCACCATTGGTCAAGCAGTATGAGATCCATTTGCTTATCTCTGTTCCCAAAGGAAAATGTTTAGATCAAACATGATAGTTTCTTAGGGAAATGTATTCTGTCTGCTTTATATTTACATTTTAAGTAACACCCAATTTGTTAAAAATAAAAACTTCTTTAAAGGAGTGGTAGAATCAGAGCTTCAATTCTATCCCACATAAACATACACACACTCACATAGACACACAAATTATATAAAAATAGGAAAATAAATAAATAATAATGAGGACTTCTGCAGAAATCAAAGTCAATATTTTGTATAATTATTTTGTACTGTATTATTTCTCACAATATTTTGTGAGAAATTGGCCATTGTTCTCAGATTGCATGTAGATCTGTGATGTACGTGAATGTTTCTGTGGTGTGACATCAAATTTCCTGGGTTCATTCTGCACTTAATATATTTTCCCTCATAAAAATGCAAGAGCTTTGGTTTTACTAGTCTCTATGAGAAACTGTAGATTTGTATTGTCTTCTCTACTACTATGGTGAATTAAACCAATAAATGGAGTTGCTATGGTGAATGATGGCATTTGTTAAACTTGTGATCTTTATCCACTGTTCCATTGTCCAGCTGTCTGTGCCCATGTAACAGCTATTTCAGGATATCTAAAAATATTACTGGCATTTGCTGTAGTTCTTTTTTCTTACTGCAACAAAAGATTAATGATATAGATCAGTCATGTCAAACTGCCAGCCCGCAGGCCAGACGTTTCATCCTAAAACTGCCCCCACCCCATTGCCGTTACTGGAAAAAAGTCACAATGCGTTGTGCGATGTCACATGACATTGCAAGTTTGACATGCCTGATATAGATGGTGAACAGATAACTATTTTAATCATCAAACTGAACAATTTTCTGAAAAGGCTTATGTGGGTCATTCCATAATATATCTCAGGACATGCTCCCAGTTGTTCTCCTTTCAGAAGGGAAGATGTTGGTTAGTGAACCACCTGTTAACAATCATTCCAGGCCAGTGGCAATCCTGCTCAAGGTCAGAGATAATGGTTAACTTATTAAAGGAGACCTTCCAAAAGTATACCGAGAATTGACCAATTAAAACAACCATATCTAAAAGACACTTGCTGCTCACACCAATGAGCAACAAACAGCTAATATGGAATTTAGAGCTGATTCCCCTCCCAAATCTACTAAGAGAGAAAGAAATAACTGGAGCTCGGTGCTGATCCTGGTGCTTCTGCTGAGCCCAGATGAAGCGCCGATCAGCTGGAATGTTGCAGCATGTCAAAGGTCTTGTGATTTACATTCAGATGCTTGACAACTGATTCATATTTATGATGGTCACAGTGTCCCAGGGTCATGTGAAGTGACCAAAACCTGCTACAACCACCCAGCAGAGGGGGAAGGAATAAAAACCAAACACCACACCACACCGCCCCTGCTGCCAATCCTCAACAGAAATGCTCACAACAATGAAAATCTCGGACAGGAGGAAGAATGCCGCCGGGCGGGCAGACAAGTGTCTTTCTTGACTGTGGCTGGGGGCACTTTTTCAGTGACATTGTAACTTCAAACAGTCATTAAGGGAATTGTTGTAAGTCGAGGACTACCTGTACTTCATCACTTTTTTCCTTTTTTTGGGGTCATCAAGTTTTTGATACCTTGCTAGGCGACTGGTGGTACTCTGATGTTGCCATATCCTAAAAGTGATATAATGGGTGAAAAGGTTGAAAGCCCTGTTTTAGACAATAATAGGTTGTAATATCAGTTTTAGCCACAAGATGTTGTCCATACCATTTAGTGGACAATCATTTAGATATGAGCCAGCAGTGTAATGCAGCTGCTAAAAAAGCTAACACAGTGTTAGGCTGCATTGACAGAGGGATAGAATTAAGATCACATGAAGTATTAATAGCACGTTACAATGCCTTGGTAAGGCCACACTTGGAATACTCCATACACTTTTGGTCACCACAATGTAAAAAAGATGTTGAGACTCTAGAAAGAGTACAGAGAAGAGCAACAAAGATGATTAGAGGACTGGAGGCTAAAACATATAAGGAATGGTTGCTGGAATTGGGTATGTCTAGTTTAAAGAAGAAAGGGACAAGGGGAAACATGATAGCTGTGTTCCAATATCTCAGGGGCTGCCACAAAGAAGAGGGAGCCAAGCTATTCTCCAAAGCACCTGAAAGCAGGACAAGAAGCAACGGATGGAAACTAATCAAGGAGAGAAGCAACCTAGAACTAAGGAGAAACTTCCTGACACTTAGAACAATTAACCAGTGGAACAACCTGCCTCCAGAAGCAGTGAATGCTCCAACACTGGAAGTTTTTAAGAAGAGACTGGACAGCCATTTGTCTGAAATGGTATAGGTCCCTTCCAACTTTATTATTATTATTATTATTATTATTATTATTATTATTATTATTGTTGTTGTTGTTGTTGTTGTTGTTATTGTTATTAGTAGTATTAGTATTAGTATCCTATCCTACACAGTAGTACTGGGGATCATCCTTATTTCTGTTGTTTTATTTTTCTCTTTGAGCTATGGCTTTGTTTTAAGCATATTCATTGAGCACATGGAAACTCCAGTAGTCAAAGCCAATAACAGGGACCTCTCCTATCTGCTCCTCATTTTCCTCCTGCTTTCCTTCTTGTCTTCCTTTCTGTTCATTGGCTAGCCAAGGAGAGCCACCTGCCTTCTGACACAAGCAGCCTTCAACATCATTTTATCAGTGGCCATCTCTTCTCTCTTGACTAAAACCGTTATGGTGGTACTGACCTTCCTAGCCACCAAACCAGGGAACAGTGTGAGGAGATGGCTAGGGAAGCCTTTGGGTAATTTAATTGTCCTTTTATGTTCATGTTTCATGTTCTATTATTCAAGTTATGATCTGTGCTACCTCTCCCCCATTCTTAGACTCTGATTTGCATACCCAGGCTGGTGTGATTGTTCTGCAGTGCAACGAAGGCTCAGTCACCATATTTTACACTGCACTCTGCTACAAGGGCTTCCTGGCAGCTGTCTGCTTGGTGTTAGCTTTCCTGGCCCAGAGGCTGCCTGGGGCCTTCAATGAAGCCAAGCTGATTACCTTTAACATGCTGGTCTTCTGCAGTTTTTGGGTCTACTTTGTGCTCACCTATCTCAGTACCAAGGGCAAATACATGATAGTTGTGCAGGTTTTCTCCATCTTGACATCTTCTGAAATAGATTTTGATTTAACAATTCATTTCCTCCTACACCTCCGAAAACCCAGAAAGAGATAGAGAGGGAAAGGGAGGGAGGGGAGAGAGAGAGAGGGAGAGAGAGAGAGAGAAGGGAAGCACAAGTGCCTCTGTCTTTCTCTGTCTCTGTCCCTCTCTCTGTCTCTCTGTCTCTGTTTCTCTGTCTCTGTCTCTCTCTCTCTCATACACACACACACACAAACACACAAACACACTGAGTGGGGGAAGAGGATTGGCAGACCAAGGGCAGAAAGAGCGAGAGGGAGATGGAAGGAGAGAGAGAGAAAGGAAGGGAGGGAGGAAGAGGGAGGGAGAGAAAATATGCAAATATGTGGTTGTACTTACTGGACCTTTAGTAAAGAATTTTGATTTTTTTTAAATTAAGAAATGAGGTATGGGGATAATTATGCTGTATTTAAAGATGGTAGATAAGCTGCTAAAATTGTTTTCACCTGTTGGGATGAAGGAGAAAGGTTTTTTCCCCCTCTTTCTCCTGCATAAAAAATTGTTTTCTTTGTAGCAGTTCATTGATTTCATAAATGCAACACACTATAGTTTTTTATACATAGCATAAAGGTAAAAAAGGATATATGCAGTGTTATCTTCATTTTAGATGTCAAAAGGGTTTTGCGGCTCCCGGTGTTCTCTTTTCTGTGGGAAACGGGTCCAAGTGGCTCTTTGAGTGTTTAATGTTGCCGACCCCTGGTCTGGGTTAATCAGTACATCAAATGTTCATATATATTTTTTCTTTTGGGTCTAATTTTTAAATATTAAACAAATAAAATCCTTATTTTCAACTAGTTTCCAAATATTTTAATTTTAATGACCAAATTTTCCCTTATCTCAGCTTCTCCCTTTAACCCTCTAATTAGTAATATGAAATCCCCTCTAATGAATCAAAACCCCAATTTTCTTCAACCTTATTCTGGCTTTCTTCCTTTGCCAACTAGCATTCCATGTGAATGCTTTTAGATCATCAAATAGATCTCCTTCTATTATTATATATATTATTTGAAAAAAGAGAGACCATTTAGTTGCCATTTTTTGGAAGGGCTAGCCCATTTGTAATCATTAAATTGTCTCCCTATTATTCCAATTCACCATGATTGTCCTGATATGTTTATTTTCCATTCAATCTGTTCTTTCTCAAATTTTTTTATATAGAAAGTCTTTTCCATTTTCACTCCCTTTTCTGGATTTTCCATTAACTGTATTTGTTGGTCAATAGAGTCCTCTTGTCTTAGCATTTGATTGTTCCATTTCTTCTGTTATCTTCTGCATTGTTAGTTCTTTGGTTGTAGTCAAAATATAGGTTTATGTATCTAAGTTGGCATCTTGTTCTTTTATGTTGGGTCTTATTTTGTCACAAGCTAAAAGCATGGTTTCACGTATTGCTTTCAATATGGAGAGGATCTTTTCCTGGTCTTCATCCATATTCTCTTAATAATGTGTTAAGTTGAGGATTTTAAGATCAAACATTAAAAATAATTTTATAACTGGGTATGGGACTTCTATTTCATGTGTTTATAGGTAGTCTTTATAGTAGAAGTCATTTGTCAAGTAAAATTTTATAGTCCAAGGTATTTCATCATCTCATATAATTACCAATGTTCCTCAAATAAAGACATAGGAAAGCAATTCCCCAGTAAAGGTTTACATTCATAGTTCAAGCAAGCCAGTTATGCCACCCAGAAGTTCTCTTTACAGCTGAGTTTCTCACAGGTGGTCTCTATCAAAGTTGAAGGAACTTTATCTGAAGTCTGGGCTTCAAGCCAAGTCTCTTCTAGGCAATAACAAGTTGTATTACCAAACGTCACCATAAGATGTCACTGATGCCATTTATTTATTTATTTATTTATTTATTTATTTATTTATCTATCTATCTATCTATCTATCTATCTATCTATCTATCTATCTATCTATCTATCTATTTATTTATTTATGGGACTTATGTGCCGCCCTATCTCCCGAAGGACTCAGGGCGGCTAACAACAATAAAAATACAGCAATGCAAAAGTTAAAAAGAATTAAACTAACAGCCCCAATAAAATAATTAAAATTAATAAATTAAAATTTAAAAACATTTTAAAAATCCCTATCATCAGTCCAGGTCAGCCTGATGGAAAAGGAATGTTTTAAGGCCACGGTGAAAGGACTGGAGATCGGGGCTGTCCAAAGCTCAAGGGGAAGTTGGTTCCACAGGGCTGGCACTCCCACAGAGAAGGCCCTCCCCCTGGGTGTCGCCAGCCGACATTGTCTAGCCGACGGCACTCTGAGGAGGCCCTCTCTGTGTGAGCACACTGGGCGATGGGAAGATGTTCCCGGCAGCAGGCAGTCCTGCAAATATCCCGGGCCTAGGCCATGTAAGGCTTTAAAGGTAAGTACCAGCATTTGAAACTTTTCAAGTCCCCAATTTTTATAATAGTTTTTCAAAGTTTATTTCTTTTCTTTTTAGATAAAAATCAGCATATCCAGTAGAAGTAGGAATAAGAAAATTTTTTAGGAAAACTTTTTAGTCCCTAAATTCCAAAAGTATATGCATCCAATTAGATTAAAGTTGTTTTTATAATTGCTTTGTTTCCCTGGGTAGTCAGTTGCCGCTGTTATTAGAGGGTGGGGCAGGAATTCCCTTCCCTCTCTCCTCACAGGGGGAAAAATACTTAGGGCAGTTTTTTCAAGAAAAATATTTAGAGTCTTAAAGAGAAGATCAGATCTCACCCAGTTTCATCTGTGTAGTAATTTTGACCTTGGCTGTCAGCATCTTAATGACGAGCCATATTACTATGGCCGGTCTTTCCCCCGCCAGTTTGGAGAGCTGCCCTGGATCAAGCGGCAGAGCTGCTGCCCTCCCACAATCAAGCGGGGATCCCTTACAGGACAACTTTCAACCCTTTCCAAGGTCCCCCAGTGGGATGAAATCGGATGCTGAAGATGGAGTTTGCCTCCATGCGTCTGGAGATGCCAATGGCAAATCGGAAGTCCCCCAAGAATGGCAATTCTAACACAACCGAGGTTTAATTCAATTTTAGCAAAAATTGTTCCCATATATACAATACATAATGCAGCAGGGCATATATAACAGAATAACATTAAGCCCAGTGATGGGATTCAAATATGTGAACAACTTGTTCTCTATGTGGATTATGCTTCCGGAAGTCCATTCTGGGCCTGGGCAACAAAAAATTCCACTGATTCTCATTGTTGGGAAATTTTTCCTTAGTTCTATTGTGCTTCTCTCCTTCTCTGTAGATCAGAGGTCCCCAACCTATGGGCCACGGTCCACTACTGGGCCATGGCTTCTAGTCCACTGGGCCACATGAGTAACTGGGCAGTGCATGTGTGCATTCTCACCCCCCTCCACTGTTTCACCCAGGGAGGTCAGGAGAGAGTTGGGCAAGACGGCAGCAGTGTGCTTGGAGGAGGGGAGCCCAAGGAAGTTGCAGCAGATGGAAAAATGGCCGGACGGCCCTGCTGAGAAAGAGTGGGGTAGAAATAGAGTCGGGCGAGACGGCAATGGTGTGTTTGGAGGAGGGGAGCCCAAGGAAGTTAATAATAATAATAACAATAATAATAATAATAATAATAATAATAATAATAATAATAATAATAATAATAATATAAAGTTGCAGCAGATAGAAAAAGCAGCAGACAGCCCTGCTGCGAAAGAGTGGGGTGGAAAGAGAGTCGGGTGAGACGGCAACAGTGTGTTCGGAGGAGGGGAGCCTGCAGAAGGCACAGCAGATGGAAAAACAGCTGAATGGCCCTGCTGCGAAAGAGTGGGGTGGGGAGAGAGCACTTCAAATAGACTTTTTTGCTTTTATTTTGATGCTCCAGGTGCCTCGTGTTTTGGCAACATCTTGCCTGCTTTTCAAGGTTTAATGTGATGTATTTATGTGTGTGTGTGTGTGTGTGTTCCTACTTTCTTCATGCAGTTCTCCAAGTTTGCAAGCCAAGCGCACTACTACCCAGCTTGCAATGTGGGAGGAGTGAGGGGAGAAGCTACATTTTCCCTTAAGCGCTGTGTCTCCAAGGGAATCCTTCTCTCATTTGCTCCTTTTCCAAGACTGCTGGGAGCTTGCACAGTGCCATCTCTCTTTCTCTCTCTCCCTCTCTCTCTCTCTCTTTCTCTCTCTCTGTTTTCTGAGTCTTTGGTTTGTTTTGCTGGAAGATGAAGAGCTTCCCATCCATCCTGCATCTGGAACCAACCAATGCTAGTCTGGTATTTGTCTCTCCTATCAGTAATTTCCTGGTTACTTGACTTCTCTTCAGGGTCATAGGTGACCCAGCCTAATAGATTTCAGACTGCCCTCATCCACTGTTTCACCCAGTGAGGTGGAGAAGGAGTTGGATGAGGCGGCAGCGGTGTGTTCGAAGGAGGGGAGCCTGAGGAAGGTGTAGCAGATGGAAAAAGGGCCAGACGGCCCTGCTGTGAAAGAGTGGGTTGGGGAGAGAGTCAGGTGAGATGGCAGCGGTGTTTTTGGAGGAGGGGAGCCTGAGGAAGGTGCAGCAGATGGAAAATGGGCCCACTCACCTTTCCAGCAGTCTTCCAGTCTCTTCCTCCGCTGCCGCCATGTGGAGATTTAGATTTATTAAATTTAGATTTAGATTTATTAAATTTATATGCTGCCCTTCTCCCCAAGGACTCAAGGAGTCTGAAGAAGAAAAGAGGTTTGTGGGCAGTCCCACAAGCCAAAGAATTTCAACCAATCAATTCAAACTTTGTGAGTTTTTTTTTCCATGAGAAGTTTGACTTGATTGGTTGAACTTTTTTAGTCCCACTTTTTTGGAGGGGGACTGCACATGGCAGAGGACTGGGAGCCGCAAGAGATGCCTGAAAGAGGCACATGCGGCTCCGGAGCCACAGGTTGCTGACCCGTGTCTTAGCCCATGAGACAACCCAGAGTTTTGGACATTGCAGGGTTGATGTTTTTCATTATAATTAGTTATATCTTGCTTGTCCTCCTAATTCTCCAGTCCTTTTCCCTAATGAATGTCTTCAGTGTAAACAAAAGATTTGCAAAAAACATCATTATTTGTGTCAGAGGATCTGGCGTGGTTTAATGCCTTTTTGCCATTTATTGCTCGGGAACGTGTGTGGATTGAGAATTGATTTTCATATTCAATATAAAGCATTGGCTCAACTCTTGAATAAGGGAAGTCAGAGATAATTTAGTGCTTGGTTTTTCTTAGACTTACTTGATAAGAACAAGCAGTCTACCAACATATCAACAATGATCCTGCAGACTCTTCTTCTGCTCTTGCCCCATCTAATTTATGGGGTGCTAAAACTGAAATGCGTCTTGAATTTGATGGCAGATGAAATAAAGCCACTGAATTTCTACAGACCAGGAGACACTCTCATCAGTGGGATTGCTTATTTCAAAATTATTGAACACTATATATATACATTTCAGATGCCTCCGATTAATAATATCTTATCGTAAGTCCCTATGTCTTACAGAGGTACAGTCTCCATTTCTTGTGTGAGAGAGATTGTGCTGTGAGATTGGCATGGAAAGAAGCTCAGACATGAACAACCAAGATACTTGCGGAGAATCCATTAATAGCTCATCTAATAAATGACAAGTCAGCCTACGTTGCAAGAAACCTGAAAAGAAATTAGTTAAAATGTTCCATGTATCTCTGCCGTAATTAATTCATGGTCAAAGGAAAATTCCTTTTGTGCTTCCAGAGTCTGTATTTATTGTTCATGCAAGCATTAATAACATCTTGCTGAATATTTTCACAATACATTTATTGTGTTGCTTGCTTGATGTTGGGGCAGAACATCATATTCCTATTTTAAAACCCTACAGATATTCTGTTATTGGGCAGTCTGCCCTTTGGTCTATGAAAAAGACCAAGAAATATAGATTTCAGCTAAATGTAGGGATCTTTTTTCTCTTAGGCAGAACAAAACTAAGCACCTTAGCCTGAGTGCCACCTACAGCATTATCATATTGTATGTAGTTTCTGCACAGAGAGTGAGATTGTACTAAATGAGTGATTTATTCTTCCTGTGCTCTTCCAGCCAAATGTTTGTGAACTGGAGTACCTCAAAATGTATTAGAAGCAACTTTACTGTAAATTTTTGAAACTGAATGAAATACTCTTCAGTCTGGGACGAAAATAGAAATACAAGAAAGGAGAGAAAAAGGAGCATGTGTATATATATTATATTCGTCCAAGGGGGAAGACTGTTTTAAGTGACTCTTCCTAGGTTTTTAGCCAATTATCTGCTGGACAAGGTGGAGAGGAATAACTCTGAGACTCCTTGTTCTTAGCTTACCAGATGCAAGGAGCTCGGTTCCTTGAAACGCTGACTGCTCCAATGTAGGTCTTCCCCTCTGGAGAAGGTGACGTGTTGAAGGTAAAAGCCAAGCAACAATTGGATAGATTTACAGGGAGACAAAATGATATTTTGATATCTTTTAATCCATCTCATTTGGGGTCTAAATCAGTCAAAGCAATACCTAGAAAATAGACCCAGAGATTTTTAATAAATAATTAGTATTATTACAGTAAAAGGAGAATACTTTAAATATGGTGTTCTGATGGAATGCAGAATGAAGATGTGTTGTCCCTATATTTCCAGAATAGGCTCCACACAGTACTGGAAGTTCTTGTCCTTCCTTTTTGCGCTTGAAGAAATTAACCAGGACTCCCAAATCTTACCCAACATCACCCTGGGCTACAATATTCATGACAGCAATTCCAACAAAAGAGGAACTTCGGAAGCCTTGCTGGACCTGCTTTCAAAGGGAGAGGCAAATGTTCCAAATTATAGCTGCGAAAAGGAGAAAAACACACTGGTGGTCCTTGAAGGAGCTGAGGCAGGCACATCCAGAGATATCTCAAATTTGCTGAACCCTTACAAGATCCCACAGGTAGGCTTCATGATTGCATGGCCATTTGAAAGGGGATAAGGGAATAAGTTCCCATGGCGGCGCCTGGAATGGCTGCGGCTGCATTGGCTCTTGAAGGCAAATAGTTTTGGGAGGGATAGTAAGGGCTATAGGCCACATGATCAGGAAGATTTTAATGTGTTTGAGCAACATGGTAGAACTAAGGTAACATACGACTGACAATCTTTGCTGGCCTGGCGAGTTGCTAGTTGTTTTGGAACTGTTGGTGAGACCGTTAAAAGTCGTTGGCACTGTTTGAATTTGTTCTACCAGAAGCAAGATCTGACTGCTGGCCTAGTGATGGATTGTATTGCAAATCAGGGCTGTTTCCAGAGGAGGCAGAGGAGGAGAGGACCTGGAGCTTATGGAGCGAAGGAACTGGATGAGGGTGTCGGCAGGCCCAGAGGAAGAGAGAGAGGCTTTTGGAGGAGTTGGTGGCGGCGGCAGCGTGCTTCAGGGGCGAAAAGAAGCAAGGCCTCTTTAAGGAAAAGGTGGAAGAGTCAGGATCAGAAAAAGGAAAGAAGGCGAGGTTGTCAGAATACAAACGAATTTGAGGGCTAATCCACATGGAGCCCCATTTCCATCTGTCCTGTTTGCCATCGTTCACTCCCTAGAGACTAAAATGGACAATGTGAAATTTGAGCGGGCCCCGAACAAGGAGTATATATTGGAGGTGGTGACCCTTTGAGAGCTGTATGCAACGAAATTTCATTTTGATGTATGCTGATTGGTGTACATTCAAAGTGACAATAAAGTTATCATCATCCATGATGGCCACCAAGAGTTGCAGGAGAAGATTCAAGAATCTGAATTATATGTGAAACTGTGAGATTCTTGTGCCAGGGTTCTTTTCCAGCTTGGAGGATCCTATGGACTATTCGAGGTAGAAATTTTTTAGAGGTGGTGTTGATGAAATTGTAGCATGCCTGCAAGCGAGCTGTATCATTCCTGTCTTTTTGAAACCATAGATTTTTAATATTTTTTCTTGTTTTTTTTAACCATCATGTTTGCTTCTTTATAACTTTCAGTTGTTACTTTTTCAAAATGGATAACTGCTTCATTTGTCTTTTTTATTTTTTATGTTTTTATATTTATATCTGTATATACAGACACACAAATGCATATGGATATATTTCAGGAAAGAATTCAAGGGGATTATAATAGCAAGTAATTGATCTTAAGACTGAAACTACTATTATAAAACAAATATCTTGATCCATGCTGTTCCTTTAGTTGTTTCATTTTATTATATATTCATTATATATGATTTTGAAGAAAAGTCAAAAGATTATATTGTTTAACCTTGAGATATGGAACTCTGATTAATACTGATAAAATATCTATTTTTTTTCCTTCTACCTTAATCATTTTTAATATTGTAAGGCACTTCCATAGTAGACTATTAAGAATGTAGTTTTATTGTATAAATAGCATGGTATCTGTTGTTCTGCATTAGAGAAATTGGAACAATAGATAATGTATCTGGCTGGATTTAATCATATGTTAATGGTCAGCCTAGTTTACACTAACATTTATGAATATACTTTTAACGGTCTGCTGGCTTTGCCCAAAATCTTGATGATCAACATTTTGATTTGATCTGAGAGAAAATGTTAATATTTTGCCTTCTTTTCAGGTCCGTTACAATTTTCCTTCCCTAGTTTTGAGGGATAGAAAACAGTTCCCTTTTTTTTACTCAACTTTTCCCACAGAAACAAACGAATATCTAGCAATCATCAAAATCCTCCAGTATTTCAAGTGGACATTGATTGGACTCCTTGCTGCAGATACTGAAGATGGGGAGAAATTTATGAGACTCTTCACACCCATACTTGACCAGAATGGTATTTGCGTTGTTTTCACAGTAACCGTTTCAGAAAAATTGGATTATGAAGAGAAGGATGTTGGCCTTTTCAACAAATGGAACCATGTCAACATCTTAATTTACCATGCTGATGTTAAAACCTTCACATATGGATTTTCAGGTATACTACATTTCCTGATGAGAAAATGGGGATATGTTGAAGGGAAAGTTTGGATCATAACAGCTATTTGGGACCTCACCTTGCGGATGTCATTTATTCCAAAGTTCAGAAATAAAAGCTATCGTATCTTTTCTTTACTTAGTCACACAAATAAAAAAATAAATTACGATCATCTTGAACAACTTGAGTCTTTTACTAAGAGATTTCTAAAGCGAGCATATTCGTGTTCCTATTCAAAGCATGCCCTATCTGTGAAAGGTTGGACAAGGTGCACAGAGAAAGAAAAATGGAGGCCAATGTCTCAAGGGTTGAGGGAAAAAATTCTATCCCTGAATGGCTACCACATTTACCACACCATCTGGACTGTAGCATATGCTTTACATGCAGTTTATTCTCTCCAATCCCTGCAAAGGGCCACAAAGAATGAAAAGAGGCCAGGAGTTCAAAGAAGACAGGCTTGGCAGGTACTTTCCTTTTTCCATCACAAAGATTTCTGCTGAACAGGAGAATCCACTCTCCCATTCTGGAAAGTTTGACCTTTCTTTGAGAACTCACATAAGCCAATTTTGTTTTTATCTGATTGTATGCAAATTGGGAATTACTTGGTGTTCAGATTCACCTTCAACTGGCAGAGACTCCACTGCTTGCAAATAAGTAAATATAAGTGCTTATTTAGATCTGACTGAGGAGGTGCAATCATATCCTTTAATAACCTAATTCCCTTTCCTGTAGCCTGTTTTAAAAGATGCAGTCTACCTGCTTCAATTAATAGTTTTGTCCCTGAACCTGTTGCCAGATATCTGGGTAGATGATTTGGAAAGTTGGAGAGAAGTTGATATGTTGAATATAGCTGTTTCTTTTAATTTTCCTTTCTACTATCTTGAATTATAATGATCTTTCTGTACATAAAATTAAAACTATACCACTCGATCTTGGAGTGAAAGGGAAAAACATACCCAGTCATGCAGGGAGCTTCTATGACTGAGGGTGTAATGAGTAGACAGCTTTCCCATCTTCTGGCCCAATGCTTCCTAGGAATATGACCTATTATTCTGGCCCAATGCTACCACAGGAATATGACCTATTAATGCTTTTTTACTCCCATTCTCATGTTCTCTTCTTTGAATCCAAAGTCCATGAGTGAGATAGTTTTAAGCCATATTCAGCTGTATTGGTGCTGAAGTAGCCTTGCCTCTGACATTCTGAAACTATCCGAGGGCAGCTTCCAGGTGTCTCAGATCTATTAGACTTTGACACTAATGACCCTGAAGAGAAGTCAAGCCACAGGAAAGTAACTGAGAAGAGAGACAAATACCAGACCAGCATTGTTTTGTTCCAAATCCAGGATAGAAGGGAAGCTCTTAAGCTCAGCTCTGGAAAACAGTCCCTCAACCAAGCCTTGAATTACAGGATAGTTGACTATCGAATCAGGAGACTTAGAATCATGTTTCCTATTTTCTTCAACTAATTCATTTCTCTTTGCTGTTTTAGCTTCATCCTTTCCTGCACATCTCTCAATTTTATAATAATTCCATAGAAGGTGTATATTTAGATGAGAAAGGGGACCTGGCAGCTGACTTTGACATCACATACTGGGTGAGGTTTCCCAATTGGTCGGTTTACAAAATAAAAGTTGAGAGTCTGGAAAGAGAGGGATGCTCAGAAGATACATTCAAGTTCAGACTAGACCAGGATGCAATCAGATGGGCCATGCAAATCGATGAGGTGGGGAAATAATTTCTTTAAATTCTGCATATTTCTGTGTCATGTAATAGCAATGGCTGATCCAGAGAACAAATAGGTAAATAAACAAGTAAAGTGAAGAGCAGCCCATCCTTTGGCAGGGAATGATGGGAATAACAAGAGACCATGCTTCTTTTTAGCTGTGAGGGAGTGTTAGAAATTCTGTTTATGGCACCACAGATCAAACAGTCACCATGTACTTTACTGCTTAACTATTTAACTGTAACAGGAAAGAGGAAACTCTACTTAAAAATCTTTATACCATACTTATAAACTTGTAAACGCTGGCATCTACTGGCTGAATACTACTGTAGTTGTTGCACAAAAATACATCCAACAGTGAATTCCAACAGGGAGAAGCATCAAAAAGCTATCTGTATGGCTGCTTCACTGCACCTTCTGTCATAGGCCCACAAGAGACTCCCAGAGCTTAAGGACTTTTTTTTCTTTGCTATATTCAGCTGTGGTTCTTTCAGATCTCCAAGTTTAGATTCAGCAAATTAAAACTTAGGCCAGAGGTTTTCTTGGGTCTTTCTATTTTACATCATATTTCACAGGGACATCAATTGCATCTATTTCATTGAATGCTCCTTTTCTTTATCTTCAGCCCCTGCCAAGTTCTCGATGTGTGGATAGTTGCCTGCCTGGATTTGTCAGGCTGCTGGACCCCATGAAGCCAGTTTGCTGTTACAGATGTGTTCCTTGTGCAGAAGGGACCATTTCCACTCAAGAAGGTGGGTGATTCCACAGAGAAAAGATGTCCATGTCTTCTTAGTTTTTAATATCCCCAATTATTTCTATCAGTTCAATTGGTTCTTAGTTTGTCTCACATTTTTATTTTTTCACAGTTTATAGCACACAGAAAAGTTTCTCTCTCAGTGAAAGACAGCTAGTAAAGTTTTGAAAAACTATTTTATTATATTCTTAAAATTGTGCAGTACCAAAATACCCCAGCCTAACTGCTAAAACATACAAAAAACACATATACGTAAAATATAAAAGAGAAAGACATCATTATTAATAAAGAAGAAAGGAAAAATAAAAAAATAATTATAAATAGTTAGATTTATCATCTCCACATCAAGTATTTTTAAACAATAATTTCTATTTCAAAAATAGAATATAATACTTTATTTGGCCAAGTGTAATTAGACACAAAAAGATATATAAACCCCTCCCCAAAAAATGTAAGACAAAAGAATGGTTTCCAAATAGAGATGAAGCTAGACAAAGCTTTTCTTCTAATCAAAGCAGTGAATTTTGCCATCTCTGCCAACTCCAATTAATTTGGCTCTCCATTCTTTAGCTATGCATATTTTGAGTTGTTCCATCACTGTGTATATAGAAGCCTTTCTGCCATTATCATATATAGAAATAATAATACATTGTCTTTCTTTTCAATCTCATTTTCCAAACCTAACAGAAAGATCTCTGGCTTCCTTTGTACATTCAGTTTAAGAATTGTCTGAATTAAAAATACTTGATACCAATAATTCTTAGCTTTCTTACATGTCAGCCAAATATGATGAGAAGTACCTTCAGACTGTTTACATTTCCAACATACATTTGACACACCTTTACAAATCTTTGACAATTTATAAGTTGTTAAGTATCAATGATGTGTACCACCATACATTAACTAACCTAACTTTATTCATTTTCAACGGGAGATTTTACATTGTAGCAATTGTGTGTTCAGGATTACTACATAAATCCAGATCAATATCATTTTTTTTACTAATAAACATGTAACTCTGATAATAAAAATTAATTCTCTATTAACTGCATACAAACAAACCATTGACAAAGTGGCCTTCCTCTTCCAGGCTTTCTCTAGTTTTTAATTCAAGATCTCCTTCAGAGAAAATCAATAAATTAGCATAAGTCAAACAAGGTTGAATAGTGACAAACTATTGGGGTGACAAACAAATACCTTACTCAAATCCAAGTAGATTATGTCCACATCAATTCTCTGGTCCAATATATATATATATATATATATATATATATATATATATATATATATATATATATATATATATATATATATATATATATATATATATATATATATATATATATATATATATATATATATATATATATATATATGTATATATATATATATGTATATATATATGTATATATATATATATATATATATATATATATATATGTATATATATATATATATATATATATATATGTATATATATATATATATATATATATATATATATATATATATATATATATATATAATTAAATAGTTTTACAAAAACAAGATTTTACAATACATCCCAAATCCCCCCCACCCCAAAACCACCCCCCTTCCCCCCCACTTCCCAGAGCTAAATACAGGGTTATAGTTATAATAATCATATTCTAACTAAAGATTATCCATAATATAAAATTAACCAAATTCATAAAGTGCTTTAACTTCCCTTCAACATAGATACATACAAAGTACTAACACTAAAATTAATAACAATATCCCTCTAAAATCTACTCATAAGCTAAATGGAACTTTTTAGTCCCATATTTATTCTGAATATAATCTATCCATCTCCTCCAAACTGAAATATATCTTTCTTGTGAATGATCCTTCAAATAAGCAGAAATCTTAGACATTTCTGCAAGATTCGAAACTTTAAACACCCATTCTTCTATAGTAGGCAAACTATCCTTCTTCCAGTATTGTCCCACCAGTAACCGTGCTGCTGTTATCAAATTCAACATCAAATTGGTTTCTTTAACATCACAATCTACAACAATACCCAATAAAAACAATTGTGGAGAGAACTTTATCTTTCTCTTAAAAATCTTTTGAATGTTCCACCAAATTTTAACCCAAAAAGCTTTTATATTTCTGCAAGTCCACCACATATGAAAATAGGTGGCTTCTAAACTACCACATCTCCAGCATTTAAACTGTAAGTTAGGATACATGTTAGACAACTTTTTGGGATCCAGATGCCATCTATAAAACATTTTATAAAAATTTTCTCTTAAGTTTTGAGCCTGAGTAAATTTAACATTTCTAACCCAAATTACCTCCCAAGTATCCAGCGGAATTGGTTCCTGAATATTTTGTGCCCACTTTATCATACAATCTAATTGTATGATAATTGTATGATAACTAATTCCGTTTCCGAATCCAATTCAATTAAAACATTATATATCCTCTTTATATGTGCATGATTTAAATCTCTAATTTGTTTTACTAAATTTTCATCTGTAATTGTGATGCCAACCTTCTGTCTGGTCCAATAATTTAGTCACACTATCAAAGAATGCAATAAGATTGTTTGGCATGATCTGTTTTTGAAAAACCTGTTAGCTTCTGGTTATTATTTTGCTTGCCTTTAGGTGTTTGCAGATTTATTGCTTGATTATGTTTTCCAGAATCTTTCCAGGTATTGATGTCAGGCTGATAAATCTGTATTTTCCTGGATCAGTTATTTTCCTATTTTGAAAATAGGAACTACATCAGATCTTTTCAATGATGATGATGATGATAATGATGATGATGGAAGGGACTTTGTAGGTCGTCTAGTACAACCCCCTACTCAGGCAGATAGTTCCCTGCTGCTCCAGGATTTTTGAAAGATATGTTTCAGTGGTTCTGAGATCACGTCTTCCAGCTCCTTCAGAACCTTGGGATGTAATCCATCTGGCAATTTGAACTCATCTAGAGTGTCTAAGCATTCTCTTACCATTTTCTTGCTTATTTTGACTTGCATTCCTAATCTGTATTTCTGTTGAGATCTCTTATTTTTCTTCTTCACAGGTATTGGGCTAAACTGGGCTTATCTAATTTTTCAAAGTTTCCCAAAATTTCTTAGGTTGTTTCCCCTGAGGATTTGCATCCATGGAAACCTTCACATGCACTATCTAAGTTTGTTGTAATAATAATAATAATAATAATAATAATAATAATAATAATAATAATAATAATAATAATAATAATAATAATAATAATAATAATAAGTTGGAAGGGACCTTGGAGGTCATCTAGTCCAACCCCCTGCTCAGGCAGGAAACCCTATACCATTTCAGACAAATGGCTGGCCAGTCTCTTCTTAAAAACTTCCAGTGTCAGAGCATTCACCACTTCTGGAGGCAGGTTGTTCCACTGGTTAGTTGTTCTAATTGTCAGGAAGTTTCTCCTTAGTTCTAGGTTGCTCCTCTCCTTGACTAGTTTCCATCCGTTGCTTCTTGTCCTGCTTTCAGGTGCTTTGGAGAATAGCTTGACTCCCTCTTCTTTGTGGCAGCCCCTGAGATATTGGAACACTGCTATCATGTCACCCCCTCACCCTTCATTTCATTAAACTACACATACTGTACCCAATTCCAGCAACCATCCCCTATATGTTTTAGCCTCCAGTCCCCCAATCATCTTTGTTGCTCTTCTCTGTACTCTTTCTAGAGTCTCAACATCTTTTTTACATCGTGGTGACCATCGTGGTAATCAGCCTTCTTAAAGTCCAAGACTCTAGTCTGACTTTCTTCTATTGCTTGTGCTATTGTGGTGTTCTTCCTACATACCTTAGTTAACTGATTAGCAAAAAGTTAATCTAATTCTTCTGTTTGGTTGGGTGGCCTGTAATACACATCTATGCAATGTCATTCTTTTTTCCTTTTATATTGACCCAAGTGCATTCAAGATGGTTTTCATTGTTGTTCTGTTGTATTCCAATATGTCCAAATCATTATCTTAGCAATTCCCTACACTAGTGTAACCAAAATTGCTCAAAAACAGTTGAATCCCATTTTTGGGATAAAATTCAACATTTGTTTAATCTCTTTTTCATTGAAAGATTTCCACAGCAGTGAAGAAGGTGAGTGTTGTATTTGTTCTTTGCAGATGCTGAACACTGTATGAGATGCCCCAAGGACCAGCAACCTAACAAGGAGCAAATTCAGTGTGTTCCTAAGGTGATAACCTTCCTATCCTACACAGAAGATTTTGGAATCATCCTTAGTTCTTTTGCTTTACTTTTCACTTTGAATACTGGCTCTGTTTTAAGCATATTCATGAAGAACCTGGAAACTCCAGTAGTCAAAGCCAACAACCGGGACCTTTCATACTTACTGCTCATTTCACTCCTGCTTTCCTTCTTGTCTTCCTTCCTCTTCATTGGCCAGCCAAGGAGAGTCACCTGCCTTCTGCAACAAGCAGCCTTCAGCATCATTTTCTCAGTGGCCATCTCTTCTCTCTTGGCCAAAACCATCATGGTGGTGCTGGCCTTCCTAGCCACTAAGCCAGGGAATAGTCTGAGGAAATGGCTGGGGAAGCCTTTGGGCAACTCCATTGTCCTTTGTTGCTCTGTTGTCCAAGTTACTATCTGTGCTATCTGGTTGAGCACCTCTCCACCATTCCCTGACTTGGATATGCATTCCAAGGCTGGAGAAATTGTCCTGCAGTGCAATGAAGGCTCAGTCACCATGTTTTACACTGCGCTTTGCTACATGGGCTTCCTGGCAGCTGTTTGCTTGGTGGTAGCATTTCTGGCCCGGAGATTGCCTGGTGCCTTCAATGAAGCCAAGCTGATCACCTTCAGCATGCTGGTCTTCTGTAGTGTTTGGGTCTCCTTTGTGCCGACCTACCTGAGTACCAAGGGCAAGTACATGGTGGCTGTGCAGGTCTTCTCCATCTTGGCCTCCAGTGCTGGGCTGCTGGGCTGCATCTTTTTCCCCAAGTGCTACATTATTCTTTTTCGACCTGATTTGAATAGAAAGGAGCAGCTTATTCTGAAAAGCAAAACAGAAATATGACTTTGAATGTATACCATTAAACAAGCATCAGTGAATCTCTTTACTTATCTCTGTTCCCCCAGCATATGTTTACACCAAAAATGATCATTTCTTAGGGAAGCTCATTTTATCTGCCTTATTTTCATTCTAACACCCAATTGGTTAAAAAAACACTCTGCTTTTAAAGGGATGGTAGTATCAGCCCTTTATTTTTTTACCAAAGGAAAAAAAAACAATTCAAAAGATAATGAAAAACTGAAAAATAAAAATGCAGACTACTGTAAAAATCAAACTCTTAGTGGTTTGTGTGGCTGTTGTCTTTTGACTGGATTTGTGAAACATCCAAATATTTTTATGATCTCACATCAGATCTCTTAGGTTCATTCTGCACTTTTCCTCATGAAGAAGCAGGAGCTTGGGTTGAACTAGGTCCTGTGAAACAGTGTAGATTAATATTCTCTTCCCTACCGCTATATAGATAGTCCTCAATTTACGATCACAATTGAGCCCAAAATTTCTGTTGCTAAGTGAGGCAGACATTAATTGAATTTTATGATCTTTCTTGCCACAGTTGTTAAGTGCATCACTGCAGTTGTTATGTTGGTAAATATGGTTGTTAAGTGAATCTGGTTTTCTCATTGACTTTGTCAGTCAGAAGGTCACAACCTGGGGTCACTGCAACCATCATAGAAATGAATTAGTTGTCAAACATCTAGATTTTGATCACGGGACCATGGGGATATTGCAGTGGTTGTAAGTGTGAAAAATTAGGCATATAACTTTTTTAGTGCAATTATAAATGTTCACTAAATAATGTGAAAGGAAAAAAATATCTTAATAATTCTTTCTGTATAAATCAAACATATTTCTATGCTAGTTTATTAAAATAAAAACAGGTTTCTGCTGAGACATACTTGGTAAAAGGAAGAACTGTGACCTTTGCAGTAGATGGTGAAAGATTGTGGTTGGCACATATATTCCACAGGAAGAGAGTGCTGAAACAGATAGCATAGGAATTGAAGAACTGAGCCTTGTTCATGGGTACAATGACACAAGTAGAAATAGTAGTGAGGAAAGTAGTGGTTAGAGCAAGGACAAGGAAGAACAGGAAACTGGCTTGGTAACTAGGACAACAGAATAAGAATAAGGAACTAATGGAATAGTCAGATCCAGAAATAGGGAGCTGACCCAGAGGTCAGTCATGAGAAAGGGAAGTGGGATGGCTACTGGGTGGCACCAGAATGCTAGAGGTGGGCACAATGTTAAGGTATAAAGCCTGCTTCAAAGATTTGGGTGTTGCCTTTTGGCCCAGCCATCATACTTAATGACTGCTGGTCCATTTAGTCCTTATTGCAATGTTGAATGTAAGTATTGAATTGTGTATCAAATTTAAATAAGCCTCTGAATCCTAAAGTGAGAATTTTGCTGTGTGTTGTCTCTTGTTTCTCTTTAACAAGTTTTTCCCCTGACAATGAACTGTTGTAAATCAAGAACTACCTGTAGTAATTTAATAAAAATAAATGGATAAGCTCAGGGATGCTTCATCAGGAATAGCCTTGGAAAGAAATGAAGAGTTCTCATCAACAAATTGTGTTATGTATAGTGAGAGAAAAATAGGGACCACTACGGTGGGAAGGTAACAGCGTTCCGCGTGCCTTTGGTGTCTAGTCATGCCAGCCACATGACCATGGAGATGTCCTCGGACAAACGCTGGCTCTTCGGCTTTGAAACAGAGATGAGCACTGGCCCCTAGAGTCGGAAACGACTAGCATGCATGTGCGGGGGAACCTTTACTTTACCTTTTATAGTGAGAGAAAGTGCCGTGGATTCACTTGAAAAAAAGTTCATTGACTCCTTTGGTGTACTGACAGGTTCAGACATATAAATGGATGAACAGGCATTGCAGATTACTTTAGAGCAATCAGCAGCAGCCTTGTTACACATCAGCAACAGGTAGATGCATTGCACAGGTGAAGGATTTGTAAGCTGCAATAATACAGCTGCTGTAGATACAGGTAGCAGAGTGCTCAATTTGGCAAGATTTTGTCTATGGGTATGAAACAGGGACGCGGTGGCTCAGTGGGTTAGGACGCTGAGCTTGTCGATCAGAAGGTCGGCAGTTTGGCAGGTCGAATCCCGAGTGCCGCGTAGCAGAGTGAGCGTCTGTTACTCGTCCCAGCTTCTGCCAACCTAGCAGTTCGAAAGCACGTAAAAATGCAAATAGAAAAATAGGGACCACTCTGGTGGGAAGGTAACAGCATTCCATGCGCCTTTGGCGTCTAGTCATGCTGGCCACATGACCATGGAGACATCCTCGGACAAGCGCTGGCTCTTCGGCTTTGAAATGGAGATGAGCACCGGCCCCTAGAGTTGGAAATGACTAGCACGCATGTGCGGGGGAACCTTTACCTTATGAAACAATAAAGAATCAACACATTTTTTTCTTGGTTTGGGGCCTGACAGTGTGATTGGGACTACCATCTTGAAGAAATTGTGGGTGCTCCATCACAGGAGGTTTTTAAAAGAGATTGGATAGCCATTGTCCAGAATGGTATGGGGTCTCTTGCTTGGGCGGGGTTTGGATTAGGAGAGTTCCAAGACTCTCTGTATTCTGGGTATTCTTTAAGGCAGACTTTTCAAAGTCGCGATGTCACATGACGTTGCACAACCTATCAGGACAGTTTTGCCATTGCCAGCATGTGACTATGGGCCGGCAGTTTGACACCCCTGCTTTAAGGGAAGCCCCATGTAGAGCATCATTTTGCTGCATGGCTTGATTTTCCTTTCAAATTTACATAACCAGAAGTTCTATCTCTTCTACCTCTCTGTTCATTTATGATGACACTTGTAAGTATTGCAATGCTTTGGTTTAATGAAGTTTTACAACTGAATGTTCATTTAATTCAGTGCTTCCAAAAGAACCTATGTTTTCTAGTTGTCATTAGAACACTTGCCAAAGGTTATATTTTTAAAAATAAGGGAATAATTATGATAATGAGGATCCCTTAGTCCTTAAAACGATTGCAATTTTCTTCACAACCAGACACAGTCATTTTCTAATTTGTCAATCCCAATCCATCTCAGTACGAGTACTCCCTACTTACTGACCACTATAGGGACTGGCAACTCTTTTCCTAAGTAGTAGAGTCAGTAAGCATGACGTCACATGGCCATGCCAACCCACAAAGTCCATTCTGATTGTGAAGTGAATCCCATACAGTAATTAGGTGTCACACGGTCATTGTTTGCCAGTTTCCTTGTTGACTTTGCTCGTCAGAATCCCAGCAGTGGAGGCTGCAAGTGGAAGTAATTTGGCCAGGGGACCCTGCACCTGTTCAAAATGTGTGCTAATAATGTGATTGTAAGTACTTTAAATCACATAGCAGTGGAGACACTGATGATTGCAACTTCAAGGACAAGTCATAAGTTTCAGTGCTGTTGTAACTCAGAACACTTGCTGAAGGAGAAGTCAGTAAGTGAGGACTATTAATATATAAGGATGAAAGAGGTTTAAATCTTTTTTTGGCATACTGAGATCTTTTTAAAAGAGCAAATTTTTAAAAACTTCATATCCTGCTTCAGACGGGTCTCTATTCCATTTTTCATATGCCTCTTCATATGCCACTAATAAATGATAAAATGATTTATGTCTCTATATCGTGGCCTTCTATAACAATTGACATGGGCTACTGGCAATTTAATATCATGAACATGCTAATTATGTTCTCTCATGGTTAAAATATTCCAATAATATTGGTGTTCTACCAGTCAATGGGGAAGAATCAAAGCTTGAGATATATAAAAGCCCTAAGGGAATATTCAGTTATTTTATAGGAGGAAATCTTGGACCAGATATACGGTATCTTAGGCCACTGAAGGACCTTGCTTGTGCTCTAGCTTAAAAGTGATTTAGTCACTTTCAGAAATTCAACAGAAGGGTTAAAGGAACTGCTGGGGGCACCTATTTCCTAATTTTATCTCATTATCTCATCTCAAGTAGCTTTGCTAGCAGACTGTAGGACTTCTGTAGATATTTATTTATTGTTCACATTTTTTCTCCATTGCAATCCATAGACTCTTGGCACATAGCCAATTAGAGAAGGGTTCATGGGCTGTCTCATCATGGTATGGGTGGTGGTGGGTATTCCTAGGATGAAATGAGACAACTAGTCACTGCCAACTCGCCATGGCCAACTCATTGCAGAACAACTTGCCATGGCCAACTCACTGCAGGGCAACTTGCCACAGCACAGTTCAACTATTCAATGGAATTGTTTAAAAAAATTTAAAAAATAATTTTGTCATTTACATTTCATTTCATCCTTTCTTTAATTATTTTATTCCATCATTTCTTGATATTAGTGTAATTTGTAGTGTGCTGGCTCAGGAATTCTGGGAGTTGAAGTCCACGAGTCATAAAAGAGCCAAGGTTACCTACCCCTGTCCTAGATCCTTCCTGGGAGGGATGAGCAAAGAATCCTGGGAGTGGATGTCAAGAGTCCATATCCCCAGCAGGGTCACCCAAAGCATGAAGTCATCCCAGCTGCTCAGCTAAACTAAGCAGCACCTATATTGGGCGGCAGCGATATAGGAAGATGTTGGAGACAGATAACTTTAGGGACAAGGACAAATGCATCAGTTCATAGTATACAGGAAAAGGCTATGGTAACCTTCCCAAGTTTTTTTTACCAAGTATTTCACATGGACAGACGTCATGGAGAAAACCTAGCTATGTGGTCACTAGGAGTTGAAACATCTTGAAGGCACATCACCATTATCAGTGACATAGGGACATGGAATCCTCTGGAGGAGAGTGTCCCAAAGAGAGGAAGCTACTCTGGAGGAGGCCTACATATATATCTTATAACAGAATGAGAAATGCTCAACAGTCCCTCTCAGGACTAGATTGGGTGGGTGGATTGAATTTTCCTGATGTGATGCTTGAAAGACAATATATCTTGGTTTCAGTGAAGCCTTTGATAGTGCCAAGTGAGCATCTAACCTAGTGTTTCTCAACCTTGGCAACTTTAGGCTGGCTGGGGAATTCTGGGAGTTGAAGTCCACACAGCTGAAAGTTGCCAAGGTTGAGAAACACTGATCTACCCACTGGAGAAAAGACATTTAATGTCCTATGATGGTTGAAAGTGGAGCAATGATGGCAAGGGAATGTCTCTACTTGCACAAAGTAGCCAAACAGTAGGAGCAACAGAAATTATTTGAGTTACGCAGCTGGATGCAAAGCAATGAGAGTAAATTTTACTTTTGCTAGATCTCTGATTATGTATCCAGTGATGTCACCTGAGCTCTATTTTGAGACTGTAGTCTCAGCTCCACCCAAGTAGAATGAATGAAGACCTCTAAATGAAGTGCTGACTTAGTGCATTTTGAAGTGAAGTAGGCATAACATCTTTACATTCAGTGATTAATATAATCTAACTGTAGCATATACTTAAAATCTAGGCCAAGATCTCAATAACCTAGTACTTAATTATGTTTGTTGTCTCTTCCAACTCAATGAGGGAAATTGTCATTTCATTCCTGCATTGGCTGTCTATACTGTTATCTCAAAGATGACCTTTGGGAAAATCCCCAAGGCTTTGGCGAGGAGAGAGATGAAGCATTCTTGAGAGTTTTCATAATTGTAGGTGAGAAATACAGAGTGGACTGCAGCTGTGGCAAGGTGGACTGCTAGGATTAAATGTATAAACAAAACTCAGCGATATATCTGGAGAGTTCAATCATTTGGTAATAGTCAATAGGGAGCAATTTAGCACATGCTAATGGAAAAATGCTAGAGAGATATCTAATTAGACCCCAGTGTCTGCACATTGTACAGATCTGAATATTCTTGGCTGAATCAGCCTAATGCAAGTCTAGCTGGATAGATGTCTATAGAGATTCTCAGTCATCCAGGTCATGGTTGTCCCAAAGGTGCTTTTTTCAAAAGGCATCTAATGTAGATCTAGCTGGATAGGCAGAGTTGATGTAAAGTCTTAAGTTACCCCGCTTCTTCCAAGTCTTTTTTTTTTAGCTCTAAGGGCACAGCTGAAATTCTGAGAGTGTTACATACATCACCACAAAATGTCCCCAAAATAGCAGAAAGCAAAAGATCAGATCTAGTAAATAAAAAATTGGTTATCTGGAATGTGTGTAGTTTATTAAAAATCAAAGGTCACTATTGACCCCTTTCATGAAGTTTCAGATTGCTCATCAATCTGTTTGTTACATGAAAATAATAGTAGGCATCTTGGTGCAATCTCAAAATAGTTGGAGTACCACTTGAATGCTATTGGCGTTGACAAAATCACTATCTGTCAATTGCAAAAGGCAGCTTCACTTGGAATAGCTAACATCCTGCAACAATACCTTAACACCATCAAACAACAACATTTGCCTATCCCAGGTGGATAAAATGCCAAATCCAGTCTAAACATCTGGCTGACTATATGACTAACGTTAACAATAAGATCATTGACCTCTTGGATAGTCCCATTGGGGTGATATTGAGAATTTTGAGGAACCCTGTTTAAATAGAGAATTGGCCTTCCCCAAACCAAGAGTATTCTTCCCTTGTAGCCAGCCATGAAATAAACATGGTTCTAGCAGAATCCTTTTGTTGTGTGTCCCCATGATGTCTTCATTCCATTCCCAGCCTATGAGGGAGACAACTGAAATTATCCTGAGTTCTTCTGGTGTTATGAATCTATCTAATGTACCATATTCTGAATTGGAGAAAGAGGGGATTGATACATTCAGATTTTTACGATGGTCATTAAGTGAATCACATTACCATTAATCATGTGGTTGTGAGTCCGAATCCAGCTTATCCAATCCATGTTTTTTGTCAGAAAATAACAAATGATGTTCATATGATCACAGAACACTGCAAATGTAAGCCGGTTGTGAAGTGCCCAAGATGTGATCATGTGTGACTGTTGGGATGGTGTGGCAGTTGTAACTTGGAGGATGGGTCATAAGTAACTTTTTTGAAGTCCATCATGACCTCAAATGGTTGTTAGGAGACTGGTCATAATTCAAGGATTACTTGTGACAAAAAGGTCAGATGAATAGAAGAGAGACGCCTAATGAGGTATCTCAAAAGAAAGAAGCAACACTGAGGAAAATAGGCATGTGTGAATTTGGGCTATCAAAGAGGGGATTAAGAGTCAGGTTTGTTTTAGTGTACTACTTTCCAACTTTGCAGCTTTCTGATTGCATGCTACCTTCCCTGCTCATTCCCCGATTGATACATTCAGCTGTAACTCTGGATCTTGGATATGTTTGCATGAATGCAAACCTGGCCCTGGGAACAGGGAAGGAATGTGGTTCTCCCCATTTCTAGGCTGGTGACTTCAACCTGTACACCAAACTGGCTCTTCATAATGATTTCACTATTCATGTACAGAATAACAGAATAACAGAATTGGAAGGGATCTTGGAGGTCTTCTAGTCCAGGGCTTTTCAACTAGTGGTACGGGTACCACCTGTGGTACATTGGCACCTGGCAGATGGTATGCAACCATCCCAGAAAAGTGGTAGTGTGGGAGGGGAATGAGCTGAACCGGTGGCAGCACCGCACAAGCCTGAGTGAGAGACGGCTGGAGCTGCAGAGCCGTCAGGGATCAGCGGAAGCACCAGGATCAGCGCCAGGCTCCAGCTGGAGCTCGGCACTGATCCTGGCACTTCTGAGCCCAGAAGAAGCACCGATCAGCTGGAATGTTGCAGCATCTCCAGGGTCTTGTCATTTACATTCAGATGCTTGGCAACTGATTCATATTTTTGACGGTCACAGTATCCCAGGGTCATGTGAAGTGAACAAAACTTGCTGCAACCACTCAGCAAAGGGGGGGGGAATAAAAACCAAACACCCACACCCCACCCCCACTGCCAATCCTCAACAGAAATGCTCACAACAATGAAAACCTCGGACAGGAGGAAGAGCACCACCGGGCGGGCAGGCAGGTGTCTTGCTCAGCTGTGGCTTGGGGGGCACTTTTTTCAGTGCCATTGTAAATTTGAACAGTCACTAAGCGAACTGTTGTAAGTTGAGGGCTACCTGTACTTCATCACTTTTTTCCTTTTTTTATGACATCTTGCTAGGCAACTGGTGGTACTCGGATGTTGCCATATCCTAAAAGTGGTACAGTGGGTGAAAAGGTTGAAAAGCCCTGTTCTTGTCCAACCCATTCCTCAAGCAGGAGACTATATACCATTCCTGACAAGTCCAGTCTCTTCTTAAAAACTGGAAGTTTTTAAGGCAAGCTGTTTCACTGGTTAATTGTTCTCATTGTTAGGAAATTTCTCCTTAGTTCTAGGTTGCTTCTCTCCTTAATTAATTTCCATGCATTATTTCTTGTCTTGCCTTCTGGTGCTTTGGAAAATAGTTGACCCTCTTCTTCTCTGTGGCAGCTCCTCAAATACTGAAACACTGATATCATGTCACCACTAGTTTTTTTTCCCACTAGACAAACCCAATTCCTACAATTGTTCTTCATATGTTTTAGCCTCCAGGCCCTTAATCATCTTTGCTGCTCTTTTCTGCACTCTTTCCAGAGTCTCTATATCTTTTTTATAATAGGGTGACCAAAACTGGATGCAATATTCTAAGTGTGGTCTTACTAAAGCTTTATAAAGCAGTACTAATACCATGTTTCCCTGAAAATAAGACCTGGTCTTATATTTTTATTTTTGGACCAAAAGACCCATTAGGGCTTATTTTTAGGGGATATCTGACCTCCCACCATCTCCTTGCCTGTGATGGCAATGGATTACAGGGCTTCCCAGAGCAGACGCTCAGGAGGTGAGGGCAGTGCTGGCAGAACGCGCCTTCAGGTGAGGAGGAGAGCACCATGGACAGGCCAAGGAAGCCGAAGGACCGGTCGGCACAATCCTCCCCTGCCGCCTCCCTTTGCCTGCCATACTCTTTTCTTTTGCAAGCAGACGAAGCTTCCAGTCTCTGTCATTTCTCTGTCTGGGTGAAAAGTGTTTGGATGTCTATGGGGTGCTTGGAAACAGAGCTGCCCGATCACAGCGCAAGGCACAGGAAAATTGGTGGAGGAGAAGGAGGCAGTGGCTGCTGCTGGGCAGGTGATCTGTGGGGCAAAGTGGAGGCGGCTGGGACCAAAGAAAGCCCCTCCAGTAGCAGATGTGACTGTTGCACAGCAGCAGCAGAGCCTTTTGCTGTCATTCCCCCTTGGCTCTGAAATGGTTGAGGGGGACCAGGTGAGGTGACCGAGCCTACTCTGCCCATTCTCTATAGCAATGGTGGCGAACCTATGGCAAGTGTGCCAGAGGCGACACTCAGAGCCCTCTCTGTGGGCACCCGTGTCATGCCCCGGAGATGGCAAGGGACTGGATAACGCTGCCCTGGCCCTGCCCACCCAGTCTGCCATGATCATCACCGCCACACCCACCTGGCACCCGGTGATAAATAAGTGGGGTTTTGGATTGCAGTTTGGGCATGGGAACTCTAAAAAAAAATAAAAGTTTTGCCATGACTGCTCTATAGTATGGTAGTCCCACTCAGGAGGGGTGTGAAAGGGAAGAGGCAGACTGGCAGCCAGGTCATTAAACGTGGGGGGAGGTCGCTGAGTGGGGAGTGGCCTGGCTGCAGGGACCCTGAGGCAGCTCCAGCCCCCCACCTGCCTCACCTCACCTTGTGGCGGCAGCAACGGTGTGATGTGCTCTCTCCTGCCCTGTTGCAGCAGCAAGAAAACAGACAGTGGGATGGAGTGGGTGGGCTCTTAACTAGGGCTTAATTTAGGGATAGGGCTTATATTAGGTTCATGCAAAAAAAATCAGGCTAGGACTTATTTTCTGTGTGGGACTTATTTTGGGGGAAACACGGTACTTCACATGACCTTGATTCTATCCCTCTGTTAATGCAACCTAAGGTTGCATTGACTTTTTTGGCTGATGCCACACTGCTGGCTGATACTTAAGTGATTGTCCATTAGGATGCCAAGTAGATTAATTATCTAGTGTTTTGTATGAACATAGAAAAACAGTAATTCTGTATAGGTCCATTTGGGTTTTAGGCAGAAAACTGATCTCAGGAGACTACATAGGTATAGACGGTTTTAAGGCCTTCTATTCAGATGTACCCTCAAAGTGTACGTAATGATTAAATAAATTCACCATTAGGGAATTACATACCTATAGACTAAATTGGAAAATTTCTTGAAAAAATTCCCATGAATATTTCCAGGAATTCTTGGGAGCAATAATCTAGTTCAGACATGTCAAACACAAGGCCCGGGGACCGGATCCGGCCCGCGAAGTGGTTTCATGCGGCCCGCGAAGCCATCCTGGAAACAGTGAGGGAACGGCCCCCACTGCCTTGGCCCTGGCCCAGAGACCCTCCTTCTGCCAGAGACCCTCAGATCTGTCCCACTCCTGCCCAGGCCCCCATAGGCACCCTTGATGCGAACGATGTAGAGCTGGCCACACCCACCCAGTAGGCCATACACACTCTGGCCATGCCTACCCAGTAGGCTACGCCCACCCAGGCCACACCCACCCGGCCCCCTGAGGGCAACCGCAATGCTGATGCGGCCCTCAATGAAATTGAGTTTGACACCCCTGATCTAGTTCTAGATTTTTGCTAGGAAATCCAGGTCAATAGGTCCTCAGAGTGGGGGAGAGAGTATCTTTTCCTTAAAAAAAAACTTGATCTTTTTCTAAAGATCAAGGAAAACGTGCTGATGTGACATCAGGAAATTGTGAAGAAACATAAGTTTAATAGAAAGAAGTTCTTTGAATGAATTAAACCTTTTCTACAGTAAGCGTAAAAAAGTTAAAAAGATCTATCAAAAGACAGGGTTCAAATTGAAAATTCTAGGTAGCCCTTGACTTACAATATTTCATTTAGTTACCGTTCAAAGTTACAGTGTCACTGCAAAAAGGGACTTATGACCATTTTTCATACTTATGACTGTTGCAGCATCCCCTTGATCACATGATCAAAATTTGGATGCTTGGTAACGGGTTCATATTTATGACAATTGCAGTGTCCCAGGGTCATGTGATCAGCTTTTGTGATCTTCTGACAAGCAAAGTCAATGGGGAAGCCAGATCCACTTAACCTTTCGTGTTACTAACGTAACAACTGCAATTATTCACACGACGACTGTGGCAAGAAAGGTTGTAAAATGGGGCAAAATTCACTTAATGTATGGTTCACTTAGCAACAGAAAGTTTGGGCTCAATTGTGGCCATACGTCAAGGACTACCTGCACACACATATAGTAAATAAAGGAGGAACCTCGCATTTCTTGTGAAAGGCAAAGGATATTGTAGCCCTTTGTCTTCATGGTGGGGGTATGTAGTGGGGGATGAAGTCCACCATATTTTAATTCTTTATGCTATGCATCTGGAAGGCTTTCTGCAACCCACTGGTGAAACAAGGGTCACCCTACTGTTGCATCTTGTTAAAGATTCTCTGCATCTCCATTCTTATTAAGATGGATCACTGAAAAAGTTGTTAGTGGCAAGAATTGCATCAGCAATGTCTCCAGCTGTGTCTTAGCCCATGAGGTCATCCAAAGTTCTGAACATTACAGGGGTGATGCTTCCCCTTATAATTAATTATATCTTGGTTGTGTTCTTGTTGATTGTCCAGATCTTTTCCCCAATGACTGCCTTTAGTATAAACAACAGACTTAAAAAGAATATGAAGTGATAGTTTGTGCTAGAAACTCTGGGTGTTTAAATGCCTTCTTTGCCCCTTATTCCTCAAGCAGATGTATGGGGTGAGAATTTATTTTATTCTCTTTTCATTATTTTTAGACGTACCTGACTCTGCTCAACATATCAACTATGGTCCTACTGATTCTTCTTCTCCTCTTGCCCCATCTAACTTGTGGGGTGCTGAAGGCTAAGTGTCCTTTGCATTTGGTACCAGATGAAGTAAAGCCACTGAATTTCTACAGACCAGGAGACCATCTCATCAGCGGGATCACTTCTGCTACAACTGCAAAGTTTCTGTTCTACAAGTTCAACAGGACTCCTTCTGCTAAACTTTATGAGTAAGTCACCCTGAATGGGAGAAAGGTACAAGCATCTCCATTTCTTTTGTGAGGGTGATTGTGCTGTGAGATTGTCATGGAAGGAATGTTGGACATGAGCAACCAAAATGTAGAAGGGGACGCCACTGATAGCTCATCTAATAAATTCAGCCTAAGTGGAAAGAAACCTGGGAGGAAACAATTCAAAGTTTTCCACGTGCCCTGACATATTTATCCCTAATGCTAGTATTAAGTATATTTTACTGAAGCCTGTGCAATTCTTTCTTCCTTGATCTTGAGGATGACATCTTTTTCTAACTTTAAAATTGTACAAAAATCCCTAAATTGGGAAGCCTATTCCCTTTATATGATGCCTTGAGTTAATTTCAGTTTAAGGCAAAGTTACCCCAAGAGAGAGGCCATCACCCAGGCACAGACTTTCTTTTGAAGAAGTTGACCAGGATCCATTTAAAGTTTCTTTCCAGTCTTCATGAGGGTCTACTAATAAATATCAGCCTGGGCGTTAACTTATATGAACAGTCAAAACAACACTTGAGGACCAAAAGTTGATGGAACAGGATATGAAAGAAACTTATTTTGTAATTTGCCTGTGTTTGCTCCAGCCTCCCTTTATTTCTTTCCAACAGTGACCCTAAGAACGTTAATATTATTATTATTATTATTATTATTATTATTATTATTATTATTATTAGTTTATTTGTTTATTTGTCATTTGATTTCTTTGTTTTGTTGCCTCTATAGGTTGTATCATTATCATAGGCTGAAGCTAAAGTTCTTTTATTGAAGAGTAACATAACAGACCATGTAAATAGATCATTACAAAAATATATAATATTCTCAGAGTCTTAACATGCAGTCTAAACGTACAGATTTACGTATGCACTGTGAAATCAATCTGTATACCCATTATTACTCAGGAGTTCAAAATCACTAACTTAAACACAGAGAAACAAAAATATAAATTCTAGGATAAAGATGGAGCAGGGAGGTTAGATTGCAAAACTTTGAAATAATAGTAGTGTTAACATTATTATAATCAGTGATCAGAATTCAACAAGAAAACAGCAGATCAAACAAATAATATAGTTTATAGCAAGAACTTTGATGCAATCAAATTGTTTCTGGTTTTATACAGTCTAGCAAAATCACGCTGTGTTCATGAAAATGCAATCAAATTGGCCTGAGATGTTAACATATAATTACTATGATGAAGCTTCAGATCAACCAGACAGGAGAGAAACTACCAAAAGGATGAAGGGAAAGTTTAGACATGGACGTTCAAGCTAAATCTTGATGCTACCTCTCTCTCCAATGTCTATCTCTTTCAGTCTCACTCTCTCTAACCTTCCCTTTCACACACATAAAACACAAAAATGTGGTCTGCTATTTACATCTATATTGCAGACACAAATATTACAAGATCCAGTAACTTCACCTGTAGCATCAGGTCAATTAATATGTGCTAATTTTCCAATGTGATATACAGTATGATCTTGTAAGTCAGCTATTTCCCCACCCAATTCCATGTCAAATATTGTGACTGTTTCATATTTAGTCATTTTCTCCTCCATATCCACCTACCCACCCACCCACCCCCCTGCTCTGTTTCAACCAGGACATATAGACAACTATGCCTATATATTTTCAATGAACTGTAAATCGAATAAACAAGAAGAGAATTGTAACTATTTTGGGAGCCACAAAATTCTTTTTTTAATATATTGTATTATTTTTTTTAACATAACCATCATTAATATTTGGTAAACAGCATGTTGTCTAAGTTTATATTTTCAAACAATCAATAACAATTAATTTCTATAGTTCCATATGCCACATAATAGCTTTTCTTGATTTTTTCTTCTCCATTAATATTAAATTAATACATTTCTTAGTAATTTTAATAGATAGCAATTGAATATAAACATTTTTCTAGTATTTCTACAAATAACAACCACATCAACATAAATCTTCTTTTCTAATTAATCATCTTAATCACCTTGTCATAGATCCTGTTTTTAAAGTTCTCATTTAAATTTGTTTCCCCCACAATGTTCAAAAAACATTTTCCCTGTTAAGATTTTCTTAGATTAATTACACTTAAGTATAAGTCTTTTTTGTCATACAAGCTATACCAACACTTTTACATTTCTCATATCTTAAAACAAAAAGAAAAAAGAAAGAAATAATATATTACTTGAAAAACATGTCCCTCTTAAGCTAAAATACATTTATGTCCAAAAAAATTCTATTCGTTTTAAACATATTCAAACCTATATTTAATCTTTAAGTATTCCATTTAATAAATCCACAGCTAATCTTTTAAAACTATTCAAAATATTCTTATTAATTAAGATTGTCTCAAAATCCATTATACTTAAGTATCTAAAACCTTTCCCTCGTATAAATCATCTCAACATTTTTATATTTCTCATATCATAAACAAAAAATACTATATTGCTTAAAAAGCCTATCCCTCTTAAACTAAAATTCATTTATATCCAAAATTTTATTTCTTTAACCATATTCAAACAAGTGCTTAATCTTTAAATATTCCATCTGATGTCTCATCATCTAATGTCTTAATTTTAACTTTAGCCTTTCCTAATCAGTGTGCTCCGCTGAACCAAATATTTTAAATATTGTTGTAGGTACAAGAGATGAATCAAGTAAGGTGTTTTTGTGGGGATGCTTCACCCCGTCATATTCCTTCATTTTTTGTCTCTCAAGTTCTCATAGTTTTCCTGACAGTTCTGTAATCCATTTTATTGGATCTTTTTTTTTGTCCTTAGACTTATTTTGCAATCTTGAAATATAAGTTGTCTTTTCCATGTCCAATATTTCCTGCAAGTTTTTCTCCACCTTGGTAAAATCATAGTTCATTCCATTATTAAATTTCATCTTTGGGCCTCTTTCCTCTAGTTTATGCTCAGTTATCTGCTTTACATCGCTCTCTTTTGTTGTTTTCTGAGAGTTTGTTTGTGAGAAAATTATTTGTCAGCTCTGTGCTTTTTGACTGAAAAGAAGATGTAGAATTGATTTCTTTATGAAGATTCTCCAGTTCTCTCTATAGTTAACAACTGGTATTTGCAATGCATCTGATTTGTAAATCAATCCAAGCAGAAGTTAGAAATTAGATCCTGTGGTTTAGGCAAAGTTTTCTTATTAGTATTAGAATCAAAGGATCCCTCATTAAATATGTCATTCTGATTGGATGCAGGATGAAAATGTGATCCACCTATATTTGCAGAAAAGGCTCCACAATGTACTGGAAAGCCCTGTCCTTCCTTTTTGCCATTGAGGAGATTAACCAGAATCCTGAACTCTTAGCCAATGTCACCTTGGGCTATAATATTCATGACAACTATTTTAACACAAAGGTGACTTCAGAAATTTTATTGGACCTGCTTTCAAAGGGAGAGGCAGATATTCCAAATTATAACTGTGGAAAATGGAGAAACACACTGACGGTCCTTGAAGGAGCTGATTCAGACATGTCCATTCAGATATCAACCATGCTGAACATCTTCAAGATCCCACAGGTAGATCTGTGCAGGCATGATAGCTTGGTCATTTGAAAGGGGATAAAGTTCCTAAAGACCATGATAGGTACCAAGAGTTAGGGGAGAAGATTCAAGACTCTGAATTAGATATGGCTCAGATGAGCTTCTTGTTCCAAGGCCCTTGTCCAAATTGGTGGACTCTGACTGGATATTTGTAAAAGAACTGGTGGGTTGAGTTGCAGGGAGAATTCTACAAGTCTTCTTTGGAACAGATGTCAAAATGGCCACAGATGAACAAATAGCAATAGCAGTTACACTTATATACTGCTCCATAGTGCTTTATAGCACTCTCTGCGCAGTTTACAATGCCAGCATATTGCCCCCAACTATCTGGTTCCTCATTTTACCAACTTCAGAAGAATGGAAATCTCAGTAAATAATAAGGACAAAGATCTTTAGTCAGAATTTTGGGCAATCAATACTTTGGTTTTGAACTGAGAGAAAATGTTAACTTTCCCCCTTCTTTTTCAGGTCAGTTACACTTTTGCTTCCCAGGTTTTGAGTGACAGAAAACGATTCCCTTTTTTTTACTCAACCTTCCCCAAAGAAACACAGGAGTACCCAGGGATTGTCAAAATACTCCACCATTTCGGATGGACGTTGATTGGACTCCTTGCTGCAGATACTGAAAAAGGAGAGAAATTCATGAGACTCTTCACACCCATACTGGTCCAGAATGGCATCTGTGTAGTTTTCTCCCAAACCATTTCAGTGAATCTTAAGGATAATGTCTACCATCCTGGACTTTTCCAAGAATGGAGTCAAGTCAATGTCTTTCTTTACTTTGCTGAAGCCTTAACCTTCTCGCATGGAATAGCACATGCCCAAATCATTCTGAGCCAAGTGGAGAAACCTGTTGTGGGAAAAGTTTGGATCACAACAGCTTTCTGGGACCTCACCTTGCCATTGTCATATAGTGCTTTATCTTTCCAGTACACCCATAGTATTCTTTCCTTTTTTAGCCGGACAAATCAAAACATAAAATATGATTATTTCCTCAAACTTAATGCTTTTATGGAGGAATATGCAGGTTTAGTGTTTTCATGTTACTATACAAAGCATCCCCTGTCTGTGAAAGGCTGGATAAGGTGCAAAGAAAGAGAAAAATGGCGGAAAGTTTCTCATGACCTACGAGAAAGGATTCTGTCCCTGGATGGCTACCACATTTACCACACCATCTGGACCGTTGTGCATGCTTTACACACAGTCTATTCTCTCCAATCCCAGAGAAGGGCCATGAAGAATGGAAACAGATTTGGACTTCAAAGATTGCAGCCATGGCAGGTAATTTCCTTTTCCATCACAAAGATTTCTGCTGACAGGGAGAATCCACTCTCCCATTCCAGAATGTTCAGCCCTTTATGGATATTTTGCTTAAACAAATAATTTTGTTTTTATCTGACTTTATAAAGAGGGGAATTTTGTGAAGTTCAGAGTCACCTTCAACTGGCACAGCTTGTATAGCTTGCAAACAAATTAATACAAGAATTTATATGTGAGTGAAATGTAAATGATATGAGGAGGCGCAGTCGTATTGTCAACTGCCAGCTTATGCTTGCTGTGCTTCTCTGTTATGCCATGACAGATTGCCATGAACTGTGGGGAGGGGAGATAAGGAGGGGGAAAGATTGGCGAATCAAAAGTAGAGACTGTGCCACCTTGAGACTCTGCTCCAAGGTCATCCAGCTGGAAGGAGGGAGCCACATACCAAGCTGTGCTTGGATTGACTGTTATGAAAATATCTTACATCGACTTGATTGCTTACAGTGGGGTGGGCAGCGAGGGACACTTAGGGATGGGAAAAGTAGGACTTAGAGATTTTAGCATGCAATTTTCAGTTCTGGCAATGCAATAGGATTAAGGAGAAACTTCCTGACAGTGAGGACAATTAACCAGTGGAACAGCTTGCCTCCAGAAATTGTAGGCATTCTATCACTGGAGATTTTTAAGAAGAGGCTAGACATTCACTTGTCTGAGATGGTATAGGTTCTCCTGCTTGAGCAGGGGGGAGGACTAGAAGACCTCCAAGGTACCTTCCAGCTCCAGTCTATTCTAATACTGTAATACACTTAATCTCTAATAAAGCTATACCTTTCCAAACAAATGGAGCCAAGGATTATTTCTATTCAGAGCTTTAAGTATTGGCTAGTCTGACACATATCCTTTAATAAACCCCATCTGGATAAATCTTTCTGTACCCTACCATAGAACATACAGACCAGTTTTGTGAGTTAACATTTACTTAAGATTTCACATAATTTTGTTACATTAAAATTTTACAATTAAATGTTACATTTAATTTTTGTCTTGTTTGATTTTATGGAGATGGGGAATTATACTATATTCTGCTCAGAGCCACACCATGTATGACTATAATTACTTAATCTCTCAGAAAATGTCAAATGAAATGATGAGATACAATCAGTTGCTTTAATGAATTCCCCTTTGAAGAACACTTTCTCTCTCTAGCCTGACTCAGAAGACACAGCCCAGGGTTCATATAATTCTCCTGACAGGGCAGTGTATAGTTGCCAGATATCTGGATGGATCATTTGAAAATTTGGAGAGCATTTGGAATGTTCAATCTAGCTATTATTTTCATGTTGCTTTTCACTTTGTTTTGTGCCCATTGGAAGATGGATGCTCACTTCAAGGAATGGCCTTCAGCCCTTCAATTCAGCCTTGAATTATAGGAAGATCATCTGTGCAGTTGGGAAAATTTAGATCTCCATCTTGCTTTTCTATATTCTTCAATTCTTTCATTTTGCTTGTCCTTTTCAGCTTCATCCTTTCCTGAACATCGCCCAGTATTACAATAATTCTATGGAGGGAGTATATTTGGATGAAAAAGGGGACCTGGCAGCTGACTTAGACATCATGTACTGGGTAAAGCTTTCCAATCAATCTGTTATCAAAATGACCATTGGGAGTTTGGAAAGAAAAGGATGCTCAGAAGCCAAATTTAGGTTCACGATGGATCAGAAGGCAATCATGAGGTCCATGCAGGTCAACAAGGTGGGGAAGTTAATTTCTTTCATATCCCACATTTTGTAAGCAATTTCCTAATATCTGAGGCATGTTCTCAACTGAGTTTCTCACTTGTCTGACAGAAGGATGCTACAGAATCAAGGCTCTTTATTTTCCTTATGTTTATTTTATCAGGTTCTGCATGGCTCTTTGCCATGCAGTCATGCTCCCAAAGAATTGATTGTGTGCCTTAAGACAGCTCATGCTCAGTTAGAAGCTGTTGATCTTAAAGACTCTGGACAAACTTCATTCAGGTTTGTTATCAGCATCAAAATCCCAAGATTAGGAAGATCCAAAAAGTCTGTTTGACCACAGATGATTCCACAGACATGTCCAGGTTGCCTTCAGATATCCTGCAACTGTCTAGTGCTGCTCAGAGCAGAGGAGGAACAAGGAGGGCTAAACAAGGAAGCTTGAAGCTTCTTTTCAACTGTTTCAAGAAGGCTCCACACATAGGTAACCCTGAGGACACAGATAAGCCTCCAGGTAGCATTAATGACTCATTAAAAGAATGCAAATGAACAGCTGTCTGCAAGGACTATAAATCTTTCCATTCCCCACCATCCAGTCAGAGCTGAAGAATCTTCTTGGATGAGAAGTGAAACGTCTTCAAAGAAAAACAAGAAGGTCCAGTTGCCTCATGAAAAAAATCATCTTTGGAAGAAGGAAGCTTGAATAGAAGTTAATCATAAAAAGGAGAGGAAAAGCAAAGGAATTAAGTGGGATGTTTTGGGGAAGATTTAGAACCATGTTTGGTTAGGTTAAGGTAAAGGTAAAGGTTCCCCCGCACATGCGTGCTAGTCGTTTCTGACTCTAGGGGCCGGTGCTCATCTCCATTTCAAAGCTGAAGAGCCAGTGCTTGTCCGAGGACGTCTCCGTGGTCATGTGGCATGACTAGATGCCAAAGGCGCACGGAACGCTGTTACGTTCCCACTATAGTGGTCCCTATTTTTCTAGTTGCATTTTTACGTGCTTTCGAACTGCTAGGTTGGCAGAAGCTGGGACGACTAACAGGCGCTCACTCTGCTACGCAGCAATCAGGATTCGACCCGCCAAACTGCCGACCTTCTGATTAACAAGCTCAGCGTCCTAACCCACTGAGCCACCGCATCCCTTTTGGTTAGGTTACTGAATGTTTTTTTTTTCTAAGTCTGGAACAGGAATATTCCACAACTCACATCTCTCACATCCCGGACATAAACTGTTTCAATAATTCCCCTCAGGACAGCACCACAAGGCATTGCATGCCAAAACAACTAGACACAAGGACAGTTTTTTCCCTTGTGCCATCACTGGGTCGAACACCTAACTGTCACAGTTCTGTCTAATATCCATGTGTATTTACGTATGTAATGTGACTGTATTATTATTATTATTTATTTATTTATTTATTATTTAAACTTGTATACCGCCCTATTCCCGTAGGACTCACGGCGGTTTACAGGGAAAAATTAAAAATACATACATACAAAGTTAAAATCGATTAAAACTAAAATCTTATCCTTCTCACTTTCTCTACTACCCCCTCTTATTGTTGTCATTACTGATTATTATTACTCTGTTGCTTTGCATGTACACTGAGACTTCTGCCCCGGAGATAAATTCCCTGTGTGTGTAATCATACTTGACCAAATAAAGTATTCCATTCCATGCAATATTATGTGCAGTTCTGGGCCTCTGCACTTCAAAAATGATACAATAAAGTTAGAAAAGATTCAGGTTAAGGTGATCAGGGGGCTGGAGCAGCTTCCCTGTGAGGAATGGTTGCCACACTTAGAGGTGGGCTGTTGGGTTGTTGTTGTTGTTTTTTGCATAGAAATGTGGTGTATGAAAGAGATCATTACTGAGATTTACAAAATTATGTATGATGTTGATAAAATGGACAAAGAAAAGCTATTTTTCCCATCCCAAAGCATAAAAAACGAAGGTCAGCCAATGGCGTTGAATCAGAACTGAAAGAATCAGAATAGATAAAAGGAAGGATTTTTTTCACATAGCATGTAATTAAATTTTGTACTTTGCTCCCAAAAGATGTGGTGCTGGCTACCAGTTTGGCTGGCTTCAAAAAAGATGTACAGTAAGCCAATTTAATCAGAGGGCAAATCAGGACCAAAAAGCATCATTTAGCAAACATTCTGTGACACAAGAGAATGATCGAAGTTAAATATGATCTTTTTGCTATCTTCACCTGCATCTATTTAAGTTCTTCTGATTAGACTCAGTAGGTTAAAATTTGGGCCAGCAGTTTCACTGGGGCTTTCTATTTTAGGACTAATTTCACAGGAACATCAGTTCCACCTATTTCATGGAATGTTCCTTTTCTTTAACTTTAGCCCCTGCCAAGGTCTCGGTGTGTGGATAGTTGCCTGCCTGGTTTTGTCAAGCTGGTTGATGAAGATAAACCAGTTTGCTGCTATGGTTGTATTCCTTGTGCAGAAGGGACCATCTCCACCCAGGAAGGTGGGTGACTCCAGAGAGAAAAGCTGTCTGTGATTTACTAGTTTTGAATAACCACAATTAATTCTAATATTTCAGTTTGTTTTATACCTATCCTGCATTTTTATTTCATTTCACAATCACAGAAATTTGGGGCTCGGTTGTAGTCAAAAGTCAAGGACTACCTATATTCTGGCAAGATTATTAAGACTGACTTGTGTTCTATAGTAGAAATTGGGAACAAAATCCAATAGATTGTCTTTTAAATTTACCATTTTCCTAATCATGCAATAGAATTCTCCAGTATTATTAAAAATGTACCATGTTTTCCTGAAAGTAAGAGTGGGTCTTTTTTTTTGCCTCCAAAGAGGCACCAGGTCTTATCTTGGGGGGATGTCTTTTATATTTTTTATACCGACAGCCCCACCCAGCTGGTCATTCTACAGCCAAAGGAGCAGCTGCATTATTTCTGGAAGGCCTCTGCAGCCGAGTACTAAGCAATGGATTCAATGCATAGTTCAGTTCTCAGCTGCAGAGGTCTTGCAGAACTGAGCTATGGATTGAATCCATAGCTCAGTCCTCAGCTGCAGAGGTCTTGCAGAACTGAGCTATGGATTGAATCCATAGCTCAGTCCTCAGCTGCAGAGGCCTTCTGGAAAGGCCTGTGGCTGAGAAATGCAAGTCTGGCTGCAGAAGACATCGCAGAAGAAGTAGGTGGGTGAGGAGAGGCCTGGCTGTGAGGTAAGTGGGTGCAGGGCATGTGGGGCAGATCCACAACCCCATCCCCACACTAGCTTGATTTTAGGTAAAGGTAAAGGTTCCCCCGCACATGTGTGCTAGTCGTTTCCGACTCTAGGGGCCGGTGCTCATCTCCGTTTCAAAGCCGAAGAGCCAGCGCTTGTCCGAGGACGTCTCCGTGGTCATGTGGCCGGCATGACTAGATGCCAAAGGCGCACAGAACGCTATTACCTTCCCACCGGAGTGGTCCCTATTTTTCTACTTGCATTTTTATGTGCTTTCGAACTGCTAGGTGGGCAGAAGCTGGGATGAGTAACAGGCGCTCACTCTGCTACGCAGCACTTGGGATTCGACCCGCCAAACTGCCGACCTTTTGATCGACAAGCTCAGCGTCCTAACCCACTGAGCCACCGCGTCCCTTTTAGCTTGATTTTAGGTGGGGCTTATTTTCAGGGTAGGCCTTACTTTTGAGGAAACATGGTATATAGGGGAGTATCTGCACACAGTTGTATATAGTGACTTAATGTATTCCCGTATGCAAAATTACTTCTAAAACGTGCTTATTGACAATCTTGTGAACAAAAATCCTATAAATAGAAGAGAACATCAAGAGATTTTCAAACCGCTGAAGTACATGAGTGTTGCATTTGTTCTTTGCAGATGCCAAACACTGTCTGAGATGCCCCAAGGACCGGCACCCCAACAAAGAGCGGGATCAGTGTGTTCCTAAGGTGATAACCTTCCTATCCTACTCAGAAGACCTGGGAATCATCCTTACTTCCTTTGCTTTACTTTTCTCTTTGAGCTCTGGCTTTGTTTTAAACATATTCATTAAGCACATGGAAACTCCAGTAGTGAAAGCCAACAACCGGGACCTGTCCTACCTGCTCCTCATTGCCCTCCTGCTTTCCTTCTTGTCTTCCTTCCTCTTCATTGGCCAGCCAAGGAGAGCCACCTGCCTTCTGCGACAAGCAGCCTTCAGCATCATTTTCTCCGTAGCCGTGTCTTCTCTCTTGGCCAAAACCATCACAGTGGTGCTGGCCTTCCTAGCCACCAAACCAGGAAATAGCATGAGAAAATGGCTGGGGAAGCCTTTGGGCAACTCCATTGTCCTTTGTTGCTCTCTTATCCAAGTCATAATCAGTGCTATTTGGTTAGGTACTACTCCCCCATTCCCAGACTCAGATATGACTTCCCAGACCAGAGAGATTGTCCTGCAATGCAATGAAGGCTCTGTTGCAATGTTCTACACTGCTCTCTGCTACATGGGCTTCCTTGCAGCCATCTGCTTTACAGTAGCTTTCCTGGCCCGGAGGTTGCCTGATGCCTTCAATGAAGCCAAACTAATCACCTTCAGCATGCTGGTCTTCTGTAGTGTTTGGATCTCCTTTGTGCCGACCTACCTGAGTACCAAGGGCAAATACATGGTGGCTGTGCAAGTCTTTTCCATCTTGGCCTCCAGTGCTGGGTTGCTGGGATGCATCTTTTTCCCCAAGTGCTACATTATTCTTTTTCGACCCGATTTGAATAGAAAGGAGCAGCTTATTCTGAAAAGCAAAACAGAAATGTGATTTTAAACCTGCACAATTTAGCAAGCAGCATAGGATCAATTTGCTTATTAGTGATCCCCAAGACTGTACAATTATGTACAATTTTCCCACATTAGGCAAATACAATTATTACGACAGATTAATGTTGATCAGCTATATGGCATAGTAAGGCAGTATAGATTCATCTGACAATGAGACAGAGCCAGCAGGAGCTCTGGAAGGGTCTGGTGCCAGCCTTTTCCAAGTGAGAGAGGCTGGGCAAATTTTTTCAGTAGTGGACTTGTTAAGGAATTTGTTGTGCAGAGGTCTCCTTGTGCTACCAAAGAGTTGCACAGACAAGGAAGGGTACTGAGAGCAGTAAGAGTCACACACAGGAGTACACTGAGTTGTAAAAGCAAAAAGTATTTTACTTTGAGGTGGTGTAAAAACAAAAATGCACAGTCAAAAATAAACAGTCCAAGTCATACACAATAGCAACAGTCCAAGGAGTAATCCAAAATACAAAGTCTTCTTACCAGTCCAGAGGTCAATACACAGTTCAGGTTTACAACAGTAGTAAACCAACAGCAGAGCAAAAACAGTAATAGTAGAGATCAGTGAATTCAGAGAGAGAGAGAAGCTAGGTTACTAGTTCCCTCTTATGGCCATGAGAACACTTACACACCCATTGGCCAATTAACTTCTTAAAGACATAGCATTATGGTTAATATATTTTCAACCCAACATTGTAGGCTAACACCATATGCCTAACAGGACTTCCCAATGAAATGGCAGTAATATAGATAAACCAGGAAACTGTGTGTTCTAGTCCCATTTTAGTCAAGAAAGTTGGGCAAATTTCTATGGGCCAGTCACTCTCTCTCAGCCCAACCCATCTCATAGAGTTGTTGTGGGGGAAATAGAAGGAGGAAAGAGTGTTATTTATTTTTATTTTGATGATGATGATGATGTTGCAATGGATGGGAACTAATCAAAAAGTAATAAAAAAACTAATACAAAAAACTAGAACTAAGGAGAAATTTCCTGATAGAACAATTAATCAGTGGAACAACCTGCCTCAGAAATTGTGAATGCCCCAACACTGGAAGTTTTTAAGAAGAGACTGGACAACCATTTGTCTGAAATAGTTTAGGGTTTCTTGCCTGAGCAAGGGGTTGAACTAGAAGACCTCCAAGATCCTTTCCAACTTATGATGATGATGATGATGATGATAATGATTGCTGCCTTGAGTTACTTATAAAATAATAAAGGTCAAGTAAAAATCTAATAAATAGATAAAGTACATAAATGAATGAATGAATGAATGAATGAATGAATGAATGAATGGGAGCACCAGGAGTTTGATGGAAAAGATGTTGGTCTGCCTATCCTGTACCTTCTGCATGACCATCTTCCCATTTTGCCTTTGCTATGTGACCATCAGAGGATAGAATGGAGGCCACAGTCATTTGCATGGATGACTCAATCTAGAGTTTATGCCATTTTCCCCTGAAGGACTGCAGTGTGCTGAGGCTGAACCTCTTTTTCCCCCATGAATAATATTTAGTTTATTCAAAGAAGGTTAAAATACAAAACACCAAAATAGTTTTTAAAAAAAAATAAAAAAAATTCAACAAACAAAACAAAAAGTGCCTTAAAAAAGGACTAACACATAAACACATAGAATTTTCCCTTGAATGCTGAATGTTGATTAATAGAATAGTGTTAGTTTCCCACCACTTGCAAAACAGGCCCAAAGAGTTTTAAACTACTAAATCTGTTTACAAATTGTTAGCCTATTATCTATATATTATATTAATAACAAAATAGTTAACAGGAAAAACAATAATAGAAATATTATATACAAGTAGTAAAGTAGTAAAAATTATTAATAATGTTAAAAAAGACAGGATCGAAATTCCAAAATCCCTGTTAACCAACCGTTATTACAATCAACTTTTAGAAATTTTATCATGGCTTCAAACCCAAATCATTCCCCAAATTAACCATAATTGGTTCTAGATCAAAGATCCACATTTGTTTCTTAATGCCATCTCTTATCAGTTACTGATTAATTAAATACAATAAGTCCAATCTCCAAAACAAATCAATCTTCCCCCCAAAAATTGTTCCTCAATTAAATGTAATAAGTTCACTCTCCTCTTTCCTTCAAACATTTTCTCACTATCTGAACTGAATTCTCTCTCTCTTTCCCCTGGAATGCATTCCCTCCCTCCTTGGAATCCAGTTTACATTCCATCACAATCTAGACCTGTTTCAACTAGACAGATTGGGGAAGAATATTGGTCCCTAGATGATTGATGGGAGTGAGTGCAAGAGATTGAGGAGTTTGGTGATTCTACAATTGATTGATAGTTATTACCGAAGATCAGGACCTCTGAGTGCTCTTTGCAGAAGTGGCGCCTTGAATAGGACAACCCTTTGTCAGGGTGTGGAAAGATAGTTAAGTTTCAGAGGCACAGGCTTTCATTGGTGTTGCTGAATGCCAGGTCAGCTTGTAATAATTTAATTGGGTCTAGGACAATTTGCCCCAGCTGACTCACCGCAGCTGATTTAACCCAGCCAACTCACTGCAGCCAACTCACCCCAGATGACTCACTGCAGCCAACTCACCATGGGACAATTCACCACAGCCAACTCGCCACAGGACAACACAATGCAAGATAGCTCAGTGCAAAATAACTGGACTATTATCCGCCACTGTTTCTTTGACATTATTTTAATTTTTGTCATTCACATTTGAATGACAAAATGTGAATAAAAATTAGAATGTCAATGAAACAGTGATGGATTACAGTACAGTACCCTACAGTTACCTCACAATGAATTGTCCTGCAGCAAGTTGTCTCATGGCAAGTGGGCAAGTTGGCTGCAGCAAGTTGTTCAGTGGTGAGTCAACTGGGGTGAGTTGGCTGGAACAAGTTGTCCATTCCAAATTTAATTGTAGATAAGAAGGCTGACCTGCTATGGATCACTGAGACCTGGATAGGTGCATATCTATGTGTTACCCTCTTAGAAATGTGCCATTATGGGTTTTGGGTTTGGCATCAATTGAGACCCTAGGTTGAAGGCAGTGGGGTCACTAATGTCATCCCAGATGCTTCAGAAATTACCAGGTATGAGACCTTCAGACTACTGGATTTGCAAAATTGAGCTCTAAGGAGTAGGTGGGATTGTTGCTTCTATACTAATGTCCCTATTGTGTAACAAGTTCCCTGCTTGAGGTTGTCAATGCTATGACTGAGATAGTAATGGAGTTCCCCAGTCTTATGGACCTGGAGGATGTTTTTCCTCCTCCTTCCACCTCAGGCGCAACAGATAAGACATGGTCCCAGACAGACCCAATCTGGAAATCCTCATGAATTCAATGAGTAGATGACATTTGTGGCTAGAAGGGTGTTTGAAAACTTCAGGTTATGTGCCAGTTGCACCTATTCCTGGATTAGGAGATCTTACACTCAGTCCCTCATGCCCTGGTGTCATTGCCCCATTGGATCCCGGTTCAGGGGAAGAGGAGGTGTTGGAACTGGGACCATCATATGAAGATGGCATGTCTCCCCTGGAAATTCTGGAGAGTCCAGGGCTTGACAGCGGATCCCTCCTGCACTGGGGAAAGTGGTTGACCAGACAGGAGTTGCCTGCTTTCACAAATGCAGGGAGGATTGGGTGCAGATGAACAGCGGCAATGAGAGACAACAGATCCCCTCTGATGAGGACCAGCTCAGAGGATGTCTGCAAGGCTACTCATGAGGAGGTTGCCCCACCCCTCCTCACAAGGAAATCTGGCTCAGATGATTTAACCGGCAGCCAGGAGAGGGTGACTTTGTTGAACCATTTGTCTTGGCACGTACTCCCCTAACTTTTGAAAACCTTGATATGTGGACTTTGACTCGTGTTTCAGCCTTTGGATTTGCAGATCTTGCTTTGCTGACTCTGACTCTGAATTGTGGTTTACAGACCTTGTTTTGCAAGCTCTGCTCCTGGTTTGTGGACTTTTCTTCCTGTTTGGGGCCTTGGTTCTGGTAACTAGTAGACTCAGTTGGTGGAACTGAGTTACATTGACTGTGGGTGGCAGTTTTGTGGAAAAATGAAGTGGGGGTTTACCAACACTCTTGGAGGCCCATGTGGTTTAGCAGTGCAATAAAAAACTTTATTGGTGTCTGAATCTGCCTATGCACCCTGGGTCATAACACCTGATCATTTCCCATGCACAAACTGAAGGGGCTGCTCTTGTCTTTTTTACCTCTCCTGCATAAATGGGTGACAGGAGCTGTGACAGTAGAGCTTTATATATCAATAGCACCAAATTTAGTTGGACCAGTAGTGGGATTCAAATATCTGAACAACTGGTTCTCTATGTGGATGCCACTTCTGGAAGTCCGTTCTGGGCCTGGGCAACAAAAAATTAGCTACCGGTTCTGCCAAAGTGGTGTGAACCAGCTGAATCCCACCATTAAATTGGACCCAGAAACTACACTGGCAGCCAACCTCTGCAACAAATAGCACCACATTGGTGTTAAAGGGGGTTCTCCATTGCCAGCAGCCAGGCCATCCATCCATCCATTCATCCATTTATAGTCTGCCTTTTTTAGCTGGCTTTAATGCAGTTTCTCAAGACAATAACTCAGAACTAGTGGGAGGTGAACAAACAAAAATATGCATCAGTGCGTCCCAGTTTTGATTGGGAGCCCCACAGAGCTTGATATAAGATGGACAGCTATATAAATATTATAAAAGAAAGAAAAAGGAAAAGGAAAGAAGGAAGGAAGGAAGGAAGGAAGGAAGGAAGGAAGGAAATTGCTACACAAATACATTTTTCTTCCCTATTCCCTTGTTCTTGAAAACAAAGAAAAAACTTGGAGACAAAACAGAGGTGATGCTTCTCCATATAATTATCAAAATCACATTGATTTTGACTGCCTTCTAATCACACCTTTTGGGAATTCCCCAAAGTTCACCGCTGAGCTGACACAAACATCACTTTCAAGATCAATAAAGGAAACATCGTTCATCGTTTGGGTGCTCAGGGACAAAAAAAGCCTTTATTATCACTGAGAAGTTGTGATCCTGTGCTGTAAAGCTTGAACCTTTAACCTGAATTCTATCTGTGCTAGGAAAGCCACAACAGCAATTGTGATATTGCAAGAGCACTTTGCCTCCTTTAATTCTTTGAGAACCACCTGACTCTGCAAGACAAATAGGAAATGGTTCTGCTCCTTCTCCTGATGTTTCTGTTGACCCAGACAGCCTGCAGGACACATAAGGCCAAATGCTCCTTAACTTTAGAAAGGGATGAGTCCGATCCATTGACTTATTTCAAGCCTGGGGACTATCTCATTACTGGAATTGCTTCTGCAACAACCACTTCATTTCTACCATTCCTTTTCAAACAGGCTCCAGCTAACAAAGTTTCCTGGTAAAATAGCATCTCCCACCCTGCATGCTATTGATTCAAAAAGCTTTAGGTATCCTGTAATTTGGAACAACTGTACTTTTTCATCTTTTGTCTGGATCACTGGAGACAGAGGTTTTAGCAGGGTCAAAACTAAGGCATACCCAATGCCCACTATGTCATTTTTGCCTGCAGCTTCCTTAATGCATAAAGGGGGAAAAATGACCAATACAGAAAAGATCTTCAGCTTTGCTTGAAGTCATTGGAATAGAGCTAGATGTACTCCATCCCTTTTCTCTGAATCACCATACAAACCTATGAAGAACATTGAATGAGCAGGATATTCAGAAAAGACAAAATATGTGAAAAAAATAATACTTGCATTAGTTTTCTCTTGCTCCAGGGCAAGACTGAGACCAGCCATTTGGAGAAAGGAATGACTCTTTCAGATCCTGTTTTTCTCTTGCTGGGTCTCCTTCTGCAAATTTTTCTTCTTGATGCACAGAATAGGCAGACTCTGCCACTCAAAAACAAATCCAGGAATTTCCTAAAAACTCTTCCTGCTCACTTTCTTAATATCTCTGCCCTTTCTCTGTTTACAGCTGTAGGGCAGACATGCCTGCATTCAGGTGTGAATGCATATTAGATATGTTTGAGTTGCCCACAGAAGGAAAAAAAACTTTTAACTTTGAGATCATTGCTTCACCCCAAGTCTATTAGGTCTTTGTTCCTCAACAAAGAGGAACAAAGATTATTAGGCGGCTGGAGGCTAAAAATAATAATAATAATAATAATAATAATAATAATAATAATAATAATAATAATAATAATAATAATAATAATAATAATAATAATATAAAGTTGGAAGGGACCTTGGAGGTCATCTAGTCCAACCCCCTGCTCAGGCAGAAAACCCTATACCATTTCAGACAAATGGCTGTCCAGTCTCTTCTTAAAAGCCTCCAGTGTTGGAGCATTCACCGCTTCTGGAGGCAGGTTGTTCCACTGGTTAATTGTTCTAACTGTCAGGAAGTTTCTCCTTAGTTCTAGGTTGTGAAGAATAGTTGCAGCAGTTGGGTATGTCTATTCTAGTGAAAAGAAGGATTAGTGGTGACTTGATAGCAGTATTCCAATATTTGAGGGGCTGCCACAAACAAGAAGGGGTCAACTTATTTTCCAAAGCATTAAAAGGCAAGACAAGAAGCAATGGATGGAAACTAATCAAGGAGAGATTCAACCTAGAACTAAGCAGAAATTTCCTAACAGTGAGAACAATTAACCAGTGGAACAACTTGCCTCCAGAAGTTGTGGGTGCTTCATCACTGGAGGTTTTTAAGGATAGCCACTTGTCTGGAATGGTATAGGGCAGGGGTCTTCAAACTTGGCCCTTTTATGACTTGTGGACTTCAACTGCCAGAATTCCTCAGCCAGTGTGCCTGGCTGAGGAATTCTGGGAGTTGAAGTCCACAAGTCATAAAAGGGCCAAGTTTGAAGACCCCTGGTATAGGGTCTCCTGCAGGGAGGTGGATTAGAAGACTTCCAAGGTCCTTTCCTACTCTGTTAGTCTGTTACCTCTTAACTCATCCTGTGATACCAGCCTATTCTATAGGGAAATTCTGCATTCTATGAGATGCTTAATTGTCCTGAGAGTTGCTATACCATTGTGGGAGCATATACAAATGTACACTGCATTCAGAAAGTATTCAGACCCCTTTCACTTTTGTCATACTGTAGCAGAGCAAAAGCCATACCTTGACTCCAATCAAGGTATAGAAACATTTTAGGTAAAGGCAAAGGTTCCCCCGCACATGTGTGCTAGTCGTTTCCAACTCTAGGGGCCGGTGTTCATCTCCGTTTCAAAGCCGAAGAGCCAGCGCTTGTCCGAGGATGTCTCCGTGGTCATGTGGCTGGCATAACTAGACGCCAAAGAAGCACGGAATGCTGTTACCTTCCCACCATTGTTGTTGTTAGCTGTGAAGTCGTGTCCGACCCATCGCAACCGTATGGACAACGTTCCTCCAGGCCTTCCTGTCCTCTACCATCTTCTGGAGTCCATTTAAGCTCATGCTTACAGCTTCAGTGACTCCATCCAGCCCCCTCATTCTCTGTCGTCCCCTTCTTCTCTTGCCCTCAACCTTTCCCAGCATGAGGCTCTTCTCCAGTGAGTCCTTCCTTCTCATTAGGTGGCCAAAATATTTGAGTTTTAGCTTCAGGATCTGGCCTTCTAAAGAGCAGTCAGGGTTGATCTCCTCTAGGACTGACCGGTTTGATCGCCTTGCAGTCCAAGGGACTCGCAGGAGTCTTCTCCAGTACCACAGTTCAAAGGCCTCAATTCTTTGGCACTCAGCCTTTCTTATGGTCCAACTTTCACAGCTGTACATTGCAACTGGGAAGACCATAGTCTTGACTATACGCACTTCTCTACCAAATATCCCAGAAAGTCAGTGGGGAAGCCAGCAGAGAAAGTAGCAAGCTGCTGCCAGCTGCCAAGAGAACTCCATTTTGTCTCTGGTGACTGGGTAAAAGAGCTCCCTGTTGAAGAATTTCAGCTGTCAAAATCAAGAAAATCCTTTTCTCCCTGAGCTTCATGCCAGGATGCCTTCACTCATTACCTGATATTTTGTTCGCTTAATGGCACATGAGAGTGCTTAACAGCTCCAACTGGGAATGGTAGGACCATGGTTGTTGAGCATAACAATCACAATAACATCTCGCTTAATGACCACTTTCCTCAACAACCAAGATTCCAGCCCCAGCTGTAGTCATTATGCAAGGACTTCCTGTACTTCTTAACATCTATAAATAAGATTAATAAAAAGCTATTTTGGGGTTTGTAGGACTGCTCAACAGAAATTCATTTTTACTAAACACACATCTTTTTTTGCTGTTCCAGCTTCATCCTTTCTTGCAAGATTCTCACTTTTACAACACTTCCACGGATGGAGTGTATTTAGATGAGAATGGTGAACTAGCAGCTGATCTGGACATTGTGAATTGGGTGAAATTTCCTAATGGTTCTATCGCCAGTGTGCAATTTGGAAGCATAGGAAGGCAGGGCTCCTCGGAGCTCCAATTTAACATTGATGAAGATGCCATGGTGTGGCTCAAATGGCTCAACCAGGTGGGAGGGAAGAAGTCATTCCATGTCACTCCCCTTACTTTCACCTACCATATAATTACTGCAAGACTCTCTCTGAAGTTCTTTAGATCTTCTGATTTCTTTTTGTTGTCCATTTGGACATTTCAGGGACCATAGAATGCATTGTTTTTTCAGGAATAAGGCAGTTTCCAACAATTGAACTGGGAAAGTAAAACACGTTTCTATAAGTATTGGTTTGTTTATGCATTTAGGGCAGAGGTACAAAAACTATCCATATGGTGTAGTAACAGCAACTTGCACCTAAACATCGGCAAGACGAAAGAGATGGTGTTAGATTTCCGGAGGAACCTGCCCCACTTTACATCGGGGAGGACTGTGTGGAGAGAGTTTCCTCCTTTAAATTTCTGGGAGTCTACCTCTGTGAAGATCTGACCTGGAAAGTTAACACAACCCAGGTGGCCAGAAAGGCCCAACAGAGGCTTCACTTTCTCAGGGTCTTGCGGAAGAACAGGGTAGAACAACGGCTAATGACCCTCTTTTACCGGTCTGCTATAGAGAGCGTCCTCTCGTATGGTATTGCGGTTTGGTATGCTGGTCTGACAGCCGCAGATAGGAAAGTATTACAGAGGGTAGTGAGCACAGCACAAGACATTGTGGGCTGTTCCCTGACACCACTGGATGATATCGCCAGGGCTCGTTGCCTTGGAAGAGTGAGGAAGATTCTCAGGGATGACTCACACCCTGGACGGTATCTCTTTACTCTCCTACCATCCGGTAGGAGATATAGGAGTATAGCCAGCCGTACCAACAGGCTGAAAAATAGCTTTTATCCGTGGGCTGTTAGGCTTTTAAATGGGACATAATCTTATGCAGAATTGACTTGGGAGGCCGGTGTGTGGTGTAGTTGGTTCACATGGGTGGTAGGATGGAGGGTTTGTTGTCACTGTGTGTTGGGGGGAGAGAGCACGGGGGGAGGCTCAGCTAATCTCAAGGTACACATGTTGTACTTTGACAATAAAGGTATTATTATTATTATTATTATTATTATTATTATTATTATTATTATTATTATTATTATTATTTATTTATTTATTTATCATTAATATTATAAAACTACCCACCAGGAATAGCCATTGACACAGTGTTTCTGCATATAGAAATATACTAGCAACAAAAAATATAAAAATGTAAAACCAAAATATTTTGATAAAGACCCCCTTTCTGAGGGAGATGGGCAGTTAAGAAATATGAAATATAAGCAAACAAAGAGCAGTCAATTAGCAGAATAGCACAAAGAGTAATAACAATAGTAAGAGAAGAGCAATGAAGATCAACTAGTCCTCATTAAGCAACTACAATTGGGACCAGTAACTCTGGTGGTTAAGCAGAAGCTGTCTACGAAGCTTGCCAAAAGGCAACCACATGACTCTGAGACACTGGGATGGTGGTAAATACAGGGGCAAATCATAGAGTTACTTTTTCAGCATCACATTCACTTGAAACAGGTTGCTATATGAGACAGCCATCTCAATCTTGTATTCCCGTACTTGGTAATGCAAAATATCTGCTTTTGAACAGACATATTATGCTAGAAATGATGCAGATCAAAACACTACATGTTTTTGGAAATTCATTCAGCATATTAGCTTCAGATGGCTGAATTCTTATAATCGCATGTCTCACACGCAAATATGTAGCACAGCTAGCACAGAAGGAAAGAAATTGGGAGCAGGAATATTCTGAGGACATCAACTATTTCACTTGCCTTGATTTAGTGCTATTTTTAGGGTTTAATCTCACTCCTAAACTTACTGAACACCCCCTCCTCAGCTTTGTGTAATTTCCATCTTTGCCTCTGCTTTCTGTTAGATAACTAGATACTCTGGTTTCTCTTCAGATCATATAAAATTATAAATCTTTCACTTTTAACTAAATATTTCTGTTGAAAGGGACATTTTTGAGATTGTAACTCATTTTTAAGGCTCTCATTGTCATATAATGAGAACCAGGAAGCATGTTTTTTGTGTGGTAGGCCTGCCCTAATAATAATAATAATAATAATAATAATAATAATAATAATAATAATAATAATAATAATAATAATAATAATAATAATAATAATAATAATAATAATAATTTTATTTGTATACCGCCCTTCTCCCGAAGGACTCAGGGTGGTGAACAGGGCAAAGATATAAAAATATAAAAATACAAAAGTTAAAAAAGAATTAAACGAAATGCCCAAGTTATAACAATAGGTTAAAATACACTTAAAACAACAATAAAATCCAAACCCATCCCCCATCAGGCCAGGCCGGCTTGTTCGAACAAATAAGTCTTCAGATCGCGTCAGAAGGAGCGAAGGTCAGGCGCCATCCGGAGCTCAACCGGCAAACGATTCCATAAATCCGGGGTGCCCACAGAGAAGGACCTCCCCCTGGGGGCCACCAGATGACATTCTCTGACCGGTGGCACCCTGAGGAGGCCCTCTCTGTGGGAACGCACAGGGCGGAGGGAAGTTGATGCCGGCAGCAGGTGATCCCTAAGGTACTCCGGACCCATGCCATGTAGGGCCTTGAAAACCATTACCAGAACCTTGAATCTCACCCGGAAGACAACTGGGAGCCAATGCAGCTCACGGAGCAGAGGTGTAACATGGGAGTATCGGGAGACTCCCAACACAACTCTCGTGGCTGCATTCTGTACCAGTTGGAGCCTCTGAGTGGTCCTCAAGGGCAGCCCCATGTAGAGAGCATTGCAGTAGTCTAACACTTTGCCACTTGAAGTTCACCAGGCATCCATGCTTTTAGCCTTCTGTAAGGCTTTGAAGAGTTGGCTTTTCCTCCATGCATTGGGAGAAGACTAGATAATGGCATATTAAAATGGATTGGTGCCTAGTTTTTGTTGTTGTGGTTTGTTGGTTTGTTTTTAAAGTTTTAGTATTTTAATCAGTTGGCTTTTTAGTTTTACAATGATTTTATGTGCCTCTTAATTTTTGATTGAGAGCCACCCAGATTTGGTTGGGCCATTATATAAATGTATTCAATAAATAAATGGACATCCCAAAGGTGATTTTTCAAGAGGTAACTGGACTTTCTTTGTTTTGTCCTTGAAGACATTTCACTTCTCATCCAAGAAGTTTCTTAAGTTCTGACTGAATGGTGGGGAGCGGAAGGATTTATGTTCCTTGTAGTCATCTGGTCATTGGCGCTCTTTCTGAGAGTTGTTGAGGCTACTTGGAGATAAACCTCCAAATGGCCTTAACGGCTCTCAAAAAGAGTGCTGACTATGAGCCGTGCTGACACAGTGGTTAGAATGCTGTATTGCAGGCTAATTCTGATGACTGCCAGCAGTTCAATTCTCATTGGCTCAAGGTTGACTCAGCCTTCCATCCTTCCGAGGTCAGTAAAATGAGGACCCAAATTATTTGGGGCAATATGCTGACTCTGTAAACTGCTTAGAGGCGGCTGTAAAGCACTATGAAGCAGTATATAAGTCTAAATGCTATTGCTATTGTCTGCTTAGACCCTGCCTCCTTCCAGATGTGTGGAAAGCTGCCATTCTGGTTTTCTCAAGGTGGTCCAGAGAGGACAGCCTATTTGCTGCTATGACTGTGTTCCTTGTGCAAATGGGACCATCTCCACTCAGAAAGGTGAGTGGTTCCCGAAGGAAGCAATTTTCTTGCACAAGATGGCAAACATTTGAATGTACTCAATGTTTAAATATGCATTTTGTCTTTATTTCATTTTTAAAATTTGCAATTTGCTTCATAATATAAACATTAATAAAGGAAGTGGGATAATGATAATGGGCTTTGTGTTTCGATGCCAGGTTTCAACAATCTACATGCAACATTTGCTTCTTAGGTAGAACAAGAATATTAAGCATTCCTATTGCAAAAACTATTTTTTGGGGGGTGGGGAATATTTTACAATCAAATTAATTGTCTTTTAAACAAACCTTTTTTCTCTTCAACCATCTTGTTTTGATTTAATTCTAATTTGTCCTTGTGCAACACTGGCTCAGATTGGGACCCCAGAAATTATTTTGCTACTAATAGGACTCTGCAACTGATTTCAAAGAGAAACATTAGAAGATAAATGCAGGCCCTGCCTGAAACTCATTAAAGCAGTCTTTTTCAAGCTTGGCAACTGGCTAGGAAATTCTGAGAGTTGAAGACCACACATCTCAAAGTTGCCAAGTCTGAAAAGCACTGCATTAAAGCAACCATAGTTTTTTCCAGGGCATGTGGCACATTCCTGAGAATGTACTCACCAGAAGCTTCTCCATTATCTCTGCTACTCTGGTAAAAGGGGCTAATCTACTGAGTCTTGGGCTAAGATGCATTGATGCTCTGAAGTCCTTCTGGAGAACTAACAGTCCAACCTACCAAAACCAGTGCCATAAAAAACAGAATAGAAACGCAAGTTAAGATAGGCAAGAAAATGGTAAGTGAGCACCTGTCCAGCATAGACGAGTTCAAATCACCAGGACCAGATGGATTACACCCCAAGGTTCTCAAGGAACTGGCAGACGTGATCTCAGAACCACTGAACTATATTTTTCAAAGATCCTGGAGCACTGGGGAACTACCAGAGGACTGGAAGAGAGCTGATATAGTTCCCATCTTCAAAAAAGGGGAAAAAACAGATCCAGGAAACTACAGACCTATCAGCCTGACCTCAATACCTGGGAAGATTCTGGAAAAGATAATCAAACAACAAATCAGCGAACACCTTGATGCAAACAAAGTCATCACTAAAAGTCAACATGGGTTTGTCAAAAACAGATCATGCCAGACAAATCTTATTACATTCTTTGATCAAGTGACAAAACTAGTGGACAAGAGGAATGCTGTAGATTTAATTTACTTGGATTTCAGTAAGGCATTTGATAAAGTAGATCACAACCTACTACTTGATAAGATAGAAAAATGTGGGTTAGATAGCATCACCACCAGATGGATTCGTAGCTGGCTGACAGGCCGTACTCAGCGTGTGGTCCTCAATGGAACTGCATCTACATGGAAGGAAGTGTGTAGTGGGGTGCCCCAGGGCTCTGTTTTGGGCCCAGGGCTCTTCAACCTCTTCATCAATTTGGATGAGGGGATAGATGGGGAACTCATCAAATTTGCAGACGACACCAAGCTGGCAGGAATAGCCAATACTCCAGAAGATAGGCTTAAGATACAGGAGGATCTGGACAGACTCAAACACTGGGCACTATCTAACAAAATGAAATTCAATGGTGAAAAAAGTAAGGTTCTGCATTTAGGCAGGAAAAATCAAATGCACAGGTATAGTATAGCTGGTACCTTGCTCAATAGTAGTAACTGTGAGAGAGATCTCGGAGTCCTAGTGGACATTCACTTAAATATGAGCCAGCAGTGTGCTGCAGCTACCAAAAAAGCCAAAACAGTGCTAGGCTGCATTAACAGAGGGATAGAATCAAGATCAAGTGAAGTACTAATACCACTTTACAATGCCTTGGTAAGGCCACACCTGGAATACTGCATCCAGTTTTGGTCACCACGATGTAAAAAAGATGTCGAGACTCTAGAAAGGGTACAGAGAAGAGCAACAAAGATGATTGGGGGACTGGAGGCTAAAACATATAGGGAATGGTTGCTGGAATTGGGTATGTGTAGTTTAATGAAGAGAAGGGTGAGGGGTGACATGATAGCAGTGTTCCAATATCTCAGGGGCTGCCACAAAGAAGAGGGAGTGAAGCTATTTTCCAAAGCACCTGAAAGCAGGACAAGAAGCAATGGATGGAAACTAGCCAAGGAGAGAAGCAACCTAGAACTAAGGAGAAACTTCCTGACAGTTAGAACAACTAACCAGTGGAACAACCTGCCTCCAGAAGTGGTGAATGCTCCAACACTGGAAGTTTTTAAGAAGAGACTGGACAGCCATTTGTCTGAAATGGTATAGGGTTTCCTGCCTGAGCAGGGGGTTGGACTAGATGACCTCCAAGGTCCCTTCCAACTTATTATTATTATTAACTTTTTGAGGAACATTTGCAAATCCCTGGTTCAAGTGTAGGCCTTCCTGATTTCAGTGACTGGTAAGACATTTAGGAATTTCTTAAAGTTGGATCTCCTTTAGGAAGGAAGTGAAGAAACAATCATTAATATTGGAGTTAACTTACGAATATAGAGATGGAACAGAAACAAGCACGAACATTTTAAAGTATAAGAGAAGGATGAAGTTCATTGTTTCCAGAATATATATTTTTAAAGAAACTCAAAGACTGTTCTCTGTCCATTTTTTTTAATCCAATTTATATCCTGCCCTTCTCCAAAGACTCAGGGTGGCTTACAATCTAAAGCACAAATCAATGTGCTTAGCAATAGCCTTCATTCTATGTATATGCCTGCTTATTAGGGCTTTTGGGGGCCCCTCAAGCAGTATTATTACAAAGTCAGCTTATTGCCCCCAACAATCTGGGTCCTCATTTTACCTGCCTCGGAAGCATGGAAGGCTGAGTCAACCTTGAGCCTGGTGGGATGCGAACCTGCACTAATTGCAGGCAGCTGGTGTTACTTAAGGAGGCATTAGCCCACTGCTCCACCAAGGCTCATTCCTGATTCCTGAGCAGAGGGTTGGACTAGAAGACCTTGAAGGTCCATTCTAACACTGTTATTCTGTTATAAGACCAATTGTTAATTCATTCATTGCTCTGGTCAAAACACCAAAACACTTTCAAATCCATCTAAATCATGTGAGATAATACTTGTTCCTTTTCCATAGCATCCATTAAACACAGTCGATCTATAAAGGAAGATACTCTTAAAACTAACTTCTAGGTCCACTGTACAAAAATACTCATTAAATATATCCAATGTGTTTTTTAAAAAAAATTGTGAGCCCTGGTTGAACAGTGATTAGAATTTCAGACAAATTCTGCCCACAGCCTGGAGTTCAATATTGACAAGGCTCAAGGTTGATTCAGCCTTTCATCTTTCCAAAGTTGATAAAATGAGGACCCAGATTGTAGGGGACAATATGCTGACATTTTTCATGATAATTTCTTTTGCCATAACTGCTTAATGATAATTTTATGTCATAAAATGTTTTATAAAATTTGCCAAGTTTCAGTTCCATGGGAGTTATTGATACCAGATTCTGGACACATTCTGTAAATTAGCCCATCTAAGGTACCTTGATTGAAAATGTCTTGTCCTGTCCTGCAATATTTTGCCCAATTAAAGGTAATGTGAATCAGAATTTTAGTAGTATATAGATTTTTTTAAAAGATCAAACAAAAGCATTTTCCCATAGGAAGGTTGCTTTAGAATTAATTCCAAATTTATTTATATTATAAGGGGTTAAGAGCCCTTAATCTTCTTTGTACCTTTTTAAAGACAAAATTTTAGTCTTCCTTTTGCTAGTTATTGCCCCCCAAAAATAAGTCCCTAAATTTGTATTTAAAATTTCTTTAAATAAGGACTGAAGAAAACTCACCTGGTGCTATAAAACCCAATGATTCAAAAGTTCCTAGTAGTTGAAAAGCTATTAGCAATTTCAAACGCGGTTAGAAAAGGAAGTATATGAATGACTCCAACTGTAGGATGAGCAGGATGGCTCTTCCCCCATCCCCAAAAGCTCTAAACTCTCTGGAGTGAGTTTCTTGCAATCTCCTTAAGAGGAGTAATTGTCTGGAGCACATGTGGGTGATCTCTCCTTGTCCAGAGAGCAATTATTGGCAAGCCTGTCTATTAACAAGAGCTTCATTCTGTCACAATTGTCAGATTGCTCTTTTTTCTGAACCTTTTATTTTTATTTTTATTCTTTTTTCAGTTTGCATTGGTTTGTATTGTTTAAATTGCAATTCTTAATAAAATTATTTTTAAAAAAATGATGAATAAACAAGATATTCTTTTTCTTTGCAGATGCAGTCCACTGCACCAGATGTTTGGAAGATCAGCATCCAAATGAACACCAAAATCACTGTCTTCCAAAATATATAACTTTCTTGTCACATAAAGAATATTTGGGGATCATCCTGGGTTCTTTTGCTCTATTTTTGTCATTCATCACAATCTTTGTATTAGTAATTTTCATAAAATCTAATGAAACTCCAATAGTTAAAGCCAACAATCGGGATCTCTCCTACATTCTCCTCTCACTCCTCCTTTCATTTCTCACCACCTTTCTCTTCATTGGCCAGCCAAGGAAAGCTACCTGTCTTCTCCGACAGCCTTCATTATCATTTTCTCAATAGCTGTTTCTTCCCTCTTAGCCAAAACCATCACAGTGGTGCTGGCCTTCTTGGCCACAAAGCCAGGGAACAAAATGAGGCGGTGGCTTGGGAAGACATTGGCCAATGGTCTTGTTCTTGCTTGCTCTGCTGTCCAAGTTCTGATTTGCTCCATCTGGCTGGCAATCTTTCCTCCTTTCCCTGACACAGACAAGCACTCCCATCCTGAAGAGATTGTCCTGCAGTGCAATGAAGGACCTGTCATCATGTTTTACTCTGCCCTTGCCTATATGGGTTTCCTGGCTGTTGTCTGCTTCACAGTGGCTTTCCTGGCCCGAAGACTACCTGGGGCCTTCAACGAAGCCAAGCTGATCACCTTCAGCATGCTGGTCTTTTGTAGTGTTTGGGTCTCCTTTGTGTCCACTTACCTGAGCACCAAAGGTAAATACATGGTGGCAGTGCAGATCTTCTCCATTTTGGCATCCAGTGCTGGACTGCTGAGTTGCATCTTTTTTCCCAAGTGCTACATTATTTTGCTGAGGCCAGAGTTGAATACAAAGGAGCAGCTAACCACAAAAACCATTCTATAGATTCACTGTGTATATCTGGGCAATTGCTCTTTTCTCACGCTCTCACTCCACCCTCACTCCAGATTTTCACATCAATATGATTATGGATGTTTTAAGGAAATAAGATGCCATCCATTAAAACAAGTGGTGCAGTGGTTAAAGTGCAGTATTGAAGGCAAACTCTGCCTACAGCCTGCACTTTGATTCTCACCAGCTCAAGGTTGACTCAGCCTTACATTTCTTCCAAGATTGGTAAAATGAGGACCCAGTTTGTGGGGGCAATGTGCAAAATAATGTTTCCATTGTAAATTGCCAGAAAGTGCTGTAAAGTGATAGGGGGCAGCGTATACCATTGCAGCATCCAATCTTGATCAATCACTGGGACCAGAGGTTTAATCTTCCAAACCTTTGGTCTTCTGCTGGAGCCCATCCTGAGGGAACTTCTTTCTCACCAGAATATCCTGGAACACGTATATCTGCACCTTCATTCCTAAAAGATTATGCTAATGTAGATATTTATACATGTATATGAGTCTCCCAATATAGTATATGTCCTGTATATAGTTCTTCCCTTTTTCTTTGTTGTCTTATAATTGTGTGTATTGTTTATGTTTTCCTTTTAAAAATTTCAGCTATTCCATTAATAAAACAAAAGTAAAGTTTATCAGATTATTTGTGTTATGAGGACCAAACAGTTACAATTGCAGATGCTTCTCACAAGAGCTAGAACAGGCAATGGTTGGAGAAGCAGGTGGCATAAGACAACAGACCCAAAGGAGTTCCAGGATTCAACTTCATTTGGAAAATATATGCTAGAAATTTGATGGGAGACACTGGTGTCCATAATAGAAGCTGGAAGAAGAGAGATGATGGATACAGTGTGGCATTCACATACAAAAAAACCAGGAGGGCTGGCATTGTGATAGATTCTGACATTTTGTTTAGTTTGACTTCCCTTTCCATCTTGGGTCTGGTAGGCATTTAAGGCGCTTTGAATGTGACCCAGAAGTTTTTTGATACACAATATGCAAAATAGCTTTGTTGTTGATGTGCTGCTAATGGCATTTTCCTTCCCAGCAGCCTGGCAGCTATATTTTGAACCAGAATGCAGAACCCTTCTGATACACAATGATGCAAGCAAAGCTTCATTGTTATTGTACTGCTAAAGGGGTTCTTCTTGACACGATCAAGATTATTATCTGTGGAATCTGCTGCAGTTTTTACAACAGCAACATTGTCATCGTCATCGTCATCATCATCATCATCATTATTATTATTATTATTATTATTATTATTATTATTATTATTATTATTATCATTATTATTATTTAAGGTCTTCTACTCCAACCCCCTGCTCAGGCAGGAAACCCTATACCATTTCAGACAAATTGTTGTCCAGTCTCTTCTTAAAAACTTCCTGTATTGAAGCATTCACAACTTCTGGAGGCAGGTTGTTCCACTGATTAATTATTCTAACTGTCAGGAAATTTCTCCTTAGTACTAGGTGGCTTCTCTCCTTGACTAGTTTCCATCCGTTGCTTCTTGTCCTGCTTTCAGGTGCTTTGGAGAATAGCTTGACTCCCTTTTCTTTGTGGCAACCCCTGAGATATTGGAATACTGCTATCATGTCACCCCTCACCCTTCTCTTCGTTAAACTACACATACCCAATTGTCTTCAAAGATACCAAGATGAGGATTAAATTGCTATGGTCTAGAATCTAGACATGAGTCACTAGCATTAAGGGATACTTATTCAAAAATGGCTGCAACTGATGCAGCAATTGAAGGTTAACAAAAGCTTCACTGCCTTGACTTCTATATCCTGCTGAAGCAGGACTCAGGAGAAACTCCAATTTAAGGAATATTATATTATTACCACTGAAAGTTACATCTCTATGACCACAAAGAATATTATCTAGAGCAGGAGTGTCAAACAGTTGACCCGCCGGCTGGACGCATCATCCAGAAGCCGTGCCCACCCTATTGCCAGCAATGGCAAAACTGTCCCAATACGTTGTGCGACATCATGTGACATTGTGAGTTTGACATGTCTGATCTAGAGCACGTGTTTGTCCTACAGGTTTTGAGCTGTTGCCTTGAAATTGCAGAGGAAAGGCAAACTGTAATTCCAGATCAGGGTTCAAACAAAACAATTTTCCCTTTCACTGGAGAAAGTTGGACACTGGGATTTCCAATCACTTCTGGAAATGCATTGAAGGATTCACACAAACATGTTTTCCTTTCCTGTTTCCTTGTTCATAAAATCCCAGGAGAAACCTGAGGACAAAAGAGAGGAAATGCTTCTTCTCTTTATAATGATCAAAATCATGTTGATTTATTGATAGCCTTCCCACCACAACCCCAGGGAATTCTCCAAAGTTCACTATTGAGTTGACACAAACATTGGCTTTAAACTCAATGCAGGGGACATCTTTCATCAGAGCTTGGGAACTCATGGACATAAAAGCCTTTAGTGTCACTGGGAGAGTGTGATTTTATGTTGTAAAGCTTTAGACTTTTCAGATGAATTTGTTGTGGGCTCCAACCTCCATTTGTGGTATGAAAGCCACAAAAGCAGTTGAGATATTGCAAGAGCCCTTTGTCTCTGTGAACTGCTCCTCTAGTTCTTTGAGAGCCACCTGATTCTGAAAGAAATGGAAATGGTTCTATTATTTTTCCTGATGCTTCTGTTCTCCCAGATACCCTGCAAGAAGTTGAATGCCAAATGCCCCTTAACTTTAGAAAGGGATCAGATGGATCCATTGAATTACTTCCAGCCAGGGGACTACCTAATTACTGGAATCACTCCTGCAACAACCGCTATGTTTCGACCATTCACTTTCAAAAAGGCTCCAACTAACAAAGTTTCTTGGTAAGGGAGCATTTCCACCTAAAGTTACTGCTGGTTCCAAATCATGCAGGTGTCCTTTAATGAAGATATGATTTAAACATCCTGAGAACAGAACTTCAAATCAACTCACCAGGACATTAAATGTTAACTCACTGTAATTCTGGATCAGTTTTGCCATCTTCTAGAAATTAAAAAAGGGACGCAGTGGCTCAGTGGGTTAGCACGCTGAGCTTGTCGGTCAGAAGGTCGGCAGTTTGGCGGGTTGAATCCCTAGTGCCGTGTAACAGAGTGAGCACCTGTTACTCATCCCAGCTTCTGCCAACCTAGCAGTTCAAAAGCACGTAAAAATGCAAGTAGAAAAATAGGGACCACTCCGGTGGGAAGGTAACAGCGTTCCGTGCGCCTTTGGCATCTAGTCATGCCGGCCACATGACCACGGAGACATCCTCAGACAAGCGCTGGCTCTTCGACTTTGAAACGGAGATGAGCACCGGCCCCTAGAGTCAGAAACCACTAGCACGCATGTGCGGGGCAAACTTTACCTTTACCTTTTACTAGAAATTAAAGTTTTCTAGTTTTTAGATAAACCAATAAAAAGTACTGAATACATAACTTTAATTTATGTAAACTAATTTATATATTTGTGCTTGTCTTTTCAGGAAAGCAACTACAAAGTACTGGAAGATCTTGTGCTTCTTGTTTGCTGTCCATGAGATCAACCAGGATCCCAGTATCTTACCCAACCTCACCCTGGGCTACAACATTCATGACAATCATTTTGATGCCAGAACAACATCGGAAGCTTTGGTAGATCTTCTCTCTCCTGGGCTGGCAAATGTTCCAAACTACAAGTGTGAAGGAAGACAGAATAAACTCTTAGCTATAATTGAAGGGACAGAAACTGACATTTCCATCCAGATTTCATTAATGTCAAGTAACTACAAAATCCCCCAGGTGAGAAAGTCTCTTCTTTAATTCCACTTAAATGAGTTATACCAGTGGGGGGGTCTAATTAGCTGGAATCTATTAAGAGTTTGTTTACAGATCAAAATAAATGTATTCTTCAATAACTGAAGGAAATAAACGGAATTAAAAAAATAATAATAATAGATAATACAATAGAAATGCAAATGAAAACCCTATAAATTCCAAGAATATGTTAGATATAGAGGAAGATGTGATATGACAGACACAGCATAAGACAGTTTTTGATCTTTGGTGATCATATCTCATTAATGAAGGATCCAACTTAATAGGGTATAAGGAGAGCACTCTGGGTCTCCAAGGATCATGTTGCTGAAATGTTTGGATTATTAAGGATTTTAGGAGTAAAGTGGCCTGAAGACAGTAATAACAGTAATTAATAAAAATAGAGTAATCTATGCTAAAAACAGTATATCTGAAATTCTGAAAGGACATTCCTACTATCAAGAGTTTGCCAGCAAAACAGTAATAAATACTTTCCTGAAACTGAATCACTCACCATGTTCTTCTCTTTACCAGGTCAGTTATTCTTTTGTTACCCATCTTCTGGGTGATAAAACACAGTTCCCCTTTTTCTCCACCATCCTTCCCAAAGAAGGAGTACAATATCCAGGAATCCTCAAATTGCTCCTGCATTTCCAATGGACATCAGTTGGTCTCTTTGCTCCAGACACTGACAATGGCATTAATTTCATAGCAACGATGGTGCTAGTGCTGTTCAAGAAAGGGATTTGTGTTGTTTTCTCACAAACCTTATCCGGAATGAATACAGAAAATGTAAAGGTGGATGTTGGCTCAATAAAAAAGTGGAAACAGGTTAATGTATTTATTTATTTTTCAGAAGCTGGTTTCTTTTTTGATGGAATAATGGTAATAGAGAAATTAACTGAAATCTCAATATTGTATGCAGAATCATATGTTGTAGGATCCCTAACCTCCACCGGGAAGGTCATTATCACAACAGCTTTGTGGGACATCACATTTGACCTGGCATATAGTGTCATATCCCAGACACACATTCGGGGTTTCTTCTCTTTCCTCATCCAGAAAAAGATAAAGATAAAATATGACTTCTTTTCTCTTTTTACTTCTCTGTATTACTTTGCAAAGAAAGCATTTCATTGCGTGTACTCCAAGGCTGCCTCTACTGTGAAAGGTTGGACAAGATGCACCAAGAAAGTGGCAGTGGGGACCTTTTCCCAAAAAGAGATTGAAAAAACTTTGTCTCTTGACACCTCTCATGTTTACCATATTGTCCAGGGCTTGGCAGGGGCCTTGGATGCAGCTTATTCTTCCCGATCCAAGAGGAGGAAGGTCAAAGGTGATGGAGAGACACCAGTAGTGCAAATTCTGCAGCCATGGCAGGTAATAATAATAATAATAATAAAGTTGGAAGGGACCTTGGAGGTCATCTAGTCCAACCCCCTGCTCAGGCAGGAAACCTTATACCATTTCAGGCAAATGGCTGTCCAGTCTCTTCTTAAAAACCTCCAGTGTTGGAGCATTCACCACCTCTGGAGGCAGGTTGTTCCACTGGTTAATTGTTCTAACTGTCAGGAAGTTTCTCCTTAGTTCTAGGTTGCTTCTCTCCTTGACTAGTTTCCATCCGTTGCTTCTTGTCCTGCTTTCAGGTGCTTTGGAAATAGCTTGGCTCCCTCTTCTTTGTGGCGGCCCCTGAGATATTGGAACACTGCTATCATGTCACCCCTCACCCTTCTCTTCATTAAACTACACATACCCAATTCCAGCAACCGTTCCCTATATGTTTTAGCCTCCAGTCCCCCAATCATCTTTGTTGTTCTTCTCTGTACCCTTTCTAGAGTCTCGACATCTTTTTTACATCGTGGTGACCAAAACTGGATGCAGTATTCCAGGTGTGGCCTTACCAAAGCATTGTAAAGTGGTATTAGTACTTCACTTGATCTTGATTCTATCCCTCTGTTAATGCAGCCTAGCACTGTGTTGGCTTTTTTGGCAGCTGCAGCACACTGCTGGCTCATATTGAAGTGATTGTCTACTAGGACTCCGAGATCCCTCTCATAGTTACTACTATTGAGCAAGGTATTCCCTTTTCCATCACAATGGCTTTCTTCTGAATATGTGGAATACATAGGCAATTCCAGAATCTTTAGAAACAGAATATGTTGGTTCTAATGGGGCATGGGGTTATTTACTGATCTTGCCAAAAAAAAGTTTCTGTGACAGTGTTATTAAAATTCATTGTAGCATAAATACAAAAAAAAGATTTTAAGGGGGGAAGTGCAAGATGTGGGAAAATAAGAGGAAGGGGAAAAGGTGTTAACTTATAACTCTTTCCGAAGTTCCTTCTCCTACTATTTACACTTACTATACTAATCTTTCTAAACCATCATCATCTCTATTAACAAAAATCACTAAGCACTTTCAAATTCGTTAACCTTTAACCTTTTTTAGATCCATTTTAAGATTAAACATTTCTGAAAAATTTCATCTTTGGAATCAATTAATTCTAATGCCTCTTTTTAGTTTCCTTTCTACATATGTACTTTCAAATTCACTTTCAATAACGTTTTGCAAACTTTAAGAATTACTCCAGTGTTATATTTAAAAAGTGGGATAAAAGAAAGATCAATATTTCATTTTCTTCCCCTGTTGCTCTTAAACAAAAACACTTCCCAAATTAATTTTCAGTTACAATTTTTATACCCACTTTATAAGCACAAAACAATGCATTGGAACTTTCTTTTAATTACATATATCAAACCAATAGAAAATCCATCCTAACTTCAATTAACATTAAATTTAAGTCATTCCCTCCAACCTCACCTCATAAAATACGATCTTTTCCTTCTCCGGAATGTATATGAAATAGATATAAAATTTTCTTTTTCTCAAGAGAGTCTCCAATATGACTTTTGAAACAAATATCTCAACACTGTCAATTTCCATTTTGATTTTGAAGTGGAGATCCCAACTTTGTTCTTTTCAGGATTGTTGATTTATTTGCAGCGTTTCTTCTTTCAATTGCACTGGGGAATTATATTCACCTTCATAATAAATACTGCTGGTATCAGATTTATATTCCAGCATTTCAGTTTGTCTGAATTGTCAAATACTTGTGCAGTAGCCTCAGTGGTTTAATAACTTTCTGCACTTGGTTGTATCTCTCAATTACTCATCTTTCTTCCAATTACTGGAGTAATTTGTTCCTCTTGTTTCTCTTTCATAGCATCTTTGGGATATAATTGATCTATAAAGTGAATTGTTTTACTAAAATACTCTTCCAAAATAATTTTTGCAATCTCTGTCTGATTCAAAAAAAAAAACTTTGATATTTCTTCATCTTCTTTGTTCTTTAGCTCTCTCTTGTGGTCAAAGACATTTTTTTTAAAAAAAAAAGGTTTCCATAAATCAGCTGGTATCCTGGAATCCATTAAAATCAGAAACTTTCAGCCTCCCACCACAAACAGTCCAAAATCGCAAATTATAACTCCCAATGTTAAACAAAGGTACAAAATTCATGAAAAATGACAAAATGACTAGCTTATAAATCCTTATGTTTCTCCATCGAAATTAGAAAGAAAAAAAGTCCACAGGCTGTGACTGAAAACAACCTCTTTTAGCCTAGTAAAAGCAATAATCAAAGTGATTATTTCACTTCAAAGAAGTGAAAGATATGATATTTTGCCCATTTCAAAAATAAATCCCAAAACATCTGCTTCTTAAACAACAAAGTGATTGCATCCCTCCCCCCTGGCCCCCAGCTGGATGGCTCAACTGGCTACTTTGGGGCACTGCTCCAGAGTCTCCATGCAGATTGCCACCGTATGGAGGATCTTGTGGGATGATTCTGGGAATCTCTCTAACCCGGGAGAGTCAGATCGCTCCTTCCGACGCGATCTGAAGATCTACTTGTTCGAACAAGCCGGCCTGGCCTGATGGGTGATGGGTTTAGATTTTAATATTGTTTTAATGTATTTTAATTCATTGTTGTTAGTTTCTGGGCACCTGTTTAATCTCTTTTAATGTTTGTATTCTTGTATTTTTATGTTTGCCCTTTTCACCGCCCTGAGTCCTTCGGGAGAAGGGCGGTATACAAATACTATTATTACTATTATTACTATTATTATTATTATTATTATTATTATTATTATTATTATTATTATTATTATTATTATTATTATTATTATTTCAGCTCAGGGGCCTCAGTTCCTTGTTTTGTAGAATTGAAAAACCTTCCATCAGTTGGCCATATTCAATGGACACTTTTAATATCTTCAAATACAATCTAGAACACAGGATTCATGGCAATTTAGAGCGTTCCAGATAACCATATATAAATATCTAAGTGATAGTAGACACTGACTAGACAATCCACAACCTATTGCATCATTTCAGAGATATTTCCTTACCAGATTCCTTAAAGTGGCTGAACTTCTAATTATTCCCTTCACTGGAAAAGTTATTAAAAATTCAGGGAACTATTCAGAGATGTATCTGATTGAAGACAGCCCATGTTCAACTGTACAGCACAGTCAACCATCAGCAGTTGTATGATATTTATGTCATGAAACTTATACGATAATTTTATGTGATAAAATGTTTTATAAAATTTGCAAAATGTCAGTTTCTTGGGAGTCATGGAGTTCTGGATTTTGCATGCATTCTGTGCATTAGACCATTTGAGTTACCATGGTTCATAAACAGTGGACCTAGGATGAACTGTTTCACCCAGTAAAAGATGATACAAAGGCAAGGTTTAGTAGTATATAGATAGAACAAACAAAAAAAAACCCCCACAACTCTATGTTATGTAAGGCCTAATGTCTTTAGCAACTATTTACCTTGTGGCTTAAAACAATCTGAAATGTCTTTGTAAAGGCCAGAATGTCAGCCACACCCTCCATCTAGAAGAAAATGTGTTCAGAGGTGTGGAGTGGCTGAAGGAATGACATCATTGTGTCCCAAACCTCTTCAACACATTTCACATGAGAGGCTAGCATCTTCTCCCTGAAGGGAGACACAGGATCATTGTAACTATGCTGGGATAAGCACATGGATCTCATTTCTGAAGACCCTAGGCCATTAATTTTGTAAGAAAGAAAACTGGTTCAAAATATAGAAGCTATATGAACAAGGTTAATTAAAAGCAACTATTTCAAAGTTTATGGGACTGCTCAAGAGATTTGCTGTCCATCTGTACTAAACATAGATCTCTTCTCTGCTGTTCCAGCTTCACCCTTTCTTGCAAGATTCTGAGTTTTACAACACTTCCATCGATGGAGTATATTTGGATGAGAATGGTGAACTAGCAGCTGATTTGGATATTGTGAACTGGGTGAAGTTTTCAAATAACTCTGTTGTCAGTGTGAAATTTGGGAGCATTGCAAGACAGGCTTCCTCGGAGCCTGAATTCAAGATTGACGAAGAAGCCATAGTATGGCCCAAATGGTTCAACCAGGTGAAGAAGAAAAGTCATTCCATGTCACTTCCTTTCCTTATATAAATACCTATATTATATAAATATTGAAAAATTCTATTTGAGGCACCCTAAATCTTGTCATCTCTTTTGAGCTTTACTACCCAGATGGCCATTTGAGATACTGTATAATGCAATGTGGGGACGTGGTGGCTCAGTGGGTTAGGACGCTGAGCTTGTCGATCAGAAGGTCGGCAGTTTGGTGAGTCGAATCCCGAGTGCCATGTAACAGAGTGAGCGCCTGTTACTTGTCCCAGCTTCTGCCAACCTAGCAGTTCGAAAGCACATAAAAATGCAAGTAGAAAAATAGGGACCACTACGGTGGGAAGGTAACAGCGTTCCGTGCGCCTTTGGCATCTAGTCATGCCGGCCACATGACCACGGAGACGTCCTCGGACAAGTGCTGGCTCTTCGGCTTTGAAATGGAGATGAGCACCGGCCCCTAGAGTCGGAAACGACTAGCACGCATGTGTGGGGGAACCTTTACCTTTTTTATAATGCAATGTATTTCATGTATGAGGCAGTTACCAACATTTGAATGAAGAAAATAGATATATGTCTGGAAATATATGTTTTATTAGATTTTTACCACACATCAGCAACTTTCTAGTCTTTGTAAATGAGCACATTTTTTCTTGGTTTTCTGCTTAGACCCTGCCTTCTTCTAGATGTGTGGAAAGATGCCGACCTGGGTTCCTCAAGGTGGTTCATAGAGGGCGACCGGTTTGCTGCTATGATTGTATTCCTTGTGCAAAGGGGACCATTTCCACTCAGGAAGGTGAGTGGCTCAGGAAGGAAACCAGGCTGTTGAAAAAGAGGCCAATGAGCTGAATTTTATGAATTCAGTTATTTCAAAAACATGAGCAAGAAATGATTTGAATAGTTGATTTGGGGCTTTATGTGACATGGCAGCATATCGGCAATCTATGGCCAAGTGTTTCCCATTTAAGTGGTACACAAAATCTTGTTTCAGGCTGATATTGGGGCTGTGCAAATGGTTCAAAGAAGAAACTCCAGAGGATTGCTGGAGCACATAGGAGCATGAATGCAGCACATGCCTGCCCTGTATTCAAGTAGTCACGTATTTCTCCGGGTCTGATGATTGCTGACAGATGCACATACCCATGGATTCAGTCAAGAGCAGCTGTACAAATGGCTAGAGTTAAGGAGGAATGCTGAGATGACTATCGATTGATTAGTTGATAATGCAGAGAC